>NC_090941.1:315915477-316521330 GCF_040938575.1 Ambystoma mexicanum
CGCAGTCCGAAGGGAAGGGCTTTGAACTGGTAATGACGCCCTTGGACCACGAATCTGAGGAATTTTCGGTGCCCCTTTAGGATGGGAATGTGGAAGTAGGCATCCTCCAAATCCAACGACGATAGGAAGTCTCCTTCCTCCAGCTGACCCAGGACGTGCTGGAGGGTGACCATCCGGAACTTCTGCGCCTTGATGAATTTGTTCAGGCGTCGCAGGTCCAGGATGGGGCGCCATCCTCCCGTCTTCTTCTTCACGAGGAAGTAACGCGAGTAGACTCCGGAGCCCCGAAGCCTCTTTGGGACGAGTTCGATGGCGCCCTTCCTGAGCATCGCCTTCACCTCCAGGAGAAGTTGAGGGACGTGAAGTTCTTTCCTGGCCACGGGGGGGACGCGCGGGCACCTTCTTTGAAACTCGAGCGCGTGGCCCCGGGCCAGGGCGTCCAGCACCCAACGGTCGGTGGAGATGGACTCCCACACGCTGACGAAGCCCGCCAGCCGGCCTCCCACCGGGGTGCTTCGGTGGGGGCCCGACCCCACGGCCGGTTCAATCCTGCTTGGACGCGGCCTTGCCGCCTTGGCCCCCTTGGCGACGACGGCGGGGGCCGCCAGACTTGCCTCGTCCTCTGTAGGCCTCTTGCGACGACGAGCGGGCCGCTTGACGGTAGGAAGCGAAACCGCCGCCGGAACCTTTGGAGGCGCCCTTGCCTCCGCCGCTCCGAAAGGGCGTCCGCCGTTGCTGCAGCACTCCAAGGGCCCGGGCCGTCTCCGTATCCGCCTTGATGGCCTGAAGGGAATCGTCCACTGTCTTCCCAAACAGGTTGTTCCCGTCGAAGGGCATGTCCAGGACCCTGTTCTGGACGTCCTGCCGAAAGTCCGTAGCCTTGAGCCATCCGCGCCGTCGAAGGCAAACGCCGTTGCCCATCTGGCGGAACCCAGTGTCGGCGATGTCCGTCGCCACGGTGATGGCGTGGTCCGAGGCCACCTCACCTTCCTGCAGGATCTCAAGGGCCTCCGCCCTCTTGTCGTCCGGCAGAAAATCCAGCAGGGGAGCTATCTTGTACCAGAGTTCCCTGTCGTAGCGGGCCACGATAGCCAAGGCGTTGGCCGCTTTAATCGTCGTCGCCGCCGACGAGATGACTCTGCGTCCCATGGCATCCAATTTCTTTCCCTCGCCGTCCGGCGGGGAAGTCGACGTGGAGGCCGCACCCCCCCCCGCTTTCTTCCTGGCTGCCGCGGAGACGACGGAGTCCGGGGTAGGCTGCGCCCGGAGGCATAGGGGGGCCGAGTCCGGGACCCGGTACTTTTTCTCGTACCGGTCTCTTTTCGCTGGCGTCGTGGAAGGGTTCTTGAGGAGGGAAAGGCCCTCATCCCAAATGTCGTCCAACAGAGGCACTGCGAGGACCGTCTTCCTCTTGGTCTCGCGCCGTTGGTAAAGGAAGCCTTCCTTTTTCTTCTCCTCAGGGCAGAGTTGGAAAAGCTCGGATGCCCTGGCGATCATTGAGTGGAACGATCCAATCTCGTCGGGCGGAGAAGCCCTGGGGGGAGGCGACGACGGAAAATCCTCGTCGTATGCCTCGTCGTCCGTACCCGTCGCTGCCGTGTCAGTCCCCGTATCATCCCCTCGGGTGGACGGGGAGGAGGGCTGGATGGGGCGCGATGGTTGAAAAGGAGGCGGTGGATGGATCCTTCTTTTCTTGGTAGGGGGAACACCAGAAGGTCCCGGTTCTGGATCCCCCGACGGGAGAGGTTCCTCCGTCGGTAACGGTAGTCTCGTCCTTATCTCGGAGCATAAGGACTGTATAGCCAACAAAATGGCCGCTGAGTTGTCCTGCGGCGCTGGCAGAGGGGAATCCGACGGGCGAGCAGGGGCCCCGTCGGTATCCTCGACGATGTCGTCGTCGTCACCTGCGTCGGGGCCCATTCCGACGGGCTGGTCTTGTTCCACGCCTAGGCCGTGGCTTAAGACCTCGATCAGTTCCTCTTCTGAGGTTGAGGCCGAATCTCCGACGACGCCCTGCCCCCCCTTCTTCCCCACGGAGGGTTTCACGGGGGTCCTATCGATGGGCACGAAAGAAGACTCCCTCCGAGGAGGCAGGGAGATTCTGGGCCCCGAGGCCGCCACCACTGGTGCAGCCTCCACAGGCTGGGCCAGGGCCGCCGCGACCGTTTCGATAGAGGGCTTGGTCGAATGGATCAAGGCCTTCACCACCTTAGGTGCGCTCACCGCCTTATCCTTGAGGGAGGGGGCACTGCCACGCTCCTCCTCTGCCTTAGAGCTCGACCGGGGTCTCTCCAGGAGCTTCGCCGGGTGCTCGGCCTTCCTCTTACCCGACCCAGAGCGTTGGCTCGTGGTTGATGGTGCCGGGGAGGGTGCGCCCTGCCTGGCGCCCGTAGAGCCCGACCGTTCGGCGCTCCCGGTGCCAGCGGACTCGCGGTGCTTGGCCTTATGTTGGGCCCCCGTCGCCGGGGCGCCCTCAAAGGTCTTAGAAGACCGCTCAGATTTCTTCTTCTTCTCGCCAGACGGGCTCTTACCCTCCAGCCAGCTGGCGAGACGTTGATGGCGGTCCTTCATGGTCCGTTCCGACATGTTGCCGCAAAACGCACAGTCCTTCTCCACGTGCGTCTTGTCCCCATGAAGGCAGTAAAGGCAGAAAGAGTGTTCGTCCTCCTTGAAGACGTTCTGCAGCTGGCATCCAGGGCAGGCCCTGAACAGCTTTCCGGGCGTCGAGCTTCCCTTCTCCTGGGCCATCTCCGAGACCGGGCCTGAGAAGCTTCTGGAGTCCTCCGAAGTGTAGCTCGACGAAATCTTCACCCTTGAGGGGCACAGATGAATCCGACACGGGTCCCCGTTGATCGGATGTAGGATCGGTGGAGCTTGAGGCTCTTTTGACCGAAAGAATCGAAGTTTTTGTGAAAAAGCGCGAAAAAATAGCACTAACGCTCGAGAGCAATAGCACGAGGATCCCAACACATGAACGTGCGGTAAAAATCTGAAGATGGCTGCCAGAGGCGGTGCTTAGGTAGAGGGCAGTCATTGGCTGTGGTCAGTATGACGCAGAGACCAGTGATTGGTTATTACTACGAAAGACAGATCAGAAACGAAACTGATACTGGTTTTTTCTTTACCGAGGATTCCCAGCCTGACGACGGGGAATATTCATGAGCATGTGAATCCATGCCAGACCCCATGCTGGAGAAGTAGTTTTTTCCCCCCAGAACGTGTGACATTAGTCAACTGCCAGTCCGACACAAAGCCTTGCGGAACGTAAGCTGCAATCGCAACAGAAATTCTGCAGCGGGGAAGGCAGGGCGGGAGCGATATGGAATACGTCGTCGGACCATCCCATCGAAAGAACGTTACCAGGTAAGAAAGTAATTTGTTCTTCGAGGGGATTGGGTCCTCCGACGTATTCCATATCTATGACAGACTCCCAAAGCAGTACCAAATCAAGGAGGAGGGAAAGAATTTAGAAACAAAATTTAGAATAGCCAATCAAATAGCAGAGCAAAGGACCGCCTTGCCAAAGGCCAGATCCTGCCCTCTGATGGAATCGAGGGAATAATGCCGCACAAATGTATGTACTGAAGCCCAGGTGGCAGCATCACAGATGTTGCGAATAGGAACACCCCTCTGCAGGGCAGTAGATGCAGCCAAGCCCCTGGTAGAATGGGCCCGCAAGCCAGCCGGTGGGTCCTTGCCCGCCAAGCGGTAACACTCCGAGATGGCCAAAATAATCCAGCGGGACAAAGTCTGTTTCGTCACAGCTTGCCCCAAGCGCTTACCAGCGTAACCAAGAAAGAGTTGATCGTCCACTCTGACCCGGGACATGCGAGAAACATAAAAGCTCAAAGCTCTCCTAGGATCAAGCCTATGGAGCCTCTCCTCTTCCTTACCAGGATGCGGAGGAGGATAGAATGCCGGAAGAACAATCTTCTGGGCCAAATGAAATTCCGTCACTACCTTTGGAAGAAAAGAAGGACGAACTCGAAGGACAACCCTGTCCTTGTGAAATACAGTGAAGGGTGGCTTAACAGAAAGTGCCTGTAACTCACTCACTCTGCGAGCGGAAGTAACCGCAACCAAAAACACAGTTTTCAAAGTCAACAGCCTCAAAGGGCAAGAATGTAAAGGCTCAAACGGAGCACCCATAAGAAACCTAAGAACAAGGTTCAAATCCCAACCGGGCACCAGGAAAGGCGACGGAGGGAACACATTAGTGAGCCCTTTCAGAAACTGTGAAATTAAAGGGATTTTAAAGTAAGAACATTCTTCAGATGAGCGCTTAAAGATAGACAGCGCCGCCAGGTAACCTTTAATGGTACCCACTTGCAAGCCCCTGTGGGCCAAAGAAAGCAAAAAGGACAGAACCATGGGGATGTCACATGCAACAGGATTCACATTCTGAACTCTGCACCAGTCGCAGAACTTACGCCAACGGCAACGGTACAGAGACTTAGTTGCGGGCCTTCGGGCCGAAAGCAACACCTCCATCACGTCTTCAGGGAGATCCCAATCCTTATACCTCAACCTTTCAGAAGCCAAGCGTGAAGGTTGAGGGATCCGACCTCTGGATGGAGAACCTGACCCCCCTCCCGTGAGAGCAGATCGTCTCGGTAGGGAAGACGACGTGGAGGGCAGATGGACAAGTCGAGAAGGTCCGGGTACCACGTCCTCCGAGCCCACGCCGGAGCAATGAGGATCATCCGGGAACCGAACTTCCGTAACCTCCGCAGCACTTGCGGGATGACGGGGACTGGAGGAAACGCGTACAGCAGCGGGAACGACCACTCCACCACGAACGCGTCCCCTAAGGCTCCTTTTGGAGGAAATTCCCACGAGCAAAATCTTTCGCACTTCCGGTTGACACTGGAGGCAAAGAGATCCACTTGAGGGGTCCCCCAAAGGGCGAAGATCTCCAGGAGAATCTCCTGAGCCAACTCCCACTCGTGAGAGATCGAGCTCTGCCTGCTCAGAGCGTCCGCCGTCACGTTTTCGACTCCGGCCAGATGAACTGCCGAGATCGAAACTTCCTGCTGGATGGCCCAGAACTCGAGCTGCATCGCCTCCCTGCACAGAGGAAGTGACCCCGCCCCCCCCTTTTTGTTGAGGTAGTGCATGGCCACTGTGTTGTCCGTCAGGATCAGGACATTCTTTCCTCGCACAGTCGGCAGAAAAGCCCTCAGGGCTAGCCTGACGGCCCTCAGCTCCAACAGATTGATATGGAGTCTGGACTCCGACGGAGACCAACGACCGCTGACTGTCAGCCCGTTGGCATGAGCTCCCCATCCCGTGAGGGATGCATCCGACACGATCGTCACCTCCGGCCAGGGAAGCCAAAACGGAGCCCCCTTCATCAAGTTGCCATCGACGGCCCACCACAGAAGGTCCCGGGCGACCGAGGGCGGCACCTGAATCGGGTCCGACATCCTGCCGGAGGACTGCGACCATTGCATCTTGAGTGCCCACTGCAAAGATCTCATTCGCAGGCGAGCCTCTGGCACCAGAAGAATGCAGGATGCCATGAGGCCGAGCAACCTCAAGAACTCGAACGCTGGGAGCGTCTGGGCCTGCTGAAACTTGCGCACCATCTGCTGAATGTGAAGAGCCCTCACCTGGGGAGGAAAACACTGCCCCAGGGAAGTGTCGAGCACTGCTCCGATGTACTGGAGCCTCTGCGTTAGCGTCAAATGGGACTTCTTTAAATTGAGGGAGAAGTCCAGCCTGTGAAGGGAGTGGCAGGCGACGGACAGATGATCCAGGACCTGCTCGGGAGAGCTCCCCCTGATCAACCAATCGTCCAGGTAGGGGTAGACGTGAATCCCCCCTTGCCGGAGATGCGCTGCCACCACCACCATGAGCTTGGTGAAAACCCTCGGGGCGGAGGTCAAACCGAACGGCAGGACCCGAAACAAAGTGCGAGTCGCCAACCGCGAACCTCAGGTACTTCTTGTGCCTGGGATGGATCGGCACATGGAAGTAAGCATCCTTGAGGTCGAGTGACACCAACCAGTCCTGAAGCTGAAGGGCCTGGAGGACTTGAGAGAGAGTAACCATCTTGAACTTGTCCTTCCTGAGGAGTTTGTTCAAACCGCGCAAGTCCATGATGGGTCTCAATCCCCCGTCTTTCTTGGAAATCAAAAAATAAGGGGAATACCAACCCTCGTTCCTCTCCGCTACAGGCACCAGTTCTATGGCGCCTTTCTCCAGCAGGGCTTGAATTTCCTGCGCAAGGAGCGGATCCGGACACTTCAAAGAGAGGTTCCCCGGTGGATTGTCGCGAGGCCTGTGCCGAAAGGGAAGACAGTAGCCGTGGGTTATGATCTCCAGAACCCACACATCTGAAGTAATGGCACGCCACTCTACAAGATGCTGCGCCAGCCTTCCCCCAACCGGCGAACCATGGGACATGGCCTCATGACTGAGTAGGAGCGGCTGCGGCGTTACCTGAGGGCAAAGAGGCAACTGCCCGAGCGGCCTTGGCACCACGGGTACCTTGACGTCCACCTCTGGTACCCCTGCGTTGGCCCCTTTGACTGCCAGCTCCTCTCGCTTTACCAAAGGACGAGTAATAGCGAAAGGAGCCACCCCTCCACTGCTGTCCCCTAGGACGAAAAGGCGGAGGTTGGCGAACTGCAGCGCCCAACGACTTCGCTGCAGCTTTTGAGGTCTGCAACCTCTCAAGGCTCTCGTCAGCCTTGCTGCCAAAAAGATGTTCACCATCAAAGGGCATGTTGAGGAGCCGGGACTGCACATCAGGAGCAAACCCCGACTTCCGCAACCACGCAAACCTGCGCATCACGGTGCTCGCCGCCATGGACCTACTGACGCATTCAGCTAAGTCCAAACCCGACTGAACGGACTCACACATGGCATCCTTACCATCCTGGACCAAAGCAAGGAAACCATCCCGTTCGTCCCCTTCGGGAATATGTTCAGCCGCTAACGCAACACAGTTCCACAGAGTGTGCGTGAAACGTGACAAGGCACAAATGGAGTTGGCCGCCTGAAGCGCCATACCACCAGAAGAAAACACCTTCTTCGCCCAGCCATCAAAACGTTTGTCGTCCCTATCAGGAGGGATGGTAGGGTACGACGCCTGCTTTGCCGGGGCCGTGGCCGCCTGCACCACCAAACTTTCCGGAGTGGGGTGCCTGGTCAAGTAGCAGGGGTCGCCACTGGCTGGACGGTATTTACGCGACAAGGACCTGCCCACTGCCGGGAGACTCTCCGGAGCAGTCCAAGCCGCCGCCACCCTACGCTGTAAAGCCATATGGAACGGCAGTACCGGGTCAGTTGGGGGACCAACATCAAGGATGTCCGTCAGATCATCCTGCACAAACTCCCCTGGGGGAGCAGACCATCCCAGATACTCAGACACCCTAGCCATAAGGCGCCGGTATGAGGAATCGGCATGGGAGCCAGGCTCAGGCCGACCAAATTCCACCTCCGGAGAGGTGTCCAGACCACTAGCATCATGCAGCGACTGCCTCAAATCGTCAAATTGACTATGGCCCGAGACAATGTCATCCGGCACCTGACCAGGAACCAGGCCAACCGAATCCTCATCCGCCTCTGAAATATAATCCAAGTGGTGGAAAGGCACCTGAGAGTGCCTGCTCTTAGCCAGAGCCTTCCTAGGGGGTACACCCGAGACACGGGGCACCTCCGACACGAAAGGCGTCGATGGCGTCGAGCGAATCGGCGCCGCCGTCGAGAAAACCGGCAACGGCGCCGAGAGGATCGGCGTCGAGGAAATCGGCGTCGACGTCAGATGCAGCGCCTCCAATATCGGCGGCGTCGACACAGCCCTCGAAGCCGGAGCCCCGAGCGTGTCCCTCGACGACCTGAACGTCGACGGCTTCGACGACTTCCTCGGAGCCGGAGCCTCGAGAAAGCCTGTCGACGCCCTCGACGCCTCAGACGTCGATGTCTTCCTCGAAGACATCACAGGTGCACACGGTCTCGATCGCGTCGAGGACAGGGACCTGGAACGGGTACGGCGAGAACGAGCCTCCTTGTCCGAACGGGACCTCTCCCGTGACTCGTGCCGACCACTCTTGCGAGCGGTGTCTCTCGACCTCACACGGCCGACCCCACTCGGGGGCGCGGACGGCTGAGTACCCTGCGACTCAAGAATCGCCAACATTTTCTTCCCGAAGGAAGCCCATTCCTCCGGCGTCGCACGGCTGGTGGGATAACCGACGTGCCGGGCAGAGTCCTCGGAAGAGGACCTGGAAGGCGACCGGTGACGGCGCTTCCGAGAATGCCTCGAAGAGGCTGAGGAGTGGCGAGACCGACTCCTAGAAGAAGACCGACGAGACTTCCGACGATGACGCGGAGAGTCACCCCTCGAATCATCCGTCGAAAGCCCCGCCGACTTCGACTTCCGGGGCTTGGACACCCGACCTACCGACAATTTCTTCTTACGTTCGCGTAAGGCCTTGGACGTGAGCGACAGGCAGTCGACACAGTCATCCGTGTCGTGGGCCTCCCCGAGGCACCAGAGGCAGGCGTCGTGCGAGTCAGTCACCGACATCTTGGACCCACACTCCCCGCACTTCTTGAAGCTCGGACGCGGGGTTGAAGACGAAGTGGAAGACATCGCAGCGAAGGAATATTCACAAACGAACAGGTTCGAAGAACCAGAAAGAACAGAACTCCAAAGAGTCGAGGCTAGAACCGAGAAACACGAAGCAACACGTTCGCGGAAAAAACGGAACTGAGGCTACTGGCGTCGTGCGTCCTACTTATCACATCGGATGACGTCGGACGTCGGAGGAGGTCCTCGACGGCGGCGCATCGACGTCATCGACGCAGGACGCAGACGCCGAAAAAGTTTCCGAAGCAGCACAGCTGTGGTGATTACTGTCATAGATATGGAATACGTCGGAGGACCCAATCCCCTCGAAATGTATGTTTTGTTATATCAAAGTAGGGCTCGACCTTTGAAGAGTAGGTTGTAACCTTTGTTTTGGGCCAAACCCTGCAACATTTACTTTACTGGCTTAGGGTATCCGTGAGATAAAGGACTCAAGAGGATTATGTGTTGGAACTTTTTATTGGCTTCAACATTTGAGGCTTTGGTTCACCAGAAAGGGCAACTCACAAAGAGACAATGACATAAGTATACATTAAAAACTTTCATTTGGAATCAGAAATACTGAAGGTGTTGGACACTGCTAAGGAAACCTCACTTTATGTTAATTTACCATGTAAATTGTTTTATTTAAGAGAACTCTTGTTATTTGTAGTTCAACCCCTAGACCCAATAAGCGTTCATCCAACCTTTGGCCTGTAATGTTGCACAGTGAAAACAAATCCTCTTTTTATACCATTTGACATGCAACACCGACTTTGTTTTTTTTACCAAATAATTCTTGTTTTTTGCAAAAGGGGTAATGGCATTTGTGTCAGGCCCACTGGCAAGTAACAACTTCTTCCTAACCACAGAAGCCGAATGGAAGTCAACCCTCCACCCTAGGTTGGCACGGGTTCCTGATTCTGAAAAACAGGTCACCACGCGGCAGCCATGTGTTGGTATATTCATTGTGGGAGAATCTCACAGTATGTCCCATTCTGCTTGCTAAATGTTTGATGTTTCATGCCCATCATGTTTTATGTTGCATGTTACCATTGCTAAGGCTTGCTTTGACTACAAAGAAGTAAGAGCATGCTATGGTAAAGGTTCAGGATAGGACAGGATCACAGAAATGTACCAGGTTATTGTTTTATGTATGTGTTTCTTCCCTGTGCTCTGTGGACTCTACCTTTTATACACCTCTGAGTATCTAACACCTGTGAGTCTCTTACAGACTGCAGGTGTGAAGTCCCAGGCTCACTTGCCTGACCACAGTAAGACCAATTAACAGGACATACTGGACCTTCAGTTCTCTAGCCTTCAGGCTCCCTCTTCTTCGTCACAGTACTATAGTGGTGTTTCCTATGGGTAATCATTACTTTTGGGGTCTGTTTCTTCTTCTCAGTAGTCACGTGACTTCAAGGGGAAAAATAGGGTCTGCGTAACAATATCCAACAAAGGCAGAGGGAGGGTAAGGTAAATCACTGTCAGGAAATGGGGAATAGATGCTTTTTGAAGATTTATACTTAACCGTCATTACACGGTATACTAATAGTTTGCAGGGGACGGGAGGGCTCCTACCTTTGGATCCTCTTTTCTCTCACTACGGATAGGTATTTGTGGTCCTGTGCCAGGGTCACGTTTCCTCCCCCGCACCCTAAAAGAATACTTTCTTTACCCTCAGATGTTTCCAATACCTTAACAGACAAGGTGTGTGCAGCTACATCTCCTTCTACAGGAAATGGGGAATACCATGTCTCGCCCTCTGACACCCTCTCCCCAATCCCCAAGGACCCTCCACCCAGGTGATCCTCCCTCGCAAGTCCCCGTCCAGGGTCAGGATCCAAAAGAGATTGCCCTTCCCGGGCCACCTGAACAGAAGATTCCTGGGGAGTGGATGTGAAAGTGCCTTCAGGTTTCTCACACTCCCCTTAAATCCAACTTGTTATAGATCTTGGCTGCCTTCAGTTGATCAGGTAAGACAGATATAAGAGGTACCGGGAACCTATTTTTTATGGTAACCCTGTTTAATGCTCTGTAATCAATACAGATCCTCAGGGTTCCCTCCTTCTAGGAAATAAAATGAACCAGCAGGCCAGCATGTCATCTAAATATTGTTGCAAGTGTTGCGTTTCTTTTTCAGAGAGGGCATAAATGCAACTGCATGGTAACTTCGCATTAGGTTCAAGATCAATTATGCAATTTTAAGATCTATGAGGAGGCAAGGCCTCCGTCGTCCCCTGGTCTAAAAGCTCTGCAAAGTCCTGGTATTCCTCTGGCAAGGATGTGACCACTGCCCCAATATTTGCCTGAACTACAGCTCCCTCCACCAAGAACACTGTAGGAACGAGTACCTCTTAAATGTGTACCACATCTTAGGGAGTCAAAGGTTATGGTACGTGTTAAGAAAGATTTCCATTTATGGATAATTTTCCTCTCCGGTTGTGAACACCTCAACTTTTTGCTTTTGTCTGACCATCCTAGCCTGACTTTTACCAGTGGAGCCCAACCTTCTGCTAAACTCCGCTGAACTTTTGCGCATCTTGTTAAGGGTAAACTGACATGCCCTTCAGACTGTCAGTACTGGGAGACTTTGTTTCCCTTAGTCTTTCACTTTGTTGCCATTTCTTGGCAACATTTTATCATTGCACAAAGTACCTTCCAGTACTGTGCGCTGGGGTCTCTTTAATTTTGAAGGCCCTAGACACCCTCGAAGGATTTTTGGTTAATGTAAGAGTGTGTCCAGGACAGAGCTGGTGGCATCAGTTACTTTTTAAAGCATTTTTGACTCTTTTCAATGGTCCAAACCGCATTTAGCACGTTTGGCCCAGGACAGTGGCAAGTGCCTAAAATGGCCATACCACAACGTCCTTTGTTCTGTCCTTTGGCCAATTTGCCCCTTTGCCTTCCCCAGGTTGAGCAGACCAGGGAAATTTCTTATTTGGTCATGCAGACCGCCGCACAAACCAAGGCTTTTGCGTGATTCTGCATGCCTTGTATGTGTGCGCCAGGATGTGGGCTGGAGCTGTCCAGTTCCAATACACATCCTGGGTGCCAGGATGACTGGGACCACCGTGGTCCGTGATTGGTCCACGGCTGGAATGGTTGAATGTGAGCAGATTTCCTATTGGTTTCTCTTCGTTTTGGCACAAAGGAGATTCTGGATAAGAGAAGGCACTCCAAACCTATTCCAAGTCGATCTTCTGAGTTCACACCAAACGTATTTATTTATTTATGTGGCGCACCTAGCACGAAGGCATCTCGGCGTGTTGCTTAGATTACATATAGGCACATTACTTACATTACAATGGAGGAAGACATTATGGGGCTTTACATATGCTGTGAATTTAAGACACATAGAATATTTACAAACGTATAACATTACAGTGAGAACAGAGCAGAATAGTACAGAAGTTTACAGATACATAACTACTTAGACTGTGCATCTGTCTCAAGGGAAAGAGTGTGAGATCTATGCTTCTTTCGAGAGAAGCCAGGATTTAGTGTTTTTCCTGAATTGGTGGTAGGACGGTTCTATCCTTAATGTGGAAGGTAGTGTGTTCCATAACTTGACGGCCAGCACTGGGAAGCTGCTGCCTACAGCTTTTTGCAGTTTGAATCTCGGCATTGCTAGGCAATGGGATTGTGCAGATCTAGTGGGGTGTGCTGTTGTCTTTCGATTGAAGCTATCGTCCAAGTATTTTGGTGCTGAATTGTCAAGGCACTTCTGAGTGAGTGAGATAGTTTTGTATTCTATCCTTTGTTTGACAGAGAGCCGTTGAGTGTTTTTTCTAATATCTGAGCTATGGTGGGATTGAGGGATATTTAATGCAACTCTAAGCGCATTATTTTTAATTACTTGCAACTTGTAAAGATCATGTTGGCTTGTGCCTAGATAAGAGTGCATTGCAGTAATCCATTTTAGAAAGTACTAGCGCTATGGCAATGGAAGTGCAATTGGTTGCAGAGAGAAATGTCTTACACGCGTTGATTAGTTTACAGGTGTAGGCAGAGGAGGAGAATATGGCATTGATTTGTCTGGTCAATGTGAGCGAGGAGTCGAGGTAGATACCTAAGGTTTTTACGTCCTTAGATAACAGGATGTTATTGCCGTCAATGACGAATGCTGAGTATTGTCTGTCAGGTTTGTTGAGTCTAGATTGGGAGCCTAGGAGCAGCAACTCGGTTTTGTAGTCATTGAAGCAAAGTCTGTGCTTGGCCATCCAGGCTTGGATGAAGGAGTATAAGTCATTGAGTGCAGTGGTATCTTTGGTATAGTCTCCTGTTAACGAGATGAGTATCTGGGTATCATCTGCATCGTTTGTGTAATTGATACCCAGCTGGTCAAGGTGGTCAAACAGAGGTTTGGTAAACACATTGTATAGTGTCGGTGACACACAAGAGCCCTGTGGAGCGCCACAGGTGACTGGCATTGGGTTGGCTGTGGCTGTTGGTGCAGGGACTCTCATAAATCTATTGTGTAAAAAGGATTTGATCTATGCGTTGGCTTTGTCAGAGAAGTGGGCTGCTGTTGATAGGTGGTTGCATAAGATTTGGTGGTAGACCAAGTCGAAAGCAGCGCAGAGGTCTAGTAGTAGTAGGAGGGCGAGTTTGCCATTATCTTTGATGGAGTCCATTTGTGTTTTGAGGTCGATCAAAGCAGTTTCAATATCGTGTTTAGAGCGAAAGCCTGATTGCCTGAGACCTAGAAGGATGCGGGTTTCTATCCAGAATATTTAATAGAAATGGTACAGTAGTGATAGGCCTGTAATTTGTTGGTATGTCAGGGTCTAGGGAGGGTTTCTTCAGGAGGGGAAGAACCCAAGAATCTTTTAACTTAGTTGGAAATACGCTAGATTCAAAAGACGCATTGATTAGCATAGTGATAAAGGGAGCTAATTTCTTCGATGCTTCTTTGATGACCGGAGCAGGGCAAGTATCCCCTTGGCATCTGGATGGTTTAAGTTTTTGAAACTATGCCTTCAACCTCTTTGATGGTTAAAGGTGAAAAGTGGAAGAGTGAATTGTTGTCAATTTGTTTGCTTGGGGTATGGGTTGGACTTTGTCGGCTGATAGAGTGGATTTCTTTGACTCTATTTTTGTTTGTAACATTGCGATCTTGTCTAGGAGGGCCTTCTGGATGTTTGTGCACCATGTAAAGTGTTTGATACATGTGTCAAGCGCAGGGGAGGGAGATTCTAACTCTCTTAGTATGTTGAATAGTTCCTTCGTACTGGATTTGGCTTTGATGATTCACTCATTGGAGGTATTTTATTTTGTTTGGTGAAATGCTTCCTTATAGTTGTTGGAGGCTATGAGAAGTTGGTTTTATTGGAGACTGACAGGGAGTTTTTCCATGCAGTCTCTGCATTCCCTTTATCTTTGCGTAGTGTTTTTAACTCGGGGGTGAGCCAGGAGTTGAGATGGGCTCGAGGTTTGGCTTTGCGCAATTTTAGGGGCGCGATAGTATTGATGGCGTTGAGTATAGTTGCGTTATATAAGTCAACTAAGGCTGTGGGGTCACTGTTGGTAGGTGAGAAATCAATTATTGGCTGTAGTAGTGGGAGCAGTTTTTCTGTTATGTTCCGGTTGTTTCTCATAAATGAAGGTGGGGCAGTGCGTATTTGTTGGTGCTGAAGGTTGTCTTTTTTGATAGTGAAGGTAATAAGGTGATGGTCTGTCCATGCACAGGGTGAGTTGGATACGACATTAGTTTCACAGTTCAGGTCAGCTAGCCAATCTAGTGTTCTTCCTTTGTTGTGTGTAGGACTTAGCTGGAAGTGCAGGTCGGGCAGAGATGTCAGTTCCATGGTGATGGAATGTGGCATTCATTGTAAAATAAATTGCATGATATAGATGCAGGAATTCGCATTACTGAAGGCAGGGTAGGCAGCAATACCGCGAATTATGCAGCATGGGCATTTTAAATAACTCTGGGCATGTAGGCAGAAAGTAGGCAGTGAAGTGCACGATACTTGACAGAGAAGGCAGCAGTGAAACAGTCTTAGCAGGCATCTAGGGCAGTTCAACTGCAGTACAGTGCACAATATTAGTTACAGAGAGGGCAGCAGCAGAACAAACTTAGCACACACATGGGTGGTTCAAGGTGCAATGCCATGCACAATACTAGGGGCAATGAGGCAGCAGTAGCAGTGGGGTAATCTTAATAAAACAATCTTAGAAAGCAATATAGGGGTCAGATACATTACGGTGCGCAATACAAGTGGCAGAGGAGGTAACGGTAAGGCAATCTTAGCAGGCAACGTGGACAGTTCAACTGCGGTACAGTGCACAATATTAGTTACAGAGAGGGCAGCAGTAAAACAGACTTTCGCAATCACTTGGGCAGTTCAAGGTACAATGCAATGTACAATACTCATGGCCGAGTGGCAGCAGTAGGACAATCTTAGCGAGCAATATGGGGGATCAGATGCAGTACGGAGCGCAGTACTAGGACTAAAGTAGGTAATAATAAGGCAGACTAGGCAACTTGAGTATTGACTGGGTACAATGAGGATGTTATGTGGAGGCACTGATGTCAGATACTGACGTCGGATGGGGAAGCACGAACAGTCACATACAGACTTTTGTGAGCCTGAAAGGGTGAGACTGTAGATCAATTATAGTTCAATAGTTCAGTCAGAGGATTGGGGCCAAATAGGGCTTACCATGGAATGGTCCGTTGTGTGCCAGTCACACGGTTAGTGGGCAGCATGGCGTGCCCCGGGCACCGACATGGCTAGACAGGCGCCTTTTGCGAGGTTGCTTCGTCGGGGGCAAGCTTGCGCCTGCCGGTCGTCCCGATTGGCTTAGGAGGAAGAAGGTAGCCAATCGGATGAGGACAGCAGGTGAAGATAGATCAGAGTAGAAGACGCCGGTGGTGTCTCATCAGAAGGAGCAATTTAGGCAGCCATCTTGGATTATCGAAGCCGCATGTTACAGAATGCAACTTCTAAGGCAATAAATCTCAGCAATGCTATTTTCAGCGCGGAGCAGGGTATTGCACAATTAATTCGGCTAGGTGCTTCCTAACTGCAATAATAAGGTCAGGCGCAGCTCAGTGCAGGCATCGACGTCGGCGCAGCTTAAGGTCTTGGTAATAGCCCTCAGGGCTTACCTTTGTGCTTGTGGGCGGGTGGCTTCCATGATGGGCTGCTCCTGCAGCGTCGCAGCCTTCCTGGCTGATTGATGAACTTAATAAAGGAGACAAGTATCCTGAACCGAAGAAGCAGATCCTTGGTACCGCTGGTGACCCGCTGGAAGGTTTGGCACCCTGACCCTGCTGTTGTCCCATCGGGACCCCTGTTTCTCATCGATCACAGAAGGCCTGCAAGGACGCTTCGACTCGTTGGAGTAGTGGGACTAACTACACTCGGCACCTCCTGCTTAACCTGCAAACAAGCCTCTTCGGAAGTGTTCCTGGACCACCCAGTGAACTGACCAGCTCGTAGGGGACCTTTGCCTTGGAGCCGCCTTCATCTCAAGTTTCTACCAGAGACGTTGGGAACTGTAAGCTCTTGGCAGAAGGCACTCTCCTGCTGTTTCGTGCACCTAGCATTCCTAGGTCTGGGATTAGGAGAGTCTGCCTGAACCTGATCCTACGCAGTACCTGTGTCATCCCGCTGTGGTGAGGAGCTTCGTGGGTGTCTTACTGCTGTGCCTCCCCTGTGCCCTAAGACGAGCTGCAGTGGAACTGGCCCGACCCCTTCCCCAGAAGCAGAGAAATTGCCACTGTCCTGCCACGGACTGAGGTCTCCGGAAGCAGCCCTTGAAAGCCAGAGAGATGCGGAATTGCTGGATTCGAACCTGAAAGCAAACTAGACTTGACTGGCGAAGTTTGGGCCAAAGTGCATCGAGGGTCGGTGAGTACTTGCAACACTTACCGGTGGCCCCTAGCGCATTCATAGACTTTTACGCATGAGTGTCCCCCAAGGGCCACTCTCCTTTGTTAGGGTAGCCTGTGCTACCATCCTATTCCTGATTCCTTGAAATCCCTCTGCCCTCTTGTGGAGACCCACCTTGAATAGTGGAACTTTATTCTTCATCACCTCACCCACCTTCATGAGCCCCTACAGCCCCTTGAAGAGACCAGTTATGTACTTAACCACATCGAGTGCTCCGGCGCTGAACGTACTTTTGAGCACAAGGGTCCACACTTCGTAGGGAATGGACTGCCTATTAGTCAGGGTTTGAGTTGTTCAAGGACTGCCAAAAGTATATTTGCACTGTCTGACCCCCTTCTGTTTCAAGTTGTGGATCTCTACTTGTTGAATATTACTTTAGGCTAAAAGTTCCTGTATATATGTTTCCTAGTATAGTGTTCTGCTAGTATTGTTAATATTGCTGTGGTTTCATCTTGTTTAACTTAAAAGGCCTTTAATAAATGTATATGTATTTTTGATATATACACCTGACAGAGTAATTTGTGGTGTTGTTTGCTGTGTGTGCTCATTGTGGACGTTCGATTACCCTCACCCCTCCTGAGACCTAGTCTTGACCGCCATCAATGCTACCTTGATTGGTCTGGCTTGTCCAGAAGGTTACCCAGTTCCAATAAACTAGGCCAGCCTTCTGAACCTCTGCTCACCAGATTAGAGTTTAGAAATCCATCTCAAAAGTACGCTCCCCTCAATCGATCTTTGGATTGTGTGTCACCAACCATGGCTTCCCGAGGATCAAACCAAATGGAGGAGCTGCTATCAAATCAAAGGTGGTTTCCTTATGTCCTGCTGCACACAACATCCTAAGGGTTGGGTTTTCGTAGTGATTGGTCCTGAAATCAAACAAGAACCAGTGACAGCTCATACTGGCTCTGTCACTCCCTTTGCCATAGTGGGTATCCCCAACTTGGTTGCAAGAGTGATGTCTAGGAAATACCCCGTCACCCCTTAATCCACCATAGCAGAGAATGTTTCCTTTGTGTTAGTGAATAGCAATGTCACAAGCAAATACAAATGAGGAGTCTTATTGTGAATTGTGCGTTCCACCAAATTCGGGAACTCTAGTGCAGTAAGGCTCGGTGTAGTCGCTCCCCCATTTACCGAGCCAAGTCTTACGTGCCGGAGTATTAGGACAGTTTCTTAAGTAATGTCCTGATATAGACATAGGTTACTTGACCTTCGCTTTTCTCTTCCCTCTGCTGACAATGGTCCCCTTACACTGCCAATCTGCATGGGGTTTCCCTCAGATGATTTAGCAGGAGAGTCCCTACCCTTGTCTAATCGTGCAAAAGGAACAAACTACCTCAGACTTCTTCCTTCCCCTTTTCTCTCACTAATCCTATGATCCAGGCTTGATGCTAAATCAATCAATGCACTACAGGAATCAGGTTGTGGCTACACATGAGCTGGGTTTGGCCCATTCCTCTGTACCACCAGCCAGCTGAAGTGTCTCACCTAAGTTACCAGGTCCCTAGTTCCTTGCCTTAAACCCACTAACTCCTTATCCTGTGCCAAAGACACATTCCTTCGATCAAACAAGTGCTTAAACTCCTCCATGAACTGATCCCAATGATACAATATACGATTGTCCTTTTGTACCTAAGGAATAGCTCATGCAGCTGCATCTCCCAACAGATATGAAATTACAAATGCAGTTTAAGTAGATTTGCAGATGCCCATCGTTGTGGAGAAATGGGCTAGATGTTGTCTGCTCACTAAGAATGCGTCACTTAACTCTGGGTTGAGGTTGATCCAATTCAAAATTCTGAATAGGCTACACTACACACCGGCCAGGGTCGCAAAATTTGCACCAGATACCTCGGATACCTGCCCCAAATGCAACGCACCTCAGGCTGGTGCTTTTCATATGTATTGGGAATGTCCGGTGGTGGCAGGTTTCTGGAAGGCTGTGGCAGAATTGTTGGAGGAGATAACAGGTTCCCCCTGAATTTACCCCACAAAAATACTTGTTTGGAGACATTGGCAAACGCTCTGAGAAAGTTAGAAGACTGTTTAATATCTCTTGCGCTGTAGCCAAAACATGTATCCTACAGAAATGGAAAAGCACCGGTCCACCCAGCATGAACCAATTCCTACAAGAACTGACATGTCAATGAATCAGAAGAACAGTTTGTTTTGACCCAACCAGCGGCATGCAGGCCCAAAGACATTTGGGGCCCTTTTAGAGTTTATTTGTGCAACATGATTCCTGATGATAACATGTCACCGTTGAATGTAGAAATGTACTAAACAATTTACCCTTGTTGTATACGTGAGTTGAGTTGTGCAATGGTGCCATGTATCTTTTTGTGACCACTAATAAAAAAGAGTTAAAAAAAAAAAGTACAAATGCAGTTCTAGCTTGAGTAGCCTCAAAAGCCGTGGGCTTACATAGAAAGTGTAATTGGCATTGTGTTCAAAACATGGAGCACTTGGATTCTAAGATGGCCGCCGGCGTGTGAGGACATATCTCTCAGTCCTCTGCCTGGACCTACCATAGCAAGCCTCCGGGCTGTCATCAATTACAGCGATCCTGAGATTTCCGAACTAAAATATATCTCAAGGAACTGAAGCTTAAACATCCCAGTGCATTGTGCAGCCGCAAAGTAGTTGCAAAGTCATCCGACAACCCAAAACGAGCTGATGGGCTAAGAAAACTAAACATCCCTCCCGAAACGTGGACTGTCCCTTCTGGGATCCAGCAAGCGGCGGAACCCGGGGAAGGGAGAAAGGGCCCCGGAGTAGAGCGTGCAGCGGAGGAGGAGCAGAGAGACCCTTCCGTGGGGCTCTGATCGAGAGCTGGGAATAGCATGAGAACAGGTGGCGCCGGCGAAGAAGAGCCCAGGCCGGACCACAGAGGGCACCTCCTGCGCCAGAGGGCACATACGCCGGGTATGGTGAGCGAGACCAGCTGGACAAAAGAATACGAATAGACCAGAGAGGTGGGTGGCCCTTAAGGAGAGAGTGGTGAGTGGAGAGAGACGGTGGGACCCCAGGAAATACACACAAACGGGGATAAGGGAAGAATACCATCTCCTCCCTCCCCCTCAATACGGCACATCAGAGAACATCCCAATGGCCTAACAACCTGAGGAAACCTTCCATCTATGTTGGGAGGGCCCCGCGTGTGCGTCCAAATAGCTGGGACAGCCAGGAATCGAGCGCCCACAAGGAGGAGCTCTAGTCAGACCAGGAGGGACACCTCCCAAGTCAAGACACGCAGGTTGGAAGCTGGCAAGACCAGCCGGAGGAAAGCGAAGAGCTCGGAGAGGCGGGCGGCCCCCCCCCCAGGGAGGGTGCACTGAACTAGGAGAGGCAATGGGGCTTTAAAAACACCCGGAGACAAGGGAGGAATACCGGAGAAAACGAAGAATGTCACCCAAGGCTGCAGGGATAAAACGGAAGAGAAGGCACACAAATAAAACCCAGACACTGGAAGGAGCCCCAGCCAAGGCCAAGGGTCCCGCAGACAAATCTAGCTTAACATCTTCATCAGAGAATTTGAACACATTCTAGCCCACAGAAGCACAGCACACAAGGGAGCAGAACCTGTTAAGGGAAAGGAGATAAGGGGGAATACTGCGGTATAATGTGGCAAAATATAAAAGGAAACCTGGGAGAACCCATTAAACATTTCCAGCACCAGGAAGCTCCACGCCACCACCAAGAGGAGATCAGCTGGGGGCGATACCGAGAGGAGTATACTGATGCCAGGAACCAGAGGGAAGACCGCCCCAACCAAAAGTAAAGGGTCAGTGGAACCAGAGGGAGGACAACTGGAGAAGTGCTGGCATCAGAGAACAGACACCATTTCAACAGCGAGATCAAAGAGCCCACCACAGAGTGAAATCAGCGAAGTTGAACCATCGGCCATGGCGGTGAATAAGGAAGACCTGCAGGAGTGCCTCGGAATGGAGGACAGAATGGTAAGCTTCTTCCAACCACAGTTTGTCAAAATGAAGGAGGATCTCCAAAACGCCCTACAAGAAGTAAGAAAAGAAATCAATGACCTGGGTTCAAGAGTGGATACTACAGAAAGGCCTCTTGGAAACGGCTGAAGAAGTAAGGCAGAATAGCGAACTTCTCGAGCAAGTGGCAAGAGCCACACATAACATTGAACTGCAGGCAGAAGACTTAAAAAAATAAAATAAATAAATAATAATAAGAAAAATCACTCACGCAGATCAAACCGGTCCAAAAGGGTTAACGGACTGAGCGAAAGCACACCAGATGTAGACTTGAAAGAAACCATGCAACAATGCTTTGGAAACCTCCTCACAGGGATGTCGCCCGAGAAAGTGGGAATAAAATGGATCCATAGAGTGGGACCCAAAAGACAAGATCCGGGATCAAGGCCAAAAGACGTGCTAGTTGCTTTAACGTGAAGGAAGCAATACTTCGAGCAGCTAGAGCTCACCAGGGAATGACCATCAACGGGCTCCAAATTCAGATATACCAGGATCTAGCACTCACCACTCTACAGAAGAGAAGGGCGATGAACCCAGTAACTAGAGTGTTAGAAGATAAGATCATTCCCTACAAATGGGCATTCCCATTTGGTCTCCTCACCACCTGGGAGGGAAGACAACAACGGGTCACGACATGAGAGGAGGGACTGTCCGTAATTAACTTGGGGACTGAAGAAGGAAACCAAGCGCAGACAAAGAACCCCTCTATCTCGAATGAGGCTTGTTGACCTTGGGAATGGTCTGGAACTAGACAGAGGAGGGGCAACAAAGACACCCAACTAAGGGGACCTCCAAGGAAATCAGAAGGTACACGCCCCAAGGATGGACAACGATATCGAACGATAACCACCTTGGCAGTATATCAAAATCACTATAGCACGCATCAAGAGGGAAAAGGATACAAACAACAAGACTAAAAGAGGACCGCCAAGAAGGGCGGGATCGCTGGGTCTAATGGCACAGGGGGAGAGAAGGGAACCCGAAAAGATATCTTGTAATCCAAATCGGGGTGTAGTTCATCCTGGAAGAAAGAATCCCCAGGATTATATACAAACCAACACCCTAGATTAGTATCTAAGGGAGTTCGGAAGAACTATGGGTCCAACTGGGGAAGGAGGAGGAGTGTATTTAGGGGGAGGTGGGTGGAGGGGAAGGATTTGGAGAGGGAGTTTTGTTCATTTTTGTAATATGTGTGGGTCATTGGCACAGTAAAACCCTTAAAACGGGACAAAGGTGGGACACAGCTTCTAAAACGGATCTTACAATACATCAGAGTATAATGCAACGGTTTGAACAAAGGGACATGGGGACCTATTGAAATGGCTGAAATACAGTTAACCACATGAAATGTCCAAGTTCTGAACTCACCAACAAAACGCTGCTCGATATTTAGGAGGCTCGTGGAACTCCAAACATCTATAGCGTTCCTACAAGAGACACATCTCCTTCTCAAGGACGAACGAAGGAGGACACATCGAGCCTTCCCCAAACAATACTTCAGAACAAAAAGGGGTGGCAATCTTGATAGGGGCCAAAGTTACATTCAGGAAACAGTTTCTCTATAGAGACCCAGAAGGTAGATATTTGGTCCTCAGAAGTACGATTCGGAAGCAAACATACACTTTGGTCGCTGCATACGGCCCGAACAAGAAGAAAGACAGCTTCCTGAAAGTCCTGCTCCAGAAAAAAGGTAGCTGGTGTGAGGGGCAAGTGGTTATCGGGGGCGATTTCAACTGCGTGATGGCATAGATGGATCCTATATTACACAAAACACCCCCCCCCAAACCCACAGATGAAAGAAACTGACAGGCCTTGTGAAGGTTATTTCGTGAGCTGGGAGTACTAGAAACCTGGAGATTCTTTCACAACATAGAAAGTGATTACACCCACTATTGCCCCCTCCAACCATCCTGGAACTCTGGCTGGTCTGCGTTACGGCTTCTTCCTTCGGGAAAGGACAGAGAATGCGCCGGGCCTCCCTGGAACCACGACTGGGTTTGGAGACGTTCAACCCACATGGGAGTCAGCCGCCCAAGGCCAGGGACATTACCCCCTACCATCCTGGAGCTCTGGATGGGTTGTGTTACAGCTTCTCCCTCTGGGAAAGGACGGGGACCCTGCAGAGGGTCCCTAGAGCCGCTGCTGGGCCTGTGGAAGGTCAGCCCACATGAGGGACAGCCGCCCAAGGCAAGGGACATCACCACCCAACCATCCTGGAGCTCTGGCGGGCTGCATTACAGAATTTCCCTCCGGGAAGGGATGGGGACCCTTCTGGCGCTCCCTGCGACTGCCGCTGCACTTGGGGATGGTCAACCCCAACCTCACAGCTTCTCCCTCCGGGAACGGATGCTGACCCTGCCGGGGTTCCCTGGGACTGCAGCTCTGCTTGGGGACAGTAGACCCACATGGGAAACAAATGCTCAAGGCCGGGGACATCACCCCTAACTGTCCTGGATTTCTGGCTGGGCTGCTTTACTGCATTTCCCCACGAGGTAGACCCGGCAGTGTGCCAATCCCTTCCCGGAGGGACAAGCTGTAAAGCAGCCCAGCCAGAACTCCAGCATGGTTAGGGCTGGTGTCCCCAGCCTTGGGCATTCGTTTCTCATGTGGGTCTACCATCCACAAACCCAGTGGCAGTCCCAGGGGACTCCGGCAGGGTCCCCATCCCTTCCTGAGGGAAATTCTCCAACGTAGCCCAGCCAGATCTCCAGGGTGGTCGGGGTCATATTCCTGGCCTTGGGCGGCTGACTCCCATGTGGGTTGAACGTCCCCAAGCCCAGCAGTGGTTCCAGGGAGGCCTGGCACATTCCCTGTCCTTTCCCACAGGGAGAAGCTGTAAGGCAGGCCATCCAGAGTACCAGGATGGTTGGGGGTCATGTCCCTGGCCTTGGGCACCCATCTCCCGTGTGGGTCGACCTTCCCCAAGCACAGGGGCAGTCCCAGGGTGCCCCAGCATGGTCACCGTCCATTCCTGGAGGGAAATTCAGCAACACAGCTACAGGATGGTCATGGGTGATGTCCCAAGCCTTGGGCACCCATCTCCCATGTGGGTTGATCATCCCCAAGCCCAGCCTGGAGCTCCGGCTGGGCTGCATTACAGCCTATACCTCCGGGGAAGAATGGGGACCCTGCTGGAACTGCCACTGGACTTGTGGAGAGTCGACCCACATGGGAGACAGCCACCCAAGGCCAGGGACATCACCCCTGATAAATCCTGGAGCGCTGGCTCGGCTGCTTTACAGAATTTCCCTAGGGGAAGGGATGGGGACCCTGCTGGGGCTCCCTCAGACAGCCGCTGCACTTAGGGATGGTCGCCCACATGGGAGACGGGTGCCCAAGGCTGGGGCCATCACCCCTGACCATCCTGGAGCTCTGGCTGGCCCACGTTACAGAATTCCCCCTCTGGGAATTGATGGGGACCCTGCCAGTGCTCCCTGGGTCTGCTGCTGCTCTTGGGGATGGTCGACCCAAATGTGAGACGGGGGCCCAAAGCCTGGGACATCTCCCCCGACCATCCTTGAGCTCTGGCTGGGTTGCGTTACACCAGCTCCCTCTGGGAAAGGACGGGAGGCTCCCGATGCCAGCGCTGGACTTGTGGACGGTCAACCCACATGAGGGACAGCCACCCAAGGCCAGGGACAACACCCCCGACCATCCTGGGGCTCTTGCTAGGCAGCATTACAGAATTTACCTCATGGAACAGATGGGGATCTTGCCAGGGCTCCCTAGGACTGCTGTTGGTCTTGTGGATGGTCAACACTTTATTTTCCACCCAGGTAGGTGCACCCACACATGTGAGGTACCGTTTTCACCGGGACACCTGTGGGAATGTGGGAAGGTAGGACATGTGTTGTTTGGTCAGCGTGTTTTGGGGTTTGGCAGTGGAAAATGTCTGAAAATTGTGGGGTTTTGCCTAAATTTCAGACTTTGCCGGGGCTTGTGGGTAATACATTCTAGAGTGATTTGCACAAGTCACACCTCTGCAGATTCCAACGGGTGTCTTTTCAGAAATGCATGGGGTCCCCCATTTTCTTGCGACATCCCAAGCCCAAATCTGTGGGTTGTCCACAAAGCCAAATCCAGTCTTCTCCAGGGCATTTGATGTACCAGTGGTTTGGCCTTCTCCCTTTGCACCCATGTAGATGCACCCCCACATGCGAGGTACTGTTTAAGTCGGTACACCTGTGGGAATGTGGGAAGGTAGGACATTTGCCATCTCTTGGTTTTCAAAACTTTTTCATACATTTGCTACTGCACTTTGTTACACAACCCTTTCATTTCCCAAATGTGACCTACATTTAGTCGCTGCTTTAGGCACTGTATTCTTTTGTAACCTGCACAAGTCACCTACCGTTCAAAAGGTCTGCCTGTGCTCTTTAAAAAAATGTATGCTTGCCGTTCCTCACCACATTTCTTTTCCTTATTTACACATGCTAAGTACATCTGCTTAGGGCATCAGCATAAACATCCTGTTTCCCATGGCTCCGTTTTTGGCTTATGGTATTGCTTGTTTTGTGAAACATTACGAAAGATGTGTGATTTCCTAACTGAAGAGTCGGGGAATGTAGCGGGGCATTGCTTTTCTCAATATTCACAGAAGCCAGTACCCTACAGGTCCAACCATGTCCAGCACAAACATTTATTATCTGTTATTTTCCCCCAAACTATGGGAATTCTCCCTACATAGTTGTCTGACCTGCGCAAATCACCCCTTTCTAAACTTGGAATTCTGTCTACTCTTCAAAAATGTATGCCTTTCTGTCTTCCCATTCAGCTTTCCTACCCTCCTCCTCCATTCCGTCCATGCATGTCGTATTGAAAAAAAAGGGTAAATAGCCTGTCACGCCACTTTTTGGGAGACCGGGGTCCGTTGCACCCGCTCCCTCTCCCATCTCCTGGCGGATCTACCCGCGCTTTCGCGCTTGGGCGTTCGCCGGGGGGAGAGGTGCTGGGGCCGGCGCTAGAGGGCTGCGGCGCATGCGCGGGAAACCACTGTCTCGGTTCCGCGCATGCGCCGTAGATTGGGCCTCCGCTCTGGGAAGGGCTTGCCTTCCAAGCCTCATTCTGGGTCCGCCGGCGCTCGGAAACGAAACGGCTTGCGTTTCAGGCCTCGCGAGTGCCGGCGGCCCATAAGAGGAGCAGCAAGCAGTTGCAATTCGCGTCTCAACGCGGTTGCTTCGGTCGTGTTGCTCGCTCCAGCCACTTGTGTTTCCTGCTTCCCTGTGCCTGGCCTTGCCTTGCTCCAACCTGCTCTTTGTTCTCCCTGCCTTGTGGGTTCCCTGCCTGCCTGGTCCCAGTCTCCTACTACCTGCCTGGGCCCTCCTTGCTCCTGTCTGTTTTTGAGCCTCCCTGGGTCCGGTTTTAGTTTTCCCTGCTTTTCCCTGGGGACTCCCGCTGTCTTTCCTGGGCTTCTCCCTGGGTCTTTCTGGGCCAGCTTCTCCTCTTGCTTCCAGGGGCCCTCCTTCACTGTTTTGGGACATACCTTAGGGATCCCTACTCTTGGTGGTCTCCCCTCCCGATCTGGTTCCCTCTTCCTGTTTGGTCCTGCCTGGTGCCTCATCCTTTGGACCTACGGTACCTCGAGCAGATCCGTCATCCCTGACCAGCTACGTGAATCTGCTGGAACTTGTCTTCCCGTGGATTGGGGGCCTTTCCTTGTATTCATCTGAGAAGTATCCCGGACTATCTCGCTTCTTCACTGGATCACGTACTTCTGGAAAAGACTCTTTTGGACTTCACCAGTATCCAGTAACCTTCCATCAGACTGTGGCCTCTCCTGCCTGTGCTTGCACAGTCCCTTCGTCACGTAAATCAGGAGAGTGTCTTCCGTGACGCTGGGAGTTGGTCCATTCACCACCCTGTGTCGTCAGGGTGGTGGAGAGGCTGGTTCCCCGAGTCACATGCTCGTCAATTCACTGGATGCAGCCTGGCGGTCCCAACTGGAACCACAGTCAAGAAAACAGGTACTCAGTTCTCACGCACTTCTCTGCTTGACACTACCTCCTGCAAAACTGATGATGACCTTATAAAAATATGTTTTTTTGGTTTCCTGTTCTTGAAAGCCTGAAAAATGACAAATTCAGCAGAGCAAACCATTTGTTCCTAGCTCGTACAAGGAAAAAACCACAGGCTTCTTTGTACATCATTTTATTGGCATTTTCTGAAAAAACACAAAATGTTCTCCCTTTTTGGTTATTTTCTCTCACCCCCATGCAGCAAACTAGGATTCCTTGGTGGCGTTATGACCGCCTACATGCGGGAAGAAAAGGGTCAAAATTTGGCCAAGATATCACATGTAACAAAATGGAGTCGGAAGCGGCTGTATGACTGAGACAGCGAGTCTCACAGTGCAGTTTGACTCGTTTCCCAGAAGGTCCTTTTCTATAACTCGACGCGACACGGAGGCGGGGTTTTGAGCTGTTCCGGAGTCCTCTGCAGATCCAAAGCTGAAGTTGTGAGCCGTGTCCCGTAAAGCCCCAAGACCCGGAAGAACTGCAGCGGCGTGGGCATAGAGCGTGCTGCGCGGGCGGGAGGTGTAGGAGGTGCCGCTGTCCTCTCTTGGTGCTTCTGCGCTCTGGTGCGCTCCGGCGGTAAGCCACAATAATATAATATGGAGGCCGAAAGCTTCATTGAGGTTTGATGTTTGATGCAGAACACAGAGCATATAGGTGTAAAGTGCTCTAGGTCCTCTAGCTCACGCGCTGTGGGGCCGCCCCAATATAGTTTGTCCTGAAACTCTAAGTGGCAGCACTTGTAGTTTCTGGGGGATTCTGCTGTAAGCCTGTCGTCAGAGCTTGTCAAAGCTTGTTAAATCATCATAACTTCTACTTTTGGGTGAGTAGCGAGTTCAGTGTGTTCTCAGTTCCCAGTTACCCGCCTGGGCTACCCGCTTGGGTGTCTAGTGTTCTGGTCTGGTACTGATCAGTAAACAGTGGTGTGCAATGCTCCACTGGGGATAACACGGAAGCGCCTCAAAGATTGAGATGAATAGTGAAACAGAATCCCCTCTGACATTGCTCTGACTCTGCTCTTGACCCAAAGAAGATAAGGTATCCCCTCTGTGTCTTTCTATTTACTTATATTTATTCTGTTTGTGTAGAAGAAGTACTCTGAGCAGCATTTATCATAGGAAACCATCTCTTTCTTTCTTTCCTCTGGGCAGTCTAAGTGCAATTAAGGACTCTGGGACTGCGGGCTTGCGCCTTTGACCCGAGCAGGGACGGCGTGAGTTGTTATGTTTTTTTTCTTACGACTGTCTTCCTGCACTTTTTAGACTCTACCTTCGGATCTCGTTGGTACTTGGGGACTACAGGCTGTGGTGGCCTTTGACTCAGGTGCTAAGGCCATACTCAAACCCTGTTGCATATGTATGATCTACGGAGTTCGGCTCAAGGAGCTGTAATTACCGGCTGCAAACAGGTTAAGAGTACTGAAATGGGCAAGACGTTCCATGTATCGAAAAGGAGGTGGCAACCTCAAGCTTCTTTAAGCCCTATAAAACAGGAGGGGGCATCTTTGTCCCTCCCCCAAGCATTTATCCAGTGGACAATCGGTCACCGATGGGGTCTGGTTTAATGAAAGAATCAGAAGTTCCCAGATATAAAGGAAGCAAATCTACCCCAAAAGACCATCCGATTCGGGCACTATTTCTTTAAGGGCAACCACTATGAAAAAGATGATTTCGAATCACCTACTGATAACATCTGAACTGCAGAGGAATGGGAGTGAGGTTGCTCTATCTATTCAAGGAGAGTCCCCAAGGGAATTAGGAGACTCGCAATGCCAGGTCCCTGCTAGTCTTAGTGATCCAAGAGATGAAGACCTCTTGGAATTGGAAATGGAGGTACCGTCTATTGGACTGTCAGCAAAATCAAATTATTGAGGGTAGAGATCGGACAGAGGATAATACCTTTGACTTACAAAAGTCTGGTAATTGTGCTGACGGGATGCAACCATTCTCTAGTACCCTCCCAGGAACTTCAACACAGGAGCTGGTCCCGCCCACAATAATGGCTTTAAATTCTGTTTTAACATCACTGGTTAAAGTGTTTGAAAATTTAAAGCTGGAAGTGCAACAACATACGGGCATTTTACTGGAGGTTACAAAAGAACTGGAGATAAATTAATCATCTATGGTTGCCTTAAAATCGGTAATCAATGAGGCGATGGGTGAACCGATGAGGAGTCTCCAAAAAGAAGTTAAGGATCAATCAGGAAAGTTGGATCTATTGACTGCGCTATGTGGGGATCTGGTGAAAAAATCAGCAACCATTACAGACAAACTAGAGCTGAATGACAGAAGAACTGAGATTCCAGAGAAGGCTTCGCTTCAAAATACTGTTATTGAACCTTTCTTACAAGACACTCAACTCTCAGCCTCTGTAATGGAAGAGTTTCTGAGGATGGCTCTTGTGGTGGACAATGATCTCCTCCAAGATGATAATCAGTGTCCAATTAATATTTCCTCAGGAGACTGATCGGGCAGTCCCTCCGAGTCAGAAAACTAATGGAAAAACGAAAAAGAAGAGAAAAAGAAGGGCAAGACCAATACCAGAGCCTGGACCTCAATTGAGTTCTCAGGGAAAGAAGAAAAGGTGTAAATCCGCAGACTCCAACCAATTCTTGGAAAAGCTAGAGGAGGGTATGAAAAAGGTTGAAAAAATCCAGAAAGAAAAACCTCTGAAAAAGGATCAAGGGAACAAGGCAAAGAAAACAAAGAAGGTAAATAATGAATGTGTAAATGGCTCAACGGTAAAAGGAAAAACGATCGAGAAATTAACAGTTGGAAGCCAGACGGAGATACTAGAGCCGCCCAAAAAAATTGCTCCCATATTTCTTTTGGCGAAACGTCAAAATAAATCAGCAATTTCCTCAGTAAAAATTGCTCCGATTTTTCTGAACAAAGCCAAAAATGTTGTCACCTCCCCTCTGGGGAAGCCCCTGGATCATATCAACAAAGCTGGGGCTCCTAAGGCGGGAGAGGTGAACAATTTCGATAATAAGCAGATGGAGACTATATTTAGTGGCAGGTACCCGCAAGGGCCTCAGGTGGAGGACTTGCTAGTGAGTGGCATTGGAAGCATCACTGTGGCTCCCTCTATGTTAAATACCAATCTGGTGAGTGCCTCTCGGAATTTAATTAACCAACAAAATAAAAAAATGAATGGTAAAGTTTTCCCATCAAGAAAATCTCCAGTAATGCAAAACAATTTGCCTCTAAATCGATCTAAAATTCTATGGGAAATGAGTATGATACCTGCCCTAAAATATTGATATAGTTAGCTTTCCTCTGACCCCAGAAACAAACACAGCGGAATTAACTCTGAAGTCAAGACTTGGAGTGGACTTAATTCTGGGGGAGATAGAGGCTTGGGAGCAAAGAAGTCTGTTGATCGCCAACGTTTGTCCACTACCTTCGACTCTCAACACAGGATTCTCGCAGTGGGATTTTCAATAGACTTTACCCAAGAATAAAGAGGGATGCTCTACAAACACAGTAAATATGTTGGAAATGTTTCCAGAGATAATCTCCCAGGTCACCCATAAAATGGGCATCTCCCAACAGAGACTCTAGGGAAGAATCAATTAAAAATATTATCGTGGAACACTAAAGGGTATAATTCCTTCTCTCAAGAACCAAGAAAATTTCAAATCTTTAAATCAGCAGACTTAATTCTAATCCAAGAGACTTGGTTACCTGTCCAGTGGGTTTTGATGGCTTTTCTATTTTTCAGCAGTTGGCTCAGGGTTTAGAGGGTGGTAGGCCAATGGGGGGTTTGATGGTGGCATGTAGTAATGAGATTTTTGACTCATCAAAGAGTATATTGGACATTAGTTAAGGTATCTTAATGGTGCGAGCAACACAAAGAGGGGCCAGCAGGGGTAAAGGCTGGATTATTATCAATGTTTATTGGAACTCTAAAATCATCACTCTTTATGATTTTTTGCTTAGTCTGTCTAAAGGTTTAGTGGAATCCTCACAGCAGTTCCGGCTAGATGACTTTATCCTTGCAGGTGATCTGAACTCTCAATGTATCAACGATTGACCCCAGATCGGGAAGATCACGTCAAAAGACAAGTAATGGTAAAACTTGGGCAGATTTCATGACAGAATGGGGTCTTCAAATGTTTAATGGTAACATCAGGGGAGATATCCCAAATGTGCCCTCTTGGAGAAGAGGGGACGCCTTTTCAAAAATCGATTACCCTTTTGCTTCGAAAAGCATTTTTGACACGCGTTTCGACTTTCATTTGGGGGAGTGCAACAATGTGATTATGTAATGTTAAGTGCAAGTCTTCGGTTAGAGGGGGATCCCGATGCAGTGTTCCGTGACCAAGTGCCATCTACAAATGGAGCGGGTAATGCTGTAAGAAGATTTCAAAGGGGGAGCAAAGTGTTAAACTGTGAATTGAGGATTTTGGCACAGCAGCTCCATGACCACCAACTATCAATCTTTTGTAACCCATCTGATTTCTCTCTCTTCTTATCTAATGGGACTCCAAAAGAATCAAACATCCAGAAATCACATGGGATTTTCAAGCATTCTTTTAATGTTGATAAAGAAACAACTCAGAATTCAAAGAGGTTGGCTAAAGAGACACTGTCAAGACACGGAGGGTCTAAGAGTGCTGAATAACTCTTACAGAAAGTGGGTTAGAGCTCATAGGGGTCTTATGTTCCAGCTTGATGGGGAAAAATGCTAGCTGCGCTATCCCGGGGAAACTCAAGAAACGTTTGGGCTTTGGTCGGAATGAATGGAATAAGTTGAGCGCAAAAGCAGGATGTGGTTATCCAAGAACAGGTGTGGTGTGAAAATTTTGCAGGGGCCTATGATTGCCCAAATACAACTCCGGGGGAGAGAATAAAACCAGGTAATTGGTTCTTGGACTTTCGGCCGCAGATCTAGAAATGCTGATACGGAAATCTTCAGCATTGAGGGCTGCGCGGCCGAATGGCCTGAATAACTCAATTTTAAAAATGGATACACCTCTGTGGGCAAGGGTCTTAAAAAAAAAAAATGTCCGATAATATAATCTTGTGGAAGACTTTTCCTGAATCTTGGAAAAACTCTAGTTATTCCTATTTACAAAAAGGGGGACCGACTGCTAGCAGCCAACTATCGCCCAATCTCCCTTTTGGATGCTGACAGCAAAATTTTCGCAGGTCTCATCCCAGCGGAAGTGGAAGCTTGGGAAAAAAAAAACGGGTATTATACCAAGGCAGCAATTCGGCTTTAGAAAGGGCCTTTCAACCTCTCTTAATGGGCTGGTTTTGACTTGTTTGACAGCATTGTCCTTTCTAAAAGGGGGTCCACCATTGTATGGGGCATGGTTGGACCTCTCACAAGCATTTGACACTATTAATAGGAATCCGTTATGAAAAAAACTAGATGCCTGGGGTATTCCTCCAAACCTACTAGCTATCCTGATAGAACACCACTCTAATAACTTTATGCGGGTAAGGCTAAGTAGAGCAGGCCTACGCACAAATCCGATTAGAATACAGAGAGGGGTCCGCCAGGGATGCCTACTAGCTCCTTTTCTGTTTATCCTGTTTATGGCTGACCTAGCGGGGTGCCTGAAAGATATAGGATTAATATCCCCGTAATTGGAAATTCAAGAATTAATTGGTTACGCAGATGACGTTGTTGTCCTGGATCACTCTCAGGTAGGGCTGCAACGTCTTCTGTTTGCTATAGAAAATTATGCACGAAATAATAGTCTCATCATTAAGCCTCTAAAATCTAAGATTCTAAGATTTAAACAACCACAGAGGTTGGTGAAGCACTATGTTTGGAGCTTGGACCAATTATCGATTGAGGTGGTTGCAGAATTAACATACTTGGGAGCAACAATAAGCTCCTTTCCAACAAAAAGCGATCTGCTCCGATCTATTGAACTAAAAATAGTAAAGTTGGGAGCGCAAATGAAAAAAATCAAGACTCAATTCTGTAAATTCTCAATACTTCCTCTAGTGAGATTCTATATAGGCAAGGTCGTTCCTATAGTTCTTTTTGGTTTAGACTATAATTGTTTAGCTCTGGATATTGAATGGGACACAATTGAAGCTAAACTGTGGAAACGCGGACTGGGGTTACCAGACTCTGTCCCAATAGTTGCCCTTAGGTATGAATTAGGTTTTGCCTCACTTAGATCATGGCTTCAATTGAAATGGCTGAACCTATATAGAGTGGTCTTGGATTTTCCCAAAAACTCTTTATTTCAGTAAGTAGCGCAAGAGCTGAAACTGGGCAAAAATGGCTTCTTGAATAAATTCCAGCAAAGATGCTCAGAAATATTAGCAAAGGCAGGTTGTGATGTTGAGCTTCTGCTGGGAAATCCGGACAGGGTGAAGGATAAGATGAAACAGAGGGACTGGATTGATGCCATAGAGAGTATGAGGAGGGCTAAGAGATCTGCCTCCTTTACAGTGATTGATAAACGATTATCAATGCTCCCTGCCGATCTAAAAAAATCTCCAGATCTGCGGCTGGGTTTAGCTATCCTTAGATTTTGCCTAAATCTTCTCCCGACCCTTGAGATCCCGGCTACAAGGGACACTTAAGGGAAAATACTACTGAATTGTGAGAAATGTGATAATACCGATTATCAGACATCTAAACACTTACTATCAGATTGTCCAGGCAATTGGAGTATGAGGGCAAGAAGATTTGGTAGGTTTGTCCATCATCCGTTATGGTTAAATACCATTGATTTTTGGGGGAGACTATCTTCATGTCATGAGTCTGCTCTCTCAATGGAACTTGTTAGAGCTCTGAGGGAACGTAATTTGATTAAGGATGGAGTGGAACGGAGGACAGAAAGAGGTGAAGGGTGAGTGGATGCCAAGGGGGGACGGATTCGTTTTTTTGAACGTTTTTAGTCTTTTTTTGATGTGTTCCAATGAGTAATTTATTTAAATTTAGTCTCTATGAGACGAAAGACTTCCATTGTGGAAAAATGTGTTCTCCGGTCTGCGTACTCCCCCTTCTCTGTTTTTTCTTTTATAGTTCTTCCCCTATTTGCTGTTTTTTTAATATTTTCTATAGTCTGTGTTGAAATTTCTTGTTTATCAAAGATAATAATTTGGGAATTTGAATGTTCTTAAATATTTTTTAATGTTGTAATTTTATTTTGTTGTATGTTTGCTTGTGGAAAGTGTTTAAAGTCAATTGTTGGCTATGCACGATAAAAAAATAAAAATAAAATGGTTACAAGGGATTGAATGGCAACATACCGAAATCACCTAAAAAGGGCTTTGCACGGGGGGCAGGTGGGGATGACCCATTGCTAGTCAAAGGGTTAAGCACTGGGGCCCTGTACATATTACTGAAGCAGGTCTATGGTTTTGAACCTGATCTCGATTTGGTAACTCCTGTTTGTGCCCGGTGCTTATATATCCAATGGTTAATATCTCTGCAAAAATATGGCGATAAAAATATCGCCATATTTTTGTGGGGATATTGAGCCATGGACCCTGCGGGGGACACCCCTGTGACCTCTGCACCCACAAATTATCCTCCCCAAAAATATTGCCTATGGCGAGACAAACAACCATATGTACGGCAATATTTTTGGTGGGGATAATATGTAGGGATACCATATCCAAATGCGCACCAACACTCTTAAATTGGCAAGCTACACAGCAAGGTGGTTGGCGACTCCCGAGTTGGGCTGTAAGGTCTGTGGCAATTCTGAGGGGTCCATTATGCATTTTTTACTATTTTGTCCAAGATACTTACAGCTGAGTAAGTGCCATCTCCTCCCAGTATTACGTATAAAGGGTGTCAGATCGTCTACTGAGGCTGTGACCCTGTGTAAAAACTACACAGACCTGAATTTGTTCTACTGTATTGCGAATTCTGTACACAGAGCCGGGCTGCACAGGGCTAATTACTGAACATTGGCTGTGTAACGGGACTGGCTGGTGAAGATCTCAGTTCCTGTCATTGCTGATTTTTAGACTACCCTTGGAAAATGGTTCTTATTAATTTTATCGATTTTTGATTTAATGAATTTGTGCAGAATGCAACAGGACTGGTTGGTGAACATTTATGTGCCTATAATTGATGCATTTTATTTTCCCCTGGTCCATGACACTTACCAATTATAATTTTATTCATTTTTAACAAATGTGACTTAATGAATTTGCTCATGATGCTATGAATGTGATCGTTCTTACACTTCTATGGCTTTCCGCCAAATAAAGTTATGTTCAATCAGTTCTTAGAGCCCGCAGATTGTCCAATGAGAATACCAAATGAACATTTTAACAGTTATAATACTTAACAATAACCACCCAAATCGCTTCATAGACATTTACCCCATCTCCATATTCCTGTAAACTTAAAGCAGGCAGCTCTCTATACAGTTTTTGTTCTCTGGAGCTTAACGAATAAGGACTTATTTTTCTTAACAGTTAAATACTCATTGCCAAATGCCGTCAGATAATTACCCCAGTGCCCTTTCCACTCTCAAGCATGTTAACCCAGTATTTCTAAAAACACATAGTGGAGGATGTACAGCGGTAGCCTGAATCTTTTGGCATTATTATTACAGCCTTTTGGGGATTTTGGTAATGGGTGTGGATGATGGATGCAGTCACGATAAATTCCTTTTTGTTTTCGTTCCTGACCCTTGGTGGCATGCTTTGGGGTATCTGCACTACTGGGCAATGCTTCTGAACTCAGAGACATTACTGTGGCTACACTGGTGCTCTAACATCACATTTCCTACTTGGCATCCCATCCAAATCCATTTCCGTTTTCCTAAAGACTACACTTCCCTAAATACCTCACCCATTGCTCAATCTCTACTCTTGCAGGAAAGGCTGGGTGGAGAGTAAGAAAACCTATGGCTGGCAGGTGGCTAGCTTTAAACACACCAGAGACATGTGATCATTAGTCCACTTTAAAAGCCGCAGTTCACTACCATCCAGCGCTGATCATTGCTACAGTGCTACGGTCTGTGGCCAATCTCTCATTTCTAATTCATTAGAACTAGTTTCTAGCTCCTTGTTCCTGAATCCTTGGATTTCAATTTGCATGTTTTCTACTTACTGGATTCTCTTGCTAGCTTTCCTGTTTTGGAGTCCGCACTTTGCAGTGTTCCTGAACTGCGGCGTTTGTTTTTGTTCTATAGTTCTTTGCCCTTGATGTGCTCTGCATTGTAAACCTGATCCATTACACAGCCCATTTTAAGAGAATTCTTCTTTGCACTTCCCTTGTCTTCCCGGACGGTGAGAGAGGTGGTTTTGGGCTTGCAATTGTGTTTTCCCTGTTCCTCGACTCCCACTGGAGTCAGTTTATAGTTTTCCCTTGCAGTCCTGCCTGGTTGCTCTAATTTTAGGTGTTGTCTTTTTTTCTGCATCTGTTTGAATACCTACTGTGGTAGGTCATAGATAGGAGGCAGACAAGTGGATTTCTGGCTCAAATCTTGGCTTTATTAAACCTAAAGAAAGTCCTCACCTGGCCCTATTACTAAGGAGGACGTTCCCTATTCTACAAAAAAAGGAAAACCGTGCCCGTCGGGATGTCGCACAAACACATCTAGCCCTCTGTCACAACCTATCCTCAACTACCCGAGCCTACCACTAAATAACAGAAAACCAAACTTGGCCTAGAGAAGTGGTTCAGATTCACCTTTCTTGGCTGCTGCTGGTCGGTGCGTGTCCCCCCCCCCCCTCGACCACCTTCCCAAAAGTGTCTTTTGAGAAAGTCTCTCTCCGGAACTCTCCGGTTCTTGTCTTTGGATATAGTTCAAACCCAAGATAGTATGTTCCTGAAGTTTCCCACAAAATCAAAAAGAAAAATTGACGTTATACTGTGGTAACACAGTGTTTGTCTAGATATTTAAACCAGAAGCTAGTTCTGTATTGAATTTGAAAAACCGCTTTTAAAACGTTAGGTGTTATTTTGTATTTTAATTAATTAGTACAGCGGGAGTGTGGGTCTTGCTTACTTTTAGTTCAGATTGAAGTCATAAACTCAATTCCCAGCTCTCTGGGGTAGGCGCTGTGTAGCCACGCCATTTTCCAGCGCGCAGGCATAAACGATACATGTCAGCGCAAAGCACTGACGCGAAGCCTGTTTGAGCCTGTTCGGGATAGTTCAGCAGTCGCGTGGGACGCTGCACGCTTTTTCACAGCGGTAAGCACAGTCTCTATATTTTTTTTCCAACAGTGTGGACCTGCAATTGGTTATTGGATATTGTGTAATTTTTAAATCCACGCTATTCGACAGATCTTGCACTATATTGGAGAAATTATACTACGTTATGAGGGAGAATGTGATGCTGCAGTAGTCTATGAATTTCCTTCAGGCACTGCAGCAAAATGAGCATAGCAGAATTACTTTGAGGGCACTGGATAAAATCAAGCAACTAGGCATTTTGAACAGCCACCATGTGTTAGCATTACCTACTACATTACTAGAATGTCTCTGCAGGTGGGTTTGATCAATGCCAGATCTGCATACAAGAATGCGGCTGCACTGAATGATCTTATTTTTTCATCTAAGCTGAATATTCTATTTGTAATAGAATCCTGGGTCAAAGCCAGCTCTGTTGCACATTTTCATTTTTTATTTCTGAATAACTCAAATTAAGTGGGCAAACAGACAGTCGATGAGGGTAGGCGGGGTTGCTATTATTGCACGGCCCTCTTTGGAATTATTTAAATTCAAAACTCCAACCTGGGACACATCCTCTCAAATCCTTTCCGGCACTTTACACATATCTCCTTAATGGCTCATATCATCTATTTCTTTGCTATAGACCCCCGGGCCCTGCCTGTTCTTTTTTTTTTTTTTTACAGGGCCTTGATACTTATCCTGGAACAAAAGCACTGCAGCACTCAGACTGTTATTCTGGGTGATCTCAATATATGGGGCAACGAACCTGACAATTTGGAATATATCCAGCTTAAGGATATTATGCAATCCCACGATCTTCGAATTCTATCTGACCTGGCATCTCATGTAGGCGGCCATTGTCTGGATATAATAATGTTTAGAGGGAAAACAGTGTGCCACCAGGAGACTATACCAGACATGGTCCGATCACTATGTAGTAACTTTTGCCATTCCAACGGGAAAGACTCATCATGGAAAGACCTCAGTTGCCAACATTCACTTGGCACACAGTAAAAAGAAAATGGATGCCATTACAAGTGCCCAATTACTTAATGGTCTGACTGCCCCCTCACCGAACTCAAAATGTTCTCAGTTATAGCAGACCATTATGTCTTGTCTACAAAAGAACAGATATTTTTGCCCCCATAAAAAGTACCAACAAACCTGGAGGGATGAATGGTACAATGGATCAGAAGAACTATAAAAAAAGATTATCGTAGGAAATATACAAGTTATGGTTAAAGACTAGGACACCTGCAGATCGTTTAGAGGGAAGGATAGCGCTAAAGGTTTATAAGAAGAGTAATATCTTAGCTAAAGACGCATGTCTTCAAAAACAGACTGATCTTGCTCAGATCAGACAAAAAGTACTGTTTGCAACTGTAAAAAATGTTGCGCCCCTGGTTTGTACCATTTCCCAGCTTTCCCTTTCCCAGACAAGTTAATTTTATATCCTCTACACAGATAAAATGGATCCGATTAGGACAATCATTCATTCTCAGCCTTCTATTCAACAAGGGATTACATCAAAAAAATAAGACAAGGAAGATCTGACGCGCACAAGGTTTACATTTATGCCTGTCGATCTGGAAACAGTGTCTAATCATATGCTTCAATTAAAGCCCACCAATCGTAATTATGATTCTATTCCTGCTTTTCTAGCTAAGCGGCATGCAGTGGCGCTAAGCAGGCATTTCCTACCCATTATAAATGCCTCTTTAACATAGGGATATTTCCCAATGGATTTAAAAAAACAATAAAAAAGAAATCATACCTTACGCCTCTTCTGAAGAAAAATACATTACACCATAAGGTAGTCTCAAATCACCGCCCGATTGCAGGTCTGTCCTGACCATCCTAAATCCTAGAAAAGATTGTTACAGTGCAATTGCAGAACTTTTTGGAAGATCAGCGTATACTGGACAAGTATCAATCAGGATTCAGGCCAGGACATGGCACCAAGATGGCACTTGTGTCAGTCTGGGATGACATTTTGAAGGCTGCCGATGAGGGTGATATCAGCATACTAGTCCTTCTGGCCCTATCGGCAGCCTTCAACACCGTTGAATTTGAGATTCTTAGCTCAAGACTTTCCACAGTGGCTCAGGTGTCCAAAGAAACTTTGATATGGTTTACCTCTTTTTTAACCAATCGAACAGAGCAAGTTAAACTGGGCCCACACACCTCTGACTCTTTACCGGTTCAATGTGGAGTGCCCCAGGGGTTTTACAGGTCCCCTCTGCTATTTAATGTTTATATTTGCCCTTTGTTGGATGTTTTCTCAGAATTTGCTCTGCATTACCATTCATATGTCGACAATACACAAATCTACGTCCAGCTAAAAGAACCTGTGGAAGAAATGGACAGAGTGCTATTTTGTACAAGAAAAATAAAAAGTTGGATGCTGGACAACAAACTCCAACTAAATCCATCAAAAACAGAGATATTATTTGGGTCCAAGAAAAAATTGGCTAACATCTCACACTGGGTCTCCTGTCCAGCACTTTTTGGGTCCCAACACCATTTTCAGCTAAGGGAAAAAAAAAAACTTAAATGTACCTGGCAGGCACATTTAAGACGTAATTTGCAGGTAAGTGAAATTGACAGAGCTGTGTACTTCCATCTTAAATTGCTGAAACCTCTGCTACCTCTTATATCAGATAAAGATCGCTCAATGGTAGTCTGTGCATTAGTCAACTCTAGGTTAGACTATTGCAAAGCCCTGCTCATGGGAATTGCAAAGGGCCAAATACAGCGTTTGCATGTTGTTCAAAACGCAACCGTTAGGCTTGCTCACTCATTGCATAGAGGTTCGGCTATTTCTCAGTTTCTGAGAAATCTCCACTGGCTACCGGTACAGCAGAGAGTCCTGTTGAGACACTCTGCCTAATTTTCAAATGTATTCAAGTGTCTGCCCCTACATATCTTTCCTAAAATATTGTCGTTTACCTTCCAAACCGTGCTCTTCGATCCACATTTTTTTGGGTGGTTCCACCATCAAGATCTGTCTCGTGGGGTGATGGGTGATTTCCTTACGCCACATGATCTTAGGAAAATCGAATCCCTCTGTGAATTTAGAAAAAAGTTGAAAACTTTTCTCTTCGAATAATTGTTTGCGTGACTAACTGTTTTTTTTACTCGTATTACCATGCCACCTATGCCCAGATGCAATTCTTTGCTTGGTTTCTATGGATCTGTGAGGTACAAATATAAAAACCACTCAAACTATCAAAATAATGTTCTTGTTAGCACACTAGGCTGCAGCTTTCTTGTGCAGTCCCAACAAATCCCCAGCTCATTATCTAACAAGAGCACAAAGGATACAATTCTGGTTTCTTCCATAACAAGTGGTTCAAGTCTGATAGCTCTTCTTTCAATTGACCAACTAGATCTAGTAACTCTTGACTTTCCTGCCTCTGTTCTTCGTCCACCCTTCCAGAGCGATTGACTATCAGGTTATACTTGTCAATGGTCCTACTAGGAGCAAGTGAGTCTACTTCATACAACTGCTTATTGTCCTCCAGCCAAAGTGTGTGGCTGCAGGTTGTAAACCGGAATGGGTTAAAGTTTCCTTCTAGAGGAACGCGCGTTTCAGCTACAACCCTTGTGGTTGTTTCTGCTTCTTTTATGCTTGGTCACCCCTCCTAGGGTATATGCTTTGGGTTCTACTCCTTGATTTCTGGTAGCCGCTTCTTTGGCCTTATCTTCTCCACCTTTAGGCTTTTCTTCCAGTTTTGGCATGTTTTAGACGCACCGGGTCCCCTTTGCGTTAGTTCTACTTGCTTGGTGTTTGGCACCTCATGGAACATAGCCACCCTCCTCTGTCCCCTCGCTGCGGTTCATGTAACAGTGTTCTCACAGGACCAGTTGACGGGGAAGGTGGTGGCTCCTCCTGGGTGGGAACCATCCTTTTCGGTTTGTAGGCTTCCTCCTTTGCTCGAGTGCCATAGTTCGGGCCTGTTGGTCTGCCACTTTAGTCACCATGGTTTTTCTCTCCCAAAGACCTGAGGGATTCACCAAGATTCCGGAATTGGCAGAGTTGCACAGGCTCTCTGCCCACCATGCATGCATCATGGTGCTGCCTCCAGGTGATCTCAGCTCCTGCTCTGCACGTTCTTCCTGCTGCTTTTCTCTTTAAGGCGGTCATCCGCTTCCTCTCCAGGTAAGAGGTTTGTCTCTTATATGCTCTGCCTGGGGACGAGAGACAGAGTTCCATTGGTCATGGACGTTCTGTTTCACGGAGGGATCAGCAACCAAACCCAGCATTTTTAAAGGCAGACTTGATTAACAATGTCATCAACCTGCATGTATGCAACAACCCCGTTGGACATGGGAGTTAAGGGAGATGGTATAGATTGCTTCACATGGGAGTCCTTATCCCTTAAGCAGGTGGAAGGGGTTTCACCCCCCAGTGAGATCCTGCTTGCCCAATCCCCTAAGGAGTGTTTTGTGTAGCAGGCTCCGCTCCCTAGTCTAAAAAGTGTCATCTCCCCCGTGGGGAGAAGGGACGAATTTCCTGGATTCGTGTCACTACGTTTTCCTCTCTATCCTGGAAGTACTATTCTGACTTGTGACTTATCAACAGACTTCTGTATTAAGTAATACTTCAATTGCTGTGGTTGCCTTTTGGTGCCCCTATTTGATCGGCAGGATTCATGAGCAGTGTTGGCATCCCAGATGGTCCTAGTCCTCGTGGGTATTGTCTTTAAGTTGCCTTATATAATACCATCAAAAGGTGTCTGCTCGCATATCTGGTCATTGCTTGTCCTATATGTACACTTAGCCCGGACAGGACCTGTAAAAGCAATTATGGGCAAGGAGCTTGCTGACTTTCCTTCCCATAAGAAGGAGCTTCTAACAACTTAGCCTTTATCCCTTGAAAATATTGGTATCTACTTGCACAACCTGAGTATTAGCAAGTATGTACAGTGGTTCTTGACTGCATGTTTTTCGATACTTATTTACTCACTGTCTGATCTTATGGACGTTTCTCTGGTTATATACTCTGCCTTTTATCTACAAATGATAGATGCTGGTATTTAACCCAGCCCGGTTCAGTTGCCTAATTTTTCATAGATCTTGAAAGGTCTGGGAGTGGGAGCTGTGGCAGCTGGTGCTAGAAGAGTGACTCAGTCTTTTTGCACGCAGGCTATGTGACGATCCTTCAGATGGGGGGACACCTTTCCTTGAGGCTAGGGAGGCGAGGCTGGTAACCGATAGTGCCTGCAGGGGTGGTAACATGCATTAGGACCTCATGGGCAGGAACTTCTCACCTGGGCACAAGGGTGTAAATCTGGGACACGGCCCCTTTATCGTGAAAACCCCACAGGGTAATAAAAGTCCAACCCTTATGTATATTCAAATATATATTTGTTGGTTTTAACAAAAACAAAGAAAGACTTAACTCCACAACATCATATACACATCCATAATCAGCACATTCTGGATGTCCCAGTCCCTACCCCAACATTCCCACCCCTACCCCCCTCCAACCACCAAGATCCCACCCCCAAACCTTGGCTACATCGTGCTTATACTGCAACGCACTCCCTTCCATTAGACATTAGGCGGTCATACAACCTCGATATAGTATGTACTCCCTCCGATAGGTCATTGAGCACATCTACTATCGAATGCTTCTCTAAAAGATCGCTGTATGCAGACCACCTACGCAAAATCTCTCTCCTGATGGTACCATATAGTATATATTGGCCGGTGTGCATGCCTGTCCATCTTGCCAACTCTAAGAAGGGTATGAAAGCGGTATCTTGTAACAAGTCCCCTATAGCGGCCACCCCGCAGGCTTCCCAGTATGTACATATTCCCATTCTCGCACGAGTTGAAGATGTCACCATTGAAACCAAAAGAGTCTGAGCTGAAATTCGGTCCTTCAGCCTCATCGCCGCCAAAGCCCTGACCCATACTTTCATCCCCAGGACCACAAGGTGAGACCCTTGGCTGCAGTGTGGCCCCCCGAACCACAATAACGCCTTTAAGTAATAACGCTGCCCCGTGGATTGCAACATCTGTGTGACCAGGGTAGGGTCCTCAGCGAGGCACCCACTACAAATTTCAGCTGCCCTGCTATATAATAGAATTCAAAATGCGGCACACTAATACCCCCCTCTGCGTAAGGCCTACATAACAATGACAGCGGTATTCTATTCCGCCCATTTTGCCACAGAAAACTTCTGCAGATAACCTCCAGGGCTCTGACAAAGGATCTGGATATATAAAACTGGACATTCACGAAAAAGTGTAGTAGTCTAGCAATACCACCATCTTCAGTCATGCTGCCCTCCCCATCGTAGAGAGGGGTAATTTAGCCCAGAACTTCATGGAGCCCTTGATGCCCTCGAGGGCATGTAGCGCGTTGTGTCTGTGTTCATCCGCTGTCCCATATATCTGAACGTGCACTCCTTCCACTGCAGGGCAAGCACAGGCAGTGCTCCTCGCTCCACCCTGCGGAGTCCCGCTATTGGGAATAATGCAGATTTATCTGTGCTGATGGTGATCCCTGACAGTTTTGCAAAAAGCACCAGGGCCTCCAGTAGCAGCTCTAGGTTCTCCTCCGGGTTCTGAATATATAGTAGCGTGTCTTCCGCGTATAATGATATCAATTGTTTGACGCCACCTATTTAGATACCTGCATCCCTATTCTGTCGGTCCCATGGTGAGGACATGTTAGGCAGAAACCTGTGCAGTTCCCTCTGGGACCACTGCAAAAGATTTAGGACTACAGGTGTTTGGCAGTAAACCCACTTCGTAGCAGTTTGTACCACACAGATTCACTTGGTAGCTGTGGCTGAGCAGTCAGACTTCCCTCAAGAAGAGTTAGGCAGTATACAGAGTATTCACAATAGGTCAAAAGAACATAGTAGAACAAGTAAACACTGACCAGAGCTTGGTGTAAAAGAGATATAATTATTTATTTAAAACCACATCTAGAAAAACACACAGGCACTAATAGTAAGCAATTCAAAAACACGGTCACTAAAAGATATACACTCCCTTAGAAGAATATTAGACAAGTCTTAAGTAAAGCCCCACTTATTTTCAGACAGCGGTGAGCGCTTAACGCAGATGGCATTCTAATAATTCGTTTAAAAAGGGAGAGAAAAGCAGAGTATAATATGAAACAGATCCCAACACTTTCATAAGAACAAAACAAGAGAGGGAGGCAAGTAAAACCGTGAAGTTAGAGTTCAGTAGGCCGGATCCACTTTAAGAGGATCAGAACGAAATGTGTCCAAGGTCACACGATTGAAGTGCACAAGAGTCTTGCAAAGGTTTAAAAAGAGTTGGACCAAAAGAAAGGGACCAGTTAGAGGGTCAAGGCGGCCAGCCCAGTCCAGACGGTTAAGGGGTTATTATTACCTTGTAGCAATCTTTAGAAAGGGAGGCCTGGCGGACACGGTACCTTAAAGTGGTGAGAATACTCCAGCGGGGGCAGTTGTTCCTGGCAGCGGATGCAAGTCGGTGCTTCGTCCGGGGGAAGAGAGGATCTCGTCGGGGAGGAAGACAGGAGTCTGTTGCACTGCCAGGGAAGAAACCACCCGCGGAGTTCTTAGGTAAAAGGAGCGGTCCTTTTATTTGCGGTCCAGTGGTAAGTGGCTATCCGGTTGCCGGGGTGCTTGGCACGGGCAATTCGACCACAAGACGGTCTGGGGTGCGAAGAGAAGAAGGTAAACTGGTTGTGCCCACCAGTCAGGGGAAGAAGCCTCTCCAGCCGGGAGATCTTCTCTGTCGTCGGGAAGTGGTGAGTCGGTTCCGCAGGGCTCCACCGGTGGTGTCGTCGTGGTAGGTCGGCTCAACTTCTCCCTCGTCGGATTCTCAGGTCCTGTGGCAACTTCTGAAGTTCCAGTCCCCAAATCCCTGCTTTTATGCAGCACACCCCCATTCACTCAGCCTAGCTGTCAATCAAACATGCTAAGTGGTGAGCCGGCCGGCTCACCACTGAGTGTGACTTGAGTTACCAAGGTAACTCAGTCCAGGGTGCCTAACCCCCCCCTCCCACCCCCCTGTGGTACCCAGACAGAGTGGCACCACTTTTGGAGGCTTCTGTGGAGAAGCCCGCCAAAAAGTGGAACAAAGGGCTCGACTTGGGTTGGAGTCACAGAAGAGAACACAAATGCCATTTTAGAATCGAGTCCTGGCAAAAAATACCAACCGGCGAATTAATATTAAATAAATAAACCGGCGGTATGTTCGAGGCTATGAGAATTAAAAATACTTAAAGTTGGTAGCCTCGAACAATGGGAAAATCCCATAGGGATATATTCGCGGTCGAATATAAAAAGTAGTATCCACTGCCACCAGCCAAAACTTGATCAGGGGGGACGGAGACGTGCCCCCTCGACTAACAGACCCCGGGGCAATCGAATTGCCCCGACCAGTATGTCCACAATATGATGGTTTGTACTGGTTTCTGTTCATAATTTGGGACTAGTAAAGCCAATGGTGACTTTACATGCCCTGGGAGACAGTAGTCAGTCCCAGGGTATGGAGTCTATGGTGGGGTGTCACTATGACACCCCTGTGTTACTGCACGGAGGGTGCTGTGTAACACACATAGTAAAAACACATGGGACCCTATGGAGTAAAGGACCCCATAGCCCATAACACACATTAACAGTCAAAGGAACACCATAAATCATGTCCAAGAGTGGGAGGAAAAGAGTCTCACTCTTGGCAGGAGAAAAAAACAAACTCCAGAAATCCAGCAAAGCTGCTGGGGGACTCACTAGGTTAGGAAATTCAGCCTAAAGAGAGAATTCTCTCCCTAACATGACATACAGCAACGGTGACAATGGACAGCCCTGCCTCGTGCATTTTTCTAGTTCCCATGAACCCGATATGCATCTGCCCGTTTTAACCCGTGCCATCGGTCTAGTGTTCACCAATTGCATCCACTTTATGCATGTCTGCCCAAAGCCAAACCTGCGCAGTGTGGCATATAGCCAGTCCCACCTCACTGAAACGAATGCTTTTGCTGCATCCAGTGTAGTTATGACACACACCGTATCCCAGGGTGCCGTCCTATCTATCACACAATGCAGTCTCCTCAAGTTCCAGGCCATACTTCGGCCTGGTACATAGCCTATCTGATCCGAATGCACTAAATTATGTATCACTTTTTTCATTCTTATTGCTAATATTGACGTCAAATCGTATTATCCTGATTAAGCATTGAGAGGGGCCTAAAAGAGCTACATTCCGTCAGTCTTATGGGGCTTGAGAAGAGGTATAATTATGGACTCTCTCTGGCTAAGTGGAAGGATCCCCGCTTCATAAGAGTCATAATGCTAAGCAAGTGGGGGGCCAGTATCTGCGTGTATTCTTTATAGAATTCACTTGGTAGCCCGTCCGAGCCTGGCGTCTTTCCCGTCGGTAAGCCCACTATTGTACTGTGTATGTCTTCCGCTGTAATGGGCACCTCTAGACTATCCCTTTCCTCCGGTGTCAGTCCCGGGAGCTCAATCTCACCTAACACCTGCACTAGGTGGGTGCTTTGTGCCAGGGGTCCCTCCTTGTACAGCTGTTGATAAAATTAGCAGAACGCGTCATTGACCCCACTTTGGGTGTGGCATAATTCGCCTTGTCCAGTGTTTATCGAGTCTATGGGACTCTGTGCTGTCCCTCCTTGTACAACCATACTAGTAATCGGCCAGGCTTGCCACTCCTATGTGCCGCTTCCCTGTGTATTTGGCGAAACTATGTTTGCCCAACCTCTCCCAGCAGTCCAAGCATTTTTGTTTTAGTTCTCTAACCTTCTCATTTCTGTCTGGATCTTGCACTCGGGACTGCTCCAATTTCCGCAATCAATCCTCGGCTGAGGTCAATTCTCGGTTTGTGTTTGCTTGAACACTGCTGGACCCAGCTATAGCAGTCCCTCTTACCACCACCTTCAGTGCCTCCCAGAAGGTTCCAGCACTAGGTGCACTGCCCATATTGTGCAGAACATATTCGGAAATACATCCTTTTAAGTTATCCCGAAATGGCAGAACTCTGAGCGCTTCGCTTCTAAGCCTCCACGTGGGTTTCAGGGCCTTGGTAGCCACATATTGCCACTGCAAGCTAAGTGGGGCATGATCCGACAAGACCCTACCTTCATACTGGGCATGTGTGACTTGGTGTACCAACACCTTACCCACATAAAAGAAGTCTATCCTCGTATGTACTGCGTGTGGCACTGAAAAGTGCAAATATTGTCTGGTGTCTGGATGAAGCACCCTCCAGGCATCTTCCAAAGCAAAGGAATCCAGGAGCGTCTGTAATGTCCTGGCTGGCGGGCTGGTTTAGTATATTTAGTGTCTGACCTATCTAGAATTGGCTTCAGCATACAATTAAAATCTCCCCCCAATACCATATTACTATCCCTATAGGGGCCTAACCGTGAATATAAAGTCTGAAAGAACTTACATGTTTACCAGGCATCTATCTACCTGTTCGAGGAGCCCATCCTGCCCTCATTATGCGTTTTACATAAGTAATCTTGAAAGGTACCGAGGGCGCAATCCATAACAGGACCCCCCCCATCCCCTCCAGCATAAGCTGAATACGGGGAACCAAATAACTGCCCTCTCCATTTGCCCGCTAACAATGCCTGTTTATCAGCCATGAGATGCATTTCCTGCAACATGGCTGCATCCACTTTACTCCACTTGAGATATGAAAATACCCCATTTCGTTTTACAAAAGCCTTCAACCCCCTTACCTTCCAGGTAAGTACTTGTAGTGCGACAGCTCGGGACGCTATGCTACTTGTCCCATTCAACATACATGCAGGCAACCCCTTCCGAACCCCCCCAAACTACCCCAACTAGAAACAACTTACCGGCTTTGCTACCGTTGATCAGGCATATCCGCTTCCCGCATTCACCCCATGCAATCCTGCCAGGGGCTGGTACACAGCGGATGGGTACAAAAACAAGTGCCCTAAAGAAATAGCAGTTGAGGGGTGTGACCGTGCAGCCATGGTCCAGTCTGCTCCACCTTGTTGTGAAACAATGGCCTATAATGACCGATGATGCCTCCCGCCATTTATAGAGTAAGATAGTTACTAGCCTCTGCGGCCTGTTCCGCGGGGGAGCTAACCCCCTTTCAAAAAAGCTCATTGGCCAAGGGCTATTTATGTACTTGCTATTCCATCGTTGCGCAGGGTTGTACAGCACTTGTGATCCAAAGTACCTTAGTTACTCTTGGCCTTAAACTGGGTAGGACCTCCTTTGCGACTCCTTCGGCTGTCTTCTCTGTCCTGTTCACAGGGGCCTATCTTTTCCATGCCCATCAATGCCCGAGCTTCCTCCGGGAGGTCAACCAGGTCTCGTTTTTGTATATAACCTTGAGTCTTGCTGGGTAGATCAGCATGTATTTCACACCAGCCGCTTGGAGCCTACCCTTTGCCGCTGAGAATTGTGCTCTGCTCTTCTGCACTTGAAACGTATAGTCTGGGTAAACCGCCAGATCTGCTGAAGCTCTCTTCAATTCTCCCCCTTGTCTTGAATAAGCCAGAATCTTTTCTCTGTCTTATAGTTCAGGACTTAAGCGATGATTGGTCTTGGGGGCGCCCCTGGAGGGGTCCTCCTAATTAGCGTCCTGTGCGTCCTCTCAATTGTGATTCCCCCATGTGAGGATCCCCAGCTCAATTTCCTGGTGCAGCATTTTCTCTATGTACGTCGTCAGGTCTGCTCCTTCTCCCATTGGCAGGCCTACTATGCGTATGTTATTTTTCCAGGCCCGTACTTCTGCCTTTTCTACTCTATTTTCCAGCACTCCAACCTTTTGTTGCAGAACATGAACATCCACTTGCGTGTCCCGGAGTGTGCCCGAATTCTCCTTCACTTGCATCTCCAGCGTTGTAGTGCATTCTGCCAATTTCCACACATCCTGGCATAGTAATCCTAAGTCTACTTTCACTGCTTCGAATTGCATCCCCAGTGAGGCCTTTTGATCCGCTATCGCTAGCATCACTTGGTTGTGCTATGCCATGTCTCCCCCCGCTTTCCCTGGCTCCAGTTCCGTGTTTCTCTCAGGTGTTTGTTGCGTGGATCTGGTGAAGCTGACCAATGTTGGTTGGTTAGTTTTAGTTTTGTCCGACTTCGGAGGCATTCAATCAGCTTTCCTTCTCACAAGTGGTCCACTATCTCTATTCAGCAAGTCAAGCACTGCTATCAGAGCCCTATGCTCAAATATTGAAGCAGGGGCCGTCCTAATGAGCTCAAGCAAAGTTATAGGAGACCCGGTTGTAGTTGGCCCTCTGGGTGGGCCTCACGTGGGTAATTTCCTGAAAGGGGGGCCATCTCTGGCCTTCAGGCCACTATGGCGCCTTTATATCCGGTGCTTGGTGCTCCCGGGCTATGCCCTCCACCCACACATATGCCACCCGTCAGTGCTCGACTCTCAGTTCAGAACTCAGTGCGTGGGTGATACCGATGAAAGTGTAGTTGTTTTGCTCGTAGCATCCGCCTTCAGCCAGCAATTTGCTGTTTCCTTTCTCTGGCTGCTTCAGCGCAGGGACTGCAGAGGTCTCTTCAAAGTTCACTAGCCAGTCAGATTTTCCCTACTCACTTCTCCGGTGGCAACACCCACAAGCCGTCTGTGGTCTTTTGTCATGGCACCCTTGGACCCAATGCCTGAGGGTTTGAGCTCTTTTATGTGCCACTCGGCCCTGGTTCATATATTCCCCTTCCGACTGTCACTGCTGTCAGGCCGTCTGACACTTTCTCCTTCTTCGCTACAGCCCCAGTGTGACAAAGGCTGCGCCTCCAGTATCACTGCACTGCCCGGGTTCGTATATACGCTCCTCTAATGGCCGCCAACATCCAGCAGCTCACTGTTCTCACTCTTATCAGCCCCCAACCCTGTTTTGCAGGGGCCATTTCCACGTTTACACCACTCGGCCCAGGTTCCCTTTTCCACCTCCCCAGGCCGCTTCTCTCTTTATTTGCGTCCAAAGCCCCGACCCAAAGGAACAGCGCACCGCCAAGCAGTCACGGCTTCCACAAGTGCTTCAGAAGGATTGACCATCAACACTGCTTTCATTCCACAATGTACGGATGTTCCGGCCTGAAGATCACTGCCTCTTACCTCTTAAATTCACTGCCTTTGGCCCAGCGTAGCTGGGGCCATAATAATTTCCTCACCGCCGGCCCAGGTTCCCTGCTCGCTGTCCCTGTCCACTGCACACCGTTTCCTATACTCGCCAGTCAAGTATAATTAGTCAGCACACCACAGAGCTAGTGCCACACCTGTGTGCACTTCGGGGTAGCCCTGCGAGCCCCTCGCTCTCACCATGTTGGTCGAGTGGATCTGCTCTTTGTCCTCCTGCTCTCCGAGGGGGATCCGGCGCAATCCTGGAGGTTCACGCAGCACTGGCCCTGCTCCGGTCTCCGTGCTCGCATTTTCCGAAGAACCGTTGGCTGGGTGAGCCGGTCTTGAACGTTCCTCTTTCATGTAGTGGGACCACACGGCCCCCACTGTTATCACGTCTCCCAGCCACTCTTCCCTTCTTCCCGTGAGGTCCGATGTTTAACGGTTTTTATAACACGGCACACTCCAGCCAGAGACTCCTTCCCCTGACAATGAATGTGGCGCACAACAGAAACACTTTCTATCTTTAATCAACCACTGGTTGTTTTATTTGAGTAGGCCCCAACCCGTCTCACACTCACCTTCACAAACACCCTGTGTCACAATGGACTAGGAACCATGCCGGTGTGTATCAATAAGATATTTATTAATTTTATGGTTTAATGAAAATAAAAGCAAAATCAAACAATTTGACAGCAGCCACCACTGCTGTGGCAATATAAATGCAAAGATTCCCGCAACACAGTTAGTTCAAAATCCCCACAATTCTCATGAATCTTTAATGGCAAACAGGAGAATGATTTTGGAGCAATTGATAGCATGAAAGTTAAGCGCACCCCTTGCAACACTCGCCCCCAAACATCAGCTAACATAATTACCTTTGGATGGAAGGCAGTGGCAAGGCGTAAAGATAAAGAGAGAAAAATCTAATTTAGAACACAGCCCACCACCCCAAGATGGAAAATCAGAAAACAAAATGAAAACCCGATTTAGGAGCAAAACGGCAGAATCGGTTTTGCTTATTACTCGCACAGCAGCTCACAACCACGGTGGGACAGCTAGAAAGGAAATGCGGGTTGCTACACTTTAGAAGATAAGGAAGCCTAAAGACTACTACTCAGCATTCCAAAGGCAAAGTGAACACAAGGTAGTAAAGTCGATTTTGGGACAGAAAACAAATGCAAAAGAAAAACACACGCGACAGAATGGAAATTTGTTTTTTCATGGGACTTGTGATGCCAGACAGCCACGGAAAGGGTTTAGCTGTCAAAATCAGAAATCGGTTTTAAAGACAAGGAACAGCAGCACATAACAGATAGGATTCTAACAGAAAGGGGTTTCCCTCAATGGGACTATGTTTTTTTTTTGTTTGTTTTTTAATCAGACAGATGCACATTAGGAATTCGTAGGAAGGCACACAATACACGGGCAAATTCGTTTTTTGTTACACAAAGACTAATTCTGTTGAGGCTATACTTTAATGCCTATAGTTATTAAAGAAAGGCACGAGGTGGTTAATGTCGAATTTCAACCAACACACACCATGAATCTCTTTATAGGGGAATTAATTGATTTACTTGAAAATAATGCTAAGGATTTATACAGACTACTGAAAGACTTATCAAAGGAATACGCTACCAGACACAAGCTAATACAGATTCTTCTATGGAAATTAATTATAATGGCAATTTGGAACTTTCAATGGGATTTTCAATGGGATGCAAGATTCAAAAGAGAGGGGTTTGCAATTTGGGACTGGGGTTATTTGCTACTTAATGTAAGCTTGAGTTTGGGATTCTGGAAAGCCAGCGAGGTCTTGGGTCACTCTGGACAGCTCGGGCAATAGATTTGGTAACTGCGCTTTCCTGGACAGGATTCCGGACAGCTAGGCCAGGGTCAGCTCACTGCCCTCTGCTGGATGGGGTCAGCTAGGCAAGGATCTGGTCACCGCACTCGCCTGGATGGGATCAGCTGCCTCCTCTCCTGTCTCCCCGGATTCTTGTGTATGTCTGGATCTGGGATCTGTGTATCTTGCTGTGGATGGATGGATCTCTTGTGTCTCCCTGTGTCCCCCCCCTTATATAGCACAAATGACAATTAATTTTACAATCTGGGGAGGAGGGGGGGGGGGGAGTACCACCCTGGAATTACTCCTACACTGGGATAGGACAGTCTGTCATTCCTTTCTCTGCCCCCTGGCCCTATTGGTTTGAGGGAGAGAGAGCATCATTTGTCTATTTGCCTTTATGACACTTCTTTGTTTCGTATGTCCACTTTTCAGCAAAAATGAGTTATGGATCATCACTCCAAACTTATAATAGACACCACCATAAAAAGTGAATATGCAGTTTCAGTGTGTCAGAGGGAAATAGACAAGCCGACCACCAACTCCATGCGAGGTAGCATAGCCCTTGGCAAATTTTTGCCCTTTTCTTGAAATGCATAACAGCTAAAATTCTGCCAATGATTACACATGTTCATAACATCACTTTCCACCTAGTTTCATATTTGTCCCATTTATAAATCAGCCAGCAACGCGTCTTTCCTGGCCATTTCAGTTCCCAAAGTGCTAGAAACATGCACTTGGTCTCTTTACATCCGCCGAACAATCACATGGAAAACTAGCATCACATCAAAATGATTACTTATTCAGAGTGCTGGAAAAAATTCTTAAATGAAGAAGTCCTTAAATGCCAATCTGGAGGATCAGTCACATGTGGGGGCGGTGCTGCAACCCCCCAGAGCAAACTGTCTCCTCCTGGCTCTGCTTGCAACAAAGGACTTTTATGATGCCCAGTGAAGTTTGACAGTTCATCCTTCAGATTGGGTGCTGGAGGAAATCGCACTTCTTGGTCACGCACTAGCCACACAGTCTTTCTTTGTTCCCTCTTCCTGTATTGCCTGCCAGTCTGGCAGGGCAGAGAATCCTCAAACTCTCGGCCACCTAAACATGCCATTGCTAAATAGTCACTTATAAGCGTGACTTCCAGGGGATGCAGGACTTCCAATTGAGTTTTTGATTCCCAAGTCAAACTGGTTTTACTGGTTTCTCAAGGTAGTTGAAGTCCTGTGGAGAAGAACATAATGTACCTGTGTAGCCAAACCCCCACCACAACTATTCACTGACATTTCTGTGAAAGCGAAAGCTGACATTTTACGATGGCTTTCAACTTAATTTTTCTCGATTTCCTTCACAAGTGTAAAAACTGTATTTCATTCAAAGTTTCCAATGCGGTTCTGTCGTTTTTGCATGTACTGTTGTTTCATGGCCACAGAGGGGTCCTACGCAGGATTCTTTCATTGGACACAGAATAAAGAGGGAAAACCATGCTGTTTCCTTCATTTACAATGTTTTGAGCGTGGTGGTTCACATCAAAAGAAAACAAAAGCCGTGTCAGGTTGCAATGTAGAAATCTTTGCCCCTCATGTGATTCATCAGTAAGACAATGCTGTTTTGGGGATGTATTGCCTAACTATTTGGCATTCAGATGGAATAAAGCGTGCAGGGCTGTTTTTCAGTGCAGCGCATAACTTTGTGGTATTTCAGATGAAAGAAAGAACAAATGCAGGGCACTCTTGAATGCTGTGCGCCACTTGGTATTCAGATGACAGAACAGCAAATGTAGAGCCGTACTGAATGCAGGTCATTTTCTTATGATTCAAAATTAAAAGAAAGCAAATGCAGAGCCATTCTTTGAGTGGCAGTGTTCAATGCTTGCCACACATGTGCCAGGAAGACAAAAGCACAGCTGTTTTTGTGGCACTGTTAAAATTCAGTTTTAAGGTGAAGGGGATTTCTGCTTAGGCCCTTAAATGCACCACATAGAAGGATCGCGATTCCCCAAAGTGTTCCACTCTCCTCTGCAGACCGATTCAGCATACGCCCGCCATCTTGCCTCAAGTCTCCCTCTGAGGGCTCTGTATTTTGCACGGCGTATCTCACCCTCCACCAGTCCACCACTCTCCTCCTTGCAACCAAGCACTCCTGGGAGGTTCACATAATATCCCAGCCGCTTTCAATCTTCTTAACTTCGTGAAAGCTGGTCTTTGCACTGGATCATGTAGGATCTGGCAGGAGCAGTCTCGTAAGCCGACCTACTCCATAGGCTGCAAGCCACCCCCCTCCCAAACCCTTCCTTACATATGGTAAAGTATGAGACTATGTGTTACTGTTATGTTTTTTTGCTTATATTGCGCCGGAGCCCGCAGGCATCAGGGCGCATACACAGATCACAACAGACATAATAGAATACCTACAACCTAAGCAAATAAGAAAGTTTTGAGATTTTTCCTAAATATGGAGTTATTTACTTCACAACGTATTTCTAATGAAAGTTTGTTCCACATTACGGCAGCCTGCATGGCAAAAAAATCGTCCATTTCCTCAGGTTATTTTGCATTTTGGTTGGGCCAGACGCATAGAATCCTTTGACCTAGTCATTCTGGCAATGCGCTCCATCGGCAGTCTTTCCTGCAAATAATGAGGGGCTTTCCCATGCAGGCACTTATGTACATTATTATTTACTTTAAAGCGTATTCTAGCATTCACAGGAAGCTAATGGAGCTTCTTCCTGTAACTAGACATGGATTCCGTCTAGTAGTGCCTTTAATGATCCTAACCGCATCATTCTGGAGGACTTGGAGTTTCCTAATGCATCCCTTACTAGCTCCAACAAGGATGACATTGCAGTAGTCTAACCTAGGCATAATCACAGCTCTTACTAGTGTTATGCAATTTATTGCTGATACGTATGGCTTTACTAGCCTTAACAATCTTAGGTGATATTGGGCCTTCTGGGCTACACTGTTTACATGGGCTTCACTGCCCAATGAGGATTCCAGGACCACCCCCAGGGTCTTTACTTTGGGAACAACCTTAATGAAGTGATCTTCTATGGTGAAGCCCTCATACAAGCTAGTAAGCTTATTCCGTGTCTGTGGAGACCCGAAAATTAGGAACTCTGTCTTATTTGCTTTAAGACAGAGACCATTCGTCGTCATCCAGATCTGGATAGCCTTGTATATTCTTGTTATGTGTTCCAAATCCTTCTCGTAGATCCCATTCAGCTCTATAATGAGCGGAATGTTGTCAGCACCCCCAGTGCGTCTAGGACATTGCATAGGGTACGGCAGAATATGTTAAACAGAACAGGGGATAGGCTTGCTCCCTGTGGAACACCACATTGGATTATCTCTGGATTTGAGCACGCCTTATCCCAAACTATCTAAGATTTCCTATCCTGAGAAAGGATCTAATCCAATTAATGGCTTCACTTGAGCATCCTCCATAATCTGCTAGCTTTGTTAGTAGCTTCTCTAGAAGATCAAAAGCTGCCGATAAGTCTGATAACATCAGCAGCCCTGACTTACTCCTATCTACAATATCCAACATTTCTGACTGCAGATCTAAGAGAGCGGTTTCGGTCCTGTGAGCAGTTCTAAAACCTGATTGCTTTGGATGTAAAATGTTTATAGCTCTCTACATATACTTGTAACTGAATGGTTTGCTAATTTATCAACCAAATTCAGAAGAAACAGCACATTGTTTATGGGTCTTAGATTACTGCAATTTGTACAGTCCAGTCCCGTTTCTTTTATCAGGGGGGTAATAGTTACATTCTTTACAGTAGCTGGTACATGGCTATGAGAAAATGTAGCATTAGCAAAACGTAGAGCAAATGGGCAAACATTTCCCAATGTTCCAATACTATCCTTGCTGGAATAGTATCCTCCACACAAGTAGCGGGGTGCATAATTTTCAGAACTTTCTCTAGTTCACTTCCTGTGCTAGTTTTAAAGACAAATTGCAGGGTAGCAATACCCTTTGGTATACCTGGCACAATCGGCACTGGATTAAGTGGGAGAGTGGCTCAATTAATTGCAATCTTAGTTTGGGCTGTCTTACCTTTTTCCATGAAGGCTTTATGGACTGTTTCACAGTCCTCCTGAGTAGGCTCTATCTTTTTCACTAGCGCTTGGGGTTTCTCCAAATTCCAAAGGACTTCAAATAATTTCTTAGGCTAATTATTTGCATTTAGAATCAGTGAATTAAAATACTCTTGTTTAGTTTTAAAAATGTCTTTCCGATAAACTTTTTCTAACTCTTTCCACTTATTTTTACTCTCGGATGTCTGCAGTTTTATCCAATTTCTTTCTGCATTCCTTTTTGCCTACTTGTGGGTAGCCAAATTTGCAGTATACCATTTTTGTCTATTTTACTTCTCTCTAACAACCTTGGTTTTTAAAGGGGCAATCTTATCCAGTAACTTAGTTAGGCTCTGTTCATATTGCAGTGCTAATCGCTTAGGAGTATCTTCATCTTCTGTGGAAGCCATGAGTTCCTTGAGGCAGCATTCTAAATATGTTGCTTTGATGTTGCATAGATTCCTACTTGTATATTTCTTGGTAGCATTTTCCTTTTGTATACAAGAAATGGGAGGTTGTTATGTGTCAGACAGTCTCACTATGATAGGTACTGGGACAAATACTACAGACAAACATGAAGAGTGGTCTATCAGCTGTTGTCAATCAAACTGACGTTAAACAGTGAAGAAGAACAGAGAGTGACATCCGGAAGGAGAAGCTGGTGAGCTAGGAGGCTGCCAAAAAGCCTGTGAGTTGGAAACAGTGTGATCAAAGGCTGCAGCAAAGCAGAAGTGTGGAGTGCTGAGGGATGTGAGGAAAGCATCTCGCCAGTCAGCTGAGATTCGACAACCTTAAAGCGGAGAGTCAGTGGGGTGGTGGCGTGACCTCTGGTGAGTGGACCATGCATCCAAGAACTACGCTGAGACCACCAACTCTAGCCTACTGCGCAGCCATGTAGGAAATTGCATGGGAAGTACGAGGAACTGTGGTGGTTCTGTGTCTGGTCCGAAACTTGCAAACTGACCGCCAACAGGAATGGCTGCAAAGTCAAGCGGGCCGAAGAAGAAAGAAAGAACGAACGAACCCACGACCCCGGATGAAACCGGTTAAGAGGTCTGAGAGAAGCTACAGGGAATAAGTGCAGGAGAGGGCTGGGAAAACATGAGAAAGTGAAACAAGAAGACGAGAGAAGTAGATAATTTTGAGGCGACTCCCTACCAGTTCCATAACACTGTGGTATTAAGAGTCAAGGAGGGCTCAGGGAGCCTCTTCCTGCTGGGGGCAGTTAAAAGAATATTAGTAAAACATTGAAGAGTTAAGGGGAGCTCAGAGTTTTCCCTCATCCCAATGGGGGCAGGTTGAAGGGCAGCGTTCAATTGGAGATGATAATAAATCTGTGGAGAGAACAAAGAATTGATGAAGAATGTAAAGTTAAAGTTACTTTTTTGATAACCCGGTCGAAAAACTGGCTGTAAACTAGGAGAAGGGAGCCATTCTCCTAATCCTGTGATATTTTTGGAACTTTGGCGAAACCTGAACTTTGAGAGACTTCTACCCAGGAGAAGGGAGTCATCCTCCTGGGTTGGGAAAATGATTTCCTCAGTTTAGTAATTTGGGGAAAACCAAACCGAAGAAGTCAGCTAAGCAGAAACCAGCATCCTTTGGAAGTTGTCTCTGAGAGAGACGAGAGACACGAGAGACACGAAAACACACACACACACACACACTTTTTGTGTCAACACTGAATCCCTCCCCCCACCCCCAAGAGTCCGCTTTTCCCTTCCCCCTTGTGTTTTCAACAAAAGAAGGGATGAACCCTGTAAACCCTAGCACAAGGCACTATAAGGGAAGCAAACAAAGGTGAAAAGATCCTAAAACAGTAGAAGAGGCTTGAAAGTTAAGGTCCAATTTACAAGCTAGGAGAAGGGAGGTACTGTCATTCGCCGTCCTGTTTGGCGTTTGTATCCGCGTTGGCGGTTACGCGCTGGAAGGGCGTGCGGAGGTTCCACTACGTGATTTCTCCGTTACTCACCCTGCGGTCTAGTGGTTTTTCAACATGGCGTCGCTGGTAGTATTTCTTTCCTCCTCTCCCAGCGATCGCGGCGTTGCAACCCCCTTCACTGCGCTAGTTCGCTGCTTTGGGTTTACACGCTAGTTTTCCAGCCTTGACCTCCTCGGTCACTTTCTGTACTTTCGGTCCGCCCTCTCCGGACTATCTCTCTCTCTCTTCCTTCCCTCAGCTCTACGGTGCGCTGTTCTCCACGCCTGCCTCCTCTGCCTTACCTTTCGGCTGCGCTGTCATTCAGCCGCCCTGGTTCCTGTTGCTCCGGAGTTGTTTTCTCTGCTGGTACCCTTTCCGGCGACTATCTTTCTCTCCGGAACCTTCTTTGCTTCGGATGTCCGGCTTTGCCTGCTCCCATCAGCTAACTGCCTCAAGAACTCCACTACAACTGCTTGCTCCAGATCCTCTCGAACCGCTGCACTCCTCGGAGGGTTTTTTCTGCCTGAACAGGCTTTTTCCCTTCGTACTGTCTCGCCTCGGGAAGGGGGCCCCAGGTTTGCTATACTTTAGCACTCACTGTGGCTTCCTCTCGAGACAGATACTTTCAACACAAAAAGGAGAAGGACTATCTCTCTCACAGGCAACTTCAACCGGAGGACTTTGAATCAGGTGAGGAGAGTGGGGAGGAACGGAAGTTAGCGGAATCGGCCAAAGCGGACAGATTGCAACGCCAAAAAATGTCGGCAGAAGAGCAGATGCAAGAATTATGGAAGGCCATTCAGGGAATCTCCCAAGAGTTACAAACTGTTAAGGCAGAGAATGTGGTCTTGAAACAGATGATTACTGCCCGCGAACCACAATCCCCAGAACTTCCTGTCATGGCTCTTTCGGCAGGGAAATTCGATGGAACTCCTAAAAAGGTCAAAGAGTTTTTGCAGGCCTGCTTAGTATATTTTACTTTCAGGCCCCGGCTGTTTGTCACCGACCAGACAAAGATCGGGTTCATGGTTTCGAACATGACCGGCAATGCACTGGCATGGGTCACTCCGCTGGTTACCGGGGCTAATCCCATTTTACACGATTTTGTTGGTTTTCAGAACCTGTTGAAGCAGACCTTTGAGAGACCCGAACTGACTTTCACCACCTGCGAGGACCTGTTGGATATCCGACAAGGGTCATCGGATGTTCTATCGTACATATCAAAATTCAAGAGATTGGCTTCGGGTGCTGGGTGGTCTGAACAGGCACAATTTGCCATATTTCGGCGAGGCCTTAAGGAGGAAATTAAGGACGAACTCGCCAGGGCTTCCAGGCCACCATCTTTTTCGGATCTGCTTTCCGCAGCTTTACAAATTGAATACAGACTGCAGGAACGAAGGTCAGAACGCCGAAAACAACGAACAACCATTCATTTTTCCGAATCCACCGTCTCCTCCTCTCCTTCCCATACTACAGACGAACCCATGCAGATTGGAGCAACTAGAGGACCTCTTACCGCGACTGAAAGGAGAAGAAGGAAGGAGAAAGGTCTATGTGCCTATTGTGGATCGGATCAACATCTCCTCAAGGAATGTACTGAACTTCCTCAGAAACGTCAGGGAAACGGTTTCCCTCGGCGCCAGTAGGGACCTGGTTCCGAGGGGCTTCTGTTTCATCCACCAGTCCCTATGTCTCTCTCTCTATTTCGGCTCCATACATTCCTGAGGACTCCAGGCTTATGGTTCTACCTGTTATAATCAAGGTCAACAGCAAAACAGTTCAGTGTCTCGCACTCCTGGACTGCGGAGCCGCCGGAAACTTTGTCGATGTCATCTGGACCAAAAGGATGGGTCTCCGTACCTTGCCTCGCAAAGAAGATCAAAAGGTAGAAGGGGTTGACGGTTCTCCTCTCTCTTCAGGGCCTATTACTCATACCACCGAGGATCTATCAGTTACCATATTTCAACATTCTGAGACAATCCGGTTTGACATTATTCGAGCTGCCCATTTTCCGGTTATTCTTGGCATCACATGGCTCAGAAAACATAACCCTCATGTCAATTGGGCGGACAATCAACTACAATTTACTTCCTCCTACTGCAAGCTCAACTGTTTTTCTGACGACGGTATTCCTCAAATTGTTACAGGGTCTACCACACAACTGGCTGGGGTTCATGCTCTACCTCTGTACTGTTCCCCTTACTCAGAGGTTTTCGTCGAAAGAAAGCCAGCGACCTTACCTCCCCATAGGCCAGAAGATTGTAACATCGACTTAGAACCCAATGCTTTGGTTCCATTCTGTAGGATGTTCTCTTTAACTCAAGCGGAAAGAAAGGTTCTTAAAGATTATCTTGATGCCAATGTTCAGAATGGGCTCATTCAACCTTCCAAGTCTCCTGCCGGAGCTTCTTTGTTCTTTATCAAGAAGAGAGACTCAACCGAATTGCGCCCATGTATCGATTACCGAGGCCTCAACAAGGTGACTATCCGGGATCGGTATCCTATGCCCTTAATACATGAGATCATTGAAGCTGTTCAAGGTGCACGTTGGTTCACCAAATTAGACCTCAGAAATGCCTACCATTTGTTACGCATCGCCAAAGGAGATGAATGGAAGACCGCTTTTCGCACTCCTTTCGGTCTATTTGAGTACCGAGTAATGCCCTTTGGTTTAGTGAATGCTCCTGCGGTATTTCAACGGTTTATGGATCGGATGTTTTCAGACTTATTGTCTGTCTCCATGATCATATATCTGGACGACATCCTTATATATTCCAGCACCCTAGAGGACCACAAAACCCATGTCCAAAAGGTTTTGGAAAGACTTAAAAACAACCAACTTCTTGTCAAACCAGAGAAGTGTGTTTTTGCTGCTACTTCAGTGCCCTATCTAGGGTATCATCTTTTTGAAAGAGGCATCGCCATGGATCCCAGCAAAGTTTCTGCTATTCTGGACTGGCCTTCTCCGGCTTCGATCAAAGAGGTTCAAAGGTTTCTTGGGCTCTCTAATTTCTATCGCTCATTCATCCCAAACTTCTCTAAAGCAGTTCTCCCTATTACTTCTTTACTCAAGAAGGTCAACAATCCCTTTAGCTGGACTTCCGAAGCAGAACAGAGTTTTCACAATCTCAAGAATCTATTTTGTACTGCTCCCATTTTGCGCCTTCCTGACCAGAATAGACAGTTCATCGTCGAAACGGACGCCTCGGCCTTGGCCATTGGAGCTGTTCTGCTACAAGTGTTCGAGGAACGAGAACACCCCATTTGTTACCTTTCCAAGACGTTGTCTCCCAGCCAACTGAACTACTCCGTACTTGAAAAGGAATTGCTGGCTATAAAACACGCATGTGAGACCTGGCGACATCTATTGATGGGAGCAAGGCAGACCGTTATCATCAGAACGGACCATAAGAATCTCAAGGTCCTTCAGAATATGGAGTGTGTCAACTCCAGGCAGGCTCGATGGGCATATTTCTTTGCCCAATATGATTTGCGAATTACCTACTTCCCTGGTACCAACAATACTCTTGCGGATGCTCTCTCTCGGAAGGGTCCCATATGTGAGGAGAAAAGACATACCCCAGAGCCGATGTTCCACAGGAACAGGATCTTAACGGTTGCTAATACCTTTTTGGAAGAGGTTCGAGCTGGTGTTGCTTCGGATGGTACCGTTCCGCTACTCAGAGGAGAGACTTCCTACACCAACAAAGAGGGTTTGCTATTCCTCAACCATCGTCTATACATACCTTCCGGTCCACTACGTCTGAAGATCATAAATTGGTGTCATGATTCACTCACTGCAGGTCATCGTGGGAAGCAAAGTACCACAGAAACTATCACTCGTTCTTTTTTTTGGCCGGAACTCAAAAAGGATGTGGAGGAATACATACTCAGTTGCCCGGTTTGTGCCATGACTAAGTCCATTACCGGCAAGCCCTTGGGTCTTCTCACCCAACCTGAGGTACCCTCTCGCCCTTGGGGTTTGCTTTCGACGGATTTTATTGTAGAACTTCCTGTTTCTAACTCCTGCTCCTGTATTATGGTTACAGTTGACACCTTGACCAAACTGGCTCATTTTTCCCCATTGCATGGTCTTCCTACTGCTACTGAGATGGCTGAGGTTTTCGCCCAGGATATCTTCCGTCTTCATGGTCTCCCTGACAAGATCATCTCGGATCGTGGCAGCCAATTCGTCTCGAAGTTTTGGAAGGCTCTTAGTTCTCGCCTTGGTATGGAACGTGCACTGTCGTCTGGCTTCCACCCTCAGACCAACGGTCAAACCGAGCGCCTTAACGCCACATTGGAACAGTACCTTAGATGCTACAGCAATCGTCTTCAGGACAATTGGGTTTCTTTGCTTCCTACGGCAGAGTTTACTTATAATAACTCATTTCATACAGCCATTGGACTCTCTCCTTTCTTTTGCACCTATGGGGTACACCCAAGATCTCTTCTTCCCTACGTTCCGTCACCCACCAATTCCCCAACGGCTGAAGAAGTACTGCAGTCTATTTCTGATGCACACGTCACTGCCAGAAGGTGTTTGGAGAAAAGTCGTCAATACAACAAAACCCAAGCAGACAAACATCGTAAGCCTTGCCCTGAATGGAAGGAAGGGGACAAGGTCTGGTTGTCCACCAGGTTCTTGCCGCGATGGGTTCACCCTTCTAAACTCTCTCCTCGCTTTTTGGGTCCTTTTCCCATTCTTTCCAAAATAAATCCTGTTGCCTTTCGACTAAAACTACCTCCTTACCTCCGCCGCATTCATCCTGTCTTCCATGCCTCTCTTCTCAAACCTTTCATTCCGGACGTCCACCAGAGAGCTGTTCCCGACCAGCCTTTTCCTCAGGTGGATTCCTCTAGGGAATATGAGGTCTCTGCTTTACGTGACTCCCGCCACTACCGTGGTAGGTTGGAGTATTTGGTGTCCTGGAAGGGTTACCCTAGGTCGGAGGACTCGTGGGAACCGGTTTCCAACATTCATGCCCCTCGGTTGTTGGCTCAGTTTCATGCCCGCTTCCCCTTTAAGCCGGGGGTCCTACGCTCTAGGAGGGGGCATACTGTCATTCGCCGTCCTGTTTGGCGTTTGTATCCGCGTTGGCGGTTACGCGCTGGAAGGGCGTGCGGAGGTTCCACTACGTGATTTCTCTGTTACTCACCCTGCGGTCTAGTGGTTTTTCAACATGGCGTCGCTGGTAGTATTTCTTTCCTCCTCTCCCAGCGATCGCGGCGTTGCAACCCCCTTCACTGCGCTAGTTCGCTGCTTTGGGTTTACACGCTAGTTTTCCAGCCTTGACCTCCTCGGTCACTTTCTGTACTTTCGGTCTGCCCTCTCCGGACTATCTCTCTCTCTCTTCCTTCCCTCAGCTCTACGGTGCGCTGTTCTCCACGCCTGCCTCCTCTGCCTTACCTTTCGGCTGCACTGTCATTCAGCCGCCCTGGTTCCTGTTGCTCCGGAGTTGTTTTCTCTGCTGGTACCCTTTCCGGCGACTATCTTTCTCTCCGGAACCTTCTTTGCTTCGGATGTCCGGCTTTGCCTGCTCCCATCAGCTAACTGCCTCAAGAACTCCACTACAACTGCTTGCTCCAGATCCTCTCGAACCGCTGCACTCCTCGGAGGGTTTTTTCTGCCTGAACAGGCTTTTTCCCTTCGTACTGTCTCGCCTCGGGAAGGGGGCCCCAGGTTTGCTATACTTTAGCACTCACTGTGGCTTCCTCTCGAGACAGATACTTTCAACACAAAAAGGAGAAGGACTATCTCTCTCACAGGCAACTTCAACCGGAGGACTTTGAATCAGGTGAGGAGAGTGGGGAGGAACGGAAGTTAGCGGAATCGGCCAAAGCGGACAGGTACTCTCCTAGCCATATACATTTCGACCCCAGAGAAGGGAGACATTCTCCTGGGGTAATGCTTTGGAGTTTTGGACTTTTTGGGTTTCAGCAGTAGGGATGGTTTATCAATGGTTTAGAAGTTTGAATCAGGACAGTAAAATATTATTTGGACATCACAGACTTCCTGACAGGCCTGAGTTTTAGTTTGGTTGTGGAAGGGAAAACTACCTCTAGGTTTTAGGGATAGATAGGATTAGATTTTCTGTTAAATAAAGGCTTATAGCCAAAACATTAAAAATCCTGGTCAGACTTCTCTTTCAATGTCACCACAGCTATTAAAGAAAACTTGTTTGCATTAGGCCTATCGACAAAGGCTGGGAAGTCATGTTACAGCCATGAGCACCAGGGAAAACAAGAGAATACCAGGCAGTTTGGAGAAAGTGGTGTGTTCTGTGAAGTAAACAAGATGTCATTCTGAATCCTTAGCAATGGTACAGGATATAAATGAATGTAGTAGTTTGATCTACAGGACCATTGATTTGCATCGGTCGGCTATCTTGGCGGTCAACCAGAGGATCACCTGGGTTAGGGGGTCCTCGGGGAGTGCGGGAGAAGCACCAAAGGTGAGGCATGCTATCCCTCTAACCCATATTCCTGTTTATTTTATGGGAACCTACAACGCCCATGATTCTTCCCCACTTTGTCTTGACAGAAGTACTGCACCAAGGAAGATGAGGAGAGAGATCAGAGGATTACCTCCCCTGACTTGCATTGGCCCTGTCCCTGTAACGTAGCTCTAATGATGTACACCTGCCACCTATTAAGGCTCCCTGTAAAAATAAAATGTGGCACAACCAGGCACACTTTGAGCGAGGCTGGGTACGAGAAGGAACAGCTCTTCCGAGGCTAAGGCGTACCAGGCTGTGGGATTGGAAGGCCAATGGGCTGATCAACAATTGAGTGGATCGAGAGAAAGCAAGGCAAGATTTCCAAGCTTTTGGGAAGCTGCGGGTGTTCAAGCGAATCGAGGAAAGAAACCTTCAGAGTGCTGGGAATCTGCACCCAACCCTCACGGGTGAACGGCAGAGTTGGGGAAGAGCAGAGGAGGCGTTGGTAACGGCCTTGAGCTGCTAGTGAAAGATGAAGATGAAAGAAGTGTGTTTAACGCATTCATTGAGTTAGAGGGCAACAAACGTCTGGTTGTTGTTAAAGGGAAAGTAACAATGATATGGAAAGTTGAAGGGCGTGTGCCGATAAAACACGGATTAAGAGGACAATTCTTAGAAGTGAAGGATACAAAGTAGCACAGTAGTCCTGCGATAGGAAGTCGCACATTCGAAAGTCTCTGTGAAATGTTATGAACTTTTGAGAGATATTACAAGTGGAGATCAAAGGAAAAAAAGTTGAATAAGTGGAAAATGAAGTATGTGAAATGTGAAACATACCAAGAGGGCAAAAGGCCAAGAAGACAAGTGAAAGAGAATAAGAACTACAAGTACCGAGAAGCATTGGTACGGCAAGAGAAGATGAGAAAAATGAAATATGCCAAGAGGGCAAAAGTAAAATATAACAACTACAAGTGCCAAGAGGCATTGCAGGAAAAGGAATACCAAGAGGTATTGGTGTTAAACGAATTCTTTTTGAACAGGCCAAGAGGGCAGACTGAAGAGAGTGAGAATTATAAGGACCAAAAAGTATTGGTATCACAAGATGAGTGTGGATTGAGAGTTGAAGGAATAATGAAAGAGGTTGAAATGGTCATGCAGAGGTTTGTGTAAATTCCTTGCAGTTTCAAGTCTTCGACAGTGAAAGATATCCTAGATAAAACGTGAGGAAGGGAATCCCTCCGCAAAGAACAAGACAGCTTTGAGCCCAGCAGAGGGAAGCTTGGGCAGAACTTTCAGGAAGTGAAAGCATATGAACTGAGTATTGATGGCGAGGCGGGTGAAGCCTAAGGAAGTAATTGAACTACTAGAAGTTGAAAGGCAAAGATTGAACTGCTGAACTGTACCAGTAAGCCAAAGTGTGCAAGACTGATAGAACGGTGCCATCTACCTATCCTTGGTTTATTAAGAGACTCTAGACCCTGTGGCGCTGAACCTGGGGAAGGGAGTGAGCGCTTTTTTTTTTTTCCACACACTATTTTCCTTTTTGTATTCCCTTAACACATTTGTTATCTTGAGAAGGAGGGCGAGGTTAGGTTTTCTCAGTATAGGCCTTTTTATTTTGTCCAGACTGACATGTCTGTGTTATCGTTTAATGGTCAAGATTACTCACATTTTAGAGTTAGGGCAATTTAGGAACTCTACCATCCCAAATAAATTCATATATAAAGGTTTTGAAACTTGTATCCATTGCGTCTGTGTCTACTGCTCGATACCATGCCTTCCTCACAGAGCATAATTTGGTTTGTAGATTAATGAAAAGCTTTTGAATTGGGAGAGCAGCACACATTTATCAGTATTTATGGATATCAATGTGGTACTTCAGATGGTATTGGGATGCAAGATAATTAACGGTTGGATTTGAAGAGCTTGACATTGCTGCACAGAGCTATGATGATATCCGTTACTGCAAGGTGGGTGAAGGAGACTTTAAAAAAAGAGGCAGGAATTGATTGCACTGTGTCTGGTGCACATTCAGTAGAGGGTGCAATAGCATCATTGGTATGCACGGTAGGCGTATGTTTGGAGAACATCCTTTAAGCAATGATTCAGTGTTCAGGAAATACTTTAAAGAAATAAAGAAGGGGATTGCGAATGGCACAAGTCTTCAACAAGTATAATGTTAGCCGAGATTGCTTGCAATAAAATTGCAGATTTTCTGCAGGTTGGTGGGAAGAAAATCATAATGTTAAAATAGACACCAATGCAGACATTAATCCACCACCTGCTCATAGAATTTGAGGTTTTCATTTCAACACAATGATGATACAAAGAAAAAACAAAGAGACGGCAAAGGAACACAGTCCACATGAGAGAAAAGACTAGAGGTGGAGGATGGGTGTTGTAAAACAAGTGGACATTTCAAATAAAATATTTGCAGATAAATTAAGTAGGCAGCAGGTTCTAAGCATAGGAGTTGTAAGGAGAAAAACAATAATATGTTTTAAGTTCCTGGTTCTGTGTGTTCTTAAGTTGCAGCTGTGTGTGGAACTAAAAGGAAGAAATGCATAACAATAGCCTATGTGTTTTTACAAAATGATTTGCTATCCAGCAAGCTGTGGGTTTGAAAATCTGCATTATATCAGGATGCAGGGGATCTGCGATATGCTCTTCATGGTTCTTCATGGTGTCGAGAACACCACACATACTATCATCTGTCATTTCCTTCCTATAGACTTCATTATATCTCAATGTTGGTCATGCATGATCCTGTACTCAAGTCATTCATGATATCACAAAGCGGGTAATCTGTGACATTAAAGACATGAAATCAACAATTTTAAATTTCTGTCATACTCTAAATGTCTTCACAGGCATTCACAATGCAAAACATAACAGGATATTTCAGTTTACCTTGAGAAAACGTCTTTAGCCTTTCATCTTTAATCTTTCCTGACTAGTTTTGTCAATTTGGGAAAAAATAAATGTTCTTATACCCATTGCTTTTGGTTTTCCCAGAGTTTACTGATAGTACTGACCAAAATAGGGAAAAAAGGGAAATTACCGTTTCAGTAACTGGAAAGAGTAGCAACACTGCACAGACAGGCTTTGGTACCATGTCGAGGAGGTCGGGCTCCATTCCAAAGACATCCACAAACTCCCAGCTGGGACCTACGCCAAGCTGTTTTAGAAACTGTATATACAAAAAAAATAAAAATGTGGCCATTGAGAAGCAGAGACTAGAGCATAACTGACATTCATTTATATTTATTTGAAAAACAGTGAAGCCAATTTCAATCACACATGACTTACAAGAACACATTTACAGATGGCGGAGGCATTCCCACAAGGAATGCTGGTACAATAGCACAAAGATGAGAACAAGTGGTGAGCCAGTTTATGAATACATTAAAATAAAAGTGCAACATATACCAGGAACAAAACAAACAGAAAAAACTATATAAGAAAATGGTATCTTACAAAAGGCGACTATAACCTAAGGAGGCAAGTTGTTCAAACTAAAGAGGAGTACTATTTAAAATGACATTATTAAACATCACTTAAGGCAGTAGTGGGGTCAAGTAGGGAGAATGTGTAGAGGGCAGGGGGAGGCAAGTAAGTGAAATGTAAGCCGTACGCTGAAGAGATCCACAGTTGGGATGGCTTTGATTGTTTTGGGCAGTGGGTTCCCCGGAGGGCAGGAGGGGGAGGGCAGTAGGGAGAAAGAGCGGAAGCGAGAGGAGTCACAAGGATGGCATGGAACTGTGTGGTTGTGTGAAGAGAAGGATCAGAGGGATTGAGAAGGTGAGTAAACTGGGATACAATCTGAGAAGTACTGAGGAGCAAGACCACTGAAAGCTTTGAAGACTAGAAGGAGAAGTAGATATGTAGAGGTGGGGGAGGATCTAGGTAGTTTAAGGGTGCAGAAGTAAGATCGACACAATGGTGGCATGGCGATTGCTGCAAACCTTTATTGTATGAGACATGCTATCCCCCATTTGCCCATGAAAAAGACCCCTTGATACCCAATACCCTAATGGCCTATTGCCATGCATCTGTTCCCCCTTTAGGGAAAAAAGAGAAATCTTTTCCCAAAAACCCTCTGGCCAAATTTCCATCCCTCATCTAAAAGGTAAAAGCTCCAAGAATACAGTAAGCGTAAACGGGACTGAAAACGCCACACAGAGTCGGTGAGTCAGCCCAAGCAAAGTGGGCACCCTGGGGCGTTTCAGCGATAGCACCAAACACGGTTTGTAAACGTTAAAGCCACAGAGGTAGAAACAGTAAGAAGGTTGTTTGTGAATCAAAAAGGCACATTGCAAATATGACCCCAGCAATATATGAGTGCATGCAATGCAGATATTGGGGAAAGCGAATATTGAAACAACTAGATATACAGAACCAAGAAAGATACATGCAATTCTGGATGTAAAGAAAAACGGTTATATATGGAAATAAGAAGTCCTGGCAGGCGAGAAAACTAGGCAGACACAAGTACATGAGAAATCCTAGCAGGGGAGTATAACAGGCAATTACAAACCTACAGGAAGTCCCAGGAAAGGACTGCATTTGTTGACCAAAGAAGGAGCTACAAGGCTAAGTAGCTTTGTAACTAACTGGATTGAAGACAGACACACTGGGAGCAGAGCGTCCAATATATTTCTGCCCTGCTGAAGATTATGGGGTACAATTGGCCCTGGGACAATTAAAGGACTGTGCAGTGTGCTTGCCTGCTGCTTGGTGCTGCTGTGTGGACCCCGGTTCCTGCTGAGTGACAGTGCATCGGGGAGTTGCCCAGCACGGCTCCTTGGAGGTGTGGGACCACGGGCTGGAGCGCTCCCAGTACATTAAATGTAGCTGGGCCGTCAACATTGCCCGTACAGGTGCTGCTTCCAGTGGGCTACTACAGAGGGGGGGGGGGGGTTGAGCTGACCCTCCACCCCCTAGCGGCTCAAACCCGACTTCACACGCAACCGGCACTGCTTGTAAATTACGGATAAGATGATTGCCTACTGCTGCTCACTGACTTACTCTGCACTGGCCCTGTGTGCCCGCTCGGGCGCCACTGGTGTGAAATTGTGGGACATGCATGAACGCATCAGGATGGGCTAATACGCTGTGGCTACGATAAGGTGCAGTAATAGGCGGCACACGGTGGACCTGTTAACGTGCCACTGAAGGACACACTGGTGTGGTGGGCCTCCACAAAGTGTGATATTTGGTTATGTGGTGGCTGTGGAGCGGGGAACTGCACTCGTAGATATAACTAGATGAGCTGTGAACCTAAGCCTCACTGGCATATGCGACAGCCAACTGTGGGGGTAAAAAGAAAAAAGTGTGGCACCGACCGAGCGCAATGCATATTGGTGGCAGCCGCTTTGTGGAAACAGAGGTGTGACCCGTGCTCCCTACCGGTGGCGCCGTGCCAAAGGGGGGCGGCAGTGGGAAGACAACCGGGGCAATGGATAGATATACCACATCCAATACCAAGGAGGCTCCCGGGGCTGCACCCACACCAGACAGACAGCTCGCAGAACATAGTGGCCCCTGCTCCAGATCTCACGAACATGATGGAGGCCCTAGCAAAAAGCTTTGTGGCTGTTCATGAAAAAGTAGATGACATTACAGGCAATGTGGCCTCCATAAGAACCCAGCTCGCCACAGAATTCGGACAGATAACGGAGGCACGAATCGGGGCTACAGAGGACAATGTTCAGGACCTCCAAGGCACCGTTGCGACTCTGGTGAAGGATATGAAGATGGTAAAATCCAAATGTGACGATTTAGAGTCCCGTTCCAGAAGGAACAACATTAGGATAGTGGGGTGCCGGAGAACGCCCTGAAAGGAAGCATGGAGAAGGCAGTAGAAACTGTACTCCGGCACCTTCTGGAATCGCCATTCTTGTCCCCCTTCTTTGCAGTCGACCGTGCACACCGAGCTCTGGGTCCACAACCAAAACCTGTTGACTTCCCACGTCCCATTATAGCAAAAATCCTGCGTGATCGTGACAGAGACCACATCCTTCACCTGGCCAGGGAAAAAAAGGAACTACGCCTAGGATCCCAGGTGATCATACTCTTCCCGGATTTTTCTCCGACGGTGCAGAATGAACGCCGCCAATTGACCAGGGTCAAGAAACTGCTCCGTAGTCAATATCCAATACGCCATGTTGTTCCTGGCCAGGCTAAATTCCAGTTTCACGGACAGCTCTACTTCTTCACAGTTCCTGATGAAGCGGTTATGTTCATTGAGGCACAGATCCCGATGCCAGATGGCACTGGGCGGGCTGCAGCGGGTCTACCACAGGATTGTCATTGAAACTCATGCGCCGCACCACAGTTCCTCTGACAAACTGGTGCAGATATAGAATCGAAGATAATACGTCCACTTACAATATGCCCCATCCTGTTAGACTTCTGAGCACATAGGAAATACAATACCCCTCGCTGAGTGAAGGATTCTTTAAACAGTATGGTAGTCAGTTAAAATTACATAGCGGGTCTGAGCGCTGACAGCATACCCCGTAGCAGTTGCTATTGTTATGTTGATTGTTGGGGTGGAAGGGAGGCCAAGTTGGGGTAGGCCGACCGATTGAAGAATGGGAGGGGGCACACACTGCTTGTTTGGGGAGGGCATGCAAATTGTGGAGGGTAAAAACACAACTGGCGGGAAATGGCCGCCAGGACACATGATTAGAATCGGACACATGAGTGTAACAGACGCAATATCCAGCGAACAAGCGTAGAAAATTTGGGATGTCCCGAGATATGAGATGACAACCAAAATAATGTCATGGAATGTCAGAGGGGTGGGTAACTTAACTAAAACACACAGAATTGTTGCATATGCCCAAAGACACAGGGTGAAGATACTCCTTCTGCAGCAGAGACACACGCTACAAGAAGAACAGCAACTGCCAGGGCTCCAACCTGGGGACCTAATCGGTTTTACACTTCCTACTCATCACATGCGAGGGAGGTACTGACACTAATCCACAAGTCGATTAGATTCCCTTTAAAAAAAGAAGGAACAAGTTACTTACCTGTAACTGTTGTTCTCCAGCATGGGTCTGGCATGGATTCACATGCTCATGAATATTCCCCGTCGTCAGGCTGGGAATCCTCGGTAAAGAAAAAACCAGTATCAGTTTCGTTTCTGATCTGTCTTTCGTAGTAATAACCAATCACTGGTCTCTGCGTCATACTGACCACAGCCAATGACTGCCCTCTACCTAAGCACCGCCTCTGGCAGCCATCTTCAGATTTGGAAGCACGTGAAGTGGCAGTATGACCAAGTGAAGAGCCGCAGAGGGGTAGGCGGGAGGGTTCGCATGTGAATCCATGCCAGACCCATGCTGGAGAACAACAGTTACAGGTAAGTAACTTGTTCCTTCTCCAGCATGGGGTCTGGCATGGATTCACATGCTCATGAATAAAGAATACATAGCAGTACACACATGCACAACCACGGGAGGTGGCAAAGGCTCAACATTAAGCATCACATCAACTCAACATTAAGCATCTTACCTCCTCACCAGGCTCACCTCAGGCGAACAGGTTGCGCAGCACTGCTTGGCCGACCCTGGACTCCTCCCTGGAATCCCGGTCGACGCAGTAGAATTTCGTGAAGGTGTGCGTCGACCTCCACGTAGCAGCCCTGCATATGTCCAGCAGGGGCACACCAGATAGGAACGCCGTGGTAGCTGCGATCGCTCTGGTGGAATGGGCTCTCGGACGGCCAGGCAGCGGTCGGTTTGCCAACCGGTGACAGTACATGATACAGCCGGAGAGCCATCTGGAGATGGAAGCCTTCGAGAGAGCCTTCCCCTGATTGACAGGTCCAAAGTTCACAAAGAGTTGTGACGTCTTCCGAAAACCTTTCGTGCGGTCCACGTAGAACTTCAGCGCTCTAGCCACATCCAGCGAGTGCAAAGTCCTCTCAGCCGGCGACGAAGGCGACGGGAAGAACACAGGTAACACCAAGGGTTCGTTGAGATGAAAGTCCGACGGTACCTTGGGCATGAAGGAGGGGTGCGTCCTGAGCACTACCCTCGTGTCGTGGAAAGTCAAGTACGGGGCCTTGCAGGAAAGGGCCTGGATCTCTCCCACTCGTCGTGCGGAGGTGATGGCCACGAGAAAAGCTGTTTTCCACGATAGAAACTTCAACGGGGCCGAGTGCAGAGGCTCGAACGGAGGTCCCATGAGCTTGGTCAGCACCACGTTGAGCTCCCACGCCGGGGCCGGAGCCTTCACCGGCGGGAACGATCTGAACAGTCCCTTCATGAACTCTTTCACCAGACGATGAGACCACAAGGACGTCCGGCCCGTGGTTCTGGTGTATCGGGAGATCGCAGCAAGATGAATCTTGATGGACGCGTGTGCCAGACCAGCTTTGGCCAGCGTCAGCAGGTACGGCAGTACTTGGGGAGCCGTAATCCGTAGAGGGTTAATCTTCTGTGCGTGGCACCAGACAGAGAACCTCTTCCATTTGTGTCCGTAGCATTTAAGAGTCGAGGACGCCCTGGCCTTTGCAAGAACCTCTCTGCAATCGGCCGGTATGTCGTATCCTCCAAACTCTAGCGCTGCAGGAGCCAGGCCTGCAAGTTCAGCGACTTCGGGTCGTGGTGGAGGATGGCGCCTCCTTCCCTGGAGAGTAGATCCGCGTCCGCCGGCAGCTTGATTGGCGGGGACGCCGACAAGTCCAGAAGGTCCGGGAACCATATCTGCCTCGGCCACGCAGGTGCGACGAGGATCATCCTGCACCGTGACCTCTTGAGCTGGTTGACGAGCCGGATTAGCAGAGGCAAGGGAGGGAACGCGTAGAGGAACAGGCCCTCCCAGGGGAACGAGAAAGCATCGCCCATGCTCCTCGTCTGGGGAAACCTGCTGGCGAACCTCCGGCACTTGGTGTTCGTCGCCGTCGCGAACAGGTCGATCTGGGGTGTGCCCCACCGTCGGAAGAGGCGATCCACCAGATCCTGCCGTAGTTCCCACTCGTGGCACGAGCGCAGCTCCCTGCTGAGTGAGTCGGCGATGGTGTTTTTTATCCCTGCCAGATGAAACGGCACCAGAAGAATCCCTTGGGCGACGGCCCAATGCCACAGGTCCTGCGCCTCCTTGGACAGCGCTGGGGACCTGGTTCCGCCCTGTTTCCTGATGTAAAACATGGTGGTGGTGTTGTCGGTGAAGATCCTCACCACCTTGCCCTTGAGGGACGGAAGGAAGGACCTGAGGGCCCAAAACACTGCACGGAGCTCCAGGACGTTGATATGCAGGGACTTCTCCGTCGGGAGCCAGAGTCCCCTTGCGTGCAGATTTTCGGTGTGCGCTCCCCACCCTTCTAGGGAGGCATCCGTGGTCACAGTCACCTGGTGGGCTGGGGTCTGGAAGTCCATGCCCGCCGTCAGATGCGCGCGGGTGCCCCACCACCGTATCGCTCGTCGGAAACTCTCGTCGAGTTTGATCCTTTCCTCGAAGCTGCCCGTCGTCTGGATCCAGCGCGCATCCAGGAACTCTTGCAACGGGCGCATCCGGAGCCTGCACATGGGAATGAGGTAGATGCAGGAAGACATCATCCCGAGGAGGGACTTGATGGACCTCACCTTGGCCGCGTCGGCCACCAACATCCGTTGCACCTTGCCCAAGATGGTCCTGGTCCTCTCCTCCGACGGGGAGGCCAGAAGGGACACTGTGTCGAGCCTCGCTCCCAGAAACAGTGCGACTTGCGCGGGCACCAGGTGGGATTTGGCGTAGTTCACGGAGAATCCCAGGTCCGTGAGGAGTTGGACGGTCCTTGCCGTGTGGACCACGGCGAGCTCCCTCGTCTTGGCGCGGATGAGCCAGTCGTCCAGGTAGGGGTAGACGTGAATCCCCTTGCGGCGCAGCTGCGCCGCCACCGGTGCGAGGCACTTGGTGAAAACCCTGGGTGCCGACCGCAGTCCGAAGGGAAGGGCTTTGAACTGGTAATGACGCCCTTGGACCACGAATCTGAGGAATTTTCGGTGCCCCTTTAGGATGGGAATGTGGAAGTAGGCATCCTCCAAATCCAACGACGATAGGAAGTCTCCTTCCTCCAGCTGACCCAGGACGTGCTGGAGGGTGACCATCCGGAACTTCTGCGCCTTGATGAATTTGTTCAGGCGTCGCAGGTCCAGGATGGGGCGCCATCCTCCCGTCTTCTTCTTCACGAGGAAGTAACGCGAGTAGACTCCGGAGCCCCGAAGCCTCTTTGGGACGAGTTCGATGGCGCCCTTCCTGAGCATCGCCTTCACCTCCAGGAGAAGTTGAGGGACGTGAAGTTCTTTCCTGGCCACGGGGGGGACGCGCGGGCACCTTCTTTGAAACTCGAGCGCGTGGCCCCGGGCCAGGGCGTCCAGCACCCAACGGTCGGTGGAGATGGACTCCCACACGCTGACGAAGCCCGCCAGCCGGCCTCCCACCGGGGTGCTTCGGTGGGGGCCCGACCCCACGGCCGGTTCAATCCTGCTTGGACGCGGCCTTGCCGCCTTGGCCCCCTTGGCGACGACGGCGGGGGCCGCCAGACTTGCCTCGTCCTCTGTAGGCCTCTTGCGACGACGAGCGGGCCGCTTGACGGTAGGAAGCGAAACCGCCGCCGGAACCTTTGGAGGCGCCCTTGCCTCCGCCGCTCCGAAAGGGCGTCCGCCGTTGCTGCAGCACTCCAAGGGCCCGGGCCGTCTCCGTATCCGCCTTGATGGCCTGAAGGGAATCGTCCACTGTCTTCCCAAACAGGTTGTTCCCGTCGAAGGGCATGTCCAGGACCCTGTTCTGGACGTCCTGCCGAAAGTCCGTAGCCTTGAGCCATCCGCGCCGTCGAAGGCAAACGCCGTTGCCCATCTGGCGGAACCCAGTGTCGGCGATGTCCGTCGCCACGGTGATGGCGTGGTCCGAGGCCACCTCACCTTCCTGCAGGATCTCAAGGGCCTCCGCCCTCTTGTCGTCCGGCAGAAAATCCAGCAGGGGAGCTATCTTGTACCAGAGTTCCCTGTCGTAGCGGGCCACGATAGCCAAGGCGTTGGCCGCTTTAATCGTCGTCGCCGCCGACGAGATGACTCTGCGTCCCATGGCATCCAATTTCTTTCCCTCGCCGTCCGGCGGGGAAGTCGACGTGGAGGCCGCACCCCCCCCCGCTTTCTTCCTGGCTGCCGCGGAGACGACGGAGTCCGGGGTAGGCTGCGCCCGGAGGCATAGGGGGGCCGAGTCCGGGACCCGGTACTTTTTCTCGTACCGGTCTCTTTTCGCTGGCGTCGTGGAAGGGTTCTTGAGGAGGGAAAGGCCCTCATCCCAAATGTCGTCCAACAGAGGCACTGCGAGGACCGTCTTCCTCTTGGTCTCGCGCCGTTGGTAAAGGAAGCCTTCCTTTTTCTTCTCCTCAGGGCAGAGTTGGAAAAGCTCGGATGCCCTGGCGATCATTGAGTGGAACGATCCAATCTCGTCGGGCGGAGAAGCCCTGGGGGGAGGCGACGACGGAAAATCCTCGTCGTATGCCTCGTCGTCCGTACCCGTCGCTGCCGTGTCAGTCCCCGTATCATCCCCTCGGGTGGACGGGGAGGAGGGCTGGATGGGGCGTGATGGTTGAAAAGGAGGCGGTGGATGGATCCTTCTTTTCTTGGTAGGGGGAACACCAGAAGGTCCCGGTTCTGGATCCCCCGACGGGAGAGGTTCCTCCGTCGGTAACGGTAGTCTCGTCCTTATCTCGGAGCATAAGGACTGTATAGCCAACAAAATGGCCGCTGAGTTGTCCTGCGGCGCTGGCAGAGGGGAATCCGACGGGCGAGCAGGGGCCCCGTCGGTATCCTCGACGATGTCGTCGTCGTCACCTGCGTCGGGGCCCATTCCGACGGGCTGGTCTTGTTCCACGCCTAGGCCGTGGCTTAAGACCTCGATCAGTTCCTCTTCTGAGGTTGAGGCCGAATCTCCGACGACGCCCTGCCCCCCCTTCTTCCCCACGGAGGGTTTCACGGGGGTCCTATCGATGGGCACGAAAGAAGACTCCCTCCGAGGAGGCAGGGAGATTCTGGGCCCCGAGGCCGCCACCACTGGTGCAGCCTCCACAGGCTGGGCCAGGGCCGCCGCGACCGTTTCGATAGAGGGCTTGGTCGAATGGATCAAGGCCTTCACCACCTTAGGTGCGCTCACCGCCTTATCCTTGAGGGAGGGGGCACTGCCACGCTCCTCCTCTGCCTTAGAGCTCGACCGGGGTCTCTCCAGGAGCTTCGCCGGGTGCTCGGCCTTCCTCTTACCCGACCCAGAGCGTTGGCTCGTGGTTGATGGTGCCGGGGAGGGTGCGCCCTGCCTGGCGCCCGTAGAGCCCGACCGTTCGGCGCTCCCGGTGCCAGCGGACTCGCGGTGCTTGGCCTTATGTTGGGCCCCCGTCGCCGGGGCGCCCTCAAAGGTCTTAGAAGACCGCTCAGATTTCTTCTTCTTCTCGCCAGACGGGCTCTTACCCTCCAGCCAGCTGGCGAGACGTTGATGGCGGTCCTTCATGGTCCGTTCCGACATGTTGCCGCAAAACGCACAGTCCTTCTCCACGTGCGTCTTGTCCCCATGAAGGCAGTAAAGGCAGAAAGAGTGTTCGTCCTCCTTGAAGACGTTCTGCAGCTGGCATCCAGGGCAGGCCCTGAACAGCTTTCCGGGCGTCGAGCTTCCCTTCTCCTGGGCCATCTCCGAGACCGGGCCTGAGAAGCTTCTGGAGTCCTCCGAAGTGTAGCTCGACGAAATCTTCACCCTTGAGGGGCACAGATGAATCCGACACGGGTCCCCGTTGATCGGATGTAGGATCGGTGGAGCTTGAGGCTCTTTTGACCGAAAGAATCGAAGTTTTTGTGAAAAAGCGCGAAAAAATAGCACTAACGCTCGAGAGCAATAGCACGAGGATCCCAACACATGAACGTGCGGTAAAAATCTGAAGATGGCTGCCAGAGGCGGTGCTTAGGTAGAGGGCAGTCATTGGCTGTGGTCAGTATGACGCAGAGACCAGTGATTGGTTATTACTACGAAAGACAGATCAGAAACGAAACTGATACTGGTTTTTTCTTTACCGAGGATTCCCAGCCTGACGACGGGGAATATTCATGAGCATGTGAATCCATGCCAGACCCCATGCTGGAGAACTATACAGACCCCGAAGGCAGATATGTGATCTTGCATTGCATAATTGTTGGTGGGGAGTACCTATTGGTAAACACATACTGCCCTAACTTTGACACTCCTGAATTCTTTGATAATGTGGTCTCCATCTTAATGGGATATGTTGGGATCCCGATCATTTTGGGGGGGAAGGGGCATGAATCTGATACTCTATGCTTGCCGGGACAGAACGGGTACGGCCCCTAGATCTCGGTCACGGGTGGCCCGTAGATTGACCATTCATATGATACCACTGGGCTTAAAGGATGCCTGGAGAGTATTGCATGCGCAGGAAAGACAATACTCGTATTACTCAACGGTGCATGACAGCTCATCGTGAATTTACATGTTCCTGATATCTGGTACTCTGGTGGGCAAAGTTGAGAACACTGAAATACTCGCCTGTACGTTATCTGACCACTCTCCAGTGACATTGCCACTGTTAATGGGATTGGCACCGCTCTCCCAATCCCAATGGATTCACTATTCTCTTGAAGCCTGGCAAACCAAGCCCCAAATGTGGATCATATAGGCCCTTATCACTTAGATACAAAACCTTTTGCAAAGACTCTGGCAAATAGGTTTTTACCACTCATGCGTCACCTGGTACATGACGATCGAGGAGGCTTTGTCCCTTTGAGATCAACGTCTCTGAATATCAGAAGATTCTTTAATGTAATGTCCAGAATGCGGAGGCAGTGGCCTTCAACATGGTCTCGTGGCAAAACATGTGGGAGGTCCTAGAAAAGATGGTTATCGGGACAGAAGCGATTAGATACATCAAATTATTATACACATGCCCCTCTGCTCTCTTCACATTGAACAGGGGTACCCGGCAAGGCTGCCCGTTCTCTCCCATCCTTTTTGCACTGGTCATAGAACCAATGGCTGATTACATTAGAGCTCGACATGCCCGAAAGGGATCCGGCTGAAGGATCAACCTAAAATAATAATCACTATATGCAGACGGTGGGCTATTAGAAACCCGTCCACGAATCTAGATCCACTATTAAGGGATGTGATCCGAATAGGCAGCTTCCCTGGCTTTACGATCAATTACAGTAAATCCGAGATTTCCCAATCACTGCAGCAACCAAACGTCCCACATGTGAATTCCCACTCCACTGGTCGCCTGGCGGAATCAGGTATTTGGGGGGGTCCATGTTTCCAGGGACAGGCCAACGCTGTTGGCTGACAGTTACATCACTGCAGAAAAGTATGTTGAAGCTAAAATTGCGAGATGGCGTTCCCTCCTAACCTCTCTGGCGGGTAGACTGTCGCTAGCGACAATGATCCTGGTCCCGAAACTTCTGTATGTCTTTGCAAATGTCTGCTGCACGGTATCTGGGCACAATTTCTCTGGAATGCTGGGGCGGAACGGAAGAAATGGGCGCATATGACTTTACCCTAGGAGAGGCGGCTTCACTGCCGCCAACGACTTCCGACTGGACCCCACAACGGCCTGGGACCGGGTGCTACCATCACTGGCCGAGTCATGCCCCTATTATAAATGGTTCCCGATCTGGAGATTCCCTGGGCTTGAACCCACACACAATGCAGCACTGACGCAACACTGGAATGGGTTGGGATACAGAGCTCTTACTCACTCATTCCCTTAGGGAAGGTTCATCACACCCCAGACATGGCAGGCCAGACACTCGGGCTCGGCACTAGAAAAGCTACAATACTAAAGGCTCTGCGCCTCCGTTCGTGCTATGTGGCCTTGCTTCCCTGATGAGCCCCCCCCCGACATGCCTGAAATACATTAGATTGCCAACTCAAGTGGAGCTCCAGGGATAGTCTCCTTCCTATATAAGATGCAGCTAGGGAAAATCCCAGACCAGTTATCCAAAGTGCGCGATACTTGGGCACATGAACTTGACCTTGAAATCTCGGACGCCATATAGGAAGCTATGTGCTCCCACACAGGAAGGGTTTCCCTTAATTTCCGGTTCCGCTGCATGCAGTACAAACTTTTGAACAGACTGTATTACACCCCTCACAGGCTCAACAGGTTTGCCCAGCACTCAGCTCATACTGGCCGACCATACACATGTGTTTCTGACATGTACCAAGCTTCAAAACCTTTGGAAAGAGATCCTACAGGCTCTGAAATTGTAGGTTCTACCATTGGACTGGATCCACTCAGGATCATGTTTGGGGTACGGGAGGATGTTGTTAATAGGAAAATGCTATCCTTTCTGAATGTAAGTTGTGTGGTGGCCAAAGGATGCATTCTTCAACACTGGAAACAGCCACCCCAGCCCTCCACCCCCCGACTTCCACAATGTGGTTGAATGCACTTACCTGGACTCAAACATGTGAGGAGGAATATGTCAACTCACTAGCTCCGAACTCTCGCCCCAAAAATATATGCGCTGAATCCCACATCTATCTTTCCAACCAATCTGATAACAAACCTTAGTCATCTGAACAGTACTCATCTTCTTGCTAACCCAAACTGTGATATGTAAATATTTGGAGATGCTACTTGGATACAATGCACTTCATAACCACTCTTTGAACATGTGTAACCTGTCTGTATACATATACAATAAGAACTACCTGAACATGTATGCTGCAAGTTTTTGCCAATAAATAAAAGTAAAAAAAATAAAAATATAAATTAACACTTTTTTGCAAACACCAGGTGAAAACATTTCCCTTCTCACCTTATTCTTTGGTTTGTAGTGCGAGGGCCAGGATAGAACATTTTGACACAAAGACGGTTTTGATTTTGACATCCCGACACAGACAGATCCTTAGTTTTTGGTAGGGATATTTCGCTTAGAGCAGTGTCAGATATGCATTTTTCCTACCAGTTTATATTAATAAAAGTCTTATACCAAAAAAATGGCAGTACGACAGTCTGCAGTGAAACCCATGCAAACAGGGAATATACTGGGTCCTTTGTCCAATGAGGAAAAAGAGAAGCAGAAGCAAAATAACCTCTGCTTGTATTGTGGCAAGTCAGACAATTTCATTCAAACGTGTCACAACACTCTGAGACGAGGCTCCGGTCCTGAGAAACATTAGCTGTATTCGGGAAAAGTAATGGCTCGACCCTAGAGGGGATGATGGTGTTGAGCCTGATTGTACGTTCCCCAGCATGGTGGCCAACACACTGCATAACAAGACTCTGCATCTGTATATTTTGGGGACTCGTTTTGTACTGCGACAAAACAAACCGTGTCAGCCATGATAATTTTGTGGACATCACTCTGGCTGACAAACTGGATTTACCTACACAAACTAAGAGGAACCCTGAAGTGGTGCAGTCGGTTGATGGTTCCATTTTGACGTCCGGTCCAATCACTGTAGAAATGCAACTGGTACATATGTTTTGCTTACCGGGAAATGAAGAAGAGATCGTATATGATCTAATTGCAGCCCCCCTAGGTTGGCCTTATCCGGGGCATGCCATGGCAGGTTACACATAACCAGGAAATCAAGTGGGTGTAGCAGACGTTATCCTTTGATCCAACCTAGTGCAAATCTCATCTGCATGACATGGCGGGTCCTGCTACGTTCCTAGTAGAAAGGACAAGCAAAGCAAACATGGTTGGTGCTTTGGAGGTGGTACTTCCAGAATTCTATCAGGGATATGCAGTGGTGTTTGACAAAGGCAAATCGGAAGCATTATTTCTGCACCGTTCCTATGACTGTGTAATTGATTTAAAACTGGATGCTAGGTTGCCATGCAGTAGAATTTATGCTATAATGGAAGCTGAAAATCAACACTTGAGACAGTGGAGGGTCATTCCGACCCTGGCGGTACGGGGTTAACGGCACTGGTAAGGATGCTGGTGCCGTTAACCCCCTACCGCCACATTCCAAGGTCCCTTAGCGGGTCCCACCAGGAACGGCTGGTCTGACCAGCCGTCCTTAGTGGGACCCGTTAAGGGACCATGGAGCTAATAACGGGCCCGCAAATTGCAGGCCCGTTATTAGCTCCTTCCCCATTCCCATTTGGAATGGGGAATGGTTTTCTGAATGGGGATTTACCGGGTCCTCCAAGGTTGGAATGACCCGGTAAGTCCCCATTCAGAGACACCGGACCCGGGTTTGGAGGCAGCCATAGTGCTAAAATCACCATGGCTACCTCCAAACTCGGAATGACCGCCAGTATCTTGACGACATGTCAGCCCGGGGGTTCATCAGGCATTCAAACATGCCGGTATCATCGACCTTATTTTTGTATCTAAAAAGGAGGGCACATTAAGGACATGCATTGACTATCGTGCTTTGAATAAGGTCACGATTAAGAATCAGTTTCCATTACCACCGATTTCTGCTTGATCAAGTAAAGTCGGCAGTGATATACACCAAACTGGACTTACAAAGTGCCAATCATCTGATAAGAGTATGGGCGGGAGATGAGTGGAAAAACAGCATTTAGGACCAAGTTCGGGTTGCTTGAGTACTTGGTAATGCCATTTGGGTTGAGAAACGCTCCCGCTGCCTTTCAACATTTCATGCAGGAGGTGTTAAGGGACTGCATGCATTGGTGTGTTTGTCATGGTCTACATTGACAACATTTTGATTTATTCTGAGACAGAGGAACAGCACGTCTTACATGTCAAAGCAGTGCCTCAATGGTTGCAGGAGTATCAGTTGTACGCAAAACTGGAGAAATGTGTGATTCATGCAGATCAAGTTGAATTCCTGGGTTTTATCCTGACTCTGACTAAAAAGATGGGTTGCCCCGAATAGTGGTACAGCTATGGTGGGGGACTAATAAAGTGAAAACAAGAAATCCAAAAAGCTGTATACTAAATTGAGAGGTAAATCCTATTTCTTATTCAAAAAATGGTATCCAAAGATATCCTTATTCAATTCCCTTAGGAACATAACTCAATCAAGAAAAGAAGGCAAAGAGAGAAAAATAATAATAATAATAATAATAATAATAAGCACACCAGAACTCAGGGATAAGAAATATAGTACTGTACTTCGTTGGACATATACTGATTAGAAGAAAAACAGAATCAGTGGTGCTTAAAATGAATTTCAACAATATTCAAATGTGTTTTAATAATGAGTGAATAATGAAAAAACAAACATGAAAAAAAAACAATTGAAATATATAATATAATAAATGCATACATTTGCAACTGTGGTATTAGTTCAAAATCAGTTTACAAGTCTGAAACAACAAAGAAAATATATTTCCACAGCAGATGAATGAATAGTGAAAAACATGGAAAACATGAAAAAACAGACAATAAGTGTTTAACAGGTCTGCCTACGTAAGATTCTTCATTTTCAGATATCACAGTTCATATCAAAAAGAGGGTCCAAAGTGTTTTGAATACGAGGAACAAAAGAGGAAAGTTCCCACTAACGAGGACCTGATTACATTTCGGCGGGGCCACCTATAGGCCTTCAAAATCTGACAATGCCTTCCTCGGGGCAGAATGTAAAGTGGTAAACCCCAGATCTCCTGGGGCGATTCCTTGGACAAAGTTGCTTGACTCTGGCAGGGGTGGTCATGGACAGTAAACAGGTGCATGCCATGACTGAATGTCCCTGACCACAGTGCGTGAAAGATCTGAAGTAATTTTTGGGTTTTGCAAATTTGTAGAGGAGATTCAGTACCAATGTTTCCCAAATTGTAACACCAATAACTCAATTACGATGAAGAAGGCGCATTTTGCATTGGATGAGAAGGATGAAGGGGCATTTCGAGCTAAAGACTGCTTTCACTAGAGCCCCACTGTTAAGACACTGGGTTCTCATCAGGTGTATCAGACGGCGTAGGTAAGTTATCCAATATCTCAGTTATGTCTTCCTCTTCACTCAAACACAGAGTGTCTCCAAATTCCCCCTCCTCCTCACCTGATGTAGAGGAGTAGTCCAGCCTCTTCCGACGAGTACGATGCCCGTGAGTCTTGCCCTTCTTAAGTAGGTAAGGCCGGCCTCGGAAGGAAGCCACTGTGACCTCGGAAACGGGTCAACAGAGACTCCCCTCCGCGACAGACAAAACGGAGTTGAGGAAAAGCCTTGCGGCACAAAAACCCCTCTGGATGACGATCCCAGCGATCTGGAAGCAGAGAAGGGGAGCGAGCGTGCAAACGTAGCAGTCCAATGTCCAGACACAGACAGAGCCGGGAGATGCAGGTAGAGAGCGGAGGGAACCAGAAGGAAGAGAATGTTAAGCTGGGACAGGAATCAATGGTAAGAGGCCAAGGAGAGACCGGAGGGAAGCAGAGAGAGAGAAAAAGGGAGGAAGCCAAGATACAAGGCGAGGAAAGGGCGGAACACCGCCAAGGAAAATAACACGGAGCGTGACAACGAAAGGGTAGTACGAAAGTTGCAACGCGCCGAGCCGCCGAAAGTGGAAAGTAAAAATACACTTGGCGGTGGCCATCTTGGAAAGAACTAGACTGTCAAAAGACGACTAGGGAGGAGACTTGACGGCACAACGCGTTGGTGGCCATGTTTCCACCTGTTCCACAACCGCCAGGAACCCGCGGTTGTGGCAGTTCTAGAAAGACCCTCTCAGGTAGAGACAGAGTTGCTTGAATCAAGCATTGGGGGCAGTGTTGCCTCAAAAGGATCAGGTGGGAGTTTTGCATCCATTGGCATTCTATTCTAGGAAACTCACTGCAAGCAAAATTACTCGATCACAAACAAAACATTATTGACCTTCAGAGCGGCTTTCCAGGAGTGGAACAATTACCTCATGGCAGCTCGTCATCGGATAACGGTGGTGACGGACAACAAGATCTTGCAGTATTTAAAAACCACATAGACATTGAGTCCAAGACAATTGAGATGGTCCCAGTACTTTAATGAATTTGATTTCGTGGTGACCCATCAGCCTGGTAGAAAGAATGGGAAGGCAGATGCATTAACTAGACAACAACATCTGAAGGCAACCGTTATTGAGTTCAGGGCAATCATTTCCCCAGAAAAGATCATTGGTGCACTTGCGGAGGGCCGGTTAGAGCAAGTGCGAAACAGTCTGGCAAAGGAGGATGTACTTTCTTGGGTGGCTGGCCATCCTTTAAGAACCATTTGAGATGGGCTCCCGTACAATGCACAACATTTCTATCTGCCTACGCAGCCCTTACACGAGAAAGCCTTGTATTGGTGTCCTTAACCACTGTTGGCAGGGCATTCTGGGGAATGGAAGGCCAAATACATTCTAGGCAAGTATTTCTGGTGGCCTAGCATGAAGAGGCAAGTGCATAGCTACTTACAGGGTTGTGAGGTACGCATGCAAAGCAAGGCAGATCATTCAAAGAGAACGGGATTGTTGCCCACTCCTGACGTTCCGTGGTCACACATTTAAAATGAACCTTGTGCCCAAGCAGGACACTATTATGGTGGTTGTAGACTACTTTTCTAAGCAGATTGTTTGTGCCGGTGAGTCGCGCTGTACCAATCAGAAATGTTCACTGAATGGTTCGCTCGTTGCGGTCTATTGTTGCAAAGAAAGTGCTATGGTATCTGATCACTGTAAGTGGCTAGTCCTTACAGTGGTCTCTGTTGAGTTCTCAGCCTTCGTACCTTAGCAGTACTCGTACTAGTTAATCGGGATTGGCCTGGGCACCACGCGCGTGTTCTTGCTTCATTTTTCTCATGTTTTAACTACCTGCCCTCTAATTATGAATTGGTATGAAACTTCATGTTTATCCCTATTACAATTTTACTTTCTGATATTGTAATTAACTGTAATTTTTTCTAATACATATTTGCACAAATTAACAGCTTTGAACACAACCCAATGTCGAAACACGTGTCGGCTGTCATAAGAAAATAAATCTGGAGCACAACACATTTTGACTTTGCTAATCTATATCCTGTTCAAATAGATCTCTAAAATATACTGAATGAATCAGTGAACATTTATGATTGGTACAGCACGACTCACCGGCACAAACAATCAGCTATCTTTTACCGTGGGAGGTTTAGGGTAATACCTTCCAGTGCCGGAGACGCAGCTTAACCAAAACATAAAACATACCACCCAAGCGCACCAACAAACGTTTATACCCTAACGCAACCCCTTTGCTTTTCCAAGCAAGCTCATTTTATTCCATGCATGGGGCTACCCAGGGCTAGTCGGCTGGCCAAATAGTTTTTACAGCACATAGTAAGATTAAATGGTGTGCCCAAAACTATAGTGTCTGGTCGTGGTTCTAAGTGTATATCTCTGTTTTGGTGCGCCTTGTGCAAAATGCTGGGAATCAACTTTGTGCTCTCAACTAATTACCATCTGCAGACGGAAAGGGTTACCCAGACAATGGAGTAGTATATCAGATGTTTTCTGGCAGTTGGAATGTCTACATGGGTAGAGGCTTTGCGTTTGGCAGAATTCACATATAACAATAAAGAACGTGCCTCATTATGAATGGCCCCGAATTAATGTTTATATGGACTGGAACAAAATAAGCTTCCTGAAATTTTATCAGACTTGAAATCCATTCCTGCAGTAACCGAGTGCAAAAAGGTGCTTCTTGACATCAGGCAGAAGGCCCGACAAAAAAGCAAAAGAGGGATACAAGAGACATGCAGATAAGAAACGCTGAGTGGCCCGTACATATGGGGTGAGAAACAAGGTGTGGTTGTCGACACGACTGGTGGGGGCACGGAAATGCATGTCTAGATTCATTGGACCTTATGTGATCGATACATTTATTTCTCAGATGGCAATGAGATTGAAATTGCCTAGCCATTTAAAGATTCATCTACTCTTCCACGTGTCTTTCCTTAAACCCACAGCTCCTGCTGTCCGTGCCACGAAACCACCAGTCATCATGAAGGATGGACAGGAGGAATTTGAGGTCAGGCATATTTTGGATTTAAGAAGATGGCAACGTCGCCTCTGGTATTTTGTTAAGTGGTTTTGTGACACAATTCTATGCACGATTTCCACGTGAAGGCAGCGCTCGTGCGGCTCCCTGAGAAGGGGTGTACTGTTAGGATGTTGGGGGCGTGTGGCGTCCACTATGGTCGTAGCCATCAGTGGAGGGCTAATTAGCCCTGGTGCTGCAACATGCTGGGACAGCGTGCGTTGCACATCGTTGCGCTCACCAGGGTTCTTAAGGGCGCCCCTGACCGCGCTGGTTGCTGCTGATTGAAGATGGACAGCACGACTCGCTAGAGTCTGCTTGCTTGTTTGTTCTTGCTTTCATTTCATGCTGATCATCCATGCTTTTATAGTGTTTTCCCCAACTCCCCGACCCTATCCAATCACGTTACCCTTACCCTCTTTCCGGTTTCCCCTAATATCCCCTTACATATCCACAACCTCTCTCTAATCCCTCTACCGCCCCATTGGCTGCCTCGTGGTTGCATGCGTCTCTAGAATCAGAAACCCATACCAACCATGGTGGGAGGATGAATTCCCTTTTCGCTTCTGTGGTTCGAGATGGGGTGTCGATATTCCCCTCTTGGTCGTGACATGTACCCTAGACCACTCCTTAGTGAAGGTCTTCATAAGATAACTTATTGCCCTCTTGTTCCATACAATTCAATTTGTCCCATTCTTTACAACTACTGAGGGTGCATAAATAGAGATTTCCCTGCAATACTTGGTGATCCCTAGGCTCTCAATTGCATACTTTAAATTGAGTGCAATATTAAAACAAGTGTCTTGACACGAAAATGAAGTCAATTCTCAAGGACGGATTGCCTTGTTTACATGTCATGGCACCCTCTAAGTCTTCCACCATATTGCCATTTGGGTGTACCAAGTTCCATTGCAGGAAGAATTCAACCCAGACACACCCCACTTTGCTACTTTTAGTTACCAACTTGGCATCAATAGCTTCCCGCTTCCGATGATCAAGACAATCTTAGTTAAAGTCACTGGCAATGATAATAAACGTATCCTCCCCCCTAACTATGCCACTGAGACAATAGATTCTCAAAAATGTTCACCCAACGTACTCTAGCTTATCTCTAGGTAATTGCAATGCATGTTAACAACAAGCAAGGACCCAGACATACATCAAGTATCAACCCATATTGCCTGCATGAATGCTGAAAGCTCAGAAAACATGATACATCCCTCACCCAGTTGTTACTGGCCACGGCCAATAATCCCCTTGCGGCCTCCTTAATTTCCATCCCCCCTCCCCCCAATGCCATTTATTGGATCACAATAATGCCATCCATAATTACAGGAGAGATCAAAACGGTTTCTTGCAGTAAGATCAGCTCAGCACCACCCAATTTAGTAAGAACATTGGAATCCTGGATAAGGTGATTTAACCCATGGGAGTTCAAGGACAGAATGGGAAAAATGTTTTTCTCAAAGAGTTTCCGCAGAAGAAAACTCATACTTGAGTAAGTGCTCACTGAATTGATCATAAAATCCAGAAAGGATGTCTATTTTATGTCCGTTGGACTGGACATATATCGCTGATTGCATTGCATGCGCATCCTCAAGGAACTTTATATACTGGAAACAACTCCCTGTTGACGACCATCTCCAGAAGCCCTATAGTATCCATGTAAATCTCTTTCAGAGGGGGTGTAAAGTAAGGTTTCATTGCTCATGTTTGCTACTTATTAGGGTACTAGAACTGTTGGCATGAATCAGAAATGATAGCTGTGACAGGCAATCCATGTTGTACCATTAATGGAACAAAGATTTACAGTGAAGCTCTGCAATACTTATTTACCCAAAGACATTAAGGCCAGTACATGCAAAATAGTAGATTCCCCAGGAGATTTGACAGTGTCTGCTTGCAGCCTTTTGTGGTCCCTTAGAAAGATATTGCAGCAAATTTTCTTTGACATCATTTGGCTTCTTTTGAGGGATAATAAAGCCAATGGCAATATGCAGACCAAGCTTTTTGTTTATAGCTCTGTCCGCCTAGTAAACAACCAATATTTACCCCATACAGTATGGTCCCTAGGCAGCTAATATTGCATGTAAATCCCAACGTGTAATTAGGTGGTATTTTAATAATTGGAGGTGCCATTACCACCATGTCTGTATTGAGGACTTAAAAAAAAGGCTGTGTGTGTTTCAGTTGTTAGCAAGATGGAAAGGCGTAAGAAGATGGAAAATGAAAATTAAATCTGGTGATATTAGTTGCTCATTTACAGTGCTCAGTGCCCTTCGGTGTTAGGGTACTGATGACAAATTCAGAAAAACAAGCAAGTTTGTTAGCATTTTAAACAAAGGGCATGGTTCAGACCATTTGGATTATGTACCATTTTGAGAGGCCAGGGGCAGATGCAATATCTTCTGCCCCATATTTCCAAGTTAAAGGGGTGGTAATCTACTAGGAGGAAGAACAATAAGCCCTGATCACTTTCCCTGTTGAGAGAATGATGGATTCTGACAAGCAAGGAATTTGGTAGTTTGCCTAAGTTTTTAGGTAACCACAAATAACTGCATTGAAGCTAATGAAAATTGGTTCATGCATGTGTTCAAAGAATGTGTGCCCAAAACATTCACTCTTGAATTTGTCCCACTTTGCCGAGGTGGTTACGTTTAACATCAGTGGTGTGCAAACTACATGATCACACCTCATTGGGATTTTAGATACACACAACATTTGACATTTCTTTTCACTGAAAAAAGGTAGTTAAATGGACCAGTTTTATTGCAACAAAACCCCTGAAATTCAGCACGTCTGAAGTCATGACCGACTTAACTCGATGCACTCCCGTTGATGTCCCATTCAACCCTTGTCCCCCATGTTGTATGTTATTATGAATCCCTTCTCTTATATACGTGCTCTTGGGCTTTGCCAAAAGAACGCACCGACATAAACCGTTCAGGACTTCCGAAATGCGCTGAATTTCAGGGGTTGTGTTGCGATTAATCAGGTCAATTTAATTAAACTAACTTTTTTCAGTGAATTTCAAGGGTTTTGTTATACCATAGTTGTTTTCCACACCACTTGCCATGGCCCAATTTCGAGCCGAGCGAGCACGGCCTTTGGCCATGCCCACTCTATATTTTAAAGCAATACCGGGCCACTACACATGGCCTTCAGCAGTGTCCACTGTACATGTTCCTCCAATGTTTCAGGCCATTTTCCACCCCCCACCTCACTGTAGCTGTTAAACAAAAAATGTTTTTACTTCTAACCACAGCTATAATAGCAATGTAATACAGATAGCCTGTGTTATCGAGAAAAAGGAAAAAAAAAAAGAATATTCCCCTGTACAACCTGGCACTCACCAACTGCCCCCTCCTCCTAGCATGCACTCCTCACCGCACTCAAATCCTTCCCACCTCCACAGTGCTCTTACATTCTCCCCAAACACTGGTTTGCTGTAACGCACTTTTATTCTCGATCTCGTTTTCTTGGATAGCAGCGGTTAACACGATGAATAACCGCGGCTACGAGAAAACCTTTGTGCTCTTAACTTGGTCCCTAGCCACCCTCAAACTTACTAATTTCACATCATGTCCTCTACCCTTCCACCCCTCACCCCACCTCTAGTGTAAGGGAGGCATGGTATCACAAGTATGATACAGACACAAGAGGTACATGTTTCAAAACCTTTATTCAATTTTCGGGGTTTGGAAAAACTTCTACTTTGCCCTAAAGCTAAGATGGAAGTACTCTCTACCATCAAATAATAAAGAAAACCAGTCCTAGTCAGTCTTTGTCAAATCAAAATGGCCTACACTAACAAAACCTAATGCCTGCCTTATCTCTTATACAAAAAGTGTGTAAAGGGAAATATGTATGCAAAAGAAAATCAGTGTTATAACATAAAGGATCAGCTCTCCTCCCCGCATTGGACAGCACGGAGAAAGGCGGTCCCTGTAAACAGGATGACACACACTGGCTCAGGTTCTCAAAAAATACAAGCTAGTTCAAAATGTGGGTCAAGGCCTGCTTGACCTTCCACAATAAAGTCACTTACTCCAGTTCACAAAAAGTTATTTCACAGTTCAACAAAATGTTCACGTGGGTCTCCGTCCGTCGGGCTCGGACCTCTCAATCAACTTACCTGATTCAACACAGATCTCCCTCTGCCAGGCTCAGACCTCGTAATCACAGCACATGCAGGGGTTCCCTTCAACAAGCTTTATTCACATTTGTTAGATGTTCCCTTCCCCTAACTTATTTCATGTTCCAGGTCTCCATCAGCCGGCTCAGCCCTTTCACTGATGTCGAAGACTTTCAAATGTGCAAGGCTTTTCCATAAACCTCTGCAGGACCACTTTCGGCTTTCACTTCAGCTCACACACTTGTATTATTTGGCCCAGTGTCTCTTGGTCTTGGTAGTTCAGCACCATAAGCACAAATGTCCATAGAAATCTTTATCTTAAAGTAATCACCTTTTAACTTCCCCATTCAACGGGGTTAATCATGACCATTGTGCATTTCAAAGTTCATTCACTATGCTGCTTTATAACAAGATATCATATTTTGCGGAGACTTTCAAGTGGGCTACTTCCTTTCGCCGGACACCTCTGCTACTCTGCATCACTGGCTTCACAGTTATTAGTCATTTAAAGTTCACCACAGGTCTGCCTTCCTTCGCGTCTCATCCACACGCGTGCAGCCTTCAATTGAGAGATATACTGTTGCAACTTCAATCTTTCCTTAACACACCAGCCTTTCATGTGGCTCGCCAACTCACCGGCTGTAGGCATTCCTTTCTTGTCTTTGCGGTTTTAATTCACGAGTCAAGGTTAATACCAGACTTGGCCTCGCCTCCCCAACTCTGTCGTTCACCCTGGAGGGTCGCTGGCATCCTTAAAACACAATGCAGTCTTGTCTGGGATTTGGCCTTCTCTGCGTATCTTTCATGGCTCTTTGGAAGCAACAACCTCCTGAAGGGATCTCCTGGGTTTCTCTACCTTTTGCTCTCATCCCTCTGTCGGTCGCTCTGCTCCAGTAGGTTTGCATTCAGCCCGGAAGTTCAGCTCCTTCTCGTGTTCCACTTTGCTCAGATTGTGTCTCTATGTTCTGCCTTTTATACGTATGGGGAGAGCTGTGGTCTCTTGGTTTCTATTGCCTTTTACCTTGTTTTCCCAAAGTCCTGAGGAGTCCGGACTAGGTCCCTTCCTCCTGACTGGCTGTTGGGTGAAGATACTATACATGGCTCTAGGGCTGCCTCCTGTCAGACTGATTGGAGCTTTCCTATAAGCTGTGTGTACACACCAAGGGTGGGACCTCTATGCACGGAGTCTGAAGTGAACTCACATTCTGTGTTATGGGTGTCTAGTTTCTGTGTGTGTGACACAATGAATGAGACAGCCCGAGTAAAACTGACATGAATGCATTGTTGTGTGCTGAAATGCTGGGTACTCCACATTCTTTGTTATGGGTGTCTGGGTGGAGCGAATGGCCTGAATGTCTGTGAGCCCGTTTGGCTGCCTGCCTGCATGAAAGCCCTTCCACATGATTGGCTGACTGAGCCCCACTCAGCCTGGGTGAATGGGAACCAATGTGGATAACAGGAGACCTCTCACTCACCAATTTGTTCAGAGCTGAAGTCAAAGCTGAAGCAAGAGGAAGCTGTTCCTTGAAGCCCAGCTGGAGGAGACGTCTGCTGCTGCATTTTCTTCATGTAATCCAAAAGCTGCAGTGTTCTTCCAAGGACTGATCTGGAGAGGACCTGCAAAGGTGACCTCTCCCTGCGCAACAAGGGACCATTGTGCAAACTGCTACTCTTCATCTGAAGTGCCCTGGAAGCCAGTCCTGTGTGCCTGCCGTCTGGAGAACGGGTCTTCGCGAAGCCTGAAGAAGAGAGCCCTGACATCTCGATTCAAAGAATTCTACTGGTGTCACCATGGGTTCGGAGGTGTGTTTTGTGACCGCTGAAAGCTGTTGCTATCTACCGCCCAGAAGAGGGGTACCCTGGCACAGTGTAGCTGGACACCAAGATCTTCAAAAGGTTCCACACTGCCTAAGAACATTTCAAGGGACATCCTTGCCATCATCATTGACCTCTTTTTTCCACCAGAGATTGTCTAGAGTCGCTGAGTGCAGAGGAAGGTCCGTTGGTGGGTTTCCCGCCAGCAGAAGCTAACGAAGACGTCCTGAGGGTCAAGACTCGTTCAAGGTCTGAGGTCCAGTGGTCGAGTCCAGGTCGGCAGAAGCCATCCAGTGGTCCATGGTGCGGCACCGAAGAACCGAAAATCAGAAAACCACGATATTCTGAAACCTGACACCTAAAGTGACCTATGCACCCGTCGCCGCCAGAAGTCATCAAAGGGGCCCAGGGGTCTTTACTCTCATCTGCAAGCCTTTAAGGAGCGCACAGCAGGTTTTATCTTCCTAGGACTTCTACAATCAGAGAAATCGTCGACCAAAGGAGAGCACTGCAAAGAGTAAAACTGCTGAATTTCAGAAAGACTTTGATTACATTTCTCTTGTGGACTCAGCATCCCAGAGGTTCCTTTTTCCAAGGGGGGGCAGTCAATCCTCAGAGGGAATCGTTGAGTGAAACCGAGAAACTCTGCCACTTCACCTGCCAAGGCACCAAAGGTACTGTGACGTGGAAGAGCATCTTCTAGCCTCAGGAGTCATACTGGGGACCCAGATTTGTCTTGGATCCTGTTTTTCTGCGGTATCCCAAGTACTTTGGGGTGGTAGAACTTTTTAAAGAAAGCAGAAGGTTATTGAACATTATTGTGCTGGGCTGTAAAAGACAAGATAAATTACTCCAGAGCTTTTCCATTACAGGTTGCCCAGGTGGGAGCAGGGGGTGGGGAGATTCACACAGAATTGTATATCTAGTCTAAAGAAAGCCTTCCGCCACTGTTCACAACTAACCTGCCTTTCTTCCCTATACTATGCTGATACACCTCACATGCCATAAACTGCCTGCAGTTAGTCCATCTATTACTGAATTTAAGTATTGTGTGGACGACAGAGTGTATATATTTGCCATTCTTTAAATAAGTATTTCCAAGTATAAAGTGTATTATTTAAATACCCATCCGTGAAAGGAGGGTTTCTGGAGAACATTGATTTGAAACCCTGCATAGAAAGCGAGAACTTTTTCTCAAGTGAGTCAGGTTATCATATCCAGGTATTTTTCTGAACTACAATATGTCTACACAAATGGATAAAGAAAGTGCACGTAAAGAGCAAGCAGTGTTTTTATTCTGTGAAAAACAAGCTTGTGTTCCAGCCAACAAGCCCGGTAATAAACCACCAGGTGCACAGCCTAATGATGAAATAGATTGTTAAGAGAACTGGAGAAACTACAAAGACGAGAAATTAGTAAATGGTGGGAAGAATATTTGTTGCAAAATTATGTTGAGGTGGGCCGTATTCCTAGGGGCCTACGCATATTAACTACACCCACCTTTGAAGAACAGGACCCTGCAATGTTAGAAGAATGGGGAGAATCAAGCAATACCTGCTCTGTGACATTTTTAAAGATCCTAATAAAATATGCTAAAATTGACAGAGAAAATATTGTCCAAAATACAAGAGATTGAAGAAGAATTACAGGCCATCAGCGAAAGTGAAGAAGGGAAAGCCATACGTGTAAACATGGAAAAGGGGTATAAAATATTTGAGGAAGAAATCAAGCTAAGGAAACAGCTTACATTTTTGTGAGATAAAGAAGATTACAAGAAGGGGAAAGTGCTGACATTTGCCAAAAGGTTTGACACTTTGAGACACAAACCCCCCACAGTTGCACTGAAGACAGCAAACGACACTCCTAGCGAACCATCATCCTCAGATATTGAAACTACAGAAAGTGAAAACGAACAGCCCCAGAGAAAATTGAATTTTTTAGAAGAGATGAGACTCTTAGGTATGGATGGCAGAAGCAACAGCAACAGCAAAAAAACAAGAGGAAGAGGACGGGGCAAATCTACCAGGTCAAGAGGCACAAAAAAACAAGGAGGGACAACTGCCACAGATACCACAGCAATGGACAAGACAGACAAACTCGCTCTGGGACAAAAAATGTATGACAATACAAAGTAAGTCACCAGATATGTCCATTATCAACTTAACCTCACATGATTTTTCTCTTTAAGAACAACAAGTCCTTAAACTGGGTTTAAATTTCTGCCCTTCCTCTCCCTACAATTATGCTGAAACAAGAATAGACTTCGACAAATACATGCAGAAAATACGCTTGAAAAAATTCTTTGCCATCAATTCGCCTAAAGTAAAGTGCAGTGACCCTCGGAGTGGTTACACACCTGTGTTAATAGAAGATGCACACATATTACGAGATCTCATGCATTTGGAAACAGATTGGTAAGATAATCAAGACATAGGTGACCCACAATGGGACCTTATGGATATACGGACTGATTGGCCTAGTAAAAGTAAACTCAAATTGATGTCACATTTTAATCCCATGTTCAACCCAGGAGGGAACATTGAGGCCTTCCAAGATCTGGTCGTAAGAGACTTAAAGAAATACAGAAAAACGAAAATTGACATTAAAGACAACCTCACTCGCCGTGAGCGGGCGATCCTGTCCAATATATGTAAATTGGATGTCTATGTTATTAAACCATCAGACAAGGGTACCAACATAGTCATAATGAATCGGCAAGATCATATCAATGAAGCAAACAGACAACTCAGAATGCTACCGGTCATTGGATACTGATCCCACAGCACACATGAATGACAAGCTATTCGAGCTATTGAGTAAATGGAAAGAGAGAGGCTTACTTGATGAAGACATGTGTAAGTACTTACATCCTAAATTTCCAGTGATGCCAACCATTTACTTCCTGCCCAAGGTACATAAACACAAAACCAAACCACCTGGGAGGCCCATTGTTACACTCTGTGGAGCATTTCTAGAAAATGTGCCTAAACTAGTGGATGAAACGCTAGTCAAATTTGTAACAAGTTTACCGTCTTACTTGAGAGACACTAAAGATTTCCTGAATAGGATTGACGGAATACCTTGGGTGAAAACTTATTTGGTGGCCACACTGGATGTGGTCTCCCTCTACAAATCAATCAAACATACCGATGGCTTGAAATCATGCAAGTACTTTTTACAGACCAGATCATTGAATTACCTTGAACATGGGAAGATGATTTTAGAGCTGACCAATCTCTGTTTGACAAGGAATAACTTTCTGTTCAATAAGCGTTTTTATATACAGTAGCAAAGAACAGCCATGGGTACGACCTTCGCTCCCTCATACTCCAATTGAACTATGGGCTGGTGGGAGAAATTCACAGTCTGGTCCCCCACTAACAGTCACTATACAGATAAAATTGTACTCTGGTTACGTTACATAGATGACTTGTTTGTAATTTGGGATGGAGAGACCACTGAATGGCTGGAGTTTGCTAAGTTACTTAATGTGAATGAACTAAACTTACAGTTCACCGAGTGCCACAGCAAGACTGCTATCATTTATCTAGATATTCTTGTAACTGTGGCACAAGGTGAAATTGTTACTGAACTTCATCGCAAACCCAAAAGCTCCAACATACCGTTACATGCCAAAAGCAACCACCCCACAGCCCTTAAGTGGAGCATACCCTATGGCGAATTCATTCGTATAAGACGCAATTGTTCCCAACTTGAGACTTTTGACAAAGAATGCAGATACATGGCTTCAAAAGTCCAACAAAGAGGTTACCTGAAGAAAGTTTTGGAAAGGGCATACAAAAAAGCACGGGAAAAGGATCGCCCTACTCTATTGATGTCTAAAGCTCTTACCCAGGTAGACCCAGATGACACAGATACCCGGCTCATCTTGGCGTATAGTAAAGTTTCAAACAATATACGCCACATCATGCAAAAATATTGGCACATACTGAAACAAGATGAACATCTGGGTAACATTCTGGGGAAAAACATCAACATTACCTTTAGACGCTCTACCTCACTGAAGGATAACCTAGTATCCAGTTTTAAGAGCCCTAAAAATTTCTCTACAGGTCAAGGCTGGCTTAATGCCAATTCAGAAGGCCTTCAGAAATGCATGAATGCAAGGCGTGTAAATTCTCCTCAAATACCAAAAATTACCTCCATCCTGTACTACACACAAATGTAACCATCAGATCCAGGATCACCTGCAAAACCGAGTATGTTGTGTATGTACTCTCCTGTCTGTGTGGCAAATGGTACGTAGGGAGTACCATTGGAAAGTTGAAATTGAGGATACTTCAACACATAAGAGCAATAAAAAACGTGGACCCAACATAGTTTCTAGCATTCGTTTATCCCCTTTCTTCCTTTTCTTTTTCATGCAGTGTCTTTTTCAAAATGATTTTTTGATTATCTTAAGTAGAATCCTCAGTCTCATGAGTTTCTACATTGGTTGTTTTTATGATGTATTCTGCAATTGTTTGATTGCATATAGGGGCTCACACAAGATTGGTGATGTTTGTTTTTCACATTAGCATTCAAGACTGGGCAATCATCTATTCAATATTTTACTTACTACCTGTAATTGAATGAATTTTAGATTCCCTTCCTTTCTTTTTTGCTATCTTATTTCTTACATTCTTCTTTTCAAAGGGTAAACAATGGTTTTGCTTTTATACTCATGAACACAGACTAACTGGTAACTCCATATTTTTATGCTTTTTAGCCATACAGTACACCTTTCATTTTAAATGCACACGTCAGTGATATCTTAGGTGTTTTTATTATGTATCAAGGTGTTTTTAATAATAGCTTTATGTGCTCTTCTATGTATTTAAAGAACATCTTGCTTTATGAGTGATGTTAAATAAGGTTCGACATTGCCTCAAATTAATATGCGCTAAGCACTTTATGTATCCCCACTGTGGGTATACTATTGCGTTGCTGCTATATGCACTTTGCACTTTATTGATACTAATCTGAAGATTGCTAGTTTGCACAGAGTGTACTAGGTAACTTTCGATTCAGGGAACACCTACATTGAGGCAGCTATATGCACATTGAACTTTACCAGCATGTGCTGTATATTTCACATTGCACAGTTAGCAATAACAGGCAGGAGCACTTTTGCTAGCCAACTCTGAACATAGGAACCCAAATATGATATCACCATTAGCACTTGGCACTTGAATTAAAGCACCTGATACCCCGTACACCTCTGAGACTCTTCTGTAGAGTCATGTATTTAAACTGACATTTACCTATTTTCTGGTAAGTACATGGACAGATACATACTTTGCATTACAAAGGACACTTCCTGGACTGGGGGGCCAGAATCCATGGTTATCCCGATTAGAAACATATTTGACTGGTGCGCTTACTGATGGCATTGTGCACAGCTATAGATGCATAGACTATTAAATGCCATTGCTTACTCTATACGCAAAATGGCATAGATGCAGCACATGCACAAGGATACCATATAGGATATATTCTACACCGGTCGCAGTGACAAAGGGATATCTTTTACATTCACAATGACCTGTGGTTTTGTAATCCCCCCCTCTTTTTGTCCATATTGTTTAACAAATATGACATATGTATTGATAATTTCAAATAATGTCCATGTCTCCTTAATTGTATATATTAATCAGAATTTGCAATGTTTAATCATGTTGTGTGCAACATTTCAAGATGGTGGCTCCTGCCAACAGGCAGACTGTTTGAGCACGACATTCCTTACATTGGAATCATAGAGAGTGTAGCAGTTTAAAAGTCCCTCCTTTGTGTTCATACCCTGAACGTGATCAAACAGTGGGTTTGCCGCGAAACGCGTCGTTTTTCGAGCGTTTCTTTCTTTGTCCTTGACATTTTTTCATTAATTAAAGAACTATAATTTTATACATGGCTAACATGGGTTCCTGACTCAGATGTTTAGTGTGGATTGAACGCACTGAATTGCTATCTGGAGTGAACTCCACCTACTTTGCACCGTTGTACAAAGTCTCTTCTATATTCCTGAATCTTCTTTTATATAAAGAAGCTGTGTTATCACCTAGCATTGCGTGTGGACATTCCTTTGTGGGTCTTTGGGGAAACAGTACTTAAGAACCCGCCTGGCCTGCATCACCTCCTGAAAGCTTAAGCCTGGCTGCTCGTCCATTGCTACCAAATGGAGAGCCCTGGCTGGGGTGTTCTGCGCCTCTACCCTACCAAATAGAGGGCAGATGTACAGATACACATACATACATACATACATACCACACAGACACACATTTCAAACTGAATGTTACAAGTAGCTGCATAGTTGTGAACAGACGTAGGTTGTAAAAGACGTTACAGGCCCATTGCCAATTGACTTTAAAAGGTAGATATGTGCAGTGAATTACTAGAGAGTTACAAATCAAATCAATGAACTTGCTTAAGCTTTTGGGTTCCATCTGTCATCGATCTGTTTCAAGAGTTGGATTTGGTGCATGTGCCTTATGGGGTTTGGATGTTGACTGAGATGGTGAAGTCAGCGGTGACTGGTGACATTTACTTCGCTTACTTTAGGATCTAAACATGTAACCCAAATTGTGGTGAGCAAGCTCGAACCCATCCTGAAACTCAAGAAATGTTTTAAAAAATATGGGGCCAAATGGTGCATTTAACAGCAAAATTCTTCAAAGACATCTCCTCTTGGTTTTACTACCATACTTCGGGACTATCTCAGTAAGCAGGTGATTTGATTTAACAATTCGTAAACATTCAAACTGTTTTTTGTTTGTGTGAAACAAATTAACACCATCAAAATACGTTGGCCAATGTATGAACACGCAAAAGTGTGAGGGAGTGACAGCAACTGTATATGTTCACAAATAAAAGTTATCATGAAAAGCGTTATTATTGAGCAGCTGGGTGTAGCCTGAAAGGATAGAAACTTTGCAGCGTGTCCACTGCATTGAAGGATCAAGAATGTATTCCCTTCAGTAGGTCCAAAACGCTCTTCACTTGCATAACACAGCTAGTGATTAGCCTAAGACTATTGTGGCAAGGTAGCCAAAATGTACCGATACTTAAGATGCCAAAAATACATTATTTTGATTTGTTAAGAAAGTAAACAGATGTGTGTTCGGAGCCAAAGTTACTTCCTCCGGGCTTACTACCTATTTGAGCAATGACCTTTTAAGCGCAAATATAAAGCATACAACCAGAAAATTGGGAAAGTTGTGAAAACCAAGGAATACAATGCATGGACATATTGGATGAAAAAAACAGATGGGGAGAAGCAGAAAGAAAACAAAACAGGAATGACAGTCATATTTGTATGTACTAAAATGCAATATTGACAAATAATTATTTAACTGAACACAATATTTGCATTTTATAGCTCCAATTCAGGTCAATGGTTGTGCATCTTTTTTTATTATTTGTATATGGTTATAAAAACCTTTTACAAAAAGAAAAGGTTTTATCAGAAAATAAGTAAAATGAACAAGCAAAATACCAAATTAACTAACATGTCTCATTACAACAATTAAAATGTACTCTACAAAGAGATTTAGAAATGTAAAGCTGTTGAGAATAAAAGTACAAAACAAAGAAAAAGTCGAAATAAAATTAGAAAAACATTCAATCTATAAACCAAACTAAAACAAACATCCTTTTGCCTTGTTCTTTCAATCATTGTACTAAAGCAGACCAATACCAGACAGCACTTATGCAAAGGGAATATTTTCAGAGTAAAATATTACTTATTTCCAAAACCTGACACACCGAGGTTGTTAGCGCTGTATCATAACCAGAGATCAATCTGTCCCAGAGCATATCAGAGAGTATTCCCTTTTCTCCAATCACAAATCTAGCGAACAAGGCTAATCTAACTGGGCAGGTGCCCTCACAATACATCAACAGGTGTTTTAGAGCTTGGTTTAACAGATTTTTGCAGATGTCATTTAGAATATTGGTGGCCTCCTCTTGCCCCCTTTTGGCCAGGACCTCTCCAGTATGCTCCAAATATAGGCAGATTCTAATAAAGTTTTTCCTATCCTTCCAATCTAGAAACTTCACCAGATATCTCGGGAGAAATCCCAGTTTCTTGTCAACTTTAAAAAATGAATTTGAGTGGGCTAAACACCACATATTTGCAGTTGTTGTGATCCAATCCATCCGCTCTAATACTTTTTTGGTTTTTACAGGATTGTTGATCAATGTCTCAAGGTTAGAATCTGCCTTGTCGAGGGACTCCTTGACCATTGTTTCTAGATTTAACACACAGTTTTGATTTCAAATGTTCCAAATGGGCCTAGATATCTGCGCCTAACGTGTGTTCCAGAGCAGTAATAATGAGACGAAAGAGGGAAGCCAGTCTCCACTCTGCAAGGACTCTCAGTGACCTCAGGCCCAACTCAAATTTTAGGCTGGACATAGAGAGACTCATAGGAAACCCAAGTACTCTCTTCCAGACCAGGCCTTCCAATTTTTGCCCGTTTGTGCTCCACAGGAAGGGTTTAGCCTCCAAGCCATACACAATGGGCCTCATTACACGGACGGCGCTGGACCAAGGAGCTATTAGCACCTTGGTCCATGCCGGTAAAATACTGGCACCGCCTTGGTGGATAGGGGAATTACCGCCCTATTCCAAGGTTGGTGGGGCAGTAATTCCCCCTTCCCCCATTGCCCTTCCCCATTCCCATTTTTGCCCCATACAGCATAATGGGAATGAGGAAGGTGCTAATTACGGCACCGCAAATTGCGGTACCGTAATTAGCTCCCTGGTCCCTTTGCGGGTTGGTTTCTAACGCCTGCAAAAAGCAGGCGTTAAATTCTCCAACCCACAAAGGGACCTCGTAGTAAGGCGGTAAGGGTTAACGGTCACCAGTACCATTAACGATGACCGTTAACCCTTACCGCCGTCCGTGTAATGAGGTGCAATGACTGGAATTACCTTTACTGTGTAATATTTAATCAGGGAAGTATTGAAAATGTGCAGTATTAAAAGAGTACCTTTTTCATTTGTGGTACTAGCTGCATGATTTTAGCCTGCACATCCAGCTCCACCTTACCTAGTGAAGGTGAAGCGTAAACCATGTATCCCAAGTAAACTACATCCTCCACCGTCGGACTAACCTGTCCCACCAAAGCTCATTGGGAATACACAACCCTTTTGCGCGTGTGCCTTAAGACAACTATTTTAGATTTTGCTGCGTTTATGGAGAGTCTATTCACCTTGGCTTAATCGCCCAACTTATTAAGGAGATGCTGCAACCCCACTGCTGTGTTGTCCAGCAGGACGAGATCGTCGGAGTAAGCCAGCCAGTGAATCTTAGTCCCATTGATCACTGGACTGGCCGGAGCCGACAATTCCAGAAAAGCTCCCATGTCTGCCAGGTACAGATTGAAGAAGACGGGTGCCCCCAGGCAACCCAGTCTGACTCCTTTCTCCACCCTAATGGGATCCGAAAAATGGCCTTCTTCATCAAGACTCGCTCTTAGGTTAGTGTCCCTGTGCAACTCGACTAGCATTGATAAGATGCCATCGGAGATGCCCCAATTTCTAAACTTGTTCCAGAGGTGATCCATATTGACCTGGTCAAAGGCCTTTGAGAAGTCCACCCATGCCCCGAAAAGTTGTAGATCTCCCTTGCCCCTGGTATTCACACTCATGAGATTCAGGGCCAACCCATTCAGGGTAGTGGATAGACTTCTTCTGAACCCAGTTTGCAACTTAGACACGATTTGCGCACTTTCAACCCATCTTTCCAGATCTTTTAACAGAATCCTCATGAATAATTTACTTTTAATGTCCTGGAGGGTCGATCGGGCGATAATTCGCCGGTTGTGACTAATTGCCCCCCTTGAAAAGCAGAATCATTGTGACAGTTTTACACAATAGGGGGAACATTTGCCTCTTAAGGATCTCCTTAAAGAGCCAGTATAGCATTCTAGACCATATAGCTACGTTGTTCTTTCAAACTTGGTAGGTCAGCCTATTTGGGCCAGCTGCTTTCGAGGAAGATGCTTTAGATATCAGGTCCACTAAGTCCTGTTCATCAAAAGACAGGTGCCAGGTGGCGTCTTAGCCAGGTCTACATAGGGACTTGACAGGGTTTTCGAAGTTTTGTGTCACATATTCTATCCACCTAGACTCAGCTGTTAGAATTTTTCTCAAGCTGGTGGATAACTGACTAGATGTTTCTGGAGTTATTATTACGTATTATATTGAACATAATTTCTCCATCCTGTTGAAGATGCTGCATCCTTCTGCCCACGGACCAAATCTTGTACTCAAGAGTCAATGTCCTAGACTCTCTCTTGAGTACCTCTGGACTCTGATGCGATCTCTTCAATTTTCTCAACTTCTGTCTTAACAACATTTTGTAGAGCCAAGTTTCCTCATCAAATATGTGGCAATGAAAATGTCGCTTCCCCCCTCCTCTGAAACTTGGTGAAGAAATTGACTAGACCAACTTTACAAATGTTTCTGGCTGACAGTTTTTTTGCTGGACATTATCAGGGATTTCCTGTAAATTATTATTGAGAGCCCTGCCCTCCAGTCTGTACTTGGAGAGGTGCACTCTGCCCTTTTTATTTATTAAGATCTGTGGCTGTTTATCTGGGTGTCTGATGGCTACATCAGAAGGTAGCAATTCTAACCGAGAGTGATCACTACCTCCATCAGACTTAATGGCAGTGATACACTTCAAGAGAATAGGCCCGCTGACAAGAAGATGTAATCCAGTGTGGAGGACGACAGCCCTCTATGCCAGGGCGTAGCAGGGGGAATATCCCCCAATATCGACCCGTTTATCATGTTTAGACCCCATGCGCCCATGAAGTCCACCCAGCTTCGACCCTTGTTGGAAATTCTCTGTGATCTCAATACTTCTCCTGTGTTAGTGGAACGCACTGGGTATTCAAGTCCCCTGCAAGGATGTGAACTCCTCTGTATGACAGTTTCATCTTTTCTAAACAGACACGTCAATATTGCTAAGAAGGCCTGGATTTTAGTCCAGGCTGGGTTCCAGAGGACATTGATAAAAATCACTTCGAAATCTGGCTTTTGGGAAAATTGCTTTACAAGCTTGAATGCCCATCTTTTTGTTAGAAATTGAGGTTATATCTCTGATTGTAGAATTTTTGAAAGCCAACAGTAGCCCCCCTGATGGCCTTCCTTTAGCTTTTTGAAGAGCTGGTAGTGTGTGCACTGTGTAACCTTCAATTGCTATTGGATTAAGAAGACCGGTTTCCTGGAGGATTACGATTATCAGTATCACGGAATAATGAATCTCTCATTTTTTTATGTAAAAGTATTAAACCCGGCATGTTCCAACTTATCAAGCGGAAGTCATTCTGCCTCCTAAAGAGAGAGATTATCTCAGGAGGCTTTTTTCCTTCTGCGGGGTGGAGGGGAGGGGTCCGAGTCCCTCTGAATTTCCACAGTGCCCAATGTTGCCTTGGTTAGGTGACCCCGGGCAGTGTAGCTCCCTCTATTTGTTTCTGCTCGTCATCTATAAGAAACTAGTAAACCTTGATTCTCCAGTTCTCTTGATGCACCCAGAATAGCGTCTTGTGCTTTCCTTGATGTTAAACCAACTTCCACCTTATCAATGTTGTGGATTTCGCACAAATTCGATATCATACCAAGCGAAGAGATATAAGTTTGCCACCTTTTTTTTTTTTAAGTGTGATAAAATCACACTTCTACTGAGAGACTTGTATTTGGTATTCTTTGCTAATAGTGAGAGCCAGACCTTCAGTACTGCAAAGGCAGAAATTCGTTCTTCGTTACTCTTCTGGGGGGCAACAGGCAGCCCTAGGTCTTGATGATCTGCATTGGCCCTTTGATCGTATACCACGATCTCAGCCGATTTTCCTGCTCCATTAGAATTTGTGGTGATCACAGACTGCCTGCCTTGCCCAATCCTCACTTCCTCAGCAATAATGGTGGGGGGGCTGGTTCCCTGCCCAGGTGTTTTAAAAATATTGAGGCTAGTTTCACACTAGCCCCCTGTGGGTGGGTTTTTACTTAATCAGTAGTTAACCTTGAAGCAAGCAAGGGACGTTTATTCTTCAAAAGAATTGGAGCCCATGGCAACCTTGTAGCCAATGACACTGCCTGACTCGATGATGCATTACTCTTTAACGAATCTCCAGAAGATATATTAACCCCCTTCAGATTTTTTCTGTTAGACAGCCGATCTGTACTTTTAGCAATGTACTCTTGTGGGTCCGTTTGTAGCCCCAGGCTCACATTTAAGATCTCAATCGTTTGTTGGGAAGCTCCCGAAGGCCCAATCTTCACGGTCTTCTGCTTGTTTCTTATTTTTGCTTGTTTGCCCTACATGAGAATATTTTCGTTTGAGTCCTTCCTGGTCGTGGCTGTAAGATTCTGGTTCTCTTTTCCCACTGAATCATCTTGTCGGGTTGATCTCGATAAAGACTTGAGGAAGGGATTGGTTTATGATTATTTTGATTTTGCATGTTTTTGCTTCTTGGTGTTTTTAAGTTCTTTCCTGAGTGGTAAGGAGAGTGTATTCGATCTCATCTTTCTGGCTTCTCTTTTCCTTACTCTCCTTCTGCCGGTGTCTCATTGATAGCCGGCAGAGAGCTTAGCTCTTCCTAAGTTTTCCCTTCTCCTCTCTTCTTCTAATGTGACCCCTTGAAGATTGGTGGATACCTCCATCCAAGCGGTTGGCAGTTCCAGTGGCTCCCATTCGATAATGAGTCTGCTCTGGCTATCGCACCCCACCGTGGGGTCTCGTTCCCTTTCCCCTCATTTTGGTGGGGAGACCAGACATTGATCCCCCGTTTGATCATTCATGCTCCTGCTCCTTTTTCAGCCAAAAAGGTCCTTGATTTTCTGTTGTATTTTTTTTGCAGTCACTGTATATTCTAGTCCACGTTTCCATGATTGTGATATAACTAAATGTCCCTATTTGATACCCCAACCCGGGGCGTATGATGGAAATGTTGCCCGTGGACTTGTTTTTGAATCAATTGGGTTGAATTAGCCGGCAAAGTAATAGTGTTGACCAGTGGGATCTATGGATCTAGAGCGGCCGATGAATCCATAAAGGAGCCGTCCCACTCTGGGGCTACGGAGTGTCATTGCGTTCGGCACCTTGATCTGCCACACAGAGGATAATTGTCCCAGATAGTCAATGGGGGGTGTCAAGCTGTGTTTTTTCAAACTTTCCCCTGCAGAAATGCAGCACAAGTTCCAAGATTGGGAATCAGAGGCCAGAGCTCCCTCTAGCCTAGAGCTCTGCAAAGAGTTTAGCGTGATTAAATCGCTTTGCGGACCAAGTTGCCGAGGTGTACCGTACCTGATCTATTCACTATCAGGGTGCAGAAGCACTCGGTTGAAAGTCTACTTGAACAAATGCTCTGGCCGACGGAGGACAAGCGAGCGGCTGCCGCGGGTAATGGCTGTAAAGACGCCACTGGAAGGGGGGTGTCTGTACTCCTGCTCTCAATATGGCAGAAGAGAGGCACAGAGGACCCCAGCCAAAATTCTCTATTGTTGGTATCGTGGTTGAGCAATCAGGGTTTAGCTATCAGCAGGTGATGCAAGCTGGTTCTTAAGTACAGTGTACTCCCCAAGCCCCCACAAATGAATGTCCACACACTATGTTAGTGATAACACAGTTCTTTATATAAATAAGGTTCACGTTATATACACAATCACAATAACACACTTTGTGCTCCGACAATTCTAAAATGGTAAATATGTGCAGTTCTAGGTGGTACCACTATTACTCTGATTCCACTAAAATGCATCAACTGTATTCAGGTCAAATAGCATACGAATCAACACAGGAAAACAATATCAACCATAGATTTAAGAGGAAAACAAGTTTGTTAGACAATTGTCAGAATACTGGGCCCCTACCACTAGGCACAGTTCTGTATGAGTGAGGATCCCCTACCTGGGCAACCTGTAAATGAAGATGCACTACAAGCCCAGCACATATATTGTCTACTAGAGTCTTATCACGTTCTATAAAGGTTCTACTGCCCCAAAATACCTGGTTTCGTAGACTTCTTCGGTGAGTCGTCGACAGGCCCTTCTTGAGCGCACTCCTTTTAAAGGCAGGAGCTGCGGGTCATAGAGAATTGGTGAAGAAAGAGGCGAACGTTGTCGTGGAGGGAGCAGCTTCGATCTTTGCAGTGCTCGTTGACAAAAGCTCGTGAACATCCTGTGAAGAAGAGGCGTGCGGTGCACCTCGATGACGAGTGTTCGTAGCCGCAAATCGTAAATGAAGAACTTTGGCCCAGCAAGGGTGTTGGGTCGTCAGCATCTGTCGTCAGCGAACGGGACAGGACCACGGCTGGCTTCAGTAGCTTTGTCTGCCTCTCTGAGGTCTTCGGGTGGCGGGAAACCCACTGGCGGATTCTCCTCAGTCGTCGGCGGCCTAGACTTTCTCCAGCAGGATGAAAGCGGTCGACGAGGATGAGCAAGGGAGTCCTATCAAAATGTTCTTAATGAAAGAGAGCACTGCGGCTCAGGTCGGCGACGGTGGACGGCTGTCTCTTCATTCTCCTCGGCGGCCCCCTTCTCCGGTCGGCAGCCTTTCGTAGGTCTGTCTACCAGGGAGCTTTGGCAAAGATCAGCTAGTGCACGATGGTCCATCGTAGCTTGGGAAAGGTCTCCTAGCCAGGTCCTCTCTTGGATCAGTTTCTTCTTCTGGCTCGGCTTCGAGAGTAAGCATCAAGTTCAACTTCAGTTTCTGTAGGATTTCTAGCAGTGAGAGGCCCCCAGATATACTGTTGATCTCCCATTCACTCTGCTGGATCACACCCAGGCAACCAATCGCTCAGAAGGACATTCACGCAGCCAATCAGACTCACAACGCATTCAGGCCATTCTTCTCCATCCATACACTCACAACACAGGATGTGGATTCGGACAAGCACTCTGCCATTCAGCACAACACACTGCATTCACACCAGTTCCGGGCAGGGCTGTCTCAGTCATTTTGTCAAACACCAGATACTAGACACCCATAACACGGGATGCATATTCGTCACACACTCCATTCACCCAGGTCCCACCCCACGGGCGTACCCACAAGATACAGTCATTGGGAAGGCTCCAGCCGGTCTGGCCTGGACTTCCCCACAACACCATATATGGAACTTCCACCCAACAGCCAGTCAGTGGGAAGGGACAGAGTCAGGGCATCCCGGGACTTTGGGAAAAGTAAGGTAACAAGCGATAGAAAGCAAGAGGCCACAGGGGCCATCTGGTTTCCCCATCAGGAATCCACGGATTCCAATGACAGGGCCCGGGCATCCCAAAATGGAGGATACTCAGGGCACCTGTCAATTCAGCACGGAGCTGCCACCAGCCCGTACCCTGCTCTGTGGGCCACAAACATACACTAGGAGTACAGGGTCGTACTCCCACCCATGGGTGCCATAAGGGTATCCCAAGGGTCTGTTCACCAAACCAAAAAGAGAAAGAGCCACGCCGCCAGGAGTCCCACATGAACTCCTGTGCGGAAAACAAGGCAAACATACATGATAAGGCAGCAAAGGACAAGGATTCAGAGGCCCTGTTCCTCTGATACATTTCCAGCATCACAACGGGCACGATAGTGTGGCTGCTGGAGCCCAAGAAAGGTAAGGCTCCTTGGTGTAGGGGTCTTATGCAGTAACTTAAGCAGACGCTCCCAATCCCAGAGTCCCCGTCTTACTGTTGCCTCATGCCGCCTTGGAACTTGGCACAGGTACTGGAAGAAAGACAGCTGTCCTTCTGCTAAGCTGCAAATCCTGCGAGTCCCGCGAGTCCGATGAGCACGAAGACCCAAAGACTCGTCAGCCGACTCCGCGGCGTGAACAGTTTATATATGATGATGGACAAAAAATAAAAAAATAAAAATAAAAGAGGACTAGGGTCCAACGCACTCCACATAGCAGCTTGGAAACTAGAGTCTCTTGCCCAAAGACTCCTCAGCCGATGGTTGTGCATCTAAAGAACATGATTCATTGTACTGTCACTCAGAACAATCTCTGTCAGTTTGTCTAACAGTGAGTCAGTTCAGCGTACTGTTGTACTGCATTAGTAATGCAGTGACATATGTATCAAAACAATGTTCAAACCACATGTTGAGCATACTAAGAGAAGACATAAATAAATAAATAAATAAATAAATAAATAAGACAGTTGATTCTGTTCTCATTACTCCTGTTGGGTAGTTTCTACATTCCAGCATAGGTGCTATGAAAGATGAAAAAGCTAAACCATAGACAGAGAAGAGTTTTTAGGGAATCCTTTTGGGACTCACATCTAAACCAAAAGAGTATCCATAATCAGAGCCTTTATCAAAATAGGAGCATCTCATCTGACGTTTGCTCTAGGAGCCACCATTAATTGCACACGAAAGTAAAGTTTTAATTTTCATCATTATCATGATCATGTTTATTTCAGATATCAATATAAATCAATCTATAAAAACAATACAAAATACAAAGCTACATACCATCATGCAAAGGTAGCAGCTAAAAGAGTTCACAAATACAATTCATCAGATAGTATGCATGAACTCATTTTAAGGTGGTGTGCTAACATGCGTTTCCTGTGATAAAGGGCTGTTTAAGTATGTGAGTAACGACCAGCCCACACGTGGTGAATCCACCAACGACAAATATATTACGGCAGGGCGGTATTGTGCAAAGACCAAATCTAGCAATAGAGGTTGTATAAACCGTCCTCTTACTTGTGCATAGGCAGGGCAGAAGAAAATCAAATGTGCCAAGTCCTCGTAAGGTGTTCACACAACGGACAAGATCGGTCTGCACCTGCCCCGGACCATGCTACCACCACAGCCCTTAGGCAGATGCAGTTAAACCTTGCCCTAGATACGAGAACGCGATCCTTGGGGAACTCTGCCCATAGCAGATAACTCTGAACACCCAGAGATATAATTGTCATCAACCCACGTTTCTTTGGCTTCTGCATTTCTATCCTTACTCTTTCCATTCTCACAGACTCAAAGGCAGGCAGTCCATTGATTTATTTCTCCCCGAGAGAGCATACTACTTGGCGGGTACAGATGCGAGGTATTGATCACCCTCAGTTGTTTCTTAATGTGGCACAGCCATGGGACCTTGCCTACCGAGTCCTTACCTATCAGGAAGATGATCAATTCATGGGTAAGTGACGCTTTACCATTACCCCATAACCTGAGCCAGTGCAATACTGGCTGCAGGGAGACCACATCCCCAATTGGTGTACAATCCAATTCCATCTGCACTCCAAAATTCAGAGCTGAGGCTAGCAGCCCCAGCAGATACTTGAAGAATTGGTTCTCTAGTGTCTGGACCGCACTGATATTAGAATAACCCCACAGTCCATCCCAAACTTTGCAACGGTTAGGAAAGATATTCATGTATGGATAATTTTTCCTCTAGTTGTGTACCCCCCAACTTTTTGCTGTGGTCTGACTAACCTAGCCTTACTTTTGCCAGTGGAGCCCAGCCTTCTGCTGTACTCCGCTGGGCTTTTGCTCATTTTTGTTATGGGGAAACTGACATGGCCTTAAGACAGTCAGTACTGGGAGACTTTGCTTCCATTAGTCTTTCACTTTGTTGCTATTTCTTAGTAACATTTTAACAGTGCACAAAGTACCTTACAGTACAGTGTGCTGGGGTCCCCTTTTCATTTTTAAAGCCTGAGGCACCTTGAACAGATTTTTTGGGAGAATGTACAGGTGTGCCTTGGACAGAGCTGGTGGCAGCTGTTACATATGTGTTTTCAACTCTTTTTAATGGTCTAAACCGTGTTTACCGCGTTTGGCCCAGGACAGTGGCCAGTGCCTAAAATGTCCATGCCATGAGGTCCTTTGTTCTGTCCTTTGCCCATCTTGTCCCTTGACCTTCGCCAGGTCGAGCAGACCAGAGAAATTCCTTATTTGGTCATGCAGACCTGCACGCAAACCAAAGCTTTTGCTGGCTTCTGCATGCCTTATGCGTGTGCCTCTAGGATGTGGGCTGGAGCGGTCTAGTTCCAATACACATCCTGGGTGCCTGGATGTCTGGTGTGTTGGGATGACTGGGACCACTGTGGTCCGTGATTGGTGCACGTCTGGGATGGCTGTATGTGAGCAGATCTCGCATTGGTTTCTCTTTGTTTAGGCACGAAGGAGATTTTGGATAAAAGATGGCATCTTACACCCATTCCAGGTCGATATTCTGAGTTCACACGAACTTAGTAAAGGAGCCAAGTATCCTGAATCAACGAAGCAACTCTCTAACCGCTGGTGACCCGCTGGAAGGTTTGGCACCCTGAGCCCGCTGTTGTCCCATCGGACTCCGTTTTTGATCGGACCTAAAAGGCCTGCAACAGCGCTTCGACCCATTGGAATAGTGGGACTAACTATTCTCAGCACCTCCTGCTTAACCTGTAAGCGTACCTTTTCGGAAGGGTTCTTGGACCACCCAGTTTACTGACCAGCTTGTACGGGACCTTTGCCCTAGAACCGCCGCCATCTCGAGTTGCGACTTGAGCCTTTGGAGATTGTAAGCTCTGGGTATAAGGCGCTCTCGCGCTGAGTTTCGTACACCTAGCATTCCTAGGTCTGGAATTAGGAGAGTCCGTCTGAACCAGAGTATACGCGCTCACTGTGTCACCCAGCTGTGGTGAAGAACTTTGTGGGTGCCTTGCTGCTGTGCCCACCTGTGTCCTCAGACTCGCTGCAGCGGAATTGGCCTGATCCCTTCATCAGGAGAGGAGAAATTGCCACTGTACTGCCAATGAATTATCCTTAGAACGCAGCCCCTGAAAGCCCCAGAGCCGCGCAACTGCAGGATTTGAACCTGCGACCGAAGTGGACTTGACTGCCGAAGTTTGGTCTGGAGTGTGCCGAGGGTCGGCGAGTACATGCAACCCTTACCAGTGGCCCCTGTCGCATCCATCCATTTTTACGCACGAGTGTCCCCTGAGGGCCACTCTTCTTTATCAAGGTAGCCTGTGCTACCGAGCTATTGCCAATTCTTGGATCCTGTTCTGCCCTCTTTGGGAGACCCTCCTCGAATAGTGGGAACTTATTCTTCACCGCCTCTCCCACCTTCCTGAGTCGCTACGGCCCTTTGAAGAGACCCTGTTTTGACTTACCCGCACGATCGCCTGCGCCAGCACCGAAAGTACTTTTGAGCTCAAGGCTCCACTCATCTAAGGGACTGGACTGCCTCTTAGTTAGGCTTTGAATTGTGAAGGACTTCCTAAATGATATTCACACTGTGTGACCCCTTTCTTTGCAGGTTATGGATCAATACTGTGTACTATTTCTTTAGGCCATTGGTTACTGTATATATGTTTGCTAGATTAGTGTTGTGTTGGTTTTGATATTACTGCTGAATAGTTACTGTGTGTGACTTAAAAGGCCTTAATGTATATATATTTTTGATATACACGTGACAGAGTAATTTGGTATTTTTTTTTACTGTGGGTGCGCTCATTGTGGGCTTTCGATTACCCTCACCCATCCTGAGACCTAGTCTTGACCACCGCCAATGCTACTGTGATTGGTCTTGCTTGTCCAGAAGGTTACCCAGTTCCAAGAAACTAGGTTGGCCTTCTGAACCTCTGCCCACCAGGTCAGAGTTCAGAAATCCATCTCAACAGTAAGCAAGGCCACTTTACCCTTATACAGCTGCAGCAATGGAGCAATTGGTTTAGCCCTGAACATAGACATGGCTCTGGAAACCCCAACCAGAGCCTTCTTGAACTGTCGGGCCCGATTAGTTATATGGGCCGTAGGGCCAACATTTGCGGAGAATCTAACCCCCAAGTAGTCAAACCAAATTGACCCTGGTGATATTGCTGTTCCTACAGTGCATAGCCCTGAAATAAATCCTCTGTCTCCCCTTCCAACAAGACATCACAGCCGACTTTGCTGCATTTAACACCAAATCCAGCCCCTCCATAAAGTTGACATAGTCCGAAATGAGGGCCTACAAAGCTCAGAACAGAATCGTCTGCATAGACTAGGACCGGTAGGGTTCGGCCACCCAATTTTGGTACATCTGGAGTGGATTTTAATAGATGCTTGTATAGGCCATTTATGTATAGGCAAAAAGGAAGAGGCCCCAAGACACATCCCTGGCGTACCCCCAAATCCACAGGGAAGAAACTCGTAAAATGCCCATTTGTGCCACTCCTGACATATATGTGTGGAGCATGCAACCTGGCCAAAAGATTTACCAGAGGGCCCGGACAATTCATGGAGCCGAGCAGGTCGCACAACTTGGCACGATTGACTTTTGTCAAATGCTGTGCTCAGATCCAAGAATACCAAATAGATGGGTTCCTCCCCCAAAAATAAAGTGATTGTGCCATAACCAAATAAAGAAAGAGTACCTGCTCAGCTGTACCCAGCCCTGGCCGTAATCCTAGCTGCGCCAGAAAGAGGACGCCCACTATTCACAAACCAATCCACTAGTCGGGCCAGAATGGCACGACCTAATATGTTGAACGGGGAATCCAAAAGTGATATGGGGCTGTATGAAGCGGGGGAAGCCTGAGATCCCTTCTTGTATATTGGCTAAATGACCACCATGGACCATGAGGGTGGGATAGCCACACCTGCATATATTGCATTAAACCCTTGTGTTAGTACTGGTGCCCAGAGGTCCGAGCCATAACGAATAGATCAGTGGGAACATTATCCGGGCCTGGAGCTCGGTTACAATGCGGGCAACCAATAGCCTTTTCTATTTCGTCCACTGAGAACACAATACTTGCCTCAGTGCCCATCCCTTCACTGCGTCCCTGACTGCCGCAAGTTGCTTTCCCATTTTTAATCGGCCTCTCTCCCAACACTATAAAGAGTTGAGAAATGGTCCATCCAGGCCTTATCCGATACATTGTTAATCGAAATATCCATATTAAATTTATATTAGGGACCCCTCTCAGCAATCACCCAGAACAGTTTTGAGTCATTATCCCTTGTGGCTACCACCCAGGCTTCCCATGCTTCTTCCTCGATTTCCCTTTTTCTTGTGCCCATAGTTTTCTTATAATGGGATCTAGCACCTATAATGGCAGTTTTGGGGTTTCCATTACTGCTCAGAGCAAGTAAAAGATTCTTCCTGGCTCTGGAGCACTCAGAGTAAAGCCCCCCCAGTTCTCTTATCTCCTCCTTTGTCTGAGGAACAAGAAACACATGGGAGAGTTGGGCCAGAATAGTTCCAAACTCTTCCAGGATAGTTTTGCGATCCAGATTCCCTGACAGCAAATTCTCAGGTTCATGTGAGCTTGATAAGACTGCCTTCCTTAATAGATTATCCTTCTTATCCTCCCACCATTTAAGCCTATGCCGGGAGGTGTCAAGGGATACTGCCAAGGGATAAACTTGGCACAGCCTGCGCACCCTTGGAGCTGACTCAATCTTAGGCTCAATGGGAAAATGGTCACTACAGGTGTTATCCAACACCCCAACCCATTTTATGAGGCCCCATTGTTCAACTTGATCGTTGAGCTACCCATTGCAAAGGAGAAAGTAACTCTGCCGGGAATATCACCACCAAGTCGCCTTTTTACTGCCCGTAGTCCCCACTCATAAAGATACTGCTAAAGGAGCAACCCTTCCACACAGGGCCTAGTGTACATCATGACGGGCCATGGTATCCCTGCCACGGCATCTTCTGTGTTATCATATACATTATCTAGAAGCCCGCCCCCAATATCGCATTGAAGTCACCTCCCAGTATCAGACACATATTACCCATAGAGAGGCCGGCGGAAGGCTCCTCCAGGACATTAGCCAACACACCCAGACAGTTTTTCCTGTGCGCGTTTGTGGGGACTATTGTAGAAATGAACTACTAGAAGGTCCACCTGGCCTGGTCTAAGGATTCTAACCGCCAGTATATATGGCACCGGGATTGTCGGGGCAACCTGTGCACTCTCCAGGTGCGTTTTAACCACAATACATAGCCCACCATAGTTTCTCCCTCGCTTAATCCTCTCTGCCAACCTCTGATTTGAGACAAAACCCTCAACATTAATCTCATCCCGGGACCATGTTTCTTGGAGCAGTACAAAATCTGCTTCACTAAATGTGGTCCGTCTCTCTGAACAGGCCTGGCTAGTTCCTATTCTGGCCACATTCCAAGACAACAATAGCAGATTTCTCCCCCCCCACCTCTCCCACCTTCGGGGGGGGCCAAAGCAGCACTTGGTACCACCTCTTTCGATTGTCCATGAGCCTCCCCTGGGGACTGGCATCATTTGATCTCGTCCATATTGGTCAGACAAGCAAACTGGTTCCGGGCAACCAGAGTTTGCTACGCTGCCCTCCATATCAGTCATACCCTCCACCCTGCGACCCACACCACATGGAAACTCAGCCACCTGGAAGGGAGTCCGACCTGGACCCATGTCCCTAGGTGCTGCCCCTCCATTTCCGCTGTGCTGGGGGTAAACAAAGGTTTCACAGAACCAGCCCTGTCCTCCAATTATGGCTGGGGATGCCCAGGTTAGACTCTACCAAATACTTGCTCACCTCTGCATCTTTAAAGGTTACCACCACACAATCCCCGGCTATTGATTTGGCCATGGAGCCCACCCACGGTACTCTGCAGGCCAAGGATCAGACGAGGATCTATGGAGCAACCCCGAATATTTGAGTTCACCCACTGAGCTAATTTATTGATCAGGGCCCCACATTATTCAGTACACCCAGTTGCCAGGATTAGTATATTCAATATTACACCCACCAGTGGTAGCGCCTCTGGGGACAACTGGACAGGATGACGCCTTGAATCTACCTTGTCCTGTACCAGCATTGGTGCCCCCCCCTTATTAAAGCTTGTTCCCCACACTGCGTACCTAAGGGTCTCAAGCACTGGGGTAAGGACATGGGTTTTTCTAAAGATCAGGGGGAGCATACGCTGGCTGAGAGGATGATTGGAGGAACCATGGAAGATGCGCTGTCGTAGTAGTTCAAGTCAAGAGGCAAACAAATAACACAAATGACAGTCACGTGTTTAATCACAATAGTCTGCTTGGATAAGTGCTGTCTTTGCCTATGCCGACACATGTTTTGACCACTTTGGGTCTTTTTAAAGGCACGCCTTATTACAGAACAACTGAATTGAAATCAATGAATGTTTACAATACATAAACATTTAAGGTATAATAATCAAAAAACATCCAAATAAAACACATGAAAAGATCCATCGCATGAGAGGGAGAGGAAAGGATCATACATAATCAAGACACAACCAATATGTTGGATCAATTATTGAAAGTTGTGTTCATGAAACGAAGAGTCCCAACGGTAGTTTAGAAGGAAAAATCATAAAAGACAAAAAGAGAAAAGCAAAGTTAGTAATCTGTGGTAACAACTATGATCTCATTCTTATTCAACTTTGGTGTTTTCACAGTATAATGTTGAAGTGGCCATACCATGCAGTGTAAAGTCCCTCAATGGGATCAGGGTGACATTTTACATGAGTAAAAGATGCCTATATAAATGGCATGTCAGAGCCCTGCAATCGCCTTTTATGAAATGGTAAGAGAAGCTTAAAAAATTGTAATGTCTGACACATACTTCAGATCAACCATGAATGAACATTTGGAATGAAATAAACATAAGACTCATTCCTAACCGGGGCAAATGATGGTCTCCAATGCAGAAAGCACCCTTACATTATTAAAAAGTCAGATATCAAACATTCATGTTTTAAGCCTTCTCGAATAGACATGCTGGTGTTTATAAATTGGGTTGTATTAAGACAAATCTCAAGAGTCCTATAATGAGTCCATTGCTTAGAGTGCTACCAGGAGATAAATAGTAACCACCAATTAGCATGCAGATGTGAAAAGGTTGGTTTATATGTTAACCTGGCCTATATTGTTGGTAATCACCTTGCCACGTTAGTGCAGAAGGTCGTTACAGGGTTGAAAGATCATAGAGGGTACAACGTAGACAAACGGGATGAGCCCATTTAGCGGTCAAATCCTGTGAGGAAGAACAAGGTTAATGTATGTGATTGCTGATAATATTCCATTAGATACTAGGGTGGGTATTTGTAACACCAACGGGACCGTCACCACTTTTTACCTCAGAAAAGGTTTTTGGTCTTGCGTAAAACTGAAAAGTACGTGAATCTTCAATTTGACCGGTGATCAGGTAAGTGTCCCAGCAAAGAGTCACATGGCAAAAATTCCTATAAACAGAAAAGCAAAAAGAGTACTCTGTCTCAGGAATTATCACTAGGACAGGCAGAGAAACAGTAACAAATAAACCGTGTGGTAGAAAGATTAACAGGGTAAGTTACTGTGTTGCATTTCTGATTGATTCCGCAGGTAGAATGCCGTCAATAGCCTCTACTAAGGCCTGTGAGCTGGTAGCTGTCAAGAACATACATATCCCCTGAAGCGTATAGGAAGTCTGGTGGACAATCAATACGAAAGTCGATTCCCATAGGTTGACTGATTAACTGTGTACCTGCATTGAAAAGGCGAGACAAAATTGTCTCATTGCTGAGTAAGAATGTAAACCAGGGAGACAATTAGCAAAATACACCAAAAAGATTAACGATGATTGGTAGGGGATACACCTTTGTCTGTATCGCCACGCCGTGAGATAAATTAAGTCCAAGAATCCTCGTGTTTCCGCTTGTTGAATGGTCCGCACAAGCTGTATTAGATCCTGCTAAATACAGACTGCGCTCAATCACGTATTCTAATCCAGTCATGTGACACGCAGCACAGTATTGTTGAGTAGTTAACTTACTACGTATGGCACTCAATACAAAAGAAGTCAAGTTATAACCACATTTAGCGATTGTTAGACCGCATAAATGAATTGCAGAGTTTGAAGCTGCTGATTCGAAGTAGAACTTCATGTGACCAAAATCGGTCACGTGACTCCTTGATCAATACATACAAATGAATATAATTGCTGTCACAAAGAAGAAAATCATATTAGGTTGGGCTGAATAAGGAGCATGAACTTAATGTTTTTCATATGAGGATAAATTTAATCTGTTCTTTCAGACCTAAGGCTGGGATCTTTAACATAAGTAAGATATTGGGGTTGTATCCTGGTACTCTGGCCACCAATGCCGGTATTTCTGGCATCTTTTTTTGGGTTTATACGTTTTGTGTGACAAAACCTTATGTCCATTCGAATATTGTTTACGTATCACTTTAAGATAGGATATACATCAGTTGTGAGGGGATTTTTAATCATGGTCTCCAATGTATCCTTACCCTTAATCCTTCCAGTCCAAAGTATTTTTGTGATATTGTCCATAGAATTAGGGCCAAGTCTTTGCTCAAGTAATAAGCTATAATCTGCTTATCCAATTTCAACTCCTAATATTTTAACTCTCACCCACTAAAGGAGGACCCCATTTTCTACCTCACGACATCCTGGACCATTTAACTAACCTTAATCATTCATAAGAATCACTTCCCATATCCTATCATGTCCATGTGCTAGCAATTGGGTCCAAAAATAGGTATTTGATTGCATCAGATAATGGGTCACGTGCCCATCAATTCGCCACCCGACGTGATACTTTAATCTAGTATCCGAAACTCTGCATTGAAATCACAACACGAGCCAATAAGAGGAATCATTGTGAATATTTTTATTTCATTTGATTTTAAAACTTTGACTTCCCAATGGCGTGACTTGTTTCAGTGACAGTAATCTGTTCTCCTTATAACACATTTGCTCAAGAACGCACGTGACCGCCGTCAAACGTACCGACAAATGGGTCACGTGCCCGTTGCTGGTCCTCTGACGTGCCACTGCGATATAGTTTTTCAAATTCTTACTTTTACAATATAAAGTCTCCATTTTGATTTAACACTCAGAAACCTGGATTTCCGAATAGGATTTTCTTCTTTGTGACAGCAATCATATTCATTTGTACGTATTGATCAAGGAGTCACGTGACCGATTTTCTCTTCAAACTCTGCAATTCATTTATGAATGAACGGGATACTGTTGCGGTCTAACAATCGCTAAATGTGGTTATAATTTGACTTCTTTTGTATTGAGTACCATACATAGGAAGTTACCTAATGCTGTGCTGTGCGTCACATGACTGGATTAGAACACGTGACTGAACGCAGTCTGTATTTAACAGGACATAATACAGCTTGCGTGAATCATTCAACTAGCGGAAATGTGAGGATTCTTGGACTTATCTCACGGTGTAGCCATACGGACGAAGGCGTAACCCCTGCCAATAATCGGTAATCTATTTGGTATATTTTTCTAATTGTCAATGCACACCACATTTTTTTAATGGGGAATGTACACCATCATTCCCTGGTTTACATTCAGACTCAGCAATGAGACAATTTTGTCTGACCATTTCAATGCAGGTACATAGTTAATCAGTCAACCTATGGGAATCGACTTTATTATTGATTATCCACCAGACTTCCTATACGCTTCAGGGAATACTTATGTTCTTGACAGCTACCAGATCACAGGCCTTAGTGAGGCTATTGACGGCATTCTACCTGTGCAATCAATCAATGCAACACAGTAACTTACCCTGTGTTGCATTGATTGATTGCACAGGCATTATTTGTTACTGTTTTTCTGCCAGTCCTAGTGATAATTCCTGAAACAGAGTGCTCTTTTTGCTTATCTGTTTATATGATATGATATGATATGGCATTTGTAACGCGCCTATATACAGGTGATTCAAGGCGCAGCGAGGCAGGGAGGGGGGAACAAGGGGAAGACAGACAACGATCCTACTAGGCCAGGTATCATTCAGACCGCGCAAGTGCAGGGGTAGGTGAAGGGAAAAGTGCAAGGGGAAGGGGAGGAGGGAAGTGCAGTACAAGTAAGTAGAATAAAAAAAATAAAAAATATAAAATAAATAAATAAATAGGGCCAGCTGGTGGCAAGTGCAAGGTAAGTGCAGAAGTGCTGGGAAGGGGGGGCTGTAGGGATACAGAGACAGTCCCGCAGTGCAGAGGTTGCCAGGGAGGCAGTGCAAGTGGAGAGCGACTGGGCCCAGGACCGAGGTCGGTGAGAGTGGGCCAGTTGCAGATTCAGTGCAATTTCAATGACGAATTTAGCAGGGGAGAGGGACAGAGAAAGCAGAAGCAAAGAGGAAGGTTTTGAGGTGCTTCCGGAACCGGAGATGGTTCTCCTCAAATTTCAGGGAGGCAGGAAGGCTGTTCCAGAGGGAGGCCCCTGCCGCGGAGAGAGATCTACCCCCAGCTCGTTGCTTTGAGATGCGGCTGGCCCTGAGGGAGTTGGAGACGGATGAGCGAAGGGCTCGGGAGGGAAGATATTTAGGAAGAGAGAGTTGAAGGTATTTAGGCCCAAGGCCCCAGGCCCCAGAAGGCCTTGTGGACAATGCAGAGGGTTTTGAACTTAATCCTCGCAGCCACTGGGAGCCAATGTAGAGATTTCAGTCCTGGAGAGATACGGTCCCTGGGCTTGAGGCCAAGGACAAGTCTCGCAGTTCTGTTCTGGATGAGTTGCAGAGGGCGGAGAGTGGAGGCAGGCAGATTAAGAAAGAGGCTGTTACAGTAGTCCAGCTTCGAGAGAACCAGGGCTCGGGAACCAGGGCTCGGGAGACAGTGAGCTTCTGGGCTAAGGAGAGGAAGGGAAGAATACCTCTGAGGAGGTGCAGCTGGTAGTGTGACTTCTTAGAGACGTCAGATATGTGAGGAGAGAAGGAGAGTGTGGAGTCGAAGATGACCCTGAGGTTTTTTGCCTTGCAGGTAGGAGCAGGAAGAGGGCCAAGAGAGGCCGGCCAGAGCGCTGCAGGGAAGGAGGGAGTGGATGTGCCGATGAGTAGAATCTCAATCTTACTGGCATTAAGGCAGAGGTCATTGGCGGCACACCATTCCTGGATAGCAGACAGATCAGTTAGAGATGAGGGAAGGAGAGGAGGAGGCCGAGGGTAGCCTGAAGATGAGATGGGTATCGTCCGCATAGCACTGAAAGTTGGGGCAGAGGGCGGCGATGCAGTGGGCAAGGAGTGCCAGATAATGGTTGAAAAGCCAGGGAGAGAGATTAGATCCCTGGGGAACACCACAGGTGGAGAAGAAGACGTCAGAGAGGAAGGACCCAAGTTGGACCTGGGAGGGTCGATTGGAAAGGAAAGAAGTCAGTCACGCCAGAGCCTGACCAGTGATACCCAGGTTCTCACAGAGACGGTTGAGCAGGATGGCATGGTTGACAGTGTCAAAGGCAGACGAGAGATCGAGCAGAATGAGAACACAAGGGGTGTTGGAGTCGAGGTTCAAGAGCAGGTCCTCACGGATGTTCAAGAGAGCAGTTTCCGTGCTTCTGGCCGCTCTGAAGCCAGATTGATGGTCATGAAGACTACCAACAGATTCAGCATGGAGGTTAAGCTGGGAGATGGGCAGTTTCTCCAGGAGCTTGCCCAGGAAGGGAGTGATGGAGATTGGGCGATAGTTAGCCGGGCAGGAGGGGTCGGAAGAGGGCTTCTTAAGAAGAGGGTGCACAAGGGAGTGCTTGAGGGGGGATTGGAAGACTCCAGAGGCGAAGGAGTGGTTGCAAGAGTCAGCCAGGGCAGGAGCCAGGGAGTCGATGTGGTCCTTGATAGTTTTGGAGGAACATGGGTGAACCTGTTTAGACGAGACTTTCATAGATCGGACTTGTCTGGAAACCTCGTCAGCAGAAAAAAGGGGAAAGGCAGAGAAGGAGGGAGGAGGGGTGGCTGCAGAAGGGCCAGAGGGAGAGCTGGGAAAAGAGGGAGGGAGGTGATAGGAGGAGAGTGAGGACAGGATGTCCTGAGTTTTAGAGATGAAGTGAGAGGCCAATGCCGTGCAGAGGGCCTGGGAGGTGACAGGAGAGGTAGAGACTGCAGCAGGGTTGGCAAGCTCCTTGCAGATTTTAAAGAGTTCAGCCGAGTTGTTAGATGCCGCAGAGATGCAGGCTTGAATAAGGGCTCTCTTCTTGGTGAGAACGGAGAGACGGTATTGCCTTTGGAGCAGGCGGCAGGCCAGTTTGTCAGAGGATGAACATGAAGCACGCCATTTCCTCTCTGCCACCCTGCACTTGCGTTTTAGGGTGACGAGATCCGAGTCATACCAGGAGTTACATTTGGCTTTGGGCTTCAGGCGGATTCTCATGACAGGGGCAAGGATATCAAGAGTATCAGATATAGCAGAGTGGAGCATGGAGAGGGCTGTGGCAGGGTGGGAGTCAGCCGAAGGGGGAGGGTGGGACGAGAAGGTGGCAGCGAAAGCCTCAACTGACACACACTTCATGGGTCTGATGGCCCAGAAGGTGGGTGGCGATGATGAGGGTGGCTGTGACTGAGGGGTAGGGAGGGTGAGGTGGGAGGATAGGAGAAAGTGATCACTCCAGGAGAGAGGAGTGGAGAGAGGGACGGAGAGGGGAAGGTCAGAAGAGATCAGAGCATCAAGAGTGTGCCCTGCAGAATGAGTAGGTCCAGACGGAAGAATAGAGAGTGAGAGAGAGTCGCAGAGGTCACAAAAGAGTCCAGTGGGGGGACAGGAGGCATCCAGGTGGATGTTGAAGTCACCAAGAAAGAGGAGTTGAGTGGTAGCGGAGAGGAGTGAGGAGGAGGGGTCAGCCCACTCAGAGAGGAAGGAGGAAATTTGACCAGGTGGCCGATAGATAGTAGCCACGGTAAGGGAATGGCTAGGAGAGAGAGAGATTCGGCAGACAAGACATTCAAGAGGAGTAGGTCTGCGTAGGAGTGACAGTGGCAGGAATCCACTCAGGGAAGGGCAACACCCCCCCTGCACGGTTAGGCCTGGGCACGGAGAGGATCATGTAACCGTCAGGTAGGAGTGTGTCAAAGCTAGTGACAGAGCTGGCTGTGAACCATGTCTCAGTGAGACCGAGGACGTCAAGGTCCAGTTCCTCAAGAAGGCGACAGATATCAGAGGAATGCTTGATGGCAGAGCGAGAGTTAAGAGTGGCAATGTGGAGACGGTTGCCATCCTTGAAGGACTTCCGGGGAGGGGTACAGATCAGAGGTACGCCCTGCGGAGGTGTAGAAGAAGGAGGTGAAGAAGGAGCACGAGAGGGGGCAGGGAGGGAGGGTAGAGGCAAGGTAGACGAGGACAGAGGAGGGGGGACAGCAGGAGAGGAAATGAAGTTAATGAGGCGTGGGAAGCGTCGGTCAAAGAGGTGAAGGTTGGCCTGAGGGCCTTGGACCAAGACGGTCCCATTAGCGTAAACATGAATGATGGCCTTAGAGGAGTGGAAGGAGGCCAAGAGGACATCCCAACGGGTGCCACCATTAATGGGAGAAGAGGAAAAAGGAGAGAGCACGGAGACCATATGACAGGTCCATAGGTCAGGCGAAGGCACGAAAAAGAGGATGTCAGTGAGAGTTTCCTTAGAGCAGGCACTAGTGTAGGTGTCAGCGATGGGGAGGCCTGGGTTGGAGACCAGGATGTCCTTTTTAAACTTTTTCCTACCAGATTTAGTATGGAGAGCAGGATAGTCAATAGAGAAGCAGTTAGAGAAGATAGGCGAGATAGAGAGCACCATGGAGTAGGAGGGGGTGGGGGGGAAGACAGACGATGCAAGAGCATGCAGACAGGAAGGGAGCGGCAAGCACAGGTTACCACATTTCAGAACAGACAACATTATGCAAATTAGGTACACAGTGGTGAGGCCACCTAAGTTTGAGAGTCCTGCGAGGGGAGAAAAACCCTAGTTTACCACAACTGTGACACAATGAGGTGAGGACAACATGCGAATGCAGTGGCCAGGTGTAGGTGGGGTGGCCGGGCGAGGATGGAGAAAGCAAGTACTGGCGCCAAGCGTCTCCTGCGGACACCTGCAGACACACAGGGAGCCGCAACTGTAGGAGTCGCCCTTGGCCTTGGGGCCCTTAGCCGCAGGGGGCTGCCCAGGAGGGGGGTGGTTATAGGAAGAGGGAGGAGAGGGAGGGGCGGTGTGGGCGAGGGGAGGACCAGGAAGTGGGAGGGGAGAGCAGGCACAAACAACGCGCTCAGAGCGCGGCTGCAATATTCAGTTGAAAAAAAAGCACAATCACTCACTGAGGCCCGATGGGGCAGGCAGGGCATCCAAGGACTTTTTGCCATGTGACTCTTTGCTGGGACACTTACCTGATCAACGGTCAAATTGAAGATTCACATACTTTTCAGTTTTACACAAGGCCAAAAACCTTTTTCTGAGGTCAAAAGTGGCGACGGTCCTGTTGGTGTTACAAATACCCATACTAGTATCTAATGGAACATTATCAGCAATCACATACATTTACCTTGTTCTTCCTCACAGGGTTTGACCGCTAAACGGGCTTTTCCCGTTTGTCTATGTTGTACCATCTATGGTCTTACAACCCTGTAACGACCCAGTGCACTAACGTGGCCAGGCGATTAACAACAATATAGGACAGGTTAAAATATAAACCAACCTTTTCACATTTGCATGCTATTTGGTAGTTACTATTTATCTCCTGGTAGCACTCTAAGCGATGGACTCATTATAGGACTTGTTGAGATTTGTCTTTATACAACCCAATTTATGAACACCAGCTTGTCTATTACAGAAGGCTTAAAACATTAATACTTGATATCTGACTTTTTAATAATGTAAGGGTACTTTCCGCATTGGAGACAATCATTTGCCCCGGTTAGGTATGAGTTTTATGTTTATTTCGTTTCAAATGTCCATTCATGGTTGATCTGAAGTATGTGTCAGACATTACCATTTGTAAGCTTCTCTTACCATTTCATCAAAGTCGATTGCAGGGCTGTAACATTTATCCAGGCATCTTTTACTCATGTAAAATGTCACCCTGATTCCATTGAGGGGCTTTACACTGCATGGTATGGTCACTTCTGTATTATACTCTGAAAACACCAAAATTGAATAAGAATGAGATCATAGTTGTTACCACAGATTACTAACTTGGCTTTTCTCTTTTTGTCTTTTATTATTTTTCCTTCTAAAACTACTGTTGGGTCTCTTCCTAAATGAACACAACTTCCAATAATGTATCCAACATATAAGTTGTGTCTTGATTATGTATGATCCTTTACTCTCCCTTTCACGCGATGGATCTTTTCATGTGTTTTACTTTGATGTTTTTTTATTGTTATACCTTTTATGTATTGTAAACATTGATTGATTTCAATTCAGTTGTCCTGTAATAAGCTGTGCCTTGAAAAAGACCCAAAGTGGTCGAAACACTTGTTGACATAGGCAAAGACAGCACTTATCCAAGCAGACTATTGTGATTAAACACGTGACTGTCATTTGTGTTATTTGTTTGCCTCCTGACTTGAACTCATGCGACAGCGCATCTTCCATGGAACAACAGCCTGTTTTGTATGTTTAGATTAGGTTGGGGTAGCCTAGCTGTTCCATTGGTTTGCAGCAGTACAACCCCATATACTTACGAATAGTAATCTGTTTGCCGGATCGCGCATTCACCTGGTACCCCGCACTCTTCTTTCTGTACTTTAACAGGAACCACTAATTCTTGGCTCATAGCTTTCTCCCCACTAACCACCATACCTCTTCCTGGGTTAGCAGACTGCCCAGCGGGTAAATTTGCTAAGCCCTGACTGGCCCCTTGGGTCATAATCCATAATTTTACCTCTGTAAATGTAGTTGGGCTAACTTGTAGTAGGAGGTTATTGTGTCTGTTAGTAGACAGTATACCTCAGGCTTCCCTCTCACCGCCTGTTTTATTTCATGAGATGGAGGAGTTTAATAGCGGTCCACCTAAAGGATTGGTGTTTTTAGGGGGTTTGGATAGCTTTTTTTTGGATCCAGTAAATCAATAGTTTGTGATATTCATTCATGGAGGTAGTGGAGTTGTTCATCTGTTATACCTTGTTTGGATTGTGGAAATTTGGTATGGCTTTTAATTTGCTAGTTTGGCGAGAAGGACGTCCACTTTGATGTCCTTCTATGGTCTGTTTATGTCGGAGGAGCCCTGATGCATTTTGGCAGGGGTGTAGCTGGGTTGAATATGGTGAATGGGATGGTGAGGTGTTCTTTCCAGATTAAGAGTAGTGGTGATGTTTTCAGTGCAATAAACTCCATCCAGGATTGTCTGTCTGGCTGCATGTGCGAGACATTTTTTCTAATTGCTTGAGGGATAGGGCATCCAGATTTGCCTATATGTCTCTTTTAGCCATGTTGTCCTTTTTTCCCCAGCCAAAACATTATGGTAATGTGTTGATGGCCTACTGTTAAGTTAGCTACTGCATCTGCAAAAATTCTGGAAATTACAAGTTGTATGAAGGGGATATGGATATTAGGAGGACGCAGAGCATGGGCGTGCACAAGGCCAGGCTCACTTTTGTTAATCTAGTCACCTGCATTTATATTTTTTTGTCTGCAAACCTCCTTTTTCCAAAAGTTGTCTTCCTCTATTGAAACACACTGGATAATGGCAAGGGATCAGTCCACAAAGGACACCAGCTTTGGAGTAGAGTATTACAGAGTGTGAAGAAGAAACTTCAGAAACTAAGCACTGCTCAAATTGTTACCAACAAAGAAGGGTGATAAGCCTGTGAAACAGAAGATCCACTGATTTTATCACCATTTTTTTCAAATGGGCCAGAAGAAGGAATCTCCCCAACCAATGACAATCAGCAGTCCGGATACACTACGCCTCCTCTGAGAAACCATACTGCAATTTTTGGATAATCCTAGACAGACAGACAGACAGACACACCTTTTCAAATTGATCCTTAATGCATTTGTTTTCCTTTTCTGTTGCAGTGAGGTCACTTGAAACACAGGAAAAGTGCAATAGCATGATCAAAGAAAGGGGCACTTCCTACAGCCATTAGGGCCACAGTATGACAGATGGTATAAACAATGGGAAACAAGAAAATCCCACCAATAGCAGCATATACTAATCTCCTAGCTCAGGCCACAGAACCATGTCCGCAACACAATACCACAGTGATAAGTTTTCAAGATTGACCAGAGAAGGTTGGGAGTTAGGGTGAACATTTGAAAAACTGCATATTATGTTGGAAGGATAACAGATTATTATAAAGAAAATCTCCTAGTCTCTACTGGCTGTTAGTATAAAAAACATTTCTTGACGTTTGTAATGCAATCCATTCAAATATGTATGGCTTCGGTTATGGGTGAAATACATGAGGGACGAAAAGGTCAGACAGACATCGTTCCTGTCCTGTGGCCCACAATCCTGTGACGGACTCATGCAGCTTCCTTTGATATCGCCAAATCTATAAGAATAGATATTAATACTTACAAGTTAACTGTTCTAGTCTGATCCACTTTTTCCAGGGTGAAATGTAAATGTCCCCAATTGCCATCTTTAGAAATAACGACTCACACAGACCTGAAGGAAATGCAAACGCGAAGCGTCCATCTCTTCTATATGTGCCACATTAGAAAAACACACTCACCTGGTTCATCACCTGCAAAATTAATAAAGAAAAAGGCATGAAAAAATGAATAATGTAGGGAGAACAGTGAAAGCAACAAGTCACATGTATGCAGAAAGCAGCCACACACCTCGGGGTTAGCCTCCAGGGGTAGCCACCGCTGGGACTGCATGATATCTAGATGCCTAAAGACACTGGGTGCTTGCTATAGATGGCAGGTTCAGGAGTGTGCACTTTCTGCATTGGTACTGACAGCGGGAGCCACGCTTCCGCCTGCAATAGATAAAGAAAGAGGACGAGACAAGACAAGCCGGTACCACTCTAGCATGTTAAATCGCCATCTTGGAACATAAGCCGTTTACTGTCCACAGAAGACAGCTACGAAAAATCTATAAAATAATATTTGTATTATTAATAAAAAGTTTAAAATATACATTTATTTTAATACTGTATATGTTTAAATCGTAACACTAATAAAGAAATAATTCTGGCGTTGATTAACAAAACACAATTTATAAAGCAGTTTGCTCATAAAGTTATCTCATATTTATAAAATCATCGTCTCATATGGGTATAAACATCTGGCTCCTTGTTACATTTCTGTCCGAAATTGCCGCTTCTGGAAGTGTCATCAAGCAGACTTCAACGCGACATTCTTTAGATGCCGCTCATCCCAAGCCAAGCCTTTGGAAAGTAGAGACAGTTTAAAAAAAAAAAAAAAACAGAAGCCCAGCTCTGCGAAACTGACTCAGAGAACCTGGCCGGCTGTCAGGCCATGCGCAGTCACACGTATGAATGTAAAGCCAAATGTTCGGGCGTGGGATCGCAGGAGGACAGCTCTGATTTAACTACACCCAACATGGCGCTGCTGGGGATGATGAGATCTTGTTTGGCGCTCCAGTAGTTAAGATGTGTACGGGCTATAGACCGTAATTATCTGTTAATGTCACGAGATTTCCATGGCGGAACAGCGGGTGCTGATGGTTCGTAGTCTGGTTCTAGCGTATGGTGAGTCCTGGCCCTGACTCCGCACTTGGCTCTTTCATTGACCACTGCGTTCCGCTTGATGGCTCGCATCTTATTGTCTAGTATGCATGAAAGCATCACCCAACCCACCGAGATGATGTCAACACACATGGGATGGGACATACCTAATTCTTCAGGGGAGCTCTGAGTGTATATTAAGCGGCTTCCAATAAACAGTATTGCGTTTTGCTTGCTCTATAGTGGAATGTTTTGAAGGAGTTCGTGTTAGGCTGTGACTGTTTCTCTTTGATAGCGATAAACGTATTCCTCTATAACACTACGCCACATGGAAAAGTGCAGGTACTCGACAGCCTAGATTTGAAGTGGGCCGGCGCTCAGATCTGATAAGGTCCAAAAATTGCTCTCCTGTCGCGGCATTGCCGGATCTATGAAATTCTTCCTGCCCAGGCAGGCACGCAGTTTTCTATTTTTGTGTCTTGCTCTTTCATTCTACCTATTTTTGTATCACTTTCTACTTGTGTCTCTACCCACTTAGCCCCACTCCAATCATATGTTCACCCTATTTCGCTCTGTGTAAGTCCCTTCTTTCCTGGTCTTGGGACCCTTGCAGCACCAGCCAATGGGCTGGCCGGCTTTCACCGAATCTGAGATTCGGCACCAGGTGTGTAGCCGGATCTCGGGATCCGGCCAGCCTCAGCACCAAATAGCCCATCACAAAATAAAGGGCTTTTGAAAAAGAAGAAAAAAAAACAAAGCACTTTCTGAGCTACAGTAGGGAGTGGGGGGCAGAGCCGCAAACGGCACATTGGCGCCATGAGCGCTCTTCTGGCTCTGCCCTCCCTACCTATGTCACAGGCAGCACGAGCCAAGGCAGACCCTCAGTGAACCTGGGGGCTCGCCTCCTGACCTAATGCGATGTGTGCACAGTGTGCTCCCATAGAGCAGATTACATCACTGAGGCGAGCACCCAGGTTCGCTGAGGGTCAAATACGATGTGACTGAGCAGAAAGCAGAATCCATTTGGAAAACGCAATGATCACCTAGACCCCAGCTTCGCGGGCTCAGTGATCATTGCCTTTCCCAAATGATTTCTGGTATTTGTAGTTTGGGATGTCAAAATACATTTTGACACAGATGGTGCTGGCTTGACCATAGCAAGGTACGCTTACTATGGTTTGTGTTCTTTTCAAGCAATGAAAGAAATTGTGCCATTTGAAAAATAATATTTTTTACATTTCCTTTGATCAGAGTTCAACTGGAAGCTCCGCCCCTTTTGGGTCCCTATGGACCTGTGACCTTACATCCAAAAGCCTTGCCAACCTTGTTCATGAACATCCGCCTGATGAAACAAGTGTCAGCTGCTGCCTTCACTTCCACCTTTCTCCCCCTTTGGCCCCCAACTCAGATTCTGCCACCAACACTGCTCTCAGCAACTTCCACCTGTCCATCACCAACACCCTTAAAATTCTTGCCCCTGTAATGAGGATCTGCTTGAAACCCACCTCTAAGCGCAACACCTGGTACGACTCTGAACTTGTAGCCCTAAAAAGAAGGTACAGAACTGGGAGACGGAAGTGGCAAACCTCAGGCCCACCCTCTGACAAACTGGCCTGCTGCCTGCTCCAAAGGCAATACAGACTCGCTATCCGTGCCAAGAAAAGGGCCCACATTCAGGCTTGGGTATCTGATGCATCCAGCAACATGGCTGAACTTTAAAAAATCTGCAGGGAACTAGCCAATCCTTCCGCAGTATCCCCCTCCCCTACTCCCTCTCAGGCCCTCTGCAATGCACTCGCCACTCACTTCACCACCAAAACCCAGGACATCCTGAACTCTGCCTCCTCGGAACCCCGCACCCCTCCAAACTCCGACCCCCACCCGACCCTTGTGGGATCCCCCTTCAAATTGTTTCCATTTCCACCACTGGACCCTTGCACAATAAAACATTACAATCAGCAAATCCCACCATAAACTCTGTATAATGGTGTAATTTTAAGGCATTCTCTTGAAATTTGTTTCTGTCAGCTTAATGCAGTCACCTCTCGAAGATGTCCCTCATTCACAGACTAATTGTGCCCTGTTGTGGCACCAATCGACAAGCTTTGAAATAAAGGAGTATCAGAAAGTATACTATACGAGTAACTATAACTAAACATGATCATCCTAATGAGTTGCAATGTAAACAATTAGGTATAAAACTTGCCTTTAAACTTCATCATGCGAAAGTAGCTCTGCAGATTTTACTGAGGGCAACATACCCCGCCTACTTCCTGGTTGCAAGGGGGGATTTTCTTCCCTCCACTTATTGCAGCGAGAGGACTGCTCTCTGTAACTCTGGTGTGTTAGCAGATTCCCAGTGCAATTTTAGATGAAGAGCAAATGCGTGGAAATGCAGGTGAACCAGAGTTTCAGTGCATTCTTTGAGCTTCATAGTGCAATCGCAGATGGCTCCTGCCATGTTTTTGCATGGCATTAGGCATTTCCATGAATTCCTGTGGCATCCACCAGAATCTGAGCAGTGAGTTACTGATGGATCCTCTCCTCCTTATTGCACACAACTTAGCTTATGGGCATCCCTGCCCCGAGTCCCATTACCCCTCCCCCCCAACAACAGGGTCATTAATTGTAACTTTGTTACAGAATGCATTGGGCATCATTTCATTCAGGGTACTTCGGTGTCCATTGCAGGGTTTCCCAGAAAGATTCATTTTGTCTTTGGTGGGTTCAGCTTTAAATATCTTTTGACAACCATGCCTGCACAACGGTGAGACAGGCTTTCAGTTGATGGTGGTCAAAACAGTTGATCTTAGTGTAGAGTTGGTTGTCGACTGCATATTTGCTGATCTGTCATGAGTGGGCAGACTTTTCTCCAGTGCCTCCATATATATGATGATGATTGATGACAGGACAGATACCTTTAGAGCTGTGCCGGTTGCCAGGTGACGGTCTCACCAGTTTGTTCCCATCTGGATGAACTGTTGCCTGCCTTGAAAGTAGGACGCTAACCAGCACAGCAAACCTTTGACAAAGCTGTTATGTGAGGTCAGTGTGTTGAGAAGATGTTCGTATTTGTCAAGACTTGATGGTCGTGTAGCCAATGAAACCTCTGTCCCCAAGTACCACTCGAGCAAACAAGAAATTACTGCCCGAGCAGTCCTTGAGGCCACAGGTGGTGATCTTCGTCAGCCGCAACAAGGAATGCCTGAGGATGCCGGAAGGTGCCCCCTATGACTGCTGTAAGGCAAACACGAGGTTAGGTCATAAACACGGAACCCCAGACTTGCATCTGACTGTGTAATAAGTCTATAATAAGGCTTACCCTTAAGAGTCGGTCGGGACTTAATAATGGTGTAAAGATGTTTGTCGGAGGCAGCCGGCAAGGGTGACGAGATTGATGAAATCACCACCTTACGTAGAAGCCAGAAAACTTAAGTCAATCAGTTGAAAAGTGCGTAATCCAAGAACATAGTTCATAACAAAAGGGCAATCCAAATAGCAATCCAGGGACGGAAATGTGGTCGAATCCAGTAGAAAAATAGTTCCAAACAACGGTACCGTGAAGGAAGAAGCCAAAATCAGAGTCCAAGATCAATCCGAGGTCAGTGGTAGTAAACTTAATCCGTAGTCCGTAATGCGCCCAACAGGATCAGCTGTGAAGCGCTGAAGGGCAGTCAGCGCGTCCCTTTTTAACGCTGACTGGTGATCACATGACTCATCATCCGTCACGTGATCGAACATGCTGAAGGAGGAGCTCTCAGGTGCCGGCAACGGAAACGTTGTAGAATGCCCGTGGCGCGTCTCCATGGCAACTGCCACCGCCGGAATGGAAACCAACGCTGAGATGGCAAAAACCGGCGTCGTTGACCTTGTCCCATTCCTTGCCTGCAGGGGAGTGTGTGTTTTGGCATGTATTTTGGTGGAGATAGTAGTGGGAGCTGTATTGTGAGATGTGTTCATGGAACGTAGGGGCGTGACAGAGCCCCCCCTCAAAGGCCCACGACCCCGTGGGCTAGAAGGGTTCTCCCGATGGAACCTGGACACCAATAACGGGGCATGCACATCAGACGATGGGACCCAGGACCTCTCCTCAGGACCATAACCCAACCAGTCCACCAAGTATTGTAACCTCCCTCTAACAACCCGGGATCCCAGAATAGAGCTAACTTCATAATCCTCCTGGGAAATCACAGGGCCAGGAGCGGGAGCAACGCGTGTATCATCAGGACAAGGCTTGAGGAGAGATGTGTGAAATTTCCACGAAGCGGGGACGGCGAGTCTATAGACCACCGGGTTCAGAACCTTAGAAACCCTATACGGGCCGACAAAACGGGGCAGCAGTTTACGACAACCCGGTATATGGAGATGCCGTGTAGACAACCATACCCGGTCGCCTGGCTTATATGACGGGGCCTCTTTCCTTTTTTTGTTAGCGGCAGTACTCATAGATACCTGGGCCTCCTGGAGATGGACAAGGGTTTGAGCATGGACGGATGCGAGATCTCTGACACAGTCATTTGCCGCAGGGGTACTGGTACTCAATACAGGGGCATTGGCAGGATTCGAATCAGAAAAGGGTAAAGTACGTGGATGTTGGCCATAGAGAGAAAAAAACGGAGAAAACCCAGTGGACGAGTGCAGGGCGTTGTTATAAGCAAATTCCGCAAAATGAAGAGAATCAAACCAGGTATTCTGGAATTGCAAAGTTAAGCACCTCAAGTACTGTTCCAAGACCTGGTTTACTCTCTCAGTTTGGCCGTCGCTTTCTGGATGGTAAGCTGAAGAAAAACAGGCATCTATACCTAGTAGTTTGGTAAGGGCCAACCAGAAACGTGAGGTGAACTGAGACCCCCTGTCTGACACAATGACACTTGGTAAACCGAACAGACAGAAAACAGATTAAAAAAACATCTGAGCCAATGAGGGAGCAGTAGGAATGCCTTTACATGGTAAAAAACGGGCCATTTTTGTATATGAGTCTACTACCACCCAAATCGTGTCATAGCCTTGTATTCGTGGTAGATCAGTTATCAGGTCCATGGATACCGTATGCCATGGTTTCGGGGGTATGGGCAATGGTTGTAGCAATCCTAGTGGACAACCCTTCCGAGTCTTGCATTGTGCACATATAGAGAAGGTGTTAACATACGTCTCCACGTCTCGCCGCATCGATGGCCACCAGCACCAGCGTTTCAACAACTCTAGAGTACGTTGTTGACCTGGGTGGCCATTGATTGGAGCATTGTGGGACCACTCTAAGGCCTGATTACGAGAGTCACTGGTGGGGAGGAACAGTTTTCCTTGAACAAAAGGCAACCCATCCTGTATAACGGTATCCCAATCATCCAATACTTGGGGATGTATAACCCATTGGCGTATAGCCTTTATCATAGGAGGAGATGGAGTACAGGTACAAACAACATGGCCTTTACCTAAGAGAGTTTCGGGATATGAAGGGAGAGGTATTCCCCCAGGTGAACGGGACAGAGCATCCGCTTTACCATATGACAAACCCGGTCTGTGTTTGACAAGGAAATCGTATGCAGCAAAAAAGAGGTGCCAACGAACTTGTCTACTATTGGCGCATTTCAGAGACGCTAGGTCCTGTACGTTTTTATGGTCTGTGTAGACTATAGTCTGACGTCTTGCCCCCAAAAGATGGTGTCTCCAGACCAACAATGCGTCTCTGATGGCCAAGAGCTCTTTTTCAGTGACCGTATAGTGAGTTTCGGTCGGTGTGAATTTCCTGGAATGGTAGGCCACCGGGTGTAGTGCTCCGGTGGTAGGACAAGGCTGAGATAGGACGGCCCCTAAAGCAAAGGAAGAAGCATCTGCTTCTACGATATACGGAAGCTCTGGGTCTGGATGCTGCAGGACTGGGGCCGTGGTGAATGAGGTTTTAAGGGAGTCGAAAGCTGCTTGATGTGCATCGGTCCAGATAAATGGTACTGCAGGACTGGTCAATGCGGTTAATGGTGCCACAATGGAGGAAAAACTCGCAATGAATCTCCGGTAAAAATTTGCGAACCCTAGGAAGGATTGCAATTGTTTCAATGTAACAGGTACTGGCCAATTTGTGATAGCCTGTACTTTGGATCGGTTCATTGTTAGCCCCCCAGGTGAAATATGGAAACCCAGAAATTCAACTTCAACTGTATGAAACAGACATTTCTCAGGTTTAGCGTAGAGTGAGTTCTTCCTGAGTCTTGTGAGTACCTCTCTAACATGAATGACATGTTCGGCCAATGTTTGGGGAAAATATCAATATGTCGTCCAAGTACGCCAGGACATAAACATCCAGAATATCACTAAATATATCATTTACCAGTCGTTGGAAAATGGCAGGGGCATTACAGAGGCCAAAAGGCATCACCATGTATTCATACAATCCTTGGCGAGAGCAGAAAGCAGTCTTCCACTCATCCCCTGGTCGCATACGGACTAAATTATATGCCCCCCGAAGATCTAGTTTAGTATCGATGGAGGCATTGGTCAACTTGTCTAACAGGGTAGAGATAAGGGGAATAGGGTAACGGTTCTTTATGGTAATTGCATTCAGGCGTCTGTAATCTACACAGGGGCAGAGATCGCCTTCTTTTTTCGGGACAAAAAAAATGGGACTGGCCACGGGTGATGAAGAAGGCCTGATATGTCCTAACTGTAGTGCGTGGCGTATGTATTCTTTAAGGGACGTTTCTTCAGATGGTGATAGTGAATATATGCGTCCCTTGGGGAGCGATGCCCCATCAATTAGGTCAATAGAACAATCATACGGTCTGTGAGGGGGCAGTATCTCGGCAGATGTTTTATCAAAAACCGAATGGAAATCATGGTATTCTGGAGGTACTCCTGACAATGTGGCTCCCACCGTATGGGTTGTTTCGGGTGGGTCGTTCTCCCTAACAGGGGCTAAGTGTAGGGCCCCAAGTGCCCTCGCAGGGTTGTTTAATTCATCTTCCAATAAACAAAAGTGTTGGCAAATGTCTGATTCAAAAGAAACCTGCCCCGTACCCCAGTCGATGAGTGGATTATGCTTTTTTAACCAGGGAAGGCCTAGGATTATTCCAAACTGTGGTGTGGATATCAAATCAAAGGACAACTGTTCTTTATGGTTCCCCTGAATAATCACGTCCATCTGGGCGGTCTGTTGTTTAATCGGACCAGAAATGAGAGAGGACCCGTCCACAGTTTGGACTGGTTCGGGATGTGTCTTGGTCACTAGTGGAAGGTTCAATGCTTTGGCCAAGGGTATATCAATAAAACAACCAGTAGCCCCTGAATCAATAACTATATGTACTGTGTGTGAACACATCCTATCAGGATGAAGCACTGCCTGAACGACCACTGGTCTTACTAGGCCAAAAGTAGGAACCCTGGGGTTGTGAATCAAGCTTGTCTTGTCCCCCATACTCAAGGACGAGCTTTCTGAAAACCCGAGGACTTGTTCTTCGGGCGTCTTGGGCATTCTTTGACGAAATGACCACTGATTCCACAGTAGAAGCATGCATTGTCGGTTCTCCGACGCTCCCTTTCGGTCTGAGTGATGGGACTTCGTAGACCACCTATTTGCAGGGGTTCACTTGCACCATCCGGTGGAGAGGGTAAGGGTTTACCTGAAAAACCAGATTCTGACCGACGTTCGGTCTTCCGAGCGTCTACCTGAAGAGTTAGGTCTACTAGCTTGGGATATGCATCAGGAAGGGAAGGAATTACAGAAAGGGCGTCCTTCATAGTGTTGCACAGACCTTTGTAAAATACCACAGCTTTCTTGTTTTCAGGCCATGAAGTCTGCCTTGGGATAATTCTAGGAGCTCCAGATCCCGAGAGTGGGCTTTGTACCTGGTATCAAATACTTTGGCCAACTCGCTCACCAGAAGATCGAAATCGTAAAGGGCTCGGTGATTGGCTCAAGAAAAGGATTAGCCCAGGTAGCTGCAACCCCGGTCAAATGGGATAACAAAAAGGCAGCTTTTGTGGTGGAATCATGGAACACCAGTGGTCGGCAAAGAAAATGAAGTTTACACTGATTAATGAAAGTGCGATATTTTCTAGGATCACCCTGAAACTTCTCAGGAGGTGCCAATGGAAACTGAGTAGGTAACACCACAGGAGTAAGTGGTATAGGAGGTACAGAGGGAACTGGTGGTGGTGTTGCCTGATCGCCAAACTCAGCATCTGCCGGTAAAGGGTTGCGGGTACTTTGGATATTATCTAAACGATGATGTATCGCGGTTGTGGCAGCCGCCACTTCGGTTCTAAGGGATGCAACAGCTTGCATTAGAGCAGCCACAGGGTCCCCGGCAGCAGGTTCCATCGTCTGGACGACCAAAAAAATGGCTTCACAGTCTGTCAAGACTTGATGGTCGTGTAGCCGATGAAACCTCTGTCCCCAAGTACCACTCGAGCAAACAAGAAATTACTGCCCGAGCAGTCCTTGAGGCCACAGGTGGTGATCTTCGTCAGCCGCAACAAGGAATGCCTGAAGATGCCGGAAGGTGCCCCCTATGACTGCTGTAAGGCAAACACGAGGTTAGGTCATAAACACGGAACCCCAGACTTGCATCTGACTGTGTAATAAGTCTATAATAAGGCTTACCCTTAAGAGTCGGTCGGGACTTAATAATGGTGTAAAGATGTTTGTCGGAGGCAGCCGGCAAGGGTGACGAGATTGATGAAATCACCTTACGTAGAAGCCAGAAAACGTAAGTCAATCAGTTGAAAAGTGTGTAATCCAAGAACATAGTTCATAACAAAAGGGCAATCCAAATAGCAATCCAGGGACGGAAATGTGGTCGAATCCAGTAGAAAAATAGTTCCAAACAACGGTACCGTGAAGGAAGAAGCCAAAACTCAATGTCCAAGATCAATCCGAGGTCAGTGGTAGTAAACTTAATCCGTAGTCCGTAATGCGCCCAACAGGATCAGCTGTGAAGCGCTGAAGGGCAGTCAGCGCGTCCCTTTTTAACGCTGACTGGTGATCACATGACTCTCATCATCCGTCACGTGATCGAACGTGCTGAAGGAGGAGCTCTCAGGTGCCGGCAACGGAGACGTTGTAGAATGCCCGTGGCGCGTCTCCATGGCAACTGCCACCGCCGGAATGGAAACCAACGCTGAGATGGCAAAAACCGGCGTCGTTGACCTTGTCCCATTCCTTGCCGGCAGGCCTGCAGGGGAGAGTGTGTTTTGGCATGTATTTTGGTGGAGATAGTAGTGGGAGCTGTATTGTGAGATGTGTTCATGGAACGTAGGGGCGTGACAGTATTAGACTGTATTCAAGGTGGCAGTAGGGTGGATCAGGGTGAGAAGTAAAGGTCTACTTGTTCCAGGATGTGTAGGCCATTGTCAATAACCAAATAATGTTATTTGTCACAGAAACATGGCTTCCCCACCTGCTTGTCACACGCTACTGCAGGTAACCGAAGCAGCTTAGATTAGACCTACCCATAGTTGGCGCCAATGTTTAAATGTCCTATTACTCCAACTAAAATGTACTCTTACCCTGATGTAGTCTTTGAATCATTACTACTGAAGGTCCAGATTTCGTCCTCTTTCTTTTTGCTCTCCTCTTGTATACCATCCCACCCCTCCAGTTTCTGGCTTTGCTATGTATGTCCGTTTGTACAATCACGGATGATGGATGCCTATGATTTAATGTAGAATATTTGGAGTGAAGCTGTGTTTAGTGTTCCATGTTTGTGAAGTGTTGGATCAACTTGTGGGTGTTCCTTGTATGTCTTGCATATCCTGCAATCAAATGGAGAGAATACACTTTTTGAACTTGAAAATGAGGCTCAGATGTGCTCATTGCAACCAGAACTAGAACACAACATTTTGGCCACAAGTAGTAAAAGAAAGGAGGAGGACTGTGTCGAGATTCAGCCGAGGATATCCACCTCTCAAACGGAGCACCACCACCAAGGAGTGCGCAACAAAGGGCACCTATGTGCCTGCATGCAAATAAGAGCTTAAAACAGAAAAAAAGACAGTGATTTGTAGCTTATAAAACGTTACTTTGATGAATTGATGACAACTATTCGAATAAACATATCAGCGTAACACAAATTCCAGAGAATGAATACATTAAAAATCCTCAGGCAAAATAAAAATAAAATTAATATCGTAGAGTTCAACAAATACAAACGGAGATGGAATGCTTTTCTTAGATAATTGCTCAGTTCAATAAACAGCTGACAATAATTACAAAGTAGTAAAAATCTAAAAGCATGGAGGTGCAATCTTATGGTGGTAGGTTTCAAAACTGGGTGTGTAAAGCAAGTATAAAAGAAGGTACCTGGGTAGGAAGAGAAGGAGGAGGAGTCTGGGAGTTTGTCTTTGGTCCGGCAACCCATTGCCCTGTCTACCGAGCAAGAGGCTTTGTGGGTTCCACCCTATACAGTGGAGTCCAAATCTGCCGGTGTACTGGTCTACCTGCAGATTTGTTTTTCTGACTTCACCAAGCACAACATGAGAATATAGCTCCTCATGCTGAGTGATCGGAGAGTCTTCCACCCCATGGATGGCCAAGTGTCTGTGTTCCTTGAAGAATGGAGTTAACCACTCGAGGCTGCAAGGTTTGTCTATGGGGCATCTTAGAATGTCTCTTCCTCTCTTCCCTACTAACACCAAGTCAGACATGAGCTTGGTTTGGAAAATCCAGTTTTGATGGGCAACCACATGCAAGTGGAGGAGCTAGTCTCCCGGGCATGGACTCAATCTGATTTCATGTCAGGGAATAGTAGAACTCAGAATGACGAGCATTACTAGTCATTAATCCACCCATTAGTCTTTTGGAAGGGGGCACAAATGTAGGAGAACGTACCAAGAACTCACTGGTGTGCCATGCCATTAGGTTGTGCTAAGGTGGCCAAGTTTGTCATTTATAGTCGCAAAAGTAATGGTTTCAAAATGCCATTTTAAAACAGACTAAAAAACTTAAAAGAGACCGTGGTACTAGGGATTTTCACATATAAAGCAAAACATGTCTTTTAAAACGCTACGTTTTTGCCAATATAGTTGACTACTGCCACACTTGCCGCTAAGAAAAATGACATGGATCAACTGTAGAGACTCTTGTACTAGTTACCAAAGTAAGCAGGAGCGTCCATGGTTTGCCAGGGTAAGCAGGAGCGTCCATGGTTTGACAGGGTAAAAGGATTAGGGTTAACGGTGTGCCATTGGCTCAGAAAAAGCGGGAGCGGAGAAAGTTGGCCATACTTTCTGCTCTGAAAAATGGCTCTTCTGACTGCTTTGGCATCTCTTCTACTGGGAGGGATTTCCAATTTTCTGGAGGATTAGAGGGTACAGGTAGCATTAAAAAGAGAAGCCTCTGCTTTCAATATTACAAGCACTTCATTGCAGTCATTTGTCAGCAAAATCAAGGCCTGCTGGATTGTAATATTTGTTTTTCTTGTACCCAAAATGATACTACCTCTTCTATTGCAGGCTTTGATAGCAGTTTCGAAAAAATCAAATCTGTACCACCCGATCTGTTTGCAGAGCTTGTAAGTAAATACATCTGTTCACATTGCATGTATATTATACAGCACCAGCTTGAACATATTTCAAGTATATGCAGAGTTAGTGCGTATGTTTTCAAGTGTTGCAGCCAAACCGCATTCTGAGGCATCTTTGCTCACTGAAAAAAATGGGTTATTCAGAACTCGAAATTAAGATTGGATACGCAATAGCTAAAAGCAGCTCCTGGATATCCAGCATTAACCAGAGTCCAGGAGCTACCACTCGGGATTGAGGAGCTAGTACATGACGTTTCGCATAAGATGCAAACCTATCATTTTGTCCATTATTTATAACCCGCTATGCTTTTAGTGTATGGATGCGTCCTCCTTTTTATTTTTAGATTGTCCCAAATACACACAGTTAAATTCACAAAGATGTGTTTGTACTGCATCCGTTGTCCTGGGGAGCCAAAAGTAGCTCCTGGTAGATGCTGGTGGCAAGCTAACCAGGCTCTTCTAGGCTAAAAGCAGAAGCTAAATATATCTCCCAGCTCCCCTCAATTTCAAAGCCTGGTATTCTTTGAAACTGTTGATTGTCTGTGTGCTGACACATCTGTTGAAAATGGATTCATACGAACACTGCACCCAGAGGTGGTTGTTGGATTCCTGGCTTAATAGTCACATTTTAAAATGGATGGTATTACGCACACACATCTCATTGCGGAAGTAGTATTTTGAACTCTTTCAGGAAATTATTTTTAAATTACTGCACTTATGTGTACAGCTATGGTGTTTCAGAAAGTGTTGGGGTGGTCTACGGGGGGTGGAAGGGAGGTGAACCAGAAGAAGTAGTCGGACTATAGATAAATGTTAAAGGTATTTGTACTGTGCACCATCATCAGGTGCTCTGGCGGATATGCAAACAAAGGAGGGATGGGGGGGTTAGTAGGTTGAAGTGAGATTAGGAAGGTGGTGTCCTGTTGGCAGCTTCCGTTCGGTTTTCACTGTGCGCTGAGCTAGGGTGTGATTATTGGATCGATGCAGATCCTGATATGCTGTTGGTGCGAGGTGTGTGTTGTTTGTTGTTGCAGTGTGGTGAAGTGCGTGCGGTTTGCTGTGCGGAGAAGTGGTTGTGTGAGAGATGTATGCGGAAAGATGAGCGTATGTGTTAGTGGGTTCTTTTGTCTCTTAGTCTTTGCGATTCTTGATCCACATCTCTGATTGTCCTATCGAGTTGGTATTTTAGTTTGTCCGTCTAGTTGGTAGGTGTGGTGGGATGGCAAGGTCCCTCTGAGCTATTTCGGAGCTTGGTTTAGGTACTCATTGTTCCCAACTCTGGTATTTATGGTGTATATTTTACATTCATCAGCTCCCTTCCTATCCATTTCCCTGTCGGTGAACCATAGCTGCCTCGTTTGCTTAATTGGCTAAAGGTGTGTTGACATGTCATCCTTACCTTTTCCTCCTGAACTCCAAATTCACTCCTTAGTGTGATCCTAACTAATCTATCTTTCATTTTAGTATAGTTATATGCTATAAAGAGAATTTCCCCCCTCCTTCTGTTTCTGAAGGCTAGCTTAAGGAGATAGGGAGGATCGGTTCCCTTTCTGAGTATTTTTTCCGCTGCGGACATGCCCCCATAGGCATCCCTTCTAGCTATGGGGAGAAGAGCCAGGTTTTGAGTAGTTTTCTGAATAGAAGGTGATCTCTCGTGTTAGATATGTTCTTTAGTAGCTCACCCAAGGTTTCTGGTGCAAGGTGATAGAAAGAGGATCCTCCAAATGTTCATTTGTTATATGGTTTTGGTTCCAAATGGATGTAGCTGCTAGATCTGAGTGGTCTTGTTGGGTAGTAGACGTTTATTTTCTCTCTTGGGAATTCTGTGCCTTTGCCGTGGGTTCCTCTGTGCGTCTTTTAATGTCTTTTAATGATCTTGATTAGCTGAGTCAGTTAAATGTTGAGTAATAACAGAGAGGAGGATGATCCTTGTGGTACTCCACAGGTGGATTTTCTTGAGTTGAATTTGAAAGGTTTGATCCATATGGTTTATGTTCTGTTTGTTATAAAGGATTTAATCTGTGGTAAGGCTAAATCAGTGATTCCAATTTCTTCCAATCTCCTGGTGAGGATGTCGTGATTAACTGTGTCGAATGCTGCTGAGAGATCTAGAAGTATCAAAGCAGTGCTTTTGTCTGAGTCTGCGTTTTCCTTTAGATCATCCCAGATTGAGATAAGCGCTGATTCCGTTCCTCCCATTGGTCTAAAACCTACTTGTGTCTGGTCCAATAGGTGGTGTTCTTCTATAAATTCTTGGGTTATTCGATAGACGTATGTTTCTAGTAGTTTTGCTGGGTATGGGATGTTGGAGATGGGTCTGTAATTAGAGAGGTCCTCCACGTTTCCTGTTGTGTTGTTGAGGAGCAGCTTGATGTATGCTGATTTAAAGGATTGTGGCACTTTCCCTGTTGCGATTGAGTGGTTAAAGAGGTTTCTGTAGTAGTCCATGGGTGTTCCTTGTGTGAGCATTGATTTGTAGTCTGGGGTACAGGGATCCATGGGGGAGCCTCTTTTGTTGCTTTTGTTTACCAGTTTGACGAATGTCTCAGCTGATATTTGGGAGAAACTTCGGAGTGTGTTCGGGTGTCCCTCGTACAGGTGGGTGGGTTGCGGTCACGTGGTCTGCTTAGTATGGTCTGTTGGATGGTGATGATTTTGTTTTTGAAGTGCTCTGCAAAGTCGTTGCATAATTTCTTCAATGGTATCAGAGTGTTGTTGCAGCCAGGATTTTAAAATAAATTTTGTTTGATTTTAAACCATTCTTTTTGGGTGTTTGGCGCTTGATGTTTCTGTTGTCAAAGTTTTTCCTTTTTGCTTTTTACAGTTTCTTTTTGTATGGGCAAATGTGTTGTTGCAATTTGAATTTATTTGCACAGTCGTTTTTGATCCTCCATCCTAGTCCCAGTTTTCGTTTTTTCCTTTTCATGGCACTGAGTAGCGCAGCGGGGTAAACGCTTTTGCTGTTGCTCTTTTGCATGATGGGGTAAAAGGTTTTTCTTTGGCGATCTTGTCTGTTGTTGTGAAGTATTTCTATTTGTTTGTCCATGTCAGCATCGTCCATAGTTGGTTGTGGTTTGTTGATTTCCAGTAGTTCAGTTAGTTTGCAATTTTTGATGGTCCTCCAGTTGTTTTTCATGATAGTAGGCAGAATGTCTTTCTGCTTGATTATTGGTGTGGCCAGCGTGATCACAAAAGCGATGATGAGGTGGTCGCTCCAAAGGATCTGAATTGGTGGTGCCGTGGTAATGACATTTTTGTTGGCGAAGATTGCATCTAGAGTATGTCCTGCCGTGTGGGTTGCTCCTTTGACTAGTTGATGTAATTTCATTTTTTCCAGTTGTTTGGCTAGTGATATTTGCGAGGTTGTGGTTTCTTTATCGAACCAGATGTTGAAATCACACGGTAATCGGGTGATCCTGCTCGATGGCTAGGTTGGTGATTGCTTCAGTGAAAGCGTCTACAAAGGTTGCATCTTAAGTCTGTGGTCTGTATACCAGTATGAATTTCAGGTTTGTTTTGGGGTTTGTTGATAGGTGAATGATTAGAGGTTTGCAGTTTTCAATGTTTAGTGGTTGTTCCAGTTTCATTTCCAGGTGTTCCTTGTGGGCTATTGCTGGTGCCCCTCCTCTTTTGTTTTTCATGTTTGCTTGGACGCATTTGTAGTTTTCAGGCAGGCAGTTGTGGAGAGTGATTTTGCAGTTGTCATCCAGCCATGTTTCAGTTATGAATAGGATGTCGATACCTCGTAGCAAAGGAGGTCGTAGATTTCGATGGCATGTTTGGAGTTTGACCGTGCACTTAGATTGTAGTGTATCTTTATGGTGTGGTTTGGTTTGGTTGTTCTCTGTTTTGACTTGGGGATGTTAAGTTGGAGTGCTTCTGTGTTGGCGTCGCCGGTTAGTTGAGGTTTCATGGAGGCCGCTTCGTCATTGAATTGGTCTGTTAGATTGATAGTTGGGTTGACGAACTCTACAGCTTCATCATCTTTCGTGTTTTTATGTGGTTGTTGGCAGTGCTCATGTGATATATTGAGTAAGGGCGTTGGTATCTTCTCTCTCTTCTTGGGTCCACTTGTCTTGTTTTGCGGGGTTCAGGAAGATTCTTAGCTTGTCTGGACATGTTGGTGGCATTGGCGTGTCGAGGTTCTGCAGATGTTGGGAGGTACGGTGTATAGTATAGTGATTTTTCTCTTATGTTTGTTCTGTTGGTTGTATTGTTTGCTGGGGTGCGTGCTGTGTTCGAGATGGCTTGTACTGGAGATGGGTGTGTTTGTGTATCCATTGTGTTTGGTCCTTGTTCCAGCTCTCTTTGGCGTCATCCACTTCTGCGTCGGGGTATTTTGTGTCCTTGGTATTAGGATTGGTTTGGAAGTTGAGTTTACAGGGGTAGTAGCACACCTGTCAGTCTATGTGCTGGGTCAATATTGAGTTTTGGCCTCTTATGTTGCAATTGCTGGATGCTCTCTGAGGGTGTCTGTCTACTCAGTCGGTTATCTCTCTATGGGTGGACTTTCTAGGGAAATTCAAAACGTTGGAGGGGTGGCACAGTTGGTTATGGGAGGACTATGTGTTCCTGGTTAACTTGGGTATTGATTCTGGTTGTAGTCACTAGCTTTCAGTGGTTGCTGGATGTTCTTGGATAACGGGAGGGGCCTAGGAGTCAATGATGGCAGGTAATGATAGAATACATCAGGGTTTGAGATGCCTAGGTAATGGGGGGGAAGGCCTAGGTTTCACAGAGTGGTTTACAGTGAGATAATGCTCCTTAGAATTTTCAGATCGTAAAACTCATAGATTTGAGTCTCCTCGATAACGGGAGAAAGGCGGGTTCACAGAGTGGCAGGCAGTAATTAAAAAACACCTAGATAGTGGGAGAAATTAAAAAACACCTAGATAACGGGAGAAAGGCCTCGGTTTCACAGAGTGGCAGACAGTAGTTAAAAACAAATAGATATGAGACTCCTAGATAACTGGATAAAGGCAGAGGTTTCACAGACTGGCAGGCAGTGATAAAAAAAAAAAAACACCTACATATGAGAGTCCTAGATCACTGGGAAAGGCCGAGGTTTCACGGACTGGCAGGCGGTAAAAAAAAAAAAAAACGTGTGTGCCCTTGACCAATTGCGTGTACACCAACAATTATTTCTTCAAATTGTTGTATCCTTTAAAAGTAAACCATTTTATTAACACATCTGAAAGTTATTAGTTAATCATGCATCATAATATGCCAACACGTGTTTCGACCTTCCCAAGAGGTCTTCTTCAGGGCGTTTATTGATCCTAACTGTATTCAGGCTCTATAAGAATTTTTCAACCTCCCTTACTAGCTCCAGCCGACTATGCATCTCACTTCTGATTTCCATACACTTGTGTGCTCATTGCGTCAACATTCAAAATGTTCTTCAATACCTTGAGATCAGAAATTGATGTCTGGCTGGGCCGCCTACCCCTTCTTCCTGCTCCCCCTGCCTTTCGCCGACCTCCGGCACATTTTTGCTTCATGTCCTGCGTTCTTGGTCGCCCGCTACTTCAGTTTCTGATCTCAAGGTATTGAAGAACGTTTTGAATGTTAAATCAATGAGGAGGGAGGGACAGGAGGCAGGAGCAAGGGAAGTGTCATGCATGCTGGACGTGGTCCTACCTCCCACGCTCGTAGAACAGCTAGACCGTTCTATTCCAAATGGCGGTTGTTCGATACGTTGCCGGGAAAACAACGTTTGCACTTTTCACGTCGCTAACTTCACGTGTTTTCTGCTTCGTCACGTGAACTACGGCATTACGTATTTAAGCAGCGTGGAAACTTCACTCGCTGCTTCTGATCGAATCATTTGGCGTTGTGTAGCTGAACCTCCGGTCTGCATCCTTGCAGGTTACTACAGCTACTTTTTGGGCCTTCTATAGCGTGTTTTCCGTCACACGCTGATTCCTGGAGCTGTTTGGTTGCGTGTAAATCCACACGCGCACGCTATCTTCAAGCGCTGCTGGACTGGACTGCGTGAATCCTGCTCGCGTGTAAATCCACACGCGCACGCTATCTTCAAGCGCTGCTGGTCTGGACTGCGTGAATCCTGGTCGCGTGTAAATCCACACGCGCACGCTATCTACAAGCGCTGCTGGTCTGGACTGCGTGAATCCTGCTCGCGTGTAAATCCACACGCGCACGCTATCTTCAAGCGCTGCTGGTCTGGACTGCGTGAATCCTGCTCGCGTGTAAATCCACACGCCCACGCTATCTTCAAGCGCTGCTGGTCTGGACAGCGTGAATCCTGCTCGCGTGTAAATCCGCACGCTATCTTCAAGCGCTGCTGGTCTGGACTGCGTGAATCCTGCTCGCGTGTAAATCCACACGCGCACGCTATCTTCAAGCGCTGCTGGCCTGGACTGCGTGAATCCTGCTCGCGTGTAAAATCCACACGCATATATTGTCTTCGAGCGCTGCTGGCCTGGACTGCGTGAATCCTAATCGCGTGTAAATCCACACGCACACGTTCTTTTCTTCGCGGCTGTGCAGAACCGCGTGAACTTTGTTTATACCTTAAAAGGAGCGCTATTTTCAACTCCTGTACCTGTGATATTAACAGGGGGATTGGTTCATTTCTATACTTTACTCTACGTGGGAAGGAAGCTTTTAAGGATAATTGGAAGGTGACAGTGAACAGTACTTTGGACGCTATCCTGTGGTGCATCAACCCGGTATCTAGCGTGAGCCTCGTTCCGTTCGGGATAAGTCTCCCTTACTAATCTTCCCTTCCTTGTCGTTTGTTCTACCTTGGATTCCTCAAGAGACTCTGCTGGATTCGTCTGCCCTAGACTCAAGGTCAGTGTGTGCATTCATGACATTTTCTATTCCATCATACCCAGGTTGGGGCAGTTATTCATGATACTTTATTTTGTTCTAGGCTGACTTCCTATACCTTACCCACGCCCTTTCCAGTGATCCATCGCTCTGCCTGTTTTACCGGTCAGAGAGTTGTATCATTTGGAAGGTCTTAACTTGACTTCACAACTATCAAAACGCGTGAACAGGGATCCGGAAGACCCTACCACCTGTATCCTTTTGAGTACCATATCCTTTTCGGTTAATACTTTGGTGCTTTCTGACAGAATCAGAAGCCATGGAGGGTACGGATCCTTTAGCTGTTTTGACTCAGTTGATCAGCGATTTGAGAAATGAAATGGTTACGGCACAGGACATGTTACGGCACCGTATGGACGTTATGCAAGACGCCATGCACGGTAGCCCTCAGGGAGCACAGGTTCCAATGGCCACTGCATCTGGATCGGGGACTATGACACCCCCACAGGAAACTATTAATGTGGTTATGCCCACTCAGTTTCCCTTGGCCCCTCCGGAACGGTTCACTGGTGATCCCAAAACCTATAGAACCTTCGTTAATCAGTGCCGACTCCATTTTCTTTGCCGTCCTACATCTTTTCCTGGCCTAACCACAAAAGCAGCATTCGTGCTTTCCCATTTAGGGGGCACAGCTGCTGCTTGGGCTAACCCTTTGTTGGAAACAAATAGCCCTTTGTTGTACGACTGTGACGATCTCTTGGCTGCTATGAGTAAAGTCTTTGACATGCGTTATGCTACTCAAGCTATGGATCTGGAGTTACTTAATCTACAACAAGGCAATCAGCCTCTTTTGCCTTACATTGCCCGGTTCAATCAACTAACAGCCGAAACTCAATGGCCTGACGGCAAGAAAACGGCTGTTTTCTACAAGGGTCTTTCAGAAGAACTGAAAGATGCCTTATCTACAGTTCCGGTGGTTCCTACGGGATTCACAGAGTTGCTCGATTTGGTTTTACAAATCGATGCCCGAAGGAATGCTCGGAAAGGAGAGAAAAAGCCTTTCATGCAAGCCTCGGGGCGTTCAGAGACACCGGCAGTCCTCTCTAACGACCCCGAACCCATGCAGATTGGCGTCGTGAGAGGCCGGTTGTCCAATACAGAATGAGAGAACCGAAGAAAGAACCATTTATGTATGTATTGCGGTTCGTCTGAGCATTTATTGGCGACATGTCCTAAAAAACCCATCAAGCGTTCGGGAAACGCCAAAACTCGACAATAGCAGGAGTCCCTATGTCGAGTGTTTCATCGGACTCCAGTACCATTCCTAAACACGCACCCGTAATTGTTGAGGTGACGTTACGTTGTGGTGAACGAGAATTGGTTTCCAAGGCCATGGTTGATTCCGGAGCCACCAACAATTACATAGACATCACGTATGCCAAGAATTGTTCCATACCCCTTGTAAACAAGAACAAACCTGAAACGGTTAATACCGTGGACGGATCTGTTTTGACTTCTGGTATGGTAACCCAGGAGACGGTATCTGTTCAGATGACATTATCGAATAATCATTCGGAAGAAATCATCTTCGATGTCATAGCTGCTCCGCAGTACGAGATCATACTTGGTCTTGCATGGTTAACCCTTCATAATCCCGCCGTTGACTGGGTTTCGGGATTGCTCCAGTATCCTTCGATTCATTGCAATGAACATTGCTTTACCAGTCAGGAGGTGTCAAACAAGCAACACATATTAGCCTCTATGGTGGGAGCTTCGACTATCAGCGTGGTTCATCAAAGCGACACTACCATACCATGCGAATACGCTGAGTATGCTGATGTCTTTGACAAGGGCCAGGCAGAACAATTGCCTCCCCATCGACAGTACGACTGTCCTATTGAATTGATTCCTGGTGCCAAAATCCCTACAGGTCGTTTATATTCACTAACCCCAAAAGAAGACGTTGTGTTGAAAGAATACATTGACAAAGCTTTAGCGATGGGTTTCATACGGCCATCACAATCACCTGCTGCGTCTCCTCTATTCTTTGTTCCGAAGAAAGAGGGAGATCTAAGGCCTTGTATTGATTACAGGGCACTTAACGACATCACCATAAAAAACCAATATCCTTTACCACTGATAAACGTTCTATTGGATCAATTAGGTACTTCCAGTTACTTCACCAATTTGGACTTGCGAGGAGCATACAATTTAGTTTGCATTCGTGAAGGCGACGAATGGAAGACCGCTTTCAAGACACGGTATGGTCTTTACGAGTATTTGGTGATGCCTTTTGGTCTGTGCAACGCTCCCGCCACTTTTCAATTCTTCATGAATGATATATTCAGGGACATAATGGACCAGTTTGTGGTGATTTATCTGGATGACATTCTGATCTATTCGTCTTCTTTTTCGGAACACGTCAAACATGTTTCTACAGTCCTACAAAGACTCAGGGAGAACCTTCTTTATGTGAAAGCCGAGAAATGCGTCTTTCATTCACAGGAAGTGGAATTCCTGGGCTATGACATTACCAATCTAGGGGCTCGAATGAGCTGTTCCAAGGTGAAGGCCATATTGAATTGGCCGGTTCCGCACAATGTCAAGTCATTACAGTCCTTCTTAGGCTTTGCGAATTTTTATCGCAGATTTATTCATTCCTTCTCCAAAACAGTAGCTCCTTTGACGGCCTTAACTAGTTCTAAAGTTCCTTTCTGTTGGAACCCAAATGCCCAAGCATCATTTGAAAAGTTGAAAGAAGCATTTACCACTGCACCCGTGCTTCAACATCCAGATCCAGATCGCCAGTTTATCGTTGAAGCGGATGCATCCAGTGTCGCTACTGGAGCGGTACTCTCACAAGTTTGCACAGAAACCAAGGAGGAGCACCCAGTGGCTTTCTTCTCTCGCAAACTTACCCCATATGAACGAAACTACACCGCCACTGAGCGGGAACTGCTGGCTATCAAGGATGCCTTCCGAGAATGGCGTCATCATCTTCTTGGGGCCAAGCATCAGGTGTTAGTGTACTCTGACCATAGGAATCTTCAAGCATTCAAATCCATGAAATGCCTTACGGCCCGACAGGCCAGATGGCATGTCTTTTTTGCCCAATACGATTTCCAGGTCACATATCGTCCTGCCCGAGAACACGTTAAGTCGGACGCGTTGTCCCGTATGGGTGAAGAGGCGAAGGAAGAAGCACAAGTACAGAATCAGTTGTTGGCAGATCATGTGATATGTAGTTGTTCTGTTCAACCATCCTTAAAAACCGAAGTACAAGAGTGGGTAAAAAATCATCCACAAGTCATCCAGGATATGAATCTGGACGTACATAACGGTTTACCATTCACACAAGGAGTGCTCTACCTACCGACGTCTTCAACGCGAAATAAAGCCCTCAAGTGGAATCATGATTCCTTGATCGCAGCCCATCCTGGACGGAAGAAAACACTAGAACTACTCAAAAGATGGTGCTGGTGGCCGTCCATGTCAAAAGATGTCGTAGATCACGTATCAACTTGTTCTGTATGCATCCAATGTAAAAGCACTCCTGGTAAACCAGTGGGCTTACTCCAGTCCCTACCTGTCGCTAACAAACCATGGGACATGATATCTATGGACTTTGTGGTAGAACTCCCACCAAACCAGGAATACGATACCATATGGGTTGTAGTGGATTATTTCACTAAATTGGCTCTTTATATTCCCTGTATTGGTTTACCAACCGCTGCTGTTCTGGCTGACCTATTCATCCGACATGTATTTCGTTTCTTTGGTCTACCGTCAGTAATCATTACGGACAGGGGCTCACAGTTTGCGTCACGCTTTTGGAGAGCACTAACCTCTGCATTACTGATTGATGATAGAATGTCCAGTGCTTATCACCCTCAAACTGATGGACAGACCGAAAGAGTCAACTGCACTATGGAACAATATCTGCGGTGTCTGTGTCTGCAGTACCAATCGGATTGGCTCACGGTCCTGCCGGCAGCTGAATTCGCCTATAACAACTCCTATCATAGTGCCATAGGCACTTCACCGTTCTATGCGCTTTATGGACAGCACCCCCGATCAATACCTTTGGATTCCAGCTTGTCTTTGGATACTCCTGCCGCAGGCCGTACCTTTCGTGATCTGAAGATATTACAGAGGAAAGTGAGGCAGCAATTAGAGCAGGCTAAAAGACGCGACAAGTTCTATGCCGATGCTCATAGAATACCCGCACCCGTCTACAAGGCTGGTATGAAAGTATGGCTGTCCACTAAGAACTTGAGAATTCCAGGCAAAAAGAAATTATTGCCTAAATACATTGGTCCGTATGTAGTGCTCCAAGTAATCAATCCGGCTGCTGTCCGTCTGGCTTTGCCACAACGATGGCGAGTGCATCCCGTATTCCACGTGTCACTCATTAAGCCATGTTCTGAAGCTACTAGATTGCCTGTCCGGCCTGTTGCTATTTCTGTGCGGGGTTCGGATGAATACAAAGTACAGGACATACTGGATATGAGACTACGTTCTGGTAGGCCGTTTTATCTGGTGGACTGGAAAGGCTATGGTCCCGAAGATAGGTCCTGGGAACCTCTTTCTAATATTCATGCTCCTTCTTTATTGAAGCGTTTTCACACGAGAAGGGGAGAGGTTGCCCCTTTGGGGGATGGCACTGTCATGCATGCTGGACGTGGTCCTACCTCCCACGCTCGTAGAACAGCTAGACCGTTCTATTCCAAATGGCGGTTGTTCGATACGTTGCCGGGAAAACGACGTTTGCACTTTTCACGTCGCTAACTTCACGTGTTTTCTGCTTCGTCACGTGAACTACGGCATTACGTATTTAAGCAGCGTGGAAACTTCACTCGCTGCTTCTGATCGAATCATTTGGCGTTGTGTAGCTGAACCTCCGGTCTGCATCCTTGCAGGTTACTACAGCTACTTTTTGGGCCTTCTATAGCGTGTTTTCCGTCACACGCTGATTCCTGGAGCTGTTTGGTTGTGTGTAAATCCACACGCGCACGCTATCTTCAAGCGCTGCTGGACTGGACTGCGTGAATCCTGCTCGCGTGTAAATCCACACGCGCACGCTATCTTCAAGCGCTGCTGGTCTGGACTGCGTGAATCCTGCTCGCGTGCAAATCCACACGCGCACGCTATCTACAAGCGCTGCTGGTCTGGACTGCGTGAATCCTGCTCGCGTGTAAATCCACACGCGCACGCTATCTTCAAGCGCTGCTGGTCTGGACAGCGTGAATCCTGCTCGCGTGTAAATCCACACGCGCACGCTATCTTCAAGCGCTGCTGGTCTGGACTGCGTGAATCCTGCTCGCGTGTAAATCCACACGCGCACGCTATCTTCAAGCGCTGCTGGCCTGGACTGCGTGAATCCTGCTCGCGTGTAAAATCCACACGCATATATTGTCTTCGAGCGCTGCTGGCCTGGACTGCGTGAATCCTAATCGCGTGTAAATCCACACGCACACGTTCTTTTCTTCGGGCTGTGCAGAACCGCGTGAACTTTGTTTATACCTTAAAAGGAGCGCTATTTTCAACTCCTGTACCTGTGATATTAACAGGGGGATTGGTTCAATTCTATACTTTACTCTACGTGGGAAGGAAGCTTTTAAGGATAATTGGAAGGTGACAGTGAACAGTACTTTGGACGCTATCCTGTGGTGCATCAACCCGGTATCTAGCGTGAGCCTCGTTCCGTTTGGGATAAGTCTCCCTTACTAATCTTCCCTTCCTTGTCGTTTGTTCTACCTTGGATTCCTCAAGAGACTCTGCTGGATTCGTCTGCCCTAGACTCAAGGTCAGTGTGTGCATTCATGACATTTTCTATTCCATCATACCCAGGTTGGGGCAGTTATTCATGATACTTTATTTTGTTCTAGGCTGACTTCCTATACCTTACCCACGCCCTTTCCAGTGATCCATCGCTCTGCCTGTTTTACCGGTCAGAGAGTTGTATCATTTGGAAGGTCTTAACTTGACTTCACAACTATCAAAACGCGTGAACAGGGATCCGGAAGACCCTACCACCTGTATCCTTTTGAGTACCATATCCTTTTCGGTTAATACTTTGGTGCTTTCTGACAGGAAGAAACTCATGTGCAAGGACCTGGTGCAGAGGGTTGAGCGCTTAGGGGATGGGGGGCTGAAATCAAGTTGGAGGAGCGAAAATTGGGGCACCAGTGAAGGCATGACACTAACATGCACCTCGGACCAAAATGGTGCAGTGGGTGTCGTGGATGTTATAAAAAGCTTATTGTGTGGATACACATGGGGCTTCAGCCAATCAGTGGAGGAGGGAGGCACAGGAAGCAGGAGCATGGGAGGTAACACATGGGCAAGTACCTGGTGCGGAGGGTTGAGCGCGCAGGGGTTGGGGGCTCAAATCAAGCTGGAGGATTGAAAATGGGGGGGAACCAGTGAAGGCACGACACTCACCTGCGACCAAAATGGTGCAGTGGATGTCCCTTTCAAGGGTGTTTGTTAAATAAAGAATACATGCCTACCTGTTCCTTTTGCTAGAAGGAATTTTTCTTGCCTCTAAGGGTGCTCGTTAATCATCCAAATCAAAAATCGTCCTCCATCCTCTAGCCCTATCACTTTTAAGTAAAAAAGTAACATAAAATTTAGCCAGATCAGTAGCATTTCTTCTCAGGCTTCTACTGGCCAAGTACTGTTCTAACGTGGGTTTCCAATAGTTTGTCAATTAACAGTATTCGTCCTTTCCTTAGGTCTCTTTTTTATAACCAGTGTGAGGACATCAATGCGCCGGCCTCACACAGGCGCTCGCAAAACGGAAACCGGCGATACCTGGAGGGCTCGCAAATCAAATCAGAGGATGGCAGCGGGAGGAGGCCATCCAGCCCACGTAACATTACCCCGTGAGATTGGAAGTTGGCCCGGGACGGCCAGTGCGCCCCCAACACATTGATCGGCTTCGGAGGCCAGACCAGTGCGCCTTCCGGAGGCCCAGTGCGCGTGATCTGCGGTACCCGTCGACCGAAACAGTCGGAGAGGGTGGCCAGCACACGCAGTAAGTAAATGTTGCAAAGCCTCCCATCCCCCTGAGGACGAAGAAGTTGGATGGTGGGTCCGCAGCACTTCGATAGCCCGCATACAGCAATCCTCAGCTTCATGCCGAGTCGATCCCCAGGGAATGCTCCGATACCCCACTGGACAACTGGAGATCCGACGTACCAGGTGTGTCATTGATTCCCAGAGTGAACGGCGAAAAGATCATCGACGCTCGCCACTCGGGGTCACCCTTGCACTGTACCCTTCCGGCAAACTCTGAATTCGCAAGACGCATCCCATAAATTGTGCTGAGAAATCAACAGGTCGATAGGCCATACCCAAAGGGTCTTTACTGCGACACGAACCTTCGTCCACCCCAGCTCGCCCTGGTCCAGTCTGATGGTGGCCAGAGTTACACCTACCGGTACGCCAGTGCCCCCCAGATTTACGGACGCTAAGCAGAAGTTGGCAAAGTACAAGTTTTCCCAAGCCCCCAACATACCACCGACTCTTGACTGCACAGGCATGGCATCCAAAGGCCTTGAGGCAGCTCTAACCAGGGCAGATATCGCTGACCTTACTGAAATGAAGGGAATGAGAGCGGACATAGGAAACAAGATTGATAAAATCACAAATAGAATTGATAAAATGGAGGAGAGGCTTGAGGAGGTTGAACATAACCAAACCTCATCGAGCACGCTGGAAATGAAGATGGACCAAAGTCTTGCAGAAATTGAACACAAGGAAGAAGAAATCCGTTTAAAGGTCGACGACTTAGAAACTAGAGAACGTTTCAACAACATACGTGTATTTGGCATTCCGGAGATCGAGGGGGAATCCGAATCACACCTTAAAAGGTTCTACACGATATCCTGAAGCTACTCTTTAAAGAAGACACGGTAGACAAGCCCATAATTGACCTGATCCATCGGGCCGGGGGCAAACCAGGTGGCCCGAGAACAGTACTAGCCCGGTTTCACAACTATGCAGACAGGTCTCAAATTATGGATAAGGCCAGGCTCACACCGCAGATCTCGATGGGGGGGAAGCGAATATTGCCATTTTTCAAGATTTATCCTCCCTCACACTGGCTCTGAGAAGAAAATGTCTTCCAATCACTAAACTACTCAAAGATACCGATGGGGCTACCCATTTTCACTGACATTCGAATGGGACGGAACGAAGACGGAACTAATTTCCGAGAGAGACATCTCCAATTGCATCGCAGACCTATTGGGCCCTCAGGCATAAGGAGCTGCCATGAGTACACAGAGGAATGAGGTTGGAGAATGGCAAATCAAAGGCCCTCGAAGAAGGAGACTACAAGGATCCAGAAAGTTTAGGAGGATGAACACCTCCCCGGACATGGAACACTGACTCTGTCACTAACCCGATCACTTCTCTCGCGAAGAAACTTGTGACGGCAGTGTCGGAGCAAGGTAACACTGGAACAAAGGTGATTCTTGAATTACAGTCTACCGCTGAAAGACTGACAGCAGGCCTTTGTGAAATGAGGTACTGACAGGAAATAAGGGAACATATGGCTATCTAAAAGCCACTGAAAACGTCGGATGGACACTCACCGAGTACCACCAGATGATGGGAGGGTTGTCGCCCACCACACATCGCCCTACTCGACCCAGGTGATGTAAGCAGGAAATGGACAATGGTAAGGACACACACACACACACACACACACACGATGTGCACCAATGCATTTCCGAGGGGTTTGGGGGAGATGGAAGACTGGGGGTGGCCCGGTGAAGTGAGAAATGGAGATGGTATTGACAGCCAACATAAAACAAAAATTGCCCATACAATGTCTTATTGGGATTCTAATATCAGACTCGCATGACTGAGATTCTATGGTTGAAATGCGGTTCAGTTTGTTAATGTGTTTATATATTGTGGGGGGGGCGTGGCTTGGGCAGCCATGGAATAGGTTGCGATCCCAGTGTGCTCCATGATCCGGAGACCAGATCCGACTGCAAACGCACTTTATTTCCCTTGATTATAGCTGCAAAATACATGGAAAGGCGTGGGAAGGCATCTGGCAGAGCATAAGCGGGCTGGCAGCACGCTCAAGGCCGAGGAGCAGCCAGACGGGTACATTGTATCTTTGAGATCAGCCACGAGAGAAACATCAAAATGGCGGCGGTAGCAGAGAACAAAGGGATCCTGAGAGGTGCGTCCCTATAATGAATTGCCGTCTCCTTCGGATGGCTACAGTAACACGCTGCGGAAGTAAATATACGAAAGGACATTTATTGTTGCTCGCGGCTGCTAACCGCATGTGCCCTCTGCCGGTACAGCTGTGACAGTACTGCATCAGAGAAGCGCATCGGGTGTGCGTGCCTGATGATCCACAGTTATACGTAGCGAAATACAGAACGGATGAGCTGCGCCCGCCGTGTGCGAAGTCGGAGGCGGAGAGCAGCGGCTGACCCTGCACAACAGTGGGCTGCCGCTGCCACACACATCTGATGCCAGCCCGTGGCCGTGAGCTCCTGGGACGGGTGCTACGTGCTGTGTGCACCGGAGCGAGATCCCTGGCAGATTGCCTAGCGAAGCGGAGCTGCGACCAGCATACTGCATTTACAGTGGACAGTCAATAGCAGGCTGGTGGATGCACACGGACATAACATAGTGCTGTGTGTTGCATAGAGCGCTGGCTGACCCTCTGCCATACTGCATCCTGAGACTACGACCTGGGGAGGTCCTGCACTGAAATACTGGCATATCACAGCCACATATGAAGGACCCTGCAGATTGAAAGTGGACTGGGGGTAATCTAGGAAGTGGAGCGCCACCATACCTCCTGATAAGGCAAGGACGGGGTAATGGAAATAAATTGATGGCTGATGCATGTGAGCGCGTGATACGTCATAGCAAGGACATACCCTAACTTGGTGAAAATCTACATATGACCAGGCAGACCAACGCAAGGAGGAAGAGAAGTAACATAACTGTGGGTTGGCAAACGAGCGCTCCCGGGCTTAGTCACACAGGCGCTTGACAGAGCTGGTAAGCAGTTGAGAGGCCAGAGGCTCGGGACACGGATGCAAGATGGCGCCTTGACTGGACTGGTGTGGTTCCTTGCTGATGTGAGACAACGCAGCAGGAGAAGCGGCCTCACGAGGAGTCAGACACTAGCAGCTGAATCGAGATCAGGAGTAGAGATAAGAGGAGCCTAAACAAGTGCTGGAGGACTGCGACATAGGAAGCAGGGGTGGTCCGGTCCAGACACAGGCGTCCAAGAGAAACCCCCCCCCTTTTTTGAGGTGCGTGTGTGGCGCTGGACTTCCCAAGGCCCTGTGACACCGTGGCGAGGACGTGAGTGAACTGTGTGATCCTTTGAAACACGCTGATGGTGCACAGATAATTGTGCGCAGAAGGAAAACGTGGGAGAAGACAATCCATCTGAAACATAATTTCATGTGCCACAATATAACGCAGCCTGCTGAAGCTGACGCCCCAGTGCCGGAGGACATGGGAGTGACACAACAACACTGAATTGTGGGAACCAGACACGCAGGAGAATTGCGCGATGTCAGTGAAAGGACTGAGAGCCAAGTCTAAACAACCCACAATGGAGGCCTTTGCGAAAACACAGCGGACCCCTACAACAGCGGCACAGAGCACGGGTGCGGCCTCCGCAGATGGAGCCTCAGAAGGAGATAACCGTCAGGTCCTAGCGGCCATCACGGAATTGAGCACCAAATGGGGCGCAGTAATGGCGGGCCTGCGGACAGCCCTGGAGAACAAAATTGACACTGTGGGAATCAAAGTCACCCTGCTACGATAAGATGTTAGAGCGCTGGCAGAGAGAACGAGTGGCCTGGAAAGCGCAGTGAAGGTTAACACAGATGTCCGCACGAACAACGCAAAGGAGGTCCACGTGTTAATACAGCAGGTCGCCAACCTTGAGAATCGAGTGGAAGAAGCGGAGGGAAGGGCGAGAAGGAACAACATACGGGTGGTTGGCCTGCCCGAGGGAGAAGAGAGCCATGACCCCACGGACTATGTGGAGAACATGATCCTCCAGGCGATAGGAGCAGACAAACTCTCACAGGGGTTCACTGTTGAGCATGCGCATCGAGCCCTGGTGAGGCCAATAATCGCAAGGATCCTGAACTATAAAGACAGGGAGAAGATCCTGGAGTATTTTCGTAAGGGTGGAACAATAGAGAGAGCATCCACCAATATCACGGCATACCCGGATTACACGATGCTGGTGCAGAGGCAAAGGTATGGCTGTGTAGGCGTCAAGAGGAGGCTGCGCACGGCAGGCATCAGATATATGCTTCTATACCCGGCGAAACTAAAGGTGTTGCACAAGAGCAGAGTGCTTTTCTTCGACACCCCGGAGGAGGTGGCGTCATGGCTGGATCTGCAGGGCTGCCCGGAACAGGAGGCTGAACGAGATCGGCAGGAGCAAGACAAGTGAGGAGTCTGTGTCGTGGACATTAAGGGGATAAGCGGGAGGGTGGACTGGTCATGGGAACATGGGAGATTTGATTGACATTTTGTAGCCTTTGGACCTTATGCTTCGGCTGGACTGGAATATAGAGAATTAACTGCATGCTGGAGCTGAATAGCATTAACATTATGCGTAGTAAATTGGGAAATAGGAGCAGAGGGATGGAAGCAACCTACCCCTGAGAATTAGTAGTTAAGTGGCCATTAGGGCGACTTCACCCTACTGAGCCCTGAGTATAGACTCTCTAGGCAGGGCTAGATGTGGGGGTGCCTGAGATCCAGGGATGGAGCTGGGCAACAGTTGGGGAGGGTGTTGTTGGGTGAGGGCAGGGAGGTGGGAAAGTTTGTGTACATAGTTTTGGGGAGTTTCAATTTGAATACGAGCCTACATAGAAGAGTCGAACGGTTGAGTCTGAACTGCACTGGTGGGAGGAGGAGAGGGATTCGGTCATGCCATGGGGGATCTTAGAATAATTACCTGGAATGTTAGGGGACTTAATAGTTATTTAAAGAGAAATAAGGTGATGCTATACCTTCGGAGACAGAAAATTGACATTGCTTTACTGCAAGAAACTCATCTGACGCGAGACAAGTTAGAAATGATCAAGAGGAAATGGAAGGCAACGGTGGTGGGGGCTCCATATTTGGCCTATGCCAGGGGAGTGATCACCTGGGTGGCGCCACATGTCTGTTTCAGCTGTTGCAGACGCGGGTGGAGGCAGATGGGAGACTGGTTGTGGTGAAAGGACTAATGGAAAACCGGGAAATAAGTGTGGTTAACGCGTACGCCCGAACCAAAACACCGCAGCTTATTTCAGGATGCTGTGTGGTAATCTGAGCATGTGTGTAGGGAGTGCGGTGATCTGGGGTGGGGACTTTAATTGTGTATTGAATCCTCGGGTAGACAGGTCGGACGGGAGGCAGGATAGGCCGGCCCCGTCGGCCAAGGCGTTACATGCACTTCTAAATGATTTTGGATTAGCGGATGTATGGAGAGAACACCATCCACAGGCGAGGCAGTATTCGCATTATTCAGCCCCGCAGCAACTACACACAAGGTTGGACTTTGTCTTTGCCACCCCAGAGATACTGACCGAAATTACGCAAATTGAATATAAAGCAAGGGTCCTTTCGGACCACTCGCCCCTGCTCCTTCATTGGCAATGTTGTCCCCCTAGAGCAAGAATACCGACATGGCGCCTCAGAGCAGAGGCGCTCAGAGATCCCATCTTTAGAGAAGACGTGAGGGAGGAAATTGTCAGCTATTTTGAGACAAACACAGGCAGTGTAGACTCAGCAGGCACTGTGTGGGAGGCCTTTAAAGTTGTGATTAGAGGAGTGGCCATAGCGAAATCTAAAGGATTGCAGGGAGGGATCCTAGTGGAATTACAGGAAGCCGAAAGAGAATTGGAAAAGGCGCTGAGGGGCAGGAATAATGCCACTCTAGACAGTGGCCTAATACTGAGACTGCAGCAAAAGTGTGCTGAACGCTGGGAAAGACTGGGTAACCTTAACTATAAGAAATATATAGAGAGGCAACATGCAGGAGGCGACAAACCGGGTCGGATTTTGGCATGGCTATACAAGAGCGAAACTCCGAGACCCCCAATCAGAGTGATAGAAAGGGAGGGTGGAGGGGAGGCGGACACCCAGGAAGGAGTGAATCAGGAATTTGCAAAATATTATGAGTTGTTGTATGGGGATGATGGAGGGGATGATCGCAAGAGGATAAGAAACATTGGAGGACATAGGATTGCCACAGATTAGCGCAGAGGAAAGAGAGGAAATGGATGCACCAATTACTCTGGAGGAGCTGGGAGAAGTGGTAAGGCAGTTGCCGACCAGTAAAACCCCGGGGGCTGATCGGCTACCGAGCGAGTTCTATGAAGCATTCAAGGAAGAGGTACTCCCCCCCCCCCCTCCCTCCCCCCACTGTTGGACATGCTAAACGAGGCGCATGAGCGAGGCAGATTGCCAGAGTCATTGAGAGAAGCGATCATAATACCGCTCCTCAAACCTAATAAGCCTGGACACAGCTGCAGTTCTTATAGACCCCTGTCAATGTTGAATCAAGATAGTACAATTCTGACTGCTATCCTGGCTAATAGACTGCGCAAAGCTATAGACAAATTGATACACCCAGATCAGACGGGCTATGTCCCTAATAGGAACATATCTCATAATCTCAGAAGGCTCCACAGAGTCATTGAATACGGGAACACGAGTGAAGATGACCTCGCGGTGGTGTCGCTGGATGCAATAAAGGCCTTTGACTCGGTCAAATGGCCATGGCTGATGGCGACCCTTGTTGGTTACAGGATGGGTCCGGGATACCTACAGTGGGCAAAATTGTTATATTGTGAACCGCTTGCTAGGGTTAAGACAGGGACAGTGGTATCGGAGAAGTGGAAACTTAGCAGAGGTACCAGACAAGGCTGCCCATGGTCTCCTATGCTCTATATATTGGCTCTAGAACCCCTGGCTATTTATTGAGGCAACAGTATGACACAATAGGCATCCCTGTGGGGGATGAACGACACCTGATCTCATTGTATGCAGACGATATTCTACTGAACCTTCAACATATACTGGGGGTGATAGGCAGAAATGTCTGGCATAGCGGTGAACCCCCAGAAGTCAAGGATGTTCCCACTGGGTAGGTATAGAGGGGTCCCCCTGGATCACCTCCCAGTGCTACTGGTACCGTGGGCTGCCAGCACATTCCGCTATTTAGGAATAGATGTCTACCACTCTGTAGAGGAAGAACACAGGCGCAATACAGAAGTAGCTGTCACGAAAATCGAAAACTGCATGCGGGTCTGGGTTAAGCTCCCCCTGGCAATGATGGGACGTAGGGCAATGTTAAAGATGGTGGTTCTGCCTAGGCTTCTCCACTACTTTGGGAATATCCTGTATTGGATACCCAAGAAGTTTTTTAGCAGACTGGCCAGTATGTGTCGGGACTTCATATGGCAGGGTACACGAAAGCGAGTAGCTCTATGGAAGCTGCAGAACAAGGGGGTATAAAATGGCCTAATTATGAAGCCTATTATGTAGCGAGCCAGCTGCCATACGTGGCTAAATGGCTCTCGGAGGACGCGACCACCGAAACCAGGCTGTTCCAACGGGACTGCGCCCCATTCTACTTGAGAGAGATAATATGGTTGCCCCGGGCTGTATTAGAAGGGTGCCCCAGTATGATGGTGCCAGGCTGGAAGATGTGGCGCAGGACGTGGCAACTGATGGGGAACCCATGCCCGTGCTCCCCTCAGGCACCGTTGGTTGCACTGGCGGGTTGAGATGTACAATTTAGGGCGACAATTAGAAACCATTGGGAGCCGGTTGGGATAGTGACATTGGGAGATATCTGGCAGGATGGGACCATAACCGATTTTGAGGAGTTGTGGGCAGAAACAGGGTTGCACACCGGCCAGTATATCACGTACCATAGACTGGTGCGGGAGCTTAAGAGAATGTGGTCTGAACTGGTGCTTGAGGAAGAACCAGATATTACTATGGATACAATATATGATATACGAGAAGGGGGACACGAGATATCTAGGATATACGAGTTGGTGATGTTTAGAGTGGGGAAGGAGTTAGTGCAACTAAGACTGGACTGGGAGGAAGAAGTGGGTATCTCGAGGCAGGACGGGATGTGGGAACGAGTTCAGGGGTATCACAAGAAAGTGTCAAGAAATGCTAGACTACAACAGATGCAATTGTACATTACGCATAGAGCGTACCTGATACCCCAAATGATGGCCGAGTTTAAGAACATGGGACGGCAGGCATGCCCCAAGTGCGATGAGAATGCGGGCATGGTACATATGTTCTGGTCATGCCCGGTCATTGAAGGCTTTTGGGGGGGAAGTTGCACGCACTCTAGAAGTAAGAGGTATTAGGCTTGTGGTGGATTCTGTGTGGGCCTGCTTGTTAGGGGGGGTTTCCCTAGGCCACGAAAACTTAGGCATATCAGCAAATTGAAAGATCTAGCATATGCGCTTGCTAAGCGGAGAATTGCTATGGGGTGGAAGACTTGCCACAAACCACGATTGGAGTCATGGTGGATGGACCTGCAAAAATGGGCGTAGGCTGAAACCATGGTATGGCAAGAAGCTAGCAGTAGTGGGGAGGAGGGAGAAACTGAGACCCTGATGGCCTGGAGACTGCTAATAGCAGAACTATTTGGATCAACCCAGGACGCTTTGGATATAACAGATAGCGAAACCTCACCATAAAATGCAGGAATTGAACGACAGCAGTAGTAAGCTCGGAATGGGGGGAGGGAAAAGGGAAGCAGTGAACATTTAATAAAATGTATTAAAAATATATATATATTGTGGGGGGGGTTGGGGGCTCATGGTTAAGACAAGATATATATGTTATTGGTACCGTTCGAGGTACGGTTCCCGCTGGTGGTCCGAGGGTGACTGGGTGAGCATAACCCGGCCAAATCGGACGCCGCTTAGGTGGGTGGGGAGGGGGATTGGGGCAGTGCAACTCAAAGTGTCTGAGGAAACAGATGAGGGAAAGGGAGAGAGGGAGGGAAAGGCAAACTTCGTACCTTTAACGGCAGAGCACCAAGAATGCTAATCGGCCCGCACAGGGCCACGCAAAACCCGGCTCATTAGCAAGAAGTTAGACATGTGGCAGGTACCTAGAGCACAGACATTGAGGCAGACGCACTAACTTGGCTATTCCACACATATAAATAACAATGGCGACTCCACCTAGACACTGCATGCTACGCATATGCACACTCAATGTGAAAGGCCTAAACTCCCCCACAAAACGCTCATTAGTAGCTAGAGAATTTAAGAGGTCCAACATTGATATTATGTTCCTACAAGAGACAAAATACCAGAGGGGCAGCGAGAAAGGGATCCCCAGTAGTCTGGTGGGGCACGCTTACTGGAGTTCGGGCGTCACCAAAAAAGCTGGGATGGGAATCCTGGTCCGAAAAAGCCTGCGCGTGAAGATCTTAGACTCCTGGTCCGACACAGAGGGCAGAGCCATGGTAATAGTGGGATCCATCTGGGACACAGTGATAACCCTTGCCACAATTTATGCTCCCAATCAAGGTCAAAAGAGATTCCTTCTTACAACAACCGAATGGCTTTTCAACAAGTCGCAAGGTCACACTATTCTAGGGGGGGGACTTCAACACGTGGATGAGCGGTACCATGGATAGGCAAACCACACATGACGTCTCCCAACCCCCCCAGACAAAAGAACAAGTAGAAATAAAGCAACCCTGGCCTTGTACGGCCTCTCTGACAGCTGGCGTCACCGACGCCCATCTGACAAGGAATTTACCTTTCGGTCCATCCCCCACGATACGCTCACAAGAATAGACTGTGTTCCCTTCTGCGGACCTAATGAGAATACTGCAGACCGCAAACATACACCCCATTGCATGGTCTGACCATGACATGGACTGGGATGGCCTGGCCCGTCGCAACACACAGTGGAAGTGCAACGAAACTCTGTGGTTGGATGTGGTTTTTAGGGAGGAACTAGAAAATGAAATTAAACAATTCTTCATAACCAATGACACAGGTGAAGTCGCGAAAATAAATGTATGGGAAGCGGCAAAGGCCACTTGGCGTGGGATCCTAATCAGAGAGGGAGCGAGTAAGAAGAGAGAACGCACCTTATTGGAGACTAACATCAGAAAGAAACTAGACACAGCACAGACGTCCCCACAAAACAGATCTAGACACCTTGCCGAAGCCAAAGACCTAAGGGGGGGGAGCTAAAAGCCCTGGAAATGGGTGGGGTAGCTCAGACCTTACAATACCTAAAACAAAAATACTACGAGAAGGGAGATAAAGGTGATGCCCTCCTCGCGGCAAGACTTCGTGCACAAAGGGCCGAAAGATGGGTGAACACGATAGAGAGGACGGATGGTACCCTCATAGACATAGTGGAATCTTCCCCAGAAGGCATACAAGAGGTGTTTGCCTTCTTTTATGAAGACTTATATACCAGCGACCCTCCTCCCCCAATGGGGTGTGTAGACGCTTACCTCAAAGAGACAGATCTCCCTACACTCACGAGTCTCGAGGCTGAGGCCCTCTACGCACCGGTCACCGGGGACGAAGTTTCCGAGGCCATCAAGCGTCTTAAGTCAGGGAAGGCACCAGGGGATGAGGGCTTTACGCCCAGCTTCTATAAAACGTTCACTGCGTTCCTCACCCCCTTCCTAGTTACCCTATTCAATAATATCTTTGAAACGGGACGGGCACCTCCGTCCTTTGCCCAGGCCCTCCTAACGGTCATTCCGAAAGAAGGTAGAGACCCGAAACATTGTGCATCGTATCGTCCCATATCACTCCTCAACATAGACGCCAAAATATACGCGCGAGTAATAGCAGCCAGACTAGAAACACACCTACCTAAATTAATACACCCAGATCAAGTCGGCTTTGTAATGGGAAGACAGGGAGCGGATACAATGAGGAAAACACTACACCTGATGCATGAGGCGCAGGGGAGGAGTGACGACCCAACCCTCCTGTCGCTTGACGCCGAAAAGGCCTTTGACAGAGTGGACTGGGAGTTCCTGGAAAGGGTCTTAGTCTGGATAGGTCTCGGCCCCAAACTCTGTCGCGCCATCAAGGCAATATACTCCTCTCCCATGACCTCTTTGACAGTGAATGGTGGCTACTCAAGATGGTTCCCACTGGAAAGAGGAACCAGACAGGGCTGCCCACTATCCGGCTTACTATTTGTGCTGTCTCTTGAACCACTCGCGCAGAAGTTAAGGCTTGACAAAAGGGTGGAGGGAATTACAGTTGGGGACCGAGAATACAAACTAGGCCTATATGCAGATGATATTCTCCTACACACAACCAACCCCCCAAGTTCGATCCCGGCAGCTATGGAGATAATTGAGGAATACAGCCAACTGGCGGCCTTGAAAATTAATACAGCAAAATCAGACCTCCTTCCGATTGACAAGAGTAGGGACTTGGAGGTTGATAGATTCGCACCTCTAGGTATGAAGGTCAGTCTCACCACGATGCGGTACCTGGGTATCAATGTGACTCGAAACCTAGGTGACCTATTTGAAGCCAACTTCCCCCCGATATTACACACGCTCCAAAAAGATATTGCCCGGTGGACAAAGCTCACAATCTCGTGGATGGGCCGTTTGAACACCATTAAAATGGTAATTCTACCAAAGCTCCTCTACTTATTCCAGATGCTTCCCATCCAACTACCCAAAGAATTCTTTGTAACCACTAAAAACTTTCTACACACCTTTCTATGGCAAAACAAAAAACCAAGGGTCCCTGCTGCGTTACTTCACCTTCGGAAAGACGATGGGGGGGGGTAGGCCTCCCGAACATAGAGCTCTACTACAGGGCAGCTCAATTACGAGTACTAATCCCGCATGTGAGACAACAAAAAGACCTCTAATGGATAGCTCTAGACAACTATCACCTGCGCCCATTTTCGTGGGAGAATGGTTATGGGTACCCGGACCCCAGTTACGAAATAGCATTAAAAACCATGCCATTCTCGGGACCTTATGGGCCTTATGGAAACCAAGCAAGGATATGAAAGGAGTCACGACATGGCCCTCCCCAATAGCACACTTATGGGCACCCGGCATTCAAGATGATATCCCTGATCTAGGTAGTTTTGAATCATGGTACCAGGCGGGGCTTGAAAGGGCAGGGCAACTATGGCGAAATAATGCATTAGTCTCCATCCAGGACCTGGAAGAAGCCCTTGGCATAGGCCCACTCTCAGCTTTCCTATATTTGAGACTGAAAGGCGTCATGACCCGCGAAATCTGGAAGGAGGCCCTTCAAAGAGACCTCGCCCCATTCCAAAGCATTCTAGACACATACCTGGGCTCTAAGGGCCTCATAAGTGCAATGTACACAGCGTTAGTAGGAATCAATATAACCCCCTCAACTACTTTAAAACAGAAATGGGAAAAGGACCTTGGCAGACATCTCTCCTCAAAAACATGGCTTAAGATATGCAGAAGGACCTCAAAAACCTCTATCTCATGCCAGTACAAATTGCATGGAATTAAGCTACTCTACAGATGGCATTACGACCCTCTTAGACTGGCTAAGATGTATCAGGATGTAAGTCCTTCTTGTTGGCGGGGCTGTGGCCAGAAAGTGGATTACTGGCACATGTGGTGGGGATGCAAGGCGGTCCAAGCTTACTGGGACGAAGTCCTCAGCTGGATCAAAGAGCTCGAAGGGGAGGAGAGGGAGAAGCAACCACTCATGATACTATTTAGCTTGGTCGAGACGGATGAACAAACACTTAAGGTACCTAAAATGGCACATGGGCTCCTGCTTGCTGCAAGGGCCTGCCTCACGACGGTGTGGAAAAGGGTAAGTCTACCAACCAAAGCTGAGTGGATCAATGTGTCCCGTAATATTTACAATATGGACAAGCTAACAGCCGCCATCCATGGCGATCGCACCTCCATTGACAATGAGTGGTCTGAATTCCGAGCCAAGTACATTACCTGAGTGTGCAACACAACGTAGCCAAGTCACCAGTTTTTTTTGGTTTTGTTCTGTCTATTGACTCAATGTTAACCCCAATATGTCATATGTAAGTACCACTGCTTCAAATGACGAATTTGCCTACTAACTCTGCCGTCGATCTACAAAAATCAGTGAGACCATCTTTCGTCTCAAGGGTTGCAGGGTGGGGGAGGGTGGTAGGGGTTAAGTTGGGGTTACGAGTTATTATGAGCGATTGAATTGCACATGTTATTTCACAATCTTTGTAATGTAAACTGCAATATTCTTGTTGAAAACCAATAAAACCAATTTAAAAAAAAAAAAAAAAAGGAAGGCATAACATGTTGAACGAAAGTGCTTCAGCCAATGCTTCTTAACCACTGGGAATTCCTTGTATTGCATTTTATTCCCTTTTCTTTTAGTTAGCCCAGGACACCACAAAAAGAGTCCATCCACATCCAAATCATTCTTAGCGCTTGCCCCAAGGCTCGCAGTCCAACCTGTGGTGGCAGATTTATTATTTGTTTTCTTCTTTGCTAATCTGTCACGTGTTCTCACTTTGCCATTTCTACTTTTCGTATGAGATTAATGATTAGAATAGACTCTCTAACGTATCCTTTCTTGTTAACAGTGGAATTTGAGTATAATGATGTATTCGTTTTTTATATGTTTCTCCCTTAAATTCACTTCTGGCACAAAGTGCATCATTTGAGTTGAGCCATGAGGCACCAGTTCTGTGTGAGGCACCAGAGATCTCACCTGATACTGAGCACCAATGGCAGTGAGCAGGTAGTAGTGGAAAGTTCAGCCATGTGCAAGATGGAAAATGGCGATCTTCAGCGTTGTTCGACCACAAGCTTTTCAGAACAATTTAGGTGAGGTGATCAGTGCAGTGGAGAGAATGGCATTGACTACTGTGGTGAACCAGGAGTAAGATTTTCAAGGAAAACATTTCAACTGTGTTTATGAAACTAAAAAGAAATTGCCTGTCTATCCCTACTGCTAATGGGTGTTTTCCATGCCTACAAAACTAATAAGGGTGCTTGTCCATTATCAAAATCAAAAGCAGTCCCATGGTTCAACATTAGCAGGAGCTGGGAGCTATTTAGCTCCTTGTTAGATAAGATTTTCATATCTATGATAAATCTTCCTGCCTGTGTCAACCCAGAACCTTTTGCTTTGACTAGGTAACTATTGTACCTTGTCCCTAAGTGAAGGGGAATCTTTTTTTCCTCTTTCACATAGTCTTTTACTCTTTTTTATGGGTGACCTTTGTATTTCTCTCCATAATGTACAGTTGAAGTTATAGTTTCCTACAACCTTTGAGCTTAGGTTGGGTTGCCCCTACAGTTCCCAAGTAGTAAAGAGGGATTTTCATCCCCTTTACAATTTATATATGTGAGCCAGCACACCTCGCCTTATGTGGCGTGCTGGCGGGATACAATGTATCCTCTTTCTTACTTACCTGTAAGATTTTTGTTACAATTGCAAGTTTGCTTGAATGGCTGTGGTTTTACTTGCATGACTTTTAGTCATTTTTACTCGCAGGCTGTTAATTCAGCCTTGGTAAGGCACAGAAGGGCGACCGTTTTTCTAAAATGATGGGATCCTTCATTTTTCACCATTTCTTGCTTGCTTGTCGTTTCTGAGGTCTTTCCCTGCCATTCTAGGTGGGAACTACCTCAGTGGGAGTTTTGTCTTCAGCAGGAATCCTTTGCATTCCCTGCCCAGGCTCCAGAGTATCTGAGAAAGTAGGAAGCGAGGGAGGAGTCCAAAACTATGCAGCCCTTTGTCTTTCACCTTCCCTGAAAGGAGCCCAGTCTCAAGAGGAAGATGAAGAAACAATAGCCGATGCGATTTCCAGTGATCGGAGAGCCTGCTGTAACCCTCTTCCAATCAAGCTGGGGATCCCAAAAAGGACAACCATCCCTCCTCACCCACCCCCCACCCCAGAGCCCAGTGAGATCAACTAGACTCAAGAAGAACTGCATTTTGAGACATCCCAGGTCGTGCTGCGACCTTGCAGGGCTGCAATACCCTGGGACCTCGAGACATTATGCGGTGCATGGTCTTCCAAATTGCGCTGCAACTTTGGTGGCCTCCTTCTGGCTCTCCAGAGTCATGTATTAAGTCCTTGAAGCTCCCTCATCGGAGTGCTGGACCAGATGAGAGACTAGAATCTGACCAGCGATATTCAGTCTTCTCCTCGCTCCTGAAAAAAGCGCCAAAACCACAGAACCGCATCCTACCACGAAGAAACTCGTGCTTTGAGACTTCCCCGTTGATCCCTGCTGCAAAATCCCATCCACTATCTTCAGTCTTCATGACAAGGAATTCATCGACCAGGTCTTTGGCTGCAGATCCTGAAGTCGTCATGCTGCAACTCTTCTTCTGTGCTGAGGTACTGTATTGGCTGGGGTATTTACTTACCTTAAGCCTTTTGTGATTCCTGTGTAGCTTTGGAGTGTTTCTTGTGATTGGGAGTCCTCTCATCCAGTTCACCCAGGCCAACTGCTGGAATCCTCCTAGGGTGTCTTCACAGAAGTCCCTGGACCCTAACATACTCTAAAGTGAAATACTTACTTGTTTTAAGAGACTTCCTCAGGAACTCTGACTTTTCCTGCAACTGAACCCCATCTCACCCTGCCTACAGCTGGGACCTAGATCACTAGGGTCCCTCTTCTGCCTCTGAGAGAACTCATGCAATAGACTAGGGAAGAACTGGATAAGAAAAGGATTCGACCTTGAAAAGTATACTTACTGGTGAAAGGGTTGGTTGGTAACTGCCCCTCTGAGAGTGAGCAGTTACAAAAGTTCTTACTTTTAATGTGTTCTTCCATTCTAAAAAAGAAATATGTAAGGTTATTTTACTCACCTGTGAATTGGTTATGCCTCTTTCTCAAATGTAATGCTGTTAGCTAACTATTTCTTTCAGAATATTAGTGTATATGCTTACCAGCTGTGTCTTGCTTCCCCTGACCTACTGTACACCTCTCGAGAATAAGTCTGCCTTGGGTTTTACATGCCTTGAATAGCTGTGTACAATTCCAAATGAATGTGTTGTAGGTTTCTACTTGGCTTGGTCTGCTTTGTGCCATCTTAAACCAAGTTAGAGAGTTATTGCTTGCCTTAGTCTGTGTTCCACTGAACTGGGAAAGCAACTGTAATTGTATATTACATACCTAAGTTTTACCTGCCTAGAATAGCTGTGTGCCATTCTTAAAAAGTGTCTGTAGGTTTAGCTGACCTTGGTCTGCCTGGTACAATCCTAAATTAGTCTAGGAAGTTATTGCTTACCTTAGTCTGTGTTCCACTGATCTGGAAAAGCAACTGTAATGGTATATTACACCAAAAGGTCTTACTACCCTCGTATAACTGTTATCCTGAATGTAGTTATAGGTTTATACTGTTCCTCGTATCTGTGTTCTACTATTCAGAAAAGTATCCTGGTAACTGGGTTGGTTTACTAAGTGATTCCTTAAACTGAGTGTCACTGCATGACTGACAGGGTCTACTACCCTTGACTTACTGTAAAGTAATCTAAATGCAACCAATGGTTTTACTCCCCTTGAATAGGTGTGTCCTGTACTAAATGTGTTTGATAAGGTCTGACCTTCCTAGAAATCCTGCTCGTTTTCTGAACAGGGGCTATTCTGTGGTCTGTGTCATTTAAAGCGTTGTGTTATTATAATTTATTTTTATATATAATGTGATAGTACTTATTTTCCCAATATTCCTCTTGGCCTACTTATATTTCAGTAAACCCTTTATTTATACAATACATAGTGTTTCTTTTATACCATATGTATGCTACAATTTCTTTGTACCAAGCTACAGCCCTCTCTCCCTCCAAAGATGAGCCTGGCTGCTCTACGCTACAACTGCTAGCATGTGCTACTGGTGACTCCCCAGGCAGGTGGTGACATAAAAACATAGCTAAGTGATAATTAACTGTGTACATTTGGGTATGTATACAAAAGAGATTAAATAGCACACCTACTAAAGAATATTGAATAGCATATAATGGGCAAAATGTTGTGTTTGCATCTTGCGCACAAGTTAGATTTGCTCTGCGCTATTAGTGCATAGAGGTAGCTCCTGCCTAACGTGTGATGCCCGATACCCAGGAGCTGCTTTTTGCCCCGGTGAACAAATCCTAATTATGAGCCCTTAGCCCACAAACAACTTAAAAATAGAAGCCCTAGAAACAGCCTCTCAGCTTGGGCTATGTCTGGCTAATTGTCCTTTGGATCTCTCTGGAGAGGGTTTTCAGTTCATACAAAAATAGTTTTAGAAGAGAAGTTTTCTCAGCTCCTGTGTTAGCCTCTTCAGAAAGTATTGTAAATCTCCTATATAAATCAAATATCTCAAATTCGTTACGTGGGGCAATGTGTTACTTTTCTTCCACCTTGACCACTTTCTCTCAATTGATTCTTTATCTTGTGATGAATCCCTAGATGACGTCCCTTCTCTCATAGAGGGGAGACCTTTTCCCACGGGGACAGGGCGGTGCACCCACAGTCCCCCTAGGGGTGGTGCATCGTGGGAGCATCACATGGGCAGGGGGACCCCTTATGAGACGAGGGAGGACATTTTGAGGAGAATGCGGTATTAATCCGGCCCTTTACCACCTTCCTCACCCTGTAAAGGGTAACCTAGTCCCACACACCTTAATATGTCTTTAGGGTAGACCATTCCATCTCGCTACCTTATACTGAGACAAGAAAGAGTAGGGACTACCGATGTGAGACCCACTGCAGAACTGGAACGAGAAAGAACATCTGTGACCCAGTAGAGAGTGGGATGAAGAAGGGGCGCATAGTGCTGAAGAGTGCTGAAGAACACCCCGCGGAACCAACAAGAGCAGACGTCATTGTGGTTATTGCGTATGTATAAACACAGAAGGATGACTAAGTCTGTCAAGCCCTCCCTGGAGCTACCACGAAGGCAAACCCTGGAGAAGAAGGCAGCTCCGGTGTGGACAGACCTCTCTGGAGGCTGTGAAGATGATTATCCAGGCTGAGAAGATGATGATCCAGGCATCCCTGAAGACCGGCAAGCGTGGCAAGCAGGAGCCATGCCAGCTGGAAGAGGCTTTAAAGCCCCAAAGCAGATCGCAGCCATTCTGAAAACCCCAGGATCACTGCGGACATCAAGAAAATGTACCTGGTTGGAAGGCGAGGCGCTGGGGCCCCAAGCCAGTGGCTGAGAGGCAGGAAGGAAGAAAAGTAGCCCAGCATTAAGGGTCTGGGACCCTAATTGAAACAAAATTAACCTTTTCACAGTGGAGGAGCATCCTCATCGCGCCTCATAGTCACAGTACCTGGCAGGAGAGTACAACAGGTGGTCTGTGCATCATGGACCTAAAGTGCGTGTCTGGGACCCACACCCATAGAAGCAACCCAGTATTTTCTTGTGGCTCGTCATAGGTACAGTGCCTGTTACGGAAGTAAACCAGGGGTATTGTATACAAATAGCTGGGAAGTAAGAGAAGCACCATACCACTTCTTCACCACAGTACCTGGCAAGGACAAGCACCAGGTCAACCAACCAGGTTTGCGGGACCCAAAACTAAGTAAGTAGAAGAAGCCAGGGGAGGGAGTCATCCCCCTACAGTATTGTGGAACACTGGTAAGAAACCTGAGGGAGGGAGTCATCCCCTCTGGTGTTGTGGAACATTGGCATAACTTGAAGAAACCAGGGGGGAGGGAGTCACCTCCACCTGGCCCGTTTCAAAGGAACTTTAAAACCTTTTGTCCAGAAGATAGCTCTGGAAGCTGGGAGAAATATGACTTCTGTTATTTGAAGAGTTCGGCATGAGGCAGAAATGTTATTGTCCCAATCGATCAGTCATGTTTTTTTGAGCAATTGTAATCTATCTTAACAGGAATTCCTATGCATCCTAAGGTAGTTTTCTTCACGTTTCCACATGCGAAAACAGGTTGAGCGCTGCCATCTTGTGCTAATCCTATCCGTTGATACATCACCCTAAATTCAATTGCCCTTGCAGCACTAAATCATATCACCCGCCACTCAAGCTGACATCACTTGTCCAAACGATATGCTCCACCTATTTTCATGACGGTCATGGCCAGTGTAGCCAAAAGTACCCTGTGATCACCCACGCCATAACGTTACCTAACGCAGAACAAGGAAGATACACACCTACTCTTCACAGCGCAAACGTTTTCTTTCTTTTCACAAATCGGAGAACAAAACAATTATTTCAAAGAAAACCGCAATAGTCTGCAAGTACATTTATTTTTCACATAATGCTCAAAAGAGAATATTCTGTCCATGAAAACATTGATATCATTTTCCAATAGAAGTTATAGTTCTCCAGCATGGGGTCTGGCATGGATTCACATGCTCATGAATATTCCCCGTCGTCAGGCTGGGAATCCTCGGTACAGAAAAAAATCAGTATCAGTTTCGTTTCTGATCTGTCTTTCCTAGTAGTAACCAATCACTGATCTCTGGGTCATACTGTCCACAGCCAATGACTGCCCTTTCCCTAAGCCCCGGCTCCGGCAGCCATCCTCAGATTTTTACCGCACGTTCAAGTGTTGGGAGTCCTCGTGCTTAGCTCTCGAGCTTTTGCTGTGTTTTCGCACTATTTCAAAGAGAATTTCCCATTTTTCGGTTAAATTGAGCCTCAAGCTCCACCGTCTTTACATCCGATCAACGGGGACCCGTTTCGGAAGTTTCTATGCCCCTCAAGGGTGAAGATTTCATTGAACGACGCTTTTGGAGGATTCCAGAAGTTTCTGAAGCCTACCTCGGACATGGCCCAGGAAAAAGGGAGCTCGACACCTGGGAAGCTGTTCAGGGCCTGCCCTGGATGCCAGCTGCAGAACGTGTTCAAGGAAGAAGAGCATTCCTTATGCCTCTACTGTCTTCACGAGGACAAAACACACGTGGAGGAGGACTGTGCGTTTTGCGGTAACATGAGGGACTGCCATCTTCGTCTCGCCAACTGGCTGGAGGGAAAGAGCCCGTCAGGTGAGAAGAAAAAGAAGAAATACGAGCGGTCTTCTAAGTCCTGTGAGGGCGCCCCGGCGACAGAGGCCCAACAGAAGGCTAAGCACCGCGAGTCTGTGGGCACCGGGAGCGCCTAATGATCGGGCTCCTCAGCTGCCAGGCAGGGCGCCATCGACCGCGAGCCAACGCTCTGGCTCGGGTAAGAGGAAATCCGAGAACCCGGCCAAGCTTCTGGAGAGGCCCCGGTCGATCTCGAAGATTTCGGCTGAGGGGGAGCGAGCCGGGGAGCCCTCCCCCAAGGTGAAGGCCACAAGCACGCAGTCGGTGACTAAGGCCTTGATTCACCCAGCCAAGGCCTCTATCGAGGAGGTCGCGGCAACCCTGGCGCAGCCTGCGGACGTTGCACCTGTGGTAGCGGCCTCAGGGCCCAGAGTCTCCCTGCCACCTCGGAGGGAGGCATCTTTCAAGCCCATCGAAAGAACCTCCACGAAAGCCCCGGCGGAGAAAGAGGGGGTGGGGGGAGTTGCCGTCGTGGATTCAGACATAACCTCCGAGGAGGAACTTGTCGAAGCCCCTGAGAGCCACGACGCGGGCATGCAGGAGGACCAGCCCGTCGAGAGGCATCCCGACGAGGGGGATGACGGAAGCGATGGCGGCGCCGACGGGACCCCAGACCAACCGTCGCGCCCGTCGCAGCCAGTGCCGCAGGACAACTTGGCGGCCATTTTGATGGCAATTCAATCCTTATGCTCTGAAATAAGGACTAGATTGCCTTTACCCCCGACGGGGGAGCCGGAACCAGGTCCGACGGAGGAGCCAGGGGCAGGGCCGTCGGAAGTCCACCACCCAAGAGGAGAACACCACATCCTCCTGCACCCTTCCAGCCCTCGAGGCCTGTTCAATACTCCTCCCCGTCCATGGTCCGCGGGGATGACACGGGCACAGACACGGCCACGTCGGGCACGGACGACGAGGCGGCGACGGCGGGGTAGACCTCCCGTCGTCCACCCCTCCCCCCGGGCTTCCCCGCCCGATGAGATTGGATCCTTCTATGCAATGATCTCCAGGGCATCCGAACTTTTCCAGCTCTGCCACTAAGAAAAGGAGGGGTTCCTCTTTCAACATCGAGAGACCAAGAGGAAGACGGTCCTCGCGGTACCTCTACTGGATGACATCTGGGACGAGGGGCTCGCCCTCCTCAAGAACCCGTCCACGACGCTGGCAAAAGGGGACCGATACGAAAAGAAGTACCGGGTCCCCGACGCGGCCCCTCTGTGCCTTTGAGCACAGCCGACCCCGGATTCAGTCGTTTCGGCGGCGGCCAGGAAGAAGGCGGGGGGCATCGACTTCACCGCCGGACAGCGAGGGAAAAGAGCTCGACGCAATGGGACGACGAGTCATCATGTCGGCGGCTACGACGATTAAGGCGGCCAACGCCCTGGCTATCGTTGCCTGTTACGACAGGGAACTTTGGTATAAAATCGCTCCCTTGTTGGACTTCTTGCCGGATGACAAGAGGGCAGAAGCCCTGGAAATCCTGCAAGAAGGCGAGGTGGCGTCGGACCACGCAATAACGGTGGCGACGGACATCGCTGACACCGGTTTCTGCCAGTTGGGCAACAGTGTTTGCCTCAGATGGCACGGATGGCTGAAGGCGGTGGATTTCCTCCAGGACGTACAAGCCAAAGTGTTGGAAATGCCCTTCGACGGGAACAACCTGTTTGGGAAGACAGTTGATGAGTCCCTGCAAGCCATCAAAACGGACACGGAGACAGCCTGGGCCTTGGGAGTTCTCCAGCAACGACGGCCGTCCTTTCGGAACACCGGAGGCAAGCAAGGGGCCTCCAAAGGTTCCAGCAGCGGCTCCTCTACCTGCCGTCAAGCGGCCCGTTCCTCGTCGCAGGAGGCCTATAGAGGACGGGGCAAGTCTGGAGCTTCCCACCGTCGTCGCCAGGGAGGGCAAGGCGGCCTCGAAACAGGACTGAACCGACTGTGGCGTCGGGCCCCCACCGAAGCACCCCGGTGGGAGGCCGGCTGGCGAAGTTCATCAGCGTGTGGGAGTCCATTTTCACCGACCGTTGGGTGCTGGATACCCTGGCCCAGGGGCAGGCCCTCGAGTTTCTAAAGAAGTGCCCTCGCATGCACCCGTGGCCAGGAAGGAAAACCACATACCCCAGCTGCTGCTGGAGGTAAGGGCGATGCTCAAGAAAGGTGCCATCGAGCTCGTCCCAAAGAGACTTCGGGGCTCCGGGGTCTACTCAAGATACTTTCTCGTAAAGAAGAAGACAGGAGGTTGGCGTCCCATCCTGGACCTGCGGCGACTAAACAAGTACATCATGGCTCAGAAGTTCTGGATGGTCACCCTCCAGCACATGCTGGGACAGCTGGAGGTGGACGATTTCCTGTTGTCGTTGGACTTGGAGGATGCCTACTTCCACATCACCATTCTAAAAGGACACCGGAAGTTCCTCAGGTTCGTGGTCCAAGGACAGCACTACCAGTTCAAGGCCCTCCCATTCGGATTAAAGTCGGCACCCAGGGTATTCACCAAGTGCCTAGCACCGGTGGCGGCGTGGCTACGCCTGCAAGGGATCCACGTCTATCCCTACCTCGACGACTGGCTCATCCGAGCAAGGACAAGGGAGCTCGCCGTAGAACACACAGTGAAGACCGTCCAGCTACTCACGGACCTGGGGTTCTCCATCAACTTCCCCAAATCCCACCTGGTACCTTCGCAGATCGCCCTGTTTCTGGGAGCCAAGCTCGACACAGTGGCACGGCTGGCCTCGCCGTCCGACGAAAGGACGAAAGCCATCCTGGGCAAGGTGCAACGCCTGCTAGCCATGGACGTAGCCAGGGTAAGATCAATCAAATCCCTTCTCGGGATGAAGTCCTCCTGCATCTATCTGGTATGCCTGTGCAGACTTCGAATGCGTCCACTGCAAGAGTTCCTCGACGCATGCTGGATCCAGGCGACGGGCAGCTTCCAGGACAGGATACTGCTCAACGAGACCTTCCGGCGAGCGATCCAGTGGTGGGGCACCCGCACTCATCTAACGGCGGGCGCAGACTTTCAGACCCCAGCTCACCAAGTAACGGTGATGACGGATGCCTCCCTGGAAGGGTGGGGAGTGCATACCGGAAATCTCCACGCGAGAGGCCTTTGGCTCCCGAAGGAAAAACAGCTTCATATCAACATTTTGGAGCTCCGCGCAGTGTTTTGGGCCCTCGGGTCCTTTCTTCCGTCCCTCAAGGGCAGGGTGGTGAGGATCTTCACGACAACACCACCACAATGTTCTACATCAGGAAGCAGGGTGGAACCAGATCCCCAGCCCTGTCAAAGGAATCCCAGGATCTGTGGCACTGGGCCGTCGACCAGGGGATGTTTCTGGTACCTTTTTCATCTGGCAGGGATAAAGAACACCATCGCCGACTCACACAGCAGGGAGCTGCGCTCGTGCCAAGAGTGGGAGCTACGCCAGGATCAAGTGGATCGACTCTTTAGGCTGTGGGGCAGACCCCAGGTCGATCTCTTCGCAACAGCGACGAACTCCAAGTGCAAGAGGTTCACCAGCAGGTTCCCCCAACCGAGGAGCATGGGCGATGCTTTCACGTTCCCCTGGGACAACCTGTTCCTCTATGCTTTCCCGCCGTTGCCACTGCTACTCCGGCTCGTCAACCAGCTCAAGAGGTCCCGGTGCAGGATGATCCTCGTTGCACCGGAGTGGCCGAGACAGATCTGGTTCCCGGACCTTCTGGACTTATTGGCGTCACCAACAGTCAAACTGCCCGTGGACGCGGATCTTCTCTCCAGAGAAGGAGGCGCCATTCTTCATCACGACCCGAAGTCGCTGAACTTGCAGGCCTGGCTCCTGCAGCACTAGAGTTTGTGGGATACGATACACCGGCCAACTGCAGAGAGGCTTCTGCAAAGGCCAGGGCGTCCTCAACTCTCAAGTGTTACGGACACAAATGGAAGAGGTTCTCTGTCTGGTGCCGGGCACAGAAGATTAACCCTCTACGGATTAAGGCCCCTCAAGTACTGCCTTACCTACTGTCGTTGGCCAAGGCTGGACTAGCTCACGCCTCCATCAAGATACATCTGGCTGCCATCTCCAGATACACCAGGACAACAGGACGGGTGTCCTTGTGGTCTCATCACCTGGTGAAGGAATTTATGAAGGGACTGTTCCGCTCGTTCCCACCGGTGAAGGCCCCAGCCCCGGCGTGGGAGCTCAACGTGGTGCTGACTAGGCTCATGGGGACCCCGTTCGAGCCTATGCATACGGCACCGTCGAAGTTACTATCGTGGAAAACAGATTTTCTTGTGGCCATCACCTCCGCACGGCGCGTGGGAGAGATTCAGTCCCTATCTTGCAAGCCTCCATACTTGACTTTTCACGACACGAGGGTGGTGCTTAGGACGCACCCCTCCTTCATGCCCAAGGTGCCGTTGGACTTCCACCTCAACGAGCCCTTGGTGTTACCAGTTTTCTTCCTGTCGCCTTCGTCGCCGGCCGAGAGGACTTTGCACTCGTTGGATGTAGCTAGAGCGCTGAAGTTCTACGTGGACCGCACGAAGAGTTTTTGGAAGACGTCACAGCTTTTTGTGAACTTTGGACCTGTGAATCAAGAGAAGGCCCTCTCGAAGGCTTCCATTTCCAGATGGCTCTCCGGCTGTATCATGCACTGTCACCGGTTGGCAAACCGACTGCTGCCCGGCCGTCCGAGAGCCCATTCGACCAGAGCGATCGCTGCTACCACGGCATTCTTGTCTGGTGTGCCCCTGCTGGACATCTGCAGGGCTGCTAGGTGGAGGTCGACGCACACCTTCACGAAATTCTACTGCGTCGATCGGGATTCCAGGGAGGAGTCCAGGGTCGCCAAGCAGTACTGCGCAACCTGTTCGCATGAAGGGCCTGGTGAGGAGGTAAGAGTTGCTTAATGTTGAGTTTATGTATTGCTTAATGTTGAGCCTTTTGCCACCTCCCGTGGTTGTGCATGTGTGTACTGCTATGTAATCTTATATTCATGAGCATGTGAATCCATGCCAGACCCCATGCTGGAGAAGGAACAAGTTACTTAGCTGTAACTGTTGTTCTCCAGCATGGGTCTGGCATGGATTCACATGCGAACCCTCCCGCCTACCCCTCTGCGGCTCTTCACTTGGTCATACTGCCCCTTTACGTGCTACCAAATCTGAGGATGGCTGCTGGAGGCGGGGCTTAGGGAGAGGGATGTCATTGGCTGGGGGCAGTATGACCCAGAGATCAGTGATTGGTTACTACTAGGAAAGACAGATCAGATTTTTTTCTGTACCGAGGATTCCTAGCCTGGGGAATATTCATGAGCCTGTGAATCCATGCCAGACCCATGCTGGAGAACAACAGTTACAGGTAAGTAACTTGTTCCCTAGCGAACCTCGCATGCTTCAAATGTTTTAATATAAGTTCTGCATGAAACGCCGTTTGCGCTCAGCGATCACTTAATCCATGCGTTTCATGTCTTGTATGTGCCATTAGTCAGAAGATAATGAGTCGTTTCAATTTCAAACGCAACGCTTTCACATCAGCTCGTGTTTACATCATAAACGCTGTCAGGTTGCACCTTATTGCTGCTACCGCTAAAGGACATCTTGGTTCCTGGCGATCGTCCCACATAATCGTTATTAAAGAAGCACCGTTGATGAGTATCCTCCAATGTTGATTGAAGCTGGAAACTATGGCATGCGCAGACCGGTAGAATGTAGCTATGAAAATGAAAGAATAAAAGCATATATTTCAGTATTAAACTATGTTGGCTAACAAGTTGCGTTTAAAATTTCAGAACCAGACGAAAACGAATGAGCAACACCCACACTACACGGAATGAACACAGAGATGTCAAGACGGGGGAGTAGGCCACACCACGACATGGACGTGCACGGAAGTAGTAAGACTTCCGAATGGGTGGAAGACCCAGGTGTACCCGTTTCCCATAGAGGGTCCTACCTGAATCTAAGGACACAGAGGAACGTCTTAGGTTGAAGCACAGACAGAGGGAATTATAATTAAAGTGGAATGAGTAGCGAGCAAACAGATAACCCATGGGGCCTAGGGAACACAAGGGCACAGGGAAAAGGTTTGCTGCACACTCGCCTTAAAGGTGCCCAGTGATGCGATTGTGACTGCACACCAGGATATGCCACGGGAAAAAGTGGTGTAGGCATTATTAAACAAATCACAACTCTGCACAGAATATATGATTGAGCAAGTCACAACCACCTCAAGTGCAACACTCGGGCAGTTATAACGCGCAGTATAAATATCCTTCAACATAACGTACAATGTGCATTCTTTTCATCAAAAAGTACATTCGTCCGTCACATAGTTAATCCTCAAGTGCACAGCGCACATGCCATTTTCAAACACCAAAATAATATATAAAGTTACGCTTACATCATTTCAGAGTGCTCCATTTTCTCGGTATCACGCTGAGCAACCGCTCAGAACAACATATCTCAGAAACAGAAACTAAAGTTTCATGTGTCCACTTTCAACATAGTCAGTTTTATCAATTCTGTGTGGGTATTTGGCACATTGCGTCTTTCGAATTGTTAGTGTAATTGTTAGTGCATTTCATTCAAGGACAAATAACAATGCGAGCCTGTATCCAGTGAACTACGCCAGAGAGGGGAAGGTTACGACGTGGTTTGCAAAACTAAGGACAGTTGTAAACAGCGATTTACAATATGTGCCGCAAGAGGAAAGTGATAATGCACCAGATAATTATGCATTGCTGTACCCTCCAGCGCTGTAAGAAAAGGAGAGCCATACCCCCTTCTCGCTCTCCCTGCACTCTTTCATGGCCCGAAGCATACCCCTACTCTCCTACAAACCTACCAACCTTCATTACTAAGTTCCAATTCTGCCTTTGATTAGTTTGTTCGCAACCCAAATTTCTGGCATATATTGGACGCCTCTTAATATAATTCCTGCATGTCCGGTCATGCTCACATGCGCACCTGAAGCAGCCTTGTGTACCATCAGGCGAAACTGAGTGAGATTGCATGCTCACACTACATATGTCTCCCATGTGTTTATTCTCATGTCAAGTAGCCACATGCACCACAAGGTGAGGCTTTAGAACACTGTGTACTCATACCTAATTTGTCTCTAGCCTTTTGGCACACTCAAAGTGACTCTTCTGCCATGAGGGATTTCAATGTGGTGTATTTATCTATTTTTATTTTTTATTTTATTGAGCATTTGTAAGTTGCTTTATACAACAGAATTATCTTTCAAAGCGCCACAATGAACTTGGGAAATAATAACAATGGCAAGAGCCTAGGGGTGGACAAGTCCTGATGGAGGTCCCGAGAAGGAGGTGCCAAGCAGAGCCAAGGAGGAGAACCTCAGGCTCATTGCTAGTACAAGCGGCTCTCAATGGAAGCATGTCGGGCCATCAAGCAGGGGCCCGCAGGGCAGTGCATTGGGGGAGGGGTGCCTTTATTGACTGGGTAGATATTGATAGTTTATTTGTATAGCGCCTATACACATGTGTTTCAAAGCACTTCAAGGCAAGGGAGGTAGCAAGGGAAAATACAATGACATTCTTACACACATTCTGACGACATTTCTGATAGTGCTAGAATTGACAAAAGGTCAGTGGGTGGGGGATGAACATAGCAAGGGACGATCCTACTAGGCCTGACCACAATTCTTGTATTGCAGGGTAATGACAAAAGGGGATGGGGGGTGGGGGGAGAGGAACAAACAAGCGACTATCGTAATAGGCCTGACGACATTTCTGGTAGTGCTGGAGATTGACAAAAGGTGAGGCAGAGGGGGTGGAGAGGAACAAACAAGTGATTATCATACTAGGTCTGACAACAATTCTGATAGGGTAAGTGCATAGAATGTAGTGAAGGGACGGGGGAGAGGAGAGAGGGAAATACAGTGTTATAGAGCACATAAGTAAGTGAAGAGAGCACATCAAGTTGCAGAGGTCAGTACTGAACACATAATGTTACAAGAGATCAGAAAGTGTAAGCCAGGATTCAAGTCGTAGATGGGCACAACATGACTCATGGTCACCATGATTACGTGATGCTCAAGTAAGTCCAACATGAGAACGACGAGATTCGAGATGGGTGAACCAACATGAGTTCAAAAGTCAAATCAAAGCATCAGCAAGAAGGCGGCGATGGTGTCACCATAACGTGTCAATACAAACTCTCACAATGGGAAGGGAGGGATTGTTGATGCAGGTGGGGATAGCAGGAGAGGGCTGCTTTGGGGGCGGGGGGCAGCAAGATGAAGGATTTAAGCATACAGGCATTGCATGCATACAACAGGGGGGACAGCAAAATACAAGAGGCAGGCATCACATACACACCACAGGGGGGACAGCAAAATACAAGAGGCAGGCAGCGTTGCACAACTTGCACAACTTACTGTGCAACGGAGCACCTGTCCTCACCCCAGCACCGGAGAAGTTGGGGTTGCCTGATGATGGTGGGGATGGCCTGTGGGGACAGAGGGAGTAAACACATTTTGGTGCATGCTTACCTGCTGTCTGAGCAGGGGTTCGGGCCCTGGGTCCTCCTGGTCCAACCAGGAATTGCCCTTTTCTTTGTCTGCTCTTCACATTGGACGCCCGGGCGAGAGACGCCCTTGATCTAAGAGTTCAGAGCAGGAAGGAAGAGGCAGGGCTAGGCCAGGTGACCTAGATCCACTTGCACCTGCTCCCCATCTGCAAAGGAAAAGAGGCTGGAGGGCTCCTTAAGTAGGGAAAAAGAGCGGCAAGCAGGAAGGCACCAGGTGGGCGGGGCTTGCTAAGTGGGAAAAAAGAGCGGCAACCAGGAAGGCACCAGGTGGGCGAGGCTTAGGCCAGGTGACCTAGATCCACTTGCACCTGCTCCCCATCTGCAAAGGAAAAGAGGCTGGAGGGCTCCTTAAGTAGGGAAAAAGAGCGGCAAGCAGGAAGGCACCAGGTGGGTGGGACTTAGGCCAGGTGACCTAGATCCACTTGCACCTGCTCCCGATCTGGACCTGGTATCCTGTGAGATACATGATGATCAAGCCAGTGGTCACAGCGGCAGTGGGGTGCTTAGCGGTGAAGGGAAAAGAGGTACAGAAGAGCAGAGTTTTGAGCGGTGCAGCTCAAGTCTGAGAGGGGCAGAGAGGCTGTTCCAAAGATGGGCACCAGCCGAGTCACAAGACCTTCCCCCTCTCCCCCACCCTCTGCTTTGGAGAAGCGTTTGACTGTCAGACATTCTGAATGTGCGCATCTGGGATGCCATCCTTTTCACCACTTTCCATGGCACTTTCTGAAAACGTTTAGTCTCTCAGGAAAGCACCTCCACTTCGTACAGGTGGAGAAAAAAAATATATTACTGATCATACTTATTACCTCTGCATTACAATATCCATGGATGAATTTCCACACGTTTACCTATGCTTCCATTATTTGACCTATGCATCAAAGTGTAGAACAATGTGCTATATGTCTGGACCAAAAGAAAAAGTGCACTGAGCGTCTTTAGCTCAGTTGTTCATGGGTAGCACCACATAGATACAATTACCATTGTTGGGAAGGGGTTAAACCTGACCCACCCCACTAGGAGCTTCAGAGGGAGACGAGCCCCATTAGGAGAATTGTAATGGACCACGGGGGGAAGTGGGCATTGTTATTTCCCCTCACAACCACAAATATTTTGATCAATATAGGAATTTAGACCTAGTGTATGCATGCGAGCAAACACCATTTATTTTTAGATATAGCCAAAGCATGGCCACAGGGCATTCAGCGCATCAGGATACAGGCTTCGAAGTTGCATGGGGAAACCTGACCAGGCCCAAACCATAGAGAGATGGGCCACGCTACAACCCCAAAAAGAAACCCTCCTTTGTTGTACAATATGCTACCAATGTGTCTGTTTGGAAGGAATGTACCCCAGAAGGCCACGAGACAGTACAAGGCTCCTTAGTGTGCATGTTTATCACAGCCAGGCCAAAGCAGGCCTCCGACCACCCCCAGCTAACCACGAGTTAGAGCCCCTACAACTGTCCCAGTTCCAAGACCTCTTGAATTCTACGATAGTAGTTGTCCCCAGACCACCACCCATAAACCAGCTGGCCATAAAAGATCTAAGAACATGACACGATTTGTAATGCGAGGTACAGGGAGGATTACGTTATAGTCCAAAATGAGGGTAGAAGTCTTTGGTGCGGACGATGCGATAAGGAGTGAGTGAAGGATGTGTGGGTTAGGGTGACCTAAGACTCGCTCTTTGCCAATCCCCGAGCCTTCCACGTGCACAGTGTAAAGCAAAATGTTTTCATACTCCACAATTAATTAGTAACTCGACATTGGTTCCATGCAGATGAGCCCAGGAGACCCCACGTGATGGAAGATGGACAGACGGACTGGGCTGCGGCCAATGACCTGACATCTCCTCTAGAGCAGGCTGGACATGCATAGGGTCTCGCCAACCATCCACGCTGGTTTTTACTGTATGTGTGCGTCACTCGTGAGAATTTTTAGTTTCTGCTTGTAGTTTGGCATAACGTTCCGTAGCAGCAGAGTTCTTTGCTGATACCTATTTTTGTGTGAAAATAAAAAATGTTATCCTTGCAAGAGTTTCTTGGGCCTTTTTCCATAGCTGATTGTATTTGTTCTGGTATGAGCGAACATGGGCGTGCCTTCACCATCAAGTGCACAACCACAACTTTTTCTCGTGTCTCACGTCACATGAATGGTAAATAAATTTGATTTCCAGGTACATGCAAAACCAGGGCAATGGCGGGTGGTGAGTTGCAAGCAAATTGATCAACAAACTATGTTGGCTAATGCAGTTGGGCTATTAGGTACAAACATTGGTGCCTCTACGACTTCTGCCTGGTAGCATTGCTTGATTAACATCAACTACACAACTAATAGTTACGGTTCCGTCAATCCATGTTTGTATTTTAATACTTTTTTGGGATGTGTGTAATGCGCATACACAACTAATGGTGTTCCAAGGCCACTACGCCTCTGGACCAGTTAGGTGAGAACTTAGATTGGATGTTGTATCCCCCAGTGAGGAATGTGTGAAAAGCAGTAACAGAGCTGGCTGTGAACCATGTCTCAGTGAAGCCGAGAACATCCAGATCAAAGACTTGAGTGAGACAGATATCAGAGGAATGTTTTACAGCAGGTAGAGAGTTGAGGTCGCTTGATGAATCCCGTTGCCACCTTTTGATGCTCTTTTGTTCAGGGCTACAGGTATATGGTACCCACGTCGGTGGTGGAGAGGGGTCAAGAGGGAAGGCAGACTGAGTAGTGGTGGGATCAGTGAGGAATATGAGACACAGAAGATGACTATCGATAAGGAGGAGGTTTGGCTGAGAGCCCTGGGCCATGACACTGCCATTCTGATAGACAACAGTACTTCCCAGCTGGTGCCACTATTAATGGGCGACGAAGAGAAAGGGGAGAGGACAAAGACCATGTGGGTAGTCCATATGTCCGGAGAGGGAGCGCCAAAGTGGATGTCTGTGACAGTCTGCTTAGAAGCAGCATTGACATTTGTGTCAGCGACGGGCATGCCGGGATTGTTCTGTATTCACAATAAATTCTAACAATGTCAATATTACATCTTGGTTCTGTTGTATTGTAAATATTCAAAGATGGTATCCCATTATTGACAGTTAATTTTGTATTTGTCGTAATGAACATTTTACACAGACTTTTCACAAACATTTATAGAGTCTAAAAGCATATATATCAAGAATTTCAATCAAAACATTTTCCATGATTTTGAAATAAAACAACATGCTTCAAATAATCACATTTACATTGTGTGTGTGTGTCTGTGTGCGTCTGTGTGTGTGTGTATATGTTGAATAGTGAATTGTTATATATTTATTTTTGGCGATGTAATCGTGTTAAATATGCATTGATGGTTTCATTTTACCTTTCCTTTCTTTATTATGCTTTTCCTTGGTCATATATATAGGCCCATGAAACCATCAATGCATATTTAACACGATTACATCATCAAAAATAAATAAATAACAATTCACTATTGAACATTAACATTGCAAGTGTTATACCATTACATTATTGCTTTAATCAATACAGTGTCCATATATTGGGTAACCTATTCAAACTTGCTTGTGAACATTTGTTGATGATGGCTACAAATCATTTAAATCGGGAAGTTAACCTTTCGACCAGTACTCCTTTGGAGGACAAGCCTCTTTTGCAATGTTTTGCGGCATAGTCCGTGCCCTGGGAACAAAATCTGTAGCCATTCTGTGCTTATGCATGGCCAGAACAGTTAATGTCAGATATTTCACAAATTCAAAATCCATTTCCTGGAATATTGTCTTGGCCACCCACTGTTTGCTTCGATTTGTAAACAACATGATGTAAGAAAGTATCCTGAATGTTCCTGCTGTTTTTGCTTGTTCCCTTCCAATGCTCTCGTTGTGCGCAAGTAAAGTCAGTCTTGTTCTTGCCTCCATACCGTCTATGCGAAATGCAACCTTTTTAGCCTGTACTTTAGGCACATACTATGGAACACTTCCAAATCTCCAGTGTGGCATTTTCTCTAGAGCTGCGTGAGGAGGGGAACCTTACACCAGCCACTTCTTCTTACACTCCTGCTCCTTAGTCAAAGGTCCATATGCATATTTGTGGGCATTTTTGTTCTCTCTGCAAGAGTGTACTTTGGAACAATGGTGCATCAATGAACGCTATTTTTCAAGTAGAATTTCTACAGATCCGTCACAAGTTTTTGAGCACCACCAAAGATGGTTGCTGATAGACTGAGACCACTTTAAAATGTTTTCTGAACCCTTCTTTTTTTACCAGCAGCTGTAATTGTTTTAGAAATTGATTTTGCAATGTGCCATACATCCAATTGATGCTTTGTGTGGGAACTGCTCTCGCATGGCCTTTGCTATTCCAACGTGCCTGTCAGTGGTTATCAAGTCTATTTGCATTCCCATGGATTCCAGAAGTTTGATTTAATGAAACCTTGTTTCGCCATGGCAGCAGACGATGTACATTCTGACACCTGCACGATGACTGAACACACTATTGTTTTTCTTTCCATGTCTTAAAAGTGGTAAGTGTAGTATTTTGCAGAAATCCTGCACTGTCACACTGTACATCACTAGCAAGCCTTGCCATTTTTTCAAGTCAATGAATATCTGTTTGAGTTTCCAGGCATGGCTAATAGCAGGGAACAAGAAATCCTTCTGATATTTGTAGTGATGTATTTTAGGAAGGAAGTTAAGTCCCACAAATTAACAGAAAGTTGACAACGTTGATCTGCTGAACAGAAAAGCAGATGGAAGTAAATTTCCGGCAGGCACTTTTTCAAGCATAGGTTGTGCTGGCCATGAACATGTTATGGTGGTGGACACAGCTGGCCTTGGTTTTCAGCTTGGTACCTTTGACTACACGAGTAACATTCACCAATGGCTCCCCACATAAACGCCTATGTAATATTTTTTTATCACATTTCATCTTTTGTATAATCTCTAGTAGGCAGCAGTCGAATACAATGTATTTGTGCTCCTTTATTAGCCAATCGTCCTGCAGTACTTTGGTTTGCGATTCGCTGGTGGTGGACAAGTCCCCCAAACTAGAAATACTGAAGTCGAGGTCATGAACAGATAAATCAATCAATTAAGAAGATGCTTCAGTTATTTCGGGCTGTGATATTTCCGCATGAATTGGAGAAACAGTTCAAACCGGATGTTTGTTGGTGGACATTTTTTAGAGGGTGTAGATTGTGTCAACGGGTCTGCAAGCAATTCCGATATATCTTCTGTTTCTTCACTTTCATCTGGGATATGATGTGCAATGTAGCAATGATCCCTGGTTACTTTCCATGTCTCGCTGGTGATATTCATTTCATATTCAGGCCACTGGACATCTTAACTTGACCATGCTGTGCCTCAAAATGTAGTTGATCCATAGTAACATCCGTATGGCAAGCAACTTCATTAGTTTCTGTTGTTGTCTGAGTCTTTATGCTCCCCTTTGTCCTGGGCCTCTTGGCCTCTAACATATTTAAAGGGAAACATCCTCAATGTATATCACACATACAGAAGATGTGATTTACCAATTAAAAATCTCTCCAAAACAAACTGGCTTGTTCTTTACCCTGGTTTTCTTTATTTTATTTGTAGAAGTGCACTTCAATTTTCCAACCACAATACCAAGCTGCAATAGATGTTTTACAATGTATAAACCGAGGACGTTTCTTTTCCACTCAACGAAACATATGTAGATAGCTTCAACTAGAAACTAATTACGTACCTAAAAAATGTAAAGCTATTAAAAATGACATTTCAGATAATGTTATGTATGCCTCTGGTCCATGTGTCTCTTCATTTTCAACCGATTGAGTGCTACATTCCTTGGACATAACATTCATTTAAAAAAAGTACATTTTCAAGCAAATTTAATTGTACAAACTTTGATCTCACAAAGTAATTCTCAACAAAGTTGTTTTAAATGATTGTCGACCATAAATGATAAGGTTAGTCGTAAATAGAATTCAAAAATTCTTAGCAAGATAAGGTCGAACACTTGGTACGTGTGACGTTTTCAAAATATATATTTTACATTTCACCTGATAACCTTCCGCGATGTCACATTTAGTTGATGTGATATCATCCTGCAAAACATAGTGATTAAAATGTTTCCTACAAAATTAGTTTGCACTGTAATGTTCTCTCAGAAGCTCGATTGACAATCGGGGCGGGGGGAGGTGTAAGCCGACTGGTAGTATCATTACTCCCAGCAACTCTCTCCCTATGGACATTGTAAGCAGAGTGCAGGTAGTATTGGCCTATCCCCCCATGGAATAGTGGGTGGGGTTGTGCCACTGGCAACCTAGTTGCAATTGGAGCTATCATTAGTAGCCAGGTTTGTCAAGGAGGAGCAGATCAGGTCAACGAGAATGAGGAAATTTGGGATGGAATTGCCACCTCAACTCATGAGGTGGCACAAACTCAAGATTTTGGTGGAGGGTTTACTTTCCTTGTTGCAGTTCTATGGGCGACAAATACAACAAGGTTGTTGATTGACATTTCTTGCACTTTCCTAACAGTATTGTACATCGTTCGAAAAAATAAAACACTAATTTTAAGCCAAAAAAAGTATACCCACAACTACTAATATAACGAAAATTGTAACTAGGGATACCTCATACTCTGGACCGGTTGCAAATGAGTTAGTGATTGTCGTGGAAGCTCCAGCATACCCCTATAACATAGTAATTGTTCTAATTAGGATGTAAAGGCAAAATTAAAAAGAAAACATGTGAAGCAGACAATGGACTTTAAATTAAGCGAATAAGCGAAAGTGGAGATAGTCAAAGTAGTCTAAATTGGAAAAAAATGTAACACTGCTGTGCATTGTGTCGTGAGCGCAACTTGTGTAATATAACATCGATAGAAATATTCCCCAGAAACTAAAAACGGCTCATCCGGTTACATTTTCCACACACTATTTCAATGGATTGAGAGATCATTTAGAAGACCTATGTATACAGACCACTCTTTTAATATAACAGACATAACAAATTCATCTTCCACTACTCGCCTGAGCCAGCGTGTGCTGACATTTAGATGGAACTGCATTTGGAAGTAATTTGCGAAGTTGTCTGTCTGGGGCAATGCTTTTTAGTGCACTGTGATGCTTTGTACATTTCGTCTGCAAAGTCCAAGCTGCAGACTCTGATTTGATTGCCCCTCACGTCTTCCAAGACCTCCTTAGCCCTGCTTTCTTTCTCAGATAAGGGAAATCCACAATTTAACAGCCATCTTCTTATTAAATCGAAATCCTTTGGGAATACATGAAGGACTGTGGCAGGAGTTTTGACCCGGCTCTCATTAGGGCAACTAAAAACGATACATGAGGGCATTCTCGAAATGTACGTACGATCAGTTAAAAAAAAAAAAAATCATTAATAAAGAATCGCTGTGAGCAAAGCAACAACCACATAGCTTTGTTTGTAAATTAAGTTTTAAATTAAAAAAAAAAAACCTTTGTAACCATGTCTAATTATCAAGGCAATGAAATTAGTCAGAACTCGTAGTTATACCGCAAATTGCCACGTATTACCATTCCATTCAATAAACCTTGAGCCACCAAAAGAAAACATGTGTTTAAAACATAGACTACGAAACATTACATACCGATTCAATGCACTGGAATGCAATGTGATAATTCCAGAGATAAAAATACATAACCCTCTCAAAGAAGTCTGACGTCTTAGAAATAAATTAAAATAAGAATACATTGTACATTGGGTATAAAGCAAAAGAAACCTTCCGAGCAGCGATCGGTGGATAAAACCCCCAAACAAAATAGTTGACCAACCCTTACTTGGACGAACAGATGAGCCGATTCAGCAAGCCAGGTAACAAGTAGATCGTTGATGATATACCTTGTTGATTGCAGAGATGTTCTCTAGGTAACTATCAAGGTATTTATAAAGGCTTAGAAAAATGTTTGTGAATGTGTGACGTGTTCGTCGACACCCACCAAGCCTCGATGCCTTTGTTTTTACATCCTCACACCCTTCCACCCAGCACCCCAGGAGCACACGGTCATAGGTGCAAGCTGCCATTGATAGTGTTGGGGGATGGATGTGGATGAGGGGAGGTGTTCAAAGGGGAGTCTGGAGACGCCGGATCTGGGGAGGCCATGTGGGCAATGGGCACAGTGCGAAGATTCCTTTGAGGTGTAGATGGTATTTGGCACCTTGAGCCTTCCCATCCACCCAGTCCCCTTGTGAGCGCACGGTCACAGGTGCAAACTGCTGTTGATACTGGAGGGGGGATGGATGGGCATGAGGCGAGAGCAATAGGCCAGGAGCTATGTTCAAGGGATACATACTTGTGTTGATTGCAGGGCGGGGCCTTCAATGGGCAGTCTGGAGACACCGGTTTTGCAGTGGCCATGTGTGCCATGGTCGCAGTGCGGAAGATGCCTTTGAGATGTACATGGTTTTTGGCACATTCAGACTTCCCAGCCCCCTTGCGAGCGCACAGTGACTGGTGTAGACTGCCATTAATATTGGAGGGAGATGGATGAGGATGGGGCGAGCGTGATAGGCCTGGAGCTATGTTCAAGGGATACATAACATATGATGATTGCGGGAAGGGGGTGTTCAAAGGGGAGTCTGGAGACGCCGGGTCTGGGGAGGCTGTGTGGATAATGGTCAGAGTGCAGAAGATTCCTTTGAGGCGTAGGTGGTGTTTGGCACCTCGAGCGTCCCCATCCACCCAGCCCCCTCTGGAGCTCAAGGTCATAGATGCAAACTGCCGTTGATACTGGAGGCGGATGGATGGGCATGAGGCAAGGGCAAAAGGCCCGGAACAATGTTCAAGAGATACATAAGCTCTGGAGCCAGGATGGCAACTGCGGCTAAAGACACTCAAAACCCCACCCTGGTGTGTTTTGCCCAAAAAGATGACTGAGCTGTAACGTGTTCAATGGCATCTGCAAGCGCATGAACACAAGAGGTATGCTGTGGTAGAAAAGCTGAAGAAAATCGCAGCATGTAAAGTCAGCAGTGAGCTGGAAGAGTTTGGGGGAGGTCGGCTAGTGAATACATCAAGATGGCGACCCGAGAACAAAGAAATTCACAGAGGGATGGCCGCGCTGCAATACGAATGCGGCGAGACCAGGGGTGAAGGTGTGATCAGGAACGGGGGTACGGAACCCTGGAAAGGCAGGGAGGAACAAAGATCTGCAGTGCAGGAGGGATTACAGTGGCGTGAGGGAGAACCTGCTGGAAGCCTGCAATGCCTGCAATGCAGCAAGCACCCGAGAGGTGCAGCTGGGACACTGGGGTGCTGCACGGCCGTGCAGGACAGGATTAACATCGCCGGGGGAAAAACCGTATAAAAAAAATAAAGAAGAAAGTGGTAATCGAGCGCTCGGCTCTGAAGGATCGTAAGACTGGAGGCCCCAGAGAATCGTGGAGTGTTGAAGAGCCGCGGCCTGAACAGCAGACTACAGCACACGGAAACGTCCCCTTGCAGCTGTTGATACGTGAGGGGACAGACACCTAAGCAGCGGAAACCCTCAGACACTGGCGCTGGTGCCGAACGGAAAACATAGCTAACAAAGAGCAAGGATACAATGTGGCCAGTGATAGCTGAGAACGGGCCAAGGGCCACAGTGACGGAGTGACTGACATCCATATACAGATCTAGGATTTGATGTGTCTTGACATTGAATGGATGCATCACAAGCTGGCCACACAGAGGAACCCAGCAGGGAGACAGTGACACGTGGAGCTTACACGAAGGCACCACACTGAAGACGTATAGGGCAGGCCCTGGAACAAGATGGGGCACACAAGTAGGAATAAGAGTCCTACACACCGGGGCGGAGACACATGGTAGAACTCCTGGGGAGCTAGATACATGGACTGAGGGGAGCCCAACAGTGGGTAAACTGGTAGAACTGCCCATAGGGGGCCACTGGATTGGAGAGCACACTTCTGCAGGGGAACATCACAGATGTACAGTAACCGGGAGGCTGGCAGCAAAGCCCACCTGCTCTGTAGCTGTCACTGACCATACCCTGTAAGGCGTGCGCCTGCTGGTACGCAACAACAAGGGCGGAACAGATACCTGAGCAGCTCCCAGCTGGTGCAGAGCCTAACTACACAAAGTAGGGCTTGTGTGACGTAGCACCAGGGAGGACAATTCCCAAAGATATTAAGGAGGAGGACTCGGCACACAGCGTTGGACACTAACCCTCACCGTAATATGTTAGCACATGCGAATGAAAGCACAAACCATGAAGCTGCAAGTATAAGGACCAACTAGACAGAACCCCAAGGGCCGCTATACCCAGAGTAGATACACCTGCAGAGGAGCGATCGCCAGGGTCTGCACCACGAAACAGAACCAGAAGAAGAGCTGCAGTAACGGGGGCGTGGCAATGACAACAAAGACAAGTAAGAATAAAGGGAAACAGCCATTGATTGAAGCATTCGCCAAATCTGCACAGATGACAGAGGGCACGAAATTGACGACGCAGGACACTCGTGAATGAAACACCGGGACACATGGACCAGGAAATACTAGAAGCGACGATGGAATCCAAAATGGATGCAATGAACATAGACGTAAACCTCTTGAGACAAGATGTAGCATTGTCGGAACGCACTGGGACACTGGAGAAAGAATTGAAAGCCAATACAAACAGTTGCAAGGAACACTCACAAGATGTAGATGTGCTGAAACAGCAGGTGCGAAATCTGGATAACAGGGCAGAGGAAGCAGAAGGACGGGCGCAAAGGAATAATGTGTGGATAATTGGGCTCCCGGAAGGCGAGGAATGACCGAAACCTACTAACTATGTGGAGGACATGCTTTTGCAGGAAATCGGGGTGGGGCCGCTCACCCAAGGGTTTACAGTAGAGAGAGCGCATAGAGCCTTGACAAGGAGACCGGCAACTGGAGCGCCGCCACGACCGATAATTGCTAAGCTGCTAAATTATAAAGACCGGGAGAGAATATTGGAACACTTTCGAAAAGGAGGAACAATCCTCTGAGTGTCGGCGTCCATCCCATCTTACCCAGATTATACCTTTTTGGTAAAGAAGCAGAGAATGGGCTATGATGCTGTTAAAAGGAGGTTACGTGCAGCCAATCTCAAATATATGTTGCTGTACCCAGCGAAGCATAAGGATCGTGCGGTCTTCTTCGAGACCCCCGAAGATGTAAATACGTGGATGGACTCACACAACATGCCGACCGAGAAAGATGACCAGAAAAGAGAGCGAAGTGATAAATGATGCTGCATTTCGACTTTGATGTACAGTAGAAATGGGGGGGCTCATGCATACCGACCTGAAAGAAACACTTCAGCAGTGGAATCCTGTGTAAATTTTATTGTCGCTAAGTGCAGGAAGCACAGGAGCGGCTTAGTTAGAAGCTGCGCTAGGAATCACGCTATCGACCCACTTAGAATATTTTAGTTGGGATACCAGTTGTCTAGTATACTCCCGCTGCATTCTGAGTACCGGCAATGGGCCGAGAAATTGGCGACATGCGGGAAACCTGAGATTCAGTATTGGTGCTGGGCAAATGTTGGGAACAGGGGATAAGGGGGGGAGGGGTGTGGGCTAGTTCAGGAGAAGTGGCCTACAGTGATGCACAGGGGATGGTGGACGGAAGGGCGAGGAGAGGGACGAGAGGTGTTGAGACAAGAGAATATGGGGGAACTTAACGTAGTATCCTGGAACGTGAGAGGCTTGAATAGCTATATAAAAAGGAACCAGGTGTGACTTATTTGAGAAGGCAGAACATAGACGTAGCGTTATTGCAGGAAACCCACTTGACCAAGGAGAAACTCTGGGCTCGGCAAATTCGGCATATGCTAGGGTGGTACCATCGGTCCCATTTAAGCTCCTTGATACATGTACAGACAAAGAGGGTAGGTTGGTGATGGTGAGAGGGTTGGTCAAAAGTAGAGAAGTATGTGTCATTAATACATATGCCCCCAACCAAGATACGGCAGCCTACTTCAGAGCTTTGTATCCAAAACGTGGCCCGTACAGGGATGGGACGGTGAAATGGGGTGGAGATTTTAACTGTACTTTAGACCCGACACTAGATGAATCAGATAGAAAGTTCGCTCGTCCAACCCCGACGGTCGTAGCTCTGAACAGACTGTTACGTACTCTCAGAACCTATACATGAGACTAGATTATGTGTTTGTGGGGGAGGAAATGTTGGGTGAGTTTGCACAGGTGGAGTACAAAGCTGGGATCCTGTCAGATCACGCCCCGCTGGTGGTAAAATGGCAGGTCCGCCCTCCCCAGGCTAGGATTCCTACTTGGAGACTGAGGGTTGAAGCACTGAAAGACATAGGATTTTGTGAACACTTGTGAACTGAGGTGAAAGAGGATTTCGAGAATAATACTTGCAGCGTAGACTCGGCGGGCACGCTGTGGGAAGCCTTTAAGGTAGTGATCAGGGGGGGTGGCAATAGTCAAGTCAACAGGGTTGCAAGAGATTATAACTCAAGATTTACAAAAGGCAGAAAGGAAGTTACGCGCAAAGGACATGGGTCCATAGAAGAAGCTAAAGAGGCGGTTGGCCTGCAGCAGGAATGCATGGTGTATTGGGATAGGTTAGGCAAACTTAGTTACAAGAAATATGTCGAGAGGCAGCACGCCGAATGAGAAAAACCGGGCCGGATGTTAGCGTGGCTGTGAGCGAGAACAAAAAGCAGGCAATCCGAACTGGTAAAGGGAGAGATGGGAAGTTATGGGAGACCCAAGAGGGGGACAACAAATGTTTCTACGACTACTATAAGAAACTCTATTATGAGGGCGAAGGAACAGAGGAGGTGAATATACAAGAGGCACTGATCGAGATGCTTCCTAGGCTAAACACAGAGGAAAGAGACAGTCCAGAAGTCCAAATCACGTTGGGAGAACTTGGCAGCGTGATAAAAGAACTACCAACTAGTAAGGTCGCAGGGGCGGATGGTCTCCCCGGGGAATTTTACAAAGAATATATGGACGAAGTACTTCCTCCATTATTAGCAATGTTAAATGAGGCATTAGATACAGGTAAATTGCCAGGGTCCCTGGGAGAGTTGATCATTGTCCCTTTCCTTAAACCAGATAAACCAGACACAGAATGTGGCTCATACAGGCCACTTTCCCTGCTAAACCAGGATGGGAAAATTCTTACTGCAGTCATGGCAAAGAGGCTTAAGCGGGTTATTGGCAAACTTATACACCCAGATCAGACAGGATACGTACCACACAGGAACATTACTAATAATTTACGGAGATTACACCATATCATAGATTATACCCAGAGAGATACACAGGAAGTGGCAGTGGTATCATTGGATGCAGTGAAAGCATTTTACTCTGTCAGGTGGCCGTGGCTGCTGGTTATGTTGGAAGAATTTGCGTAGGGTCCACATACATTAAACGGGTGACATTATTGTACAATGAACCGTTAGCAAGAGTTAAAACGGGCCGCAGTTTCAGAGCAATGGCGTTAAGTAAAGGAACGAGACAGGGCTGCCCATGGTCCCCGATGCTCTTTATTTTGGCACTGGAACCATTAGCAGTTTATTTAAGGGAGGAATACGGGGAAGTGGGGTATAGGCATCGCGGGAGAGAGACGCCTAATCTGGTTATATGCTGACGATATGCTCCTGTAGCTTCAGTACCGTGAAGAATATCTACAATATGTTCTGGATGTGTTGGAAAGATATGCGGCACTGAAGGGCATAACTATTAACACCCAGAAATCAAGCCTGTACCCCTTGGGAGCTTACGTGGGGAAACCGGTATACAAGTTGCCGGTGCTGCCGATTAAGTGGGAAGTTGAGCCGTTTAGGTACCTGGGAGTGGATGTATACCACAACTCCTAGTTAGGACACGTACATAATACGGTGAATGCGTGGAGCTAGAAATGTATAACATCTTGGACTAGGCTGCCATTGTCTATGATGGGATGGGCAGCCTTGCTGAAGATGGTTTAGTTTAGTTTATTATTTATATGGAGCGCCATACCCTGGGGCATCAGGGCGCAATAAGACAAGGATATGCTCAACTTAGTTACAAGTACATGAAAAGTAGGAAAAAAAATACAGACATCAACAATGTTACAATATAGGCAGGTAAGTACAAGGTAAGGTCAGGGTCAAGGAACAAAGGGTAACAGGGTACATATTTTCTGCATAGTCATAAGGTAGTGATATACAGTTATGTACAGTGTGACATATCGGGTCACCAATGTCAGAATGATGTGCTGCGCATGGAGCTTCAATCGCATGGTAAGTAGGCTCCAGGAGCAGGGAGTGGGAGTCAAGGGAGGAGCATTTAAAGGGTCATGCAGGTTAGAGTCGTTCGATGTCATTGGCTCTCAGCCACCTAGTTAGGTTCTGTCTGAAATTGGCGAAGGGCTGAGGTTCTCTGATGTCATGGGGGAGGGAGTTCCATAGCTGTGCAGCCTTGACTAGGAAGCTATGGCCTCCTATAGTGGAGAGTTTGAAGCGCAGAACCTGGAGGCAGTTTGCGTTAGCTGTTCTTGTTGGTCTGGAAGAGGTTCTTTTGCATAACCTGTCCATGAGGTAGGGTGGTGCTTTATTATTGAGACATTTGTGGGTGAGGTAGGCGATCTTGAGTTGAATTTTATCAGAGGTGGAAAGCCATTTGTCTTCTTTTCTTATAGCGGATATATGCTCATTTCTGTTAATCTTGAGTGCTGCTCTCAAGGCATTGTTCTGGAGGACTTGAATTTTGTGGATGGTCTGTTTATTAACCCCAATGTAGAGTCCGTTACAATAATCCAATTTGGATAGTATAAGGGCTCTGGCAAGTGTAATGCAGCTGTCTGTGGAGAGGAATTGTTTACTAGCTCTGATAAATTTGCATGTGTATGCTGTAGCAGAGGCTAGTGAGTTAACTTGTTTGGTAAAGTTCATGGTGGCGTCTAGGTAGAATCCTAGGGTTTTCACGTCGTTAGCTACTTTTATGTTGTTCCCCTCAATAATGAAGTTGGCATAGTCAGGGCTGAGTTTGGATATAAAGGTTGGGGTGCCTAGGATGATCAGCTCGGTTTTATCATCGTTCAGGCATAGGCCGTGTGTGGCCATCCATGCCTGAACGATACTATAGATTCTGTTCACTAGGGCCAGATCCTTGGCGTAAACTCCTGAGAGCGGGAGGAGGATCTGGGTATCTGCGTAGTTGGTGTAGGCGATACCCAGATGATCCATTTCATCAAAGAGGGGCTTCGTGAAAACATTGTAGAGGGTGGGTGACACACAAGATCCTTGTGGTACACCGCATGTTATAGGGATCGGGTCTGCTGAGGCTGATGGAGCGAAGACTCTCATGGTCCGGTTACTCAGAATGACTTGATCCATGTTATCGCCTCTTTTGAGAAATGGGCTGCAGAGTCAAGGTGGCTACATAGGACTGTGTGGTCATCTAAATCGAATGCCGCTGATAGGTCCAGAAGGAGGAGAAGGGCTGCTTGGCCATTATCTCTGCATTCGTCTATTTGGGCCTTAAGATCTATTAGAGCTGTCTCAGTCCCATGTTGCGGGCGGAATCCTGATTGGCGGGTTCCGAGTAGGTGGTTGGATTCTAGGAAGTTTTGTATTTGCATGTAAGCCACTTTGTCTAGAATTTTTAGAAGAAAGGGCACAGTTGTGATGGGCCTGAAGTTGGTAGGAATGGCAGGGTGGAGGGTTTGTTTCTTTAATAGTGGCAGTACCCAAGACTCTTTTAGGTTATTCGGTACTGTGCCTGTGGTAAAGGAGGAGCTAATAAGTTTGGTTATAAATGGCGATAGTTCTCTCGCAGCATCCTTGATAAGTTGTGCTGGGCATTGGTCGCCTTTGCAGTTGGACGGTTTAAGTCCCAGAATGACTTTTTCTACCTCAATGGTCGATACCTTAGAAAAGCAGAATTAGGCTTCTTGATTAGGCTGTGGTGGTGGCGCTAAGCTCTGAGGAGGGATGTGAGGCGTTAGGGATGCCTTCTTGAGAGCAATTTTAGTTTGTAAATTAGCTACTTTATTTGTTAAGGCAAGTTGTATACTAGAGCACCATTTTTTGTCCTTGGTGCAGTTTTCTTGAGGTACAACGGGAGTTTCCAGTTCTTTCAGAATGCTGAACAGTTCTCTGACACGAGATTTCGATTTAGATATTCTACTATTATAAGTTTCCTGTTTGGCTAATAGAATTTCTTTCTTGTATTGGGAGGAGGCTTTGGAGAGGTTGAATTTATTTTCGACTGATGGGGAGAGTCTCCAAATGGTTTCAAGTTTTCTTTTGGTCAGCCTGAGATTTTTTAGATGAGGCGTGAACCATGAGTTAAGGTGTTTTTTCGGTTTGCTATTTCTTAGTTTGAGCGGAGCTATGTGGTCGAGGGCTGAGTTCATAGCTTCATTATACTGTTCAACTAACACATTAGGGTCCATAATGTCTGGTAGTGAGTTCAATTTAGGTATTATGACGGGCATCAGATTTTCCGCTGTCATGAGTTTTTTGTTCCTCGTAGGCAAGGGTGGGGCAAGTGAGGACTGTGCAGTAGCAGGGTTGGTCGTCATTGTGAATAATAGCAGGTGGTGGTCAGTCCAGATCTGAGGTACGGAATCCGTGATATTTACTTCGCAATTATGTTCTGCTATCCAATCAAGGATACAACCTTTATTGTGGGTGGGTAATTTAACTCTCTGGGAGAATCCCAGCTCTTTCAGGGTCAGAGCAATCGCTGTAGATTGGATATCCTAAGTGTCATTATAGCCTAGATTGAAGTCCCCTAGCACTATTGTTTGGGATGTATTTTTTTAGGTTATTGGTCAGGGATGTCGAGATGTCCTCAGCGAAGGTTCCAATAGGACCTGGTGGTCTGTAGATAAGGATGATGTTTAGAGTTTGGGAGTTAGCGATGGCTATTTTGACCGTGAGGCATTCACAGGATTTCTGTCAGGTTTCATGGGGTTTGGTTGAATGTGGTGGAATGAGTGTATGATTAACATAAAGTATGGTTTGGGCCTTAACTTTTAGTGCAGAGTGTGGAGAGCTTCCCAAGTCAAAATGGAGACTTCCAAAAGGATCAGTTATTGGTCAGAAGTAAAAGAAAGGCATTGTTGGAACATTCTAAACCGCCTTTCATTGTCAGAAGCCCAGCTAGAAGGTCTTATGTTTGAAGCTCTTAAGATTTAGAAACTTTAGCTAGGCCCTTGTGCCTAGGATTTGTTATTTGGATCAGGAAAGTGTTGGAGAATTTAAGAAGAAACTCAGAAATGTTCCGGTAACAGAAAGAAGCAAGTTAAGTGACTTTATTATCTTTTTACGGAACTTTGTGAAATTCAAGAAGGAGTTAAATTTCTATACAATTTATTAACTAGATCCTGTTTTCTTATTCTTTGTTTAAAGAGTAGTTCGTTTTGTTCTTTAAGACTTTATTTTTGGATTTCTTGAACAGTACTCTTATTTAATGAACTGTGTCACATATTTTGCGCGTGGCAAGTTGGTGTGTTGGAGGTCTGTTCATCGTTTCAGCGTCGTGTGTTTTTTCGGCCGTATAAAAAATTATTGAGCATTGTTCCTTCTAACGGTAACAGTGCTTTCTTTTAACGTCGGGCTAGCGTTAGAAATCTTACTCTGTCTGCGCAAGTGACAGTGTTGTAGATACGCGATCCTGAAACGTTATGTTTTATTTACTAACATTCTAACCTGGCGCGCGTACCTCATTAAGCTGCCTCTTCAAGGATTAGTGTCCGGAACTAAGTAATTTCCTCTTTCCTATTTGAACAAATAAAATTAAGGAGAGAGAAATACTAATCAACTACGCATGTGCATATGCCATTTTTGAACTCTATTCTCTGTTCATATGCGCACACCATTTTAGAAGGAAAAAGAATATCTTCGCGCATGCGCATAACTCTAGTCAAATGAACGCTTCTGTGAAGAGCGATATTTTACGCAAGCAAAAGATCCAATTTGTGAACACTCCTTTCTATCCACATGAACAAACAATTTTAAATGGAATGAGCCAGAGTGTCATTTTTGGAATTTGTGTTAAAGCTAGAGAATCATACAAAAGACGGATCTAGCATTTCCAGATGGGCGTGTGTGTGTGTTTTGGAATTTGAACTGCTAGAAGATTAACTCGTGAAACTGAGAGAGTGAGCTAAAGAGAGCAATTTTCTAATACTGAATTGAAGAAGTTAGTAAGAGCATCAGAGACTCTATTTTTTCTTCAGTAGAAATCAAACACTTCCTCTAGGTTATTCATAGAAGATATTCAGGTTATGGTGGCGTGTTTATTTACTCAGTTTGATAAAGAGAAGTCAGAGCCTAGGAAAAGAAAGGTTAGTGACTAAAATGTATTTGTTGTTATTTTATCTACAGGTTAAAAGATAAAGAAGCTGAGCAAAACCTGAAGTTTATTATTTCGTCCCATTTTTTTCCCCCTTTCCCTTGGGGATGCTCTCAACTGAACTGTTTGTTACCAGTTAAGAGGTTAGCATCCAAAGGGGACTGCGGGGGTACAGCAGCTTCCGGGGATAACATCCTGATTGAAGATGAGCCTGACAATTTCATAGTGGTGGTTGTGACAATTCTCATATCTAGGCTGATCTTAGCTATGATTGTGTCATGATGCCTACCCCCAGGCATCCGGATCGAGTCCATCAGCCCTGGGAGCAGGCATCCAGATACTCATTAAAACCCCTGTTTGGATTCAGTCCTGGCGCCTAGGCTCATAGACTTTACTTACCTTATGCAGACCATGCTGCAAATGAGTCCAAGCCAACGTGAGGCCTGGATGGGACTATTTTATTACAGGGACTATTTTTTACTCGGTGTGGTTCTGGGGAACTTCTTACCTGGGACTACTTTGCAAGCTATTTAAACCACGCCAGAACAGCAGCTCATGCTTCGTGTTATTCTGCATCCAGCAGTGTAATGCTCACCGTGTCTGCAAGTCAGCATCCAGTCTTCTGCCACGCCCGCCTCGAATCCGGAGCTCCTAGACAAAAGGAAAAGAAAGGAGAAGAGGTTAGATCACGGACATTATTTGATTCCTTACCTGATTCCGGACCCAGCACATCTCCGAGCCTGGAAAGGACATTATTTCAGCACGCATCGCTTCACCAGCAGCAGCGCCGCGTTATACTCACCAGTCCACCGCATCTTTCAACTCGGCGCTGCCTCCATCATTTTCTTCGTCGAAACCCAGCACCTGGGGGGAATACAAAAGGAATAACAAGGTGAGCCGAGAAAACCGACAAAGACGATCTCTTTGCCACCATAGGCTTACCTGCTTTACCACCGGAGGTATTATCCTTTAATTCGCCGCATCTTTCTATGCCGCACCTATAAAGGGAGAGAAAACATCAAGTTAAACTCATGCAACTTTTACCGGACAGTGTTTGGTAATACAGACTCTTACCTGAACGCCATCAGCTGCCTCCAGGCAATATTCTTTTGGACCCAGCTGCAACCTAACGAGGGAATGGAACAAGAGTGAACATCGGACATATTGAACTCTTTGAACTTTATAGACACTGGAGTCAATATTCCTCCGGAACTCCTCCAGTACCTTCAACCCAGTGAAGTAACTGGTATCTATGCACCCCTGTATGCCATGCAGGATGGAGAGCTCATCATTTAAAAACATAAGGTGAGGTTACCAAGAGGGGAACGAGAACAGTTGGGGGGTTGCGGGGGGGGGTCATCACTAAAGTCCACAGGTGGCTAAATCCCTTTCTCCACTTGCAGGAGAATACTTCTACGAGTCCAGCAGACAAGATTAGGCGGGCCAGTCCAGACTGTCATCTCTTCACTACGCATCACGTTGGTGGAGACCGCAGCTGTCCGGATCCGATCGACGCCCCTGTGGGAACCAGGTGAGCGTAACAGATTGCTAGGCCTCCGCCTCGGGAGGTATGTCTGTCCACTCGTAGAATTGTATAGTTGTCCGGGACTGCTAATGATGGGGCAGGACCTGCCGCATCATGTAGCCAGGATTCTGAGATGGCCAGGAAGTCTAGGTTGTCTGTAAGAATGATATCTGATATCTTTGTTGCGTGGGCGACTAGAGACCTGGCGTTTATAAGCGCTCCTTTGAGATAAGGTTTGTGGCTTTCTAAGTTAGGGCGGGTAGTATTATGACTATCTTTAGCGGTCTGTTTGGTGCCGTTTAGTGTAGGTCTGTTGGGATTGGAATGTTTCCTGGTGGGTTCTGCAGTAACCTACAAGAGTGACTGTTTTTTTTGGAGATTTAGTAGTTCAACTTTCTTAGCTGGTGGCTCATGCAGTTTGGACGAGCGGGTAATCTTAGGTTTCTGTCTACAGTATTACATGGCCTTTGCATAGTGCTATTATCTTGATATTGGTTCATTTCAAGTCCTGTATTAGGTTGTTGTGTGTCGAGCATGATGGGGTAGGTGAGATGGGTGGGATAGGACGTGGCGCAGAGACTCAGAGTGTTAGCTTTGGTGGTCAGGCTAAGTGTTTGTACTCCTAGTATGATGGAGAAGGTAATATCCAGTGGTGGCCAAGGTGAACCTGTAAGCGAGACCCAGGGTGTACATGCTAAGTGGCTGAGTAGGGGGAGGCTAGGTGCAATTTCATTTGTTGGGAAACAATTTAAAAAGGCTAAGTACAGGCAGGCTAAATGTGACTATCAGACTAGGTACAATTTCATTTGTTGGAATACAATTTAAAAATGCTAAATGCAAATGGGGCTCAGGGACAGGAGCACACAGTAAAACTGCTAAATGCTAAAAGCAAATGGGGCTCAGGAGCAGGAGCACACAGTAAAAATGCTAAAAGCAAATGGGCGCACAGAGGCAGGAGCACACAGTAAAAATGCTAAAAGCAAATGGGCGCACAGAGGCAGGAGCACACAGTAAAAATGCTAAATGCAAATGGGCGCACAGAGGCAGGAGCATACAGTAAAAATGCAAAATGCAAATGGGCGCACAGAGGCAGGAGCACACAGTAAAAATGCTAAATGCAAATGGGGCTCAGAGGCAGGAACACACAGTAAAACTGCTAAATGCAAATGGGCGCACAGAGGCAGGAGCACACAGAAAAATGCTAAAATCAAATGGGGCTCAGAGGCAGGAACACACAGTAGAACTGCTACATTATTTTGGAAATGTCCCGTTTACAATACCGAAGTCTTTCTTTAAGAAACTGCATGGCATATGCAGGAGATTCATATGGCACAACTCTAGGTGCAGAGTGGCACTGCAGAATCTCCAAAGGCTGTATGAACAAGGAGGCATAAAGCTGCCCAATTTTTAGGTGTATTTTATGGCCAGTCAACTACAATTTGTGGCCAGATGGCTATCAGACGAACAAACACAGGAATCAAGGTTACTACGCGCAGAATGCGCCACGTTCTTTTTGAATGAGGTAATGTGGTTGCCTGATCCGTGCGTATCAATGGAGAACCTATTGTTACGCCTGGGGAGGAAAATATGGCACAGAGTATGTTGCGTGATGGGCAAAGCAATGCCGTACTCCCAACAGATACCACTGGTGGCGCTAAGAGGGGTGGATGACCAAGTCAGGTTGAGTGTGTGGACATGGTGGGAGCCCGTGGGGGTTGCGACGGTAGGTGATGTGGTTAAAGAAGGGGAAACCCAGTGAGTTTGAGGAACTAGTTCATGACACAGGAGTGCATAGAGGGCAGCACATCACGTATGCACGACTGGTGAAAAATCTTAGGTGTAAGTGACCGGAGACCGAGTTGCCCCTACAGCTGTGCAAGTGGGTCGAGACATTTTATGACGTGTCAGATGGGGGGCACAAAGTATTGCGTATATATGAGCTGTTGATGTCCAGGGGTGGTGAGGAGTTGGGGAAGACGAGGCAGGCATGGGAGGCAGAATTATTATTATTGTGGCAACAGGTTGGCACTAATATGTTCCTTCAAGACATTCTCAAAAGTAGAATAATTCCACATGGGGAGGTGGTGTGTAGCGTGCACAGGAGAAAGACCAGGGGGTGCTTAGAAAGGGCAACTGGAAAGGATTCAGCATGCCCGAAAGGACATAAAGGCACAAAATGTGCACATCAGCAGCACAGAAAGCCTCTGGCATTATCATATGTGACAGGGCCTGTGATCTCTGCCTGTCAGGCGGGGGTAGAGACCCCTCTCAGCCTGCGGGAAGCCTACCAGGGTTTACACCAGAGCCAGTGCTTCTCCAGAGGCAGAGTTGGTAGAGACCCCGCCCCTATCCCTTCCTCCCCCTCTGCTTGGTTGTTTGACAGAAATGCCACTACCTATCACCCATACCTGCTGTAAGGGGGTGGAAGGAGGAGATTGACACACAGGTGGTATGATGTTTGACAGACTTCTAAGCAATATAAGGGTCGGAGAAACACCTTCCTGGTCCTAATACTAAAAGGGATTTCTCTGCCTCGAAATAATATTTTCAGGATAGTCAGAAATAAACCAAAAGAGGCCCTGGAAATAATTCTCAAAGTGGCCGCATATCACACTTTTTCAAAAAGACCAACCCTTTTTGTTGGGACACAGACCAGGCCAGGTAAGCTTAAATATAAGTTTAATGCGTATCTTTGAAGATGCATGGTAGAGACCCCCAACCAGCCCTACAGCACAACATCAACTGCTGATTGTCGAGCAATAACATTCTATGAGGATTCTAACTCTGGAACTGCCTGACCTCAACTCAATGAGAAGTCATACAGTAAACATCAGCACAATGATAGCAAGGCATCTTTATAACACACCCCCTCCCTTATCTGAAATACACAATGAAGGTGCAGCATAGGAAAAATAAATGTGCAGAAAAGGAAACTAAAGATTGATAATAATAGTGTGTTGCCAACAGATGAGAAACAACTGAACCTGAAATAAGGTCTTACCTCATTTCCTCATCCTAGCAACTCTGGATAAATTCCATATTTGACTGCTTTCTAAAGTCACAGCACCCTCAAATACTTGAGCAACCCTGACCGGATCCAAATACAGAGGATCACCCTTCTTGGAAATAACAGCTCTCCTTATTCTAATGAAATCACCCACCTCAACAGCCTCCTCTTCCTGGGAAACTTCTCATTGATCTTTTTAACCCATTTTTCCTTTCGCTCTTCCATCCTTTTCTTCACCTCATCCACCACCTTAACTGTTAGTCTTGCCCGACCCAGCCATGCCGGAGACAGCAACGTGTTCCTCTTTCGACCTCTCATTAACTCAAAGTAACTGACCCCCGTTTCAACATTTGGCGCCATACGCAAAGCAAACATAATTTCTTTAACCGCAACCTTCCTATCAACACCACATGCACTGGCCCCTCTAATTCCTTCCATTATACACCGGTTTACTCTCTCAATCATGACATTCCCTTAGGGATAATAAAGCACAGTTCTCTTGTGCTTTATCCCACATTTGTGCATATATTCTTGAAATAATCTCCCAGTGAACTGTGGACCATTATCTGTGAGCACACTCCTGGGCAGTCCTTCCCTCTCAAAGACTTCCTCTAGAAATTCCACAATACTCTGACACGTGACCTCCCTCATCACTTTGAACTCCGTCCACCGCGAAAACATGTCTACCAGTGCACACACAAACCTACCTCGGCCCTTACCCATATCCACTGGGCCCAAAACATCTATTGCCAGGTCCTGCCAGACTCCTTTTGGTCCTTCCATTTTCCTCACTGGCTGCGCCACAGCTGAGAGATTCTTTCCCAATTTGATGCAATCCACACATCCTGCAACCGCTCTTTCAACCTCGCGATCAAGACCCGGGCACCAATAATCAGCTTTTATTATCTCCCTGGTTTTGTACGTTCCAATATGACCTTGATGGGCAATGCTAATCCATCTTTTCCTCAAACAACTATGAACAAGTCACTTGTCCCAACGGTATACTAACCCATCCTTCACTGACAACTCCAGTCTCACCTCCCATAGAGATCTCTCTTCACCAGACAGCAGCCTCTTCTCAGGCCATTACATTACTCCCTGATAAAGTTGACAATGCATTGCCACCTTTCATCTGACTCCAACGCTTCAATCCATTCTTCTTTGCGTATCACACCTTCTACAGTAGCAAACACCATATTCCCTACCTCCACATGCTTGTCATTATCTTCATCATTGGCATCATCTATTCTTAGTCTAGATGCATGATCTGCCTGCACATTGTCTTTACCAGATACTACCTCAATATTAAATTTGTGACATTGTAGCCTGGTTACCCAGCAGGCAACCCTCCTCGAGACTTTATCGAGACCCTTAAATTCAAAAATCGCTTTCAAAGGCTTATGATCAGTTCTCAGGACAAATTCTTGACCCCACACAAAATTTTTGAGTTTCTCTATGCCCCAATGACCTGCCAAGGCTTCTTTCTCCAAAACAGAATAGTTAAGCTCAGCACCTTTTAACATATGGGAAGCATGCATCACCACTGCCTCAGTGCCATCTATTCCCAATTTGGACATCACAACTCCAATACCCATTTCACTGGCATCTACAGAGAGTACAGTCCTCTTACTGGTGTCGTACATGGCTAAAGGTTTCGCCATGTCTATCTTCAATTTAATTTCATTGAATTCCCTTTCACATTCTCTGTCCCACTCAAACTCTACTCCCTTCCTCAACAATGCCCTTAACGCAACAACGCTATCAGCATAATTTTCCACAAAACGATGGTAAAACTCTATCGTTCCCTATCTCAATTCTGCCTTATTTCTCGCCGATTGCATTCTCTTTATTCCATCTACCAAGTCCCTTTTTGGCCTCAACCCCTCTTCGGATATCTCATGACCTAAGTACTCCACCACTCGGGTAGAAAAAACACACTTCTCCCCTCGCAGGGTTAGGCCACGTTCTTTGAAAATCTCCAACACCACCCCCACTCTTTTTTTTTTTGTAATTCCTCCTCAGTTCTCCCACATATCAACACATCGTCTTGAAAACACCAGACATCACTCACCCCCTTAAGCAGCTTGTCCATAACTTTTTGAAAAACAGAGGAGGCTGATATTAGTCCAAAGGGCATGCGACGAAACTGATAAATCCCCTCATATGTGATCAAAGCAGTGAGCTTGCGTGATTCGACATCTAAGTTAATCTGGTGATATGCACTTGCCATATCTAACTTTGCAAAAAACTTTGCATTTCCAATCTGACTCAATAGCTCTCCCATATTTGGAAGAGGATGTCTGTCAGCTATCACACATCGATTCAGTTCCTTCACGTCAGCCCACACTCTCAAATCCCCACTGGCCTTCTTTACCACTACTACTGGGGAAATCCACTCTACAGCTTTGGCTGGTTCAATAATGCCAGCCTTTTTCAGCTTCTCCAACTCCTCATGCACAGCATTACGCATTGACATTGGCAACGGTCTGAGTTTGGCAGCCACAGGCATGCTCCCGTCTTTCAAAACAATTTTGTGCACCATCCCCTTGAGACATCCCACACCCTTGTTAAAAACATCTGGATACTTGTCTATTAGAGTATTTTCATTACCACCTGATTTATTAGTCTCTGAAGCATTTACAACATTTAGTACTTGTTCTTTGCTATTGGGATCCAGTCTGATACTCAATCCCCTTTGTTCTCTCCATCCTAGTAAAGTTTCACCTTTTTTGGTAACATAAATTTTCCCACACGTCACCCTACCATTAAATTTGAATTGAGCAATACAACATCCCAACACCTCTATTCTGCCTCCATTATACCCACCCGGGTCTTTGTCTGAAGGGCTCAAATCATCCATTCTGCCACAAACCACATTTTCATAAACTGCCTTTGACATCAATGTGATTTTTGAACACGAATCCACCAACATGTTTACCTCATATCCATTCACCTCAACCCAAGCAGATGGGTGTTCACACTCATCAACTCTGGTACACTGTACCATATTCACAGTAACAATCTCATTATCCGACTCTTCACCTTCCTCTGATGACACCATGTCACCCTCCTCAACAAAGTACCTTTTCCACCACCAATACGGTAATTCTTACAACAATTTTCAAAATGCCCCCATCTTTTATAAACACTGCAGTTAGCTCGTCTCCCAGGACATATGGGAGAAGTCGATAGATGGCGTGCACTTCCGCACTGGAAGCATAACCGGTCATCCTTCTTTGTACCTCCCTGCATACCATCTTTCTGGGTAACCTTATTCCCCAGCTGGCTCCCCCCGCCCTTGCCCTGGATAACTTCATTACGCATCGCCGGTCTAGTCTTCTGTCTCCTTTTCTCTTTAAATGCCATCTCTCTTTTTGTCGCCCACTCATAACACTTCAGTCGCCTGAGCAGTTTTAGTTTCTTTGCTGGTTAATTTGGAGACACATTGTAAAGTGTGTTTGATCCTCTTGGCAATACCTATGACCTCATCCAAGTTGGGATCGTCTTTCAACCACACCTCCTCACGGATTTTGTCATTTGAGCAGTGCAACATAAATGGATCCCCTATATGCTCATCCAACCCCCCGCCAAACTGGCAGTTTAGGGATAAATGTCTCCGCGCCGTAATATACTCTTCTACAGTGTCACCCTCATGTTGGAATCTCATGCCAAAGTGGTACCGTTCCAGCACCGTGCTTATCTTTGACTCAAAATGTTTATTCAGCTTTGCTAGTGCTGCATCAAAATCGTTTATTCCGTCTTCCACATCCAATTCACCAATATCGGGAAGCGTCTCATAAATCCTCTGTCCTTCATAACCGAGGAAATGCATGAGCATAGACACTTTCCTCTTAACAGACATCCCATTACCACATGTTGCCTTCACATAATGTAGGAAGCCTCTCTTCCAGGGACCCCACTTAATTCTGGGTGGGCCAGGGGTGGGCATGAACATTTGCGGCCCTGGGACACCAGTTCGAGCCATGACTGTTATGGTGCAGACTGACACAAAACAATCTCGCCACAATGAGGACAACTCGGAGTATGAATGCTGCCACACAGCGTAGTGGAATTGTATAAACCCACAGCACAGGAGCCATATAGCTTCCTTCCCCCTCACCTGCGCATATAATTGGAGTCACTCAAAACCAATAACAACCCGCGATCACTCCTGATAGATGCAGCTTGCAGTTACTCCTGATAAGATGCAGCGCTGCTGCTCCGTTGCCGCCTTCCCTTATGGGCCCTGAGCGGACACGCGAGCGTGAGTCGCTTGCCCAACACGTCACGCGACTCAGGACCACGTGACTCGGCGCGAGGATTCCTTCCTCGCGGCACTGGGGCTCTTCCTCAAATATGCTGAGCGATGGGGCAGCACCTCTCGTGCCCTGACCTGGAGAGTCGGAGTGCTGCAGTCACTGTCTGGGGCACTGTCAGTCCAACAGCAGACGCTGCACTGCAGTCCAAAAAGATACGCCTTCTCCCAGACGGACTCCACTGCTGCAGGGCTGTAGGGCTAACTTGGGCTTCTCCTCCCCGATAGTCGGCACTCAATGGCACCGAACCGCAGCGGGCTCTCCATTTTAGGCGCCAGGGGCTGGGGGTCTCAAACTCCGCTGACGGTCCAAGGTCGAGTCCCCGATTGGTGCTACTGCAGCCATCCCATCCTCATCGCCATTGTTGGGACACAGACCAGGCCAGGTAAGCTTAAATATAAGTTTAATGCTTATGTTTGAAGATACATGGGAGAGACCCCCAACCAGCCGTACAGCACAACATCAACTGCTGATTGTCAAGCAATAACATTCTATGAGGATTCTAACGCTGGAACTGCGTGACCTCACCGCTCAACCCAATGAGAAGTCCTACAGTAAACACCAGCACAATGATAAGGCATCTTCATAACAATTTTCCTATGAGAAAATGTGGAAATATCACACAAGAGACCCAGGTTTCAGAGGCCTACCTGGACATTTCCAGGAGCTCGCTATAGGCCAGTCCACCCCTGAATCCACCGTTGTATCCAAAATTCCTATTTCCAGCCCTCACACTTATAACTTTAACAAACGTGAAAAGGGGAGTTTCTTTAGTCTCAAAGTTCCAAAAGAAAGCAACAAATAAACTATAAAAGTCGTGCCCTCCGAATGTTCAATTAGGTTTTTTCTTCTTTGTGTTCCAAGAAAACCTTACCCCCAGATTGTCGAGCCCTCGGAATGTTCAATGAGGATCTGTTCCAGGGATTTGCTTTCTTAGTATTTTCCAACTGTGTTTTTCTTTGCTTTAGCTGCTACTGCTTTGCTGGTCACAGCCAAACAGGCAGACTCTACTGCCAGGTACTGTGCACATGAAGATTGCTTTGTCTCTCTCTTCATGTGGGTATAGTTGTCTTGTTTTACTTTTACTACTACTACTACTCTTCTGTTGGTCATAGCCAACCTGTTGTACTCTCCTGCCAAGTACTGTGACTATGAGGCTTGGCGTGGAGATTGTGATTTGGTAAATGGGTGCAGGTCCCAGTATAACATTTGTGATCTTGCCTTCTAGCCTTCCTGCCAACTGTCCCAGTCTCCCCAACCTCTCTGGAGAGCATACCAATTCTTCTCCGTTGCTCACAGGTGCTTCGGGCTTCCACGGCTTCTCTTCACTGCTTCCCCGGCTTGCGGCAGCTCTGTGCCGACTGCCAGCCTCTGAGCTGCACGTCTCACTTCTTCGCACACTCCAGACTTCCTGACTGGATGCGAGCTCAGGCTTCTGCAGCTCGCGGTCGTTCGTCTGCGACGGAGCCTATGGATGCCCTCACCAGCGGGTAAAAATCCTGTTCTCTGCTCTCGGCATCCCTTTTCCTGCACAGCTTCCAGCGTTGGAATCTCCTGCTTTCTCCTGGGAAGGCCTCTCCCTTTTGGCAGTCCTTCTTCCCTTTTTATTAGACAAACAGCATTAGCCATTCTATGCTACTAAGTCCGCACATCTTGGTTGTGCGGAACCTCTCATATGGAGTCATACTGCTTCCTTGTCCCAGTAGTGAGGTCTGTATTCCTCACTATGTTTTTTGTTGCTCTTCCTCATGCAGGTAGTGAGGTCTTCACTCCTCACTAGGTGTTTGTTGCTCATCCCAGTATTTCTTGGGGAAGTGTCCTTGTTTACTCTGCAGCCATACATGGAAGTTTGTGGGGTTATGTCTTGTGCAGGGTGTCATGGTTTGGGTGTAGGAGAATAATACTGTGTATCGCCCAAAATGTTGTCCCTGACCCAGCAGGGGGTTTCCCTTCCCCATGAGAACCATCCGTAGTACCATCCTCGGGGCGACTATTGGTTGGCGTCCTCACCTGGGACATACAAGGAGACCCCAGAGAGGGACATGAATGAGTGAATGGGGATGAACTAAGCCACTACGCAACCCGCCTCAGCTGGAAGATCAGGGCGGATCGCTCAAACGGACCTTCCCTGTTCTCAGAAAGCAAGTAGCACCAGCACAACGTAAGCATGAGGCAGAGCGCAGACCACCTGCCAGGTAAATGGGAAGGAGTTCAAAAGTACGGCTTTCCCCATATGGAATCCGCCGTGCTTGTTCTTTGTGTGTTCAGTGCAGAAAATGCTGGGGATGTGTGTGGGCCATCTCGGCCTTAGCCAAAACTACCTTCTCCATAGTTCTGAGCAGGCACCTCGTACGACATACGTTGGGTCGTCTGGTCACGTAGGTGCTGCATATTCGGGAAGAGGAACTCCGAGCCACACTCGTCGGCGGTGTTCCGACTAGGTCTCTGACCATATCGGGTTCACGGCATCTGCAGTGTCCTCAGATATTTCTTCTCTACGATCTTTGTGTTTTTTGGATTATGGACTTTGTTTCGTTTCATGGTATGGATAGTCTGATTGTATGAGCAGCAGTGTTATCAATTGACTTTCAGCCTTCTTCCCTAAAGGATTGGTTTCTCAGGAAAGTTTCTTTAAACTGGATGGTGTTGTGAATTTTTTTGTTTCTATGCTTCTGACTTTCCTCGTCACAGGACCTTCGAAAAGCGAGGACCTATAAAATACAAGATAGCTTTTCTGTTGAACTCTGATACCTCCGAGGCCCTGCATCTGGTGTTTTCAATGAATTTCTTCTATATTCTGTATCCAGATGCAAAGGTATAGTTACGATCTTATGTATGTACTGGATACTGTATGCCATTTCTTGGGCTCTAATTGTGTGTTGCAGCTAACTGGATGGTGCAGAGGCTGTTTAGTCCTCCCAACCTTTGTTGACCTGTATTAGACCCGTGTCTGTTCCTATTGGATCCGGTTTTACGTGACCTTTAAGGATTTGCGGGGGAAAAGTAGTGCCCCAATTTCTATTTTGTAACCCTGCTCTGTGGGACTCAGACACTAAAGGACATTAATCTTGCCTGCAAGGGGGGGGGGGGCACAGAGCGACACCCTCTCCAAACCGGCATTCTTGAACATCTGTGAAGTCCTCACACGAACTGGAACACTTACTGTTGCATGCCGCCATTGCCAGAGATCTGCAGTCCTATGTACAAGAAAGGGGTGGGTCTTAAGATAACTTTTTGAATGTTTTCATGATTGTAACACTTCCCCTTGGGAAAGGATAGCCAGCGGTGTTCCTCGGGGAAACAGTAGATGTGGAGGGCCAATGGAAGGGGAAGGGAGAGGATAAAAGGGAGGACAGGAAGGGGAGAAGGTGTGGGTTTTTCAGGTTGGGTCAAGGAAGGAGGTGGACCGAGAAACCAGGCAGAGGAAGAATGGAGTAGAGGAGCATGGAGGAAAATTGCTGGAAAAGTGTGCAAGCTGAGGTATTGGTTGGTGAGAGAGAGTTGGACTTAGGTTTGAGTGTGCATACACGGTGAGTGAGTGAGATTGATAGAAAGTAGGGAATGACTGAAAAGATGACTGAGTAAGTGAAAGAAGGCTGCTTGGAAGAAGGTGTGGGTCTAGTGACAGGAGAATGAAGAGGAACAATAGTAGTAAAGTGGAGAGGGGAGAGTAATAGAGGACAGAGTGGTGAGGAGTACGATCAGTGGATGGAGGTAGTATAGAGATGAACATCAGAGACACAGAGGAGGAACAGAGTGGGAGAGTGAGGAGAGATGGTGGGTGGAATAGGAGGGAGGGGAGTAGGAGGTAAAAGAGAGGAGTGACAGTTGTAGGGCGAGAAACAGCAGATTGTGGAAGGGTCAGAGCAAGTTGGGCTTGTGTATGAAGAGCACAACCCCTTATGTTTTATGGTCTTGGGGAATTGTAGAGCAGGGACCACCTAGACTGTTCCCAGAGAGAGTTTTAGATAAAGTGTTTGCCTTTAGGCCATCACCTTTTAGCTAAGTAGTATTTAGATAGGATGGGTTACTGATCTTTAGTCACCATCCCAGGGTTGAGGGCCGTCTTGGTTAGGGAATGAACTCTGAACTCCTGTCCCTAGACGAGATAAAGACAGCCGTCAGAGAGCCTCTTCATTACTAGAGCAATAGAAACCCTTGAACTGTCTTCGAGAGTTGCTGTGTTCTTGAGGTCATCTGTGACACTTGCTAAAGGCCAGAATAGAGAGGTGTGAAAATGTCAAGTTGCATCCTACTGGCCAAACATAAAGTCACTCGCCCCCTAAATTCTCTTCAGAAACACAGCACACCTTTCCTTAACTGGAACTCTCCAAGAATCAGTTATCACCAGCCAATGCTTACTGTAGAGTGCACATTTTAAGCTTGAAAAGAGATATTCTCTAAACATGCAAATGCCTCTATGCTTTTTTTAATAATGTAGCTACAGAATACTACACCCGCACAAGATGGCTCTAATTTGGTACATGGATAGATGGCACCCACTACTGACCCAGGAATGACAGGTGCTTAGAAATTCACAAATGTGACTTTGTTATTACAACTGATGTCACTATAAAAGTGAATGCTGACTCCTCCATAATTCTTCTGCCACAAAGTAGCAGGATGGCATCACCATTAACCAAGAAAATGCACGTACTATGATAGTAAGTTCAGGGATATGGATCAGAGTTATATAATAGTTTACCCTTTATATATGTCTGAATCATGCTCTTTTTTTTCCAATTAAGAACATAAAATGACCATGGCACTCTAAGAGTAATGATAACTCAACTTACCTTTTTCAACAATTTTTTCTACATACTTGCCATTTAACATTTTACAGTAAAAGTATGGTACTAGATGCCAGATGCCCCACCCCCTTTTTTTGATTTGAAATAAAAATGTTAATCATGATCAATGTTGCGTTACTAAATTTTAAAGAAGGCAATTCTTAACCCCCTTCTTAAGAAGCCCTTATTGGACCTCAATGTCCTTGATAACGTTTGATCTATGGCTGGTCTCCTCTGGCTTACTAAGATTTTGGAATGTTTGGATCAACCCAAATTCAGGACTTTGCTGCGAGCTAGTGGCTTCTTGCCACATTTTAGTCCAAAACTTGAGATGGAAGCAGCGCTTTAGCCCTCCTAAATGACCTTATTGGCAAGGCTAACTTTATTCTATGGACTACATTGATAATGTTGGATCTGTAAGCGGCATTCAACACTGAGGACTAGGGACTACTTTTGTGTAGGCTACCCAGTGACTGATGTCACCAGGAGATCTTAGAATGATGCTGCTTGTTCCTTGTTGATCGAGAAATGTGGGTTAAGCTGGGCCTGTTATGCTCTCAGTGCTAGAGTGACTGTTTCCCTTACTTTTTAATATCTCTATCACTTCTAAAGCTTCTAGAATTAGGGCAAGCCTTGCCACTCTTAGTAAGATTAGTCAGGTTTCCATGCATGTGAACAGCCCCCAGGAAGAATTTCCCACTCTTTAATCATGGATGGAAGCGATAAGCAAAGGTCTTGGTTAGATTGGTTGGAAGCTTACTTCCTCAAAAACACAGGTACTTCTTTTTTAACCCATGCACCCTCTGCAACACCTTCCTCTCCCTCCTCCCACCAAGGAGTTTTGGCCGGCAGCTCAGTACTGCCCCAAGCACTTTACCTTAATTGTCTCTCAAAAAGTTCCCCTGAGGGATTGCATGTAGCTCCATCCACAGGGTTCCAAAATGAAAAAACTTTGGCCAAATTTCCTAGGACTGCAATAGGAATAGTGATGCATCTCCTCCTGGAATATTCCGGGGGAAAGGACTCATGTATCTCCATGGTTTTCTCTTTACTCTTTTCAGTTCAGTTTTAGAAACGTTTTTATATGCACTTGTTATATGCCCCTGGGTTCCAAGACCCCCAGTTTATGGAAAATCCTGCCTGTCAATTTTAGTCTGAATTTGATGGCCTGTAGTAAAGCAGCAAAATGTTGTCTGTTTAGTTGATCAGTTTGCAGAGTACATGCTGCTACTCCCTACAGATGTGCTACATGCGCCCAGAAGCAAATCAGTTTGCTGTGCTGTGCACTACAAATCCGCATTAAAATGAAAGTAAACCTCAAAACTAAAGGGAAACCTATTAGGTGAATGATGTAATCGGATATTGTTGGCCATCTTTGGCTTTTTGTGTTGCCTAACTAGGAAATGTGATATTACAGGTCTTTGATTAAGAAATTAATGATTGCAGTGGTTGGAATTGCTGGGAGCTGCTTGGCTCCTGCATGTAGACTATTCGAATGTGGATCACTTGACACCAACAGGATCTACTTTTGACTTCCAACGGCCTATTGGTGCCATTCAAACCCAAATATGTTTTTGGGAATGTGTATAAAGGAACATTAAGACACTTCTAAAAGGCATTGAAAGCATTAAGGGTCATAGTTAGCAAGATTTGCAGCATACTATATTCTAGATTCTCATCCCTGTGGGTGGACGATAACCTGGCCGTGAGGGAACTCGGGCAGTGGGGCGAGGACATCCTTAGGTGAGAGATGGTATCCCCCAATCCCTTTTTCAAAATTAACCATCTCTCCCAACAGCCTTTGTAGGTTACTGTAAGCCTTTCCCCTACAAAATGTCCCCCAGAAATACCACTTTAACACTGAGATGAGGAAGAGACAAACTAGGACACATCCTCATTTAAATAATGCAAACCTACCCAAACACTACTCGGGCACTGAGACAAAGAAGAGGACCATGGAGGAGTTCAGAAGGAGCAGCCTGGCATGTCCCTTTAACTATGGTCAGGCAATTGAACTAAATGACCATCACCTGTGGTCACTTGGCAAGCCCAATGGGTATAGAAATGCGGGCTGTGAACAAGAAGGGGAGAGAAACAGCAGGCTGGAGCTTGGAGCCAGCTGGTGCGGGAGAGACGGAAGTGGGAGACAGGTGCCAGCAGGAGCTGTGGGGCGCAGAAGCACTCCGGTCGCCGTAATCTGCCAGGAGACCGAGTGGTGCTCTCTCCGACCTCCGCGAGGGAAGAGCAGAGACAATGGAAGCTGAACGAGGAAAGGAACGAAGCCGACGGGACCTGCCGCATGAAGCCAGTGTGTGTAAACCAGGAACAATCATACTGGGGCACTCTGGGGGCATGAAGATGGCATTTCTTGAATATCGAACGAACTGGGAATTGTCGTTAGCACTTTTGAATGTTGAAACAACTGCCCAATAGTTTCAATGCTGAAACAGATTTGAATACTGAACAAACTGGAAGACATTACAAGCATTTCTGAAGGCTGTACGGAGCCAAAGCAAGTCATGAGCATGTTTGAATGGATTGAATTGGTTGGATTATTTAAAAAGCCAATGGAATCCCAAGAAGGGTGAATGAAAGCAAGGTCGTATAAGTGGCAAATACCACAAATGAATTGGTTGAAATACAAGTGTTGGCAAAGCCAATAGAATCCCAAGAAGGGTATTTGAGGAGAAACAAGTATTTACACAAGCCAAGTGTTCCAGGAATTGCCGGTTAAGAGGAAACCTGTATTGGCAAGAGCCAGATGAGTGCAGAAAGTGCAACAAAGTGAATGGTGGCCAAACTTGCCATGATAGTGTTGGAAAAGTATATTCCTGATAAAAGGAACAATCTTCACTGTCAAGGGAGAGCAGTGGACATTTGTTGATGAAAACCAGACTAGAAAGATTATCAGTTGCGTGACCTGTAATGGGTGGACCGTGTGGTCCGACAATTGCGCCTAGACCGAGTGGCTCATTCGGAAAAACCCAACAAGTCACTATAAGGAAGCTGGTGTTTTGCCACAGTTGTTCATGTGATGAAGTATTTTTGTGAACCAGTACTGATGAGAGAGTTAGGAAGTGTCCCAAGGAACTGTGTTGTTTTTGAAGAGCTGGAAGATTTGAACTCTTGGGGGAAAGGAACCCCGATACTTTGTGAACTGTGTTGAACTTGGTGAAGAGGAGGCTGATTACAAGCCAAGAGCTGGAAGAAGCTCAGAATTTTATTTTGAACGCTCTTTATTTTGATGCTCACATCCTTACACATTGTATGCAGTTAATTGTGAGGGCAAGTATAGGTTTTGAACACAGACTGGCTTTTTATTTGGACTTCTGACGCAGACTATCATTTAGTTTTCTTTAGGTAGGCATTTCCCACCTTAGCATAGGATAATTTAGGCTTCCATCCTGACATTTAAGTTAATACAATTCGGTCAGTTGAAACTTGAACCCGTTGTCTGTGTCTGACTCATGATGCCTTTACATCCCCTTGAGTTGAGGTAGTGCTGCTACTTGCCAATGTCAGACAGGAGTTGCTTTTAGCCTCTAAATTATTTCAGTCCATGTAATTGAGTATATTTTTGTATTTTCAAGCGTGAACTAGACGTGCACATTTAAAAAGTAGTTTCTCAGCCAATTACCAGCCAGAAGGCTAAGGGTATGGCTTTCTAAGTATTGTGAGGAACCAGAGGGCGTCCTCGCTTCTCCCCCACCCCGCTCTCCCTGTATGCTGTTCTGTTACCCAGGGAAAGACCATCGTCTTTGGATCCTGACTCTTGGGGTGGATATGCGAGGGAGGTGTTATGCCGTCTGTCGCACATGCCCCACAAGCGAGCTCCCACCGGTCTACTACCACCGCCCTCTCTGTTCCCGGTCCACATTCGCATTCTCATCAATCCAAACCGCCTCCCATCCATAGATCCCCACTTACTCATGTAGGGCGGCAGCAACATGGCAAGCACAGGCAGCGCACACGGAGACAGCCTATTGGACATGGGCACCCAAACTTTTTGCATCCGTTCCGTCAGTGGCAAATACCCTGGTGTCTCACAGCTGTTCGGCGTAGCCATCGGCCCGTCTTGCTGCAACGTCACGTGACCCGGAAGGCCTGGCCGACTGTTGTTGCTGCGGATCACGTAGCACGGAAGCGTGTGGAACCGCGCGTCATGTGACGCGATCACCTGACAGGTTCCTATTCCTTCAAATGCTGTGAGGGAACGCTTAGTCAGTGCTTCACAGCTGAACTAATTCGGCACTGTTTGGCGCTCCTGTTCCTTCGATCACGGTACTGATTTATGGACTGTTTTCTCAGATTTTCTTCTTGTCAAGCCCTTGGTTTTGTTCTGACCTGCTAGTTACCGGACTTCTGGACTGCTTCTGGCTTCCTTTTGGATTATCCCTCGGATTTGTCGTGCTCACCTGGTCTAGACCTCGGAACTCTTATCGGATTGTCTACGGATCACCCCACACCCGAACTTGACATTTCAGCTCACGCAGGTATCCTAGTGCGAGTCCATCCGGATTGCCGTCCAGTGTGCTACATCACTTGCTGCTGCCAGTTACACCCTGTATCAACTCAGAACACCTCTCATCCTGTTTTTCCAACTCGGGGTTTGGTTCCCTCCACCTTCGTAAGCCCCTTTAGTACTAAGTTACTCTGTGGTCCTCGCCTGTTTTCCTTGTCACTGTACTCACCCATTGCTTGCCTTACAGCGGTCGGGGGGGTTTCCGGTGTTCCTGGCATTTCCGGCACTCAATACCTTTGGCCTCAAGGATCGCACAGGGAGTTGTCTTGTATCTCCCTGTGTGGTACTTGGGGACAAAGGCCGCATAATCTTCACGACCATCAAGATATATCAGGAGGATCACTTGGATGGAGGGAACTTGGGGAGTGGAGAGAGGACATCCTTAGGTGAGACCTGGTACCCCCCATTCCCGTTTCATAATGAACCCTATATCCCTCAAGCTTTTGTAGGCTACTGTCAACACTTTCCCTTTTTTCCTCCACACTGTCCCCTAGAAACACCACCTCAACACTGGGGCGAGGAAGACATTTGAGATAGGCGTAACTAAGTTCTGAAGCGCCTTGTCCTCTATGATGGTAAAGGATTTTCATTCAAGTTTAAGAGTGCTTCCCGGTCTCTAAAATTCACTTTTAGTTCTAGCTTTGGTGATGCAATTGGGTGGGTAACCTCACATTAGGATCCTGTTCTCAATCAGGGTGCATTCTGCATCATAGGTCTGGTTCTTACTACAGTTCCTCCTGGCTCTGGTGAAGTCCCCAATTGGTATGTTTTGAATCGTACTTTTGAAGTGACAGTTATTAGCATGCAATGTGCCACTCGCTTCAGTCTGCTTGTGAAAGGTCCTAGTCTGTATGGATTCATCTTCAATATAAATATACAGGTCTAGGAATGTGACCTCTGTCTTGCTCATTTCTACTGTGAACAGGAGTCCATAGGTGTTTTGATTTAGGTAGTTACAGAACTGCTCCTGTTAGGTATTTTCTCGTTCCATATGATGAAGATCTCAACTATATATCTTAGCTATTTAATTATTCTGTTTGATAGTGTGGAGTGAGCCTGCACATGTTAAGTTCGAACTCTCTCACAAACCAATTTGCCCATAGAGGGCGCAAAGCATCTACCCATTGCAATTCCCTTTGTTTGTTTAATGTTTCTTTGAACAAGAATATGTTGTTTTGAAGTACAAATCCCATCATTTCCTTTAACATTTCCTCAAATTGGTGGTAGGATGCAGATGTGTTCCTGAATGTGTGATCTATTGCTTGTAACTCCAATTCATGGTCAATGCATGTATAGAGGGCTTTCACATCCATGGTGGCCATCCGATATTGGCCATTCCATTCCATTTGTCTTATGTTCTCCAGTAAGTGCATTGTATCCCTTGTGTAAGAGTTCAGTTTGTAAACCTTTGATCGTAGTATATTGTCGATGTATCTTAACATGTTCTCAGTAGCCCACCCTATGCCACTGACAATTGGTCTTACATCTGGTAGGCTGGTATACTCTTTGTGAATCTTGGGTAAGAAGTATATCGTTGATATTTTTGGTCTGCTGTTTATCAGAAACAGTTCATAGTCATTGATCATAAATTTGCTCTGCCATTTATAAACTAAGGTTGTCGGGTTCCTTGTTACTTCTTTCACAGAACTACTGCTAATAGTCCTATATCAGCCTGGGGTTTTTAGGTGTAGGTTCGCCATCTTAATATAGTCTTTCTTGTTTAGAACAACAATGTTTTCCCCCTCTGTCTGCTTCCTTGATGATGATGGTTTTGTCGGATATTCATTCTTTGATTGCCGTTTGTTCCATTCTGCTTTTTCTTACCATTCCAGTTACCTTTACCCATTCTTATTTCGACATCCTTAGTAAACGCCTTATGAAAAGCATCTATGCAATTCCCTTCTTTGATGCTTGGGGTGAATTTCTAGATTTCGGTTTAAGTCCAGTTTCATTTAGTACATTGCAGTGTATTCTGGTCAATCAGCTCATTTTCTGGGATTTCTAGATTGTCATCCAATGACAGAAGTGATCCCCTGTGTCTTTAATATTAGTAATGGTCAGGTCACTGTCTGGTGGTATAGTGGTCTCTTCTTGGATAGGGTCCAGGTTGTGAAAGAATTTCTTCAGCTTGAGTTTTCTCACAAACTTAAAAGTGTCGATTTGAAGATTAGTGTAGTCCATGTTTTTGTTAGGTGCAAACGACAAATCTTTGTTGAGGGCCTCTATACCTATGTCGCTTAGAACTCTGTTGGAGAGATGCAGTACCAGGTTCATCTCCTTTCCATTCCTTCTCATTTGTATTCCGAACGGGATCTCATTCCTGGTTTGCTTCCAGCTTCTCCTCTTACTTCTCCTTGTCCCTCCTCTACAGCCTCTGGTCCTGGTCTTGCTGTTGAGGTACCTTGTTCTAGCGGGTCTTGGAATCTAACTAGCTTCACATTGGTTAATCTATTGCTGCTGTGGTTTCTCTTGATTTGTTCTAAAATACCTCCCTTGCTAGGTCTTTGGTTGTCAGATTAGTTATCTCCTTCACTATCTGCATCAGAACTTGCCGGCGAGGTTCCGGGCGTGCTGTTGCGTGATGAGGGTTTGTACTTACCATCTATGAACACGGGGAAGGTGCACTACCTTCTACTCACTACCCCACTGCAACTAGGAAGACACATCCTCATTTGGTTGAAACAAACGTATACCATCCTCATTTTGTTAATACAGACACAAATCAGCCTCACATGTATCAGCCTCAGCTGTGTACTGGAACGAGGAGGAGGCTAACGCGAGTAAGGCAGAACTACCATCCTAATTGTGAGTGGTCTAGTCTTTTCCAGAGTCGTCATGGTGGCGGGAACTTTAAAAGTAGACGTCCTTTTAGAAAGGGAGTTGGCTGTGAATGCAGTATCGGATGTGGAGGCCGAGGCGGCAGCTGAGGAAGCAACTCTGTATCGGCGGTGTGGCAAGCGGAGCGCTCGAGACCCGTTTACAGATGCAGAGTTTATGCAGCAGGAAGCGAAGCAAAGGTAAGCTGGAGGCCGGTAGCAGACCGCATGAGGGAGACCGGCGTGACAGAGCGAATTAATTGCAGAAGTCCTGGGCTGCAGGTGGAGCATCGCTGGGGAGCCACGCCACGAAGAGCGGCTGGACGAGTGAAGCAATGTTCCGCTCAGGGATGCAAGAACCCGTTGCAGCAGAGACCTTGCCTACGCCGTAAGCTCTGACCAGTGAGTGTGGGAAGCACCGGGGTGTAAGGCGAATATGGGATGAACATAGTTTTGAATACCAAACAAACTGAAAGTCATTACAAGCACTTTTGAATGCCAAACAGTAAAAGCACGTTTTGAGCACTCGTGAGCAGAGTGAAAGAAAGGTGGTGCATGTAGCAGATACCACCTAATGTATCATCTGAGACACAAGTATGAGTAAACTAGAGTGAATACTAAGAAGGGTATGGCATGAGAAAATAAATACTGGCAACAACCAGAAGAGCTATAAAAAAACTGTATGTTATGAGGAAATCCACATTGGAAAGAACCGGAAGAATACAAGAAAGTGTAATGAATGCATGGTGGCCACGTAGGTCACAGTACAGCGTCAAGAGAGTATTCTGTGTTATCCGAGACACAAGTATTAGCAAAATCAAGTGAATACCAAGAAGGGAAATGAGGAAAAGACTACTGGCAACAGCCAGAGGAGTTCAAAGAACTGTACGTTATAAGGACATATACATTGGCAAGAGCCAGAAGAGTACAAGAAAGTGAAATGAATGCATAATGGCCAAGTAAGCCAAGAGAGTGTGACACAGATGAACCAAGCATCATTGTCAAATGGAAGGAGTGGCACATTGTTGATGGGAAGCAGTCAAGAAGTGGTATCGGTTGCGTGACCTGTAATGGGTCGACCATGTGGTCCAACAACTGTGCCCAGACAGAGTGGCCCCCTGTCTGGACAAGCCAATGAAAGTATACAGGAAGAAACTTGTGTTTTGCAACAACCTCTTATGTGATTTTAAGTCAAGAAACAGAGCTGCCTATGGAAACTAGTGAAAAGTACTGATATCAAAAGAGCTGGGAAGTGTCCCAAGGAACTGTGTTGTTTGTTTGAAAAAGCTGGAAGATTTGAACTCTTGGGGGAGGGGACCCCAGTGGCTTGTGAATTGTTTTGAACTTGGGGGAAGGGGAAGCTGATTACAAGCCAAGAGCTGGACGAAGCTTGTAACTTTATTTTGAACACTATTCATATTGATGCTGACATCCCTACACATAATATACAGTTGATTGTGAGGGCAAGTATAGGTTTTGGACGCTGTCAATTTGATTTGGACTTCCTGAAACAGACTATCCTTTGTTTTTGTTTCGGTAGGGAAATCCCACCTTAGCATAGGGCATGTTAGGCCTTAGTCCATCCTGACTTCTTTAAGTTGATAACACTTACTTTTTAAACCTTTTATTTTTATTTTCAACAAAATCAATCAATTACAAACACAAGGATACATACATTTATGAATGCACAAACATCCTAGTAACAATTTCAACCAAAATAACTATTTATAAGAATACACTTATCACATATGACTTTACCATGAATCACCCATATTCAATCATCCCAATATAAGAAGAGTATTAAAACAGGACGCATAAATCCAATGACACAAGACACACTACATACGCACACACATCAATCTCCACACTCGCACTAGTACCAACCAAATATAAAATTGTCCCTCACTACTATTTATTGAAACACCACCCTCGGCCATATAGCCCCTTAAATGGTCCCCACATTTCCAAATAAGATACTTCTCGTAGCTGGATAAGATTTGTACATCTGAAAACCATTGGTTTGTTGATTGTTTTCCAAACCCTCAAACTTTGCTTGGTTGCCACCACAAGTGCTTTATCTATCCAACATTCGAAACTACGGGCCACATTACACCTCCCCTGTGTCAAAAGTAAAATCACTGAGGAAGGTGACCTCAGGAAAGTCTCACCTAGAATTGTGTCCAACCTGTCTAGAACTTCCTTCCAAAAATCAATAACCCTCGGCCAGTCCCATAACATGTGTAACAGAGTGCCTCTCCTTCGTCCACAGCCCCAACATGTCTCGCCATTTTGCAAACCTAACCCACGCATCCGAACCAGAGTCCACTACAGATGACATAATATCCTTTGATGTGTATAACGCAAACTCAAATCCATCTTTGACCTTGCACTAACCCTCAATAATCCTTCCCATTCCTTGGCAGAAATATCCCTTCCTAAACCCATAGTCTGAACCTAAACATGTCCATGAAACTGAGCACTAACAGTAATGCTATCTCACTAAACATGTGTCATACAAATGCTATTTACAAACTGAAACCAAATATTAATGGAGGTGTAACTATCCCTGTGGGGCTGAGGCAGAGTGGTGCAACAGCCATTCCAGGAGGTACCTAGATATCATTGTTTCATTCATGTCAGGCACTCTGATGTTAATGTCCCAACACACATTTGTATGGCCATCATCATCATCATCATCATCATCATCATGGCGACAGTAACTGTATTCCAGGAATGAAAGCTGCATTGACTAATCCTCCAACACACATGCCTTGGGGAGTGGGTGTAATACGGATGTTAGAGCTCCCATGGCAACTGTTTCAAGCCCAGGGACTTGTTTGCATTGCTTTCTTTTGTCAGCAATTTCAGCAATTATGGAGAATCCCGTATGGAAGACCCATACCAACTCACCCCCTCGTCTTCTTCCTCCAGCCCTTCATTTGGCCAGGAAATGAGGGAAGACGCACATATAAAGATCAAAGGAGAGATTTAAGGGACTGATTGAGGTGACCATTGCATAGGAAAAAAGGGCCACTAAATGGAAGTCTGGTAATGGCATAAGGCCAGCCCCACTCTTCCTTATCTACGGACTATCCACCTTCTCCCTTTCTCGTCCGAATCAAAGGGTGAAACTAGAGGCAAGTCCTCGAACACAGAGGCAGTTAAAGTAGTACTGGCTCATGTACCTCAGCACATGCAATTTGATACGTTGGAGTTGCCCGACTCCACAATGAGCCAATTCATTGCCGACCAAGATGATGCACCCCTCCATTAGATATCAGAAATAAGCCAGTTAAAGAATGGGAAGACCGACTGTGCTACCTGTGCCTCATTTGGAAACACCATCCCCTCTTAGGCGACAAACCCACTCTGCCTCCAACTCTGAGAGTAGACTGCTTGTCTAGTGCCAATGGCCATCCATTGGTGGCCCCAGACGAGGCACCAGTAAAGTACTAAGTGGATAAAAAGGTGGACTGCTGGGAGCACGCCTATTGATAAGGAGTAACACGTACACATCCTATACCACACAGGCTCTTCTTGATGACTTTCAAGTTCTTCCTATCAAGATTTGAGAAGGCGCAGACTGTGCTGAGCTGGTAGAGAAAGTACTCCACCAAACATTTTTTTAAATCCATTGTAGTCTATTTTTCGGGTGCATGAATGGACCCTCACAATGGGGATAGAGGTGGCAGCAAGGTGGCACATGTGGGACTGGACCACAGATTCATCGTAAGACTGTGGCTCTGCAGGTCCCTTTCCTCGCATTTGGGCAGTTTGGAGAAGATTTGAATGAGAGCATGCACAATGTGCCCAACCAAAACAAATCGATGGGCACTCTTCGGAAAAAGGCTAGGTCTCATCCTGCAGGGTTCTGACATCCCTGATACACAACCAGCAGGCACAGCTTCCAGTGAAAAAGAGAGAAATCGGGCTTCAGGGGACATCTGAGCTGCTGACTGATTCGCGAGCCCATCTTGTGACTGGTAGGAAGCAGACTCATATTTTATGGCAAACTGAACTTTTTCTATTGGGGATTCCTGGGTGCTGGAGATGATCAGGCATGAATGGCATTTATTGCATACAACTGCACTTTTTGCAGGGTCCTCCTCATGAAGAGTATGATTGCTAAGGTTCTGCTATTGCAGCGGGGAAGAAGTTGTTTTTTCAATCTCATTCTTGTCCCTGAAGGTGTTGGGGGGCCTTCAGGATGTCCTGGATCGGAAGAATCTCCACTACTTTACCTTAAATATTGTGAGGAATCTGAGGGCATCCTCACTTCTTTCCTCTTAATAGCCTCCTCTCAGATGCCCAGGGAAAGGCCATTGCTACTAGATTCTGACGCTAGGGGTGTTTATGCGAGGGAGGTTCAGCTGAGTGGAGGATATTTGGGGAATGGAAGGAGGATGTAATGAGGTGAGACACGGTATCCCCCGTTTCCATTTCACAATGAACCTTCAATACCTGAGGCTTTTATAGGGTACTGTCAACACCCCCAACCCATTTCTTCCTTTCAAACCAACCCTCGGATAAATCTTTTAGTATCGAGGGACAAGGAAGGAAACAATAACCAGAGCACCTCATTATAGGGGCAGGTTAGACCCACATCTACCTCCTCTGGTTAAATCAAGAAATGGTCAAAACCGATCCTACCCTCCCCCGAACTTGTATAGGTTATTACCATATCTTCCACACTGTCACACACCAACTGTCCCCCATTCATATCCCTTTAAGACTGGGACGAGGAAAAGGCAACTAGAAGTAACGCACACTTCCATCTGTGCACGCTACTTTGGTACTGGGACGAGGAAAAGGACTGCGAAACACCACTCTAAAGGTCAGGCGTGTCATACTGACAAAAGTAATTGTGGTCAGGCAAATGACTTGCAACTGCAGCCACTTGAGAAGCTACTGGTGCATATAAAAGCGAGAAACCCACATGGAGAAAGGGAATCGCCTGGGAAGCCGGGACAACGTGGAGCAGGCTGGAGAGGGGCCGGTGAAAAGGACACAGACTGTTGTAGGAGAGTGGGAAAGATGCAGAGACCAGTGGGAGCCATGAGAGAGTCAAGAGCCCTGAGCCACATGTCCCCCGCTGGAGCTGGGGGACACTGAAGTCTCCACTATTCTGCAGGAAGCAGCACAAAGGTTTGGAGGCGAGCGCTGCTCACCAGCAATTCCGACGTGAGTGGGCAGCGAGCGAAAGCTGAAGTGGAACGCACAAGCATTCAGAGGAGCGGCCGTACACCGGTGAGTGATGGGGAGAGAGCACTCGAAGTGGCACTCCCAGGGGCTTGGCGTGGACAGAGAAAGATGTTGAACTAAACAAGTGAGCATGAATATTGAATGGGTCCGGAGACGAAATGGACATTATTGAACAAACTACAAAGTACTGAATGATTTATTAAATTCCGAACTAAAGAAAAGCTATGCGAAATATATGAAAATACTGCACGAGTGGAAAGAAATTGATGGGTATTTATGAACGCAATGAAAATAAAGAACAAGCGTTTATGAACAATGTGAAGTTACAAAGCCAAGTTAAAATCCAGTAATGTGATTTTGTGAAGCAAGTGAAAGGAAAACAATAAGCACTATTGGATGGTGTGAAAGCAAGGTGGTGACAAGGAATAAACACTGCGAATTGCATTGGGTGAAAGGCACGTGTTGGCATAGCCAAGAGACTGCCAGGGAGAAACAGAATACAGATGGACTAAATGTCACAGGTGCAGAGAGGAAACCTATGGTGACAAAGGAGTGCAATGAGAATCGGTGAACATTACAAAGTACCAAGGGTTATCAGTTGCATGACCTATGATGGGTGGACCGTGTGGTTCGACAAATGAGCCTAGATCGAGTAACCCCTACTTGGGGTGAACCAAGGAAGATCAAGAGGTTGAAGTTGGTTTGCATAACAAGTGATAAAGTGGCTAGAGAGAAGAATAAGCCAAGTGAATGGTGGAAAAGCCTGAAAAGTTACAAAGTGGATTTTGAAACAATCCTGCAAGCTGAGAAAGTTGAATTAACTATGAACTGTGTTGAACTTGGGGAAGGGAAACCCAAGACTATTTGGAACTGTGTTGATCTTGGGAAAGCGAAGTGAAGGTCATTTTGTGGAACTGTTTTGAACTTGGGAAGAGGAAGCTCTAAATTATCCAGGAGCTGGAAGAAGCTCAGAACTTTATTTTGAACATTGTTTCCAGTGCTGCAGATAAGATTTTGAGGTGGGAGTATTTTACTCCCCATTTATAAACTTTGAGAGTAAATGTGATTTCAAGAGGGTGAAATGTGTGTGACATCCAGCTGACATGTGCAAAAACTGTATGGAGATCATTACCATGTGGCAGCTTTCTGCATTGTGACAGAATACACCTTTCATTATTTCTCTAAGGTCTGGCCATTTTATCTCTCCTGTAAATATTTAAATGTTGAAAACACAAAAACCTAGCCAATTGTTAAGTAAAGCAAACATGAATTGTATTCTGTGTTTTGAGGTTCAGTGGTAGAATTGTCTTTTAATTGTTTAATAAAAGTACTCATTTCCTGGAGCTATTACTACCTAATGGTATACCAATGTTATGATACAACAGTGCAGAGAGGCAAGCACTGCATGCTAAATTATATACCCAATCTCATGGTCAAATGGTTATTTAAATAGCGCTTTTGGCAAAGCACTGTACATAGAACATATTTATCACAACTATCACCAAACCGAAGTCTGTACTCCTTTATCAACCTCGAAAGGATGAAAGGCTGAGTCAACCTTGGCGGCATTCGAACCGCCACCAACAGATTGAGCACAGATCGCAGCAACGAGTGCTAAACTGCCTGAGCTATCTTATTGGCTAACCTCCTTCAGAGGTCGGTAAAATGAGTATCAACTGAGGTATACTAATCACAGTGCCTAGATGTTAGATGAACCATGTAGTTAAATACCTATCTGGATTATCACAGGGGCAGGTTTTGCTGCGTTTCTATTTCAACAACAAATGTAACTTTCATTTGTTTGTTTTTGAACAGCGCTTGCACTTCCTGAAGAGTCAGGTTTTGGATGTTTTAATTGTGGTCTTGAAGATTTGAGAGACTATAACACCGATGATATGTGTAATGCCAATCACTCACCCTCGAGAAAAGCCTCTACCTGCCACTGGCCATTTATAGTAATGTACTCCGTTGACTGCAAGGTTGAATGGCTGTAAACTGGACCATGCATACTCATCATTTTACACACTGTTTTTAATTAGAGTGTAAATTAAATTATAAGTGTAGAAATTATCCGCCTCCGCATGACTATGCGGACAGCACAGGAACTCTGAAAAATACAATTGTGCAATACTGGTTTGCTTTCACTGGGGGAAAAAAACATAATTTGTTACAGCAGATGAATTTTCAATTGCAACTTAGTTTTCTATACAATCCTAAAATGCTAGGAAAATAAATATGCACAGTGCTTCTGTTTGATCTACACACAACACAGCAGAAGCTGAATTGAAATAAACTATTCCTTGTATTACAGTGTGCAGTTTCTTTTTTTGAAAGGCTTTAGAGAAATAAATTCAGTTTCAGAGGCTTTTCTCCATGGCTTGCAATTACATCCATGTAGATAAAAATCAAAAGTCGCGTTCTGGTTTCTGTCAAGTAACCTGAACTTTGCACTGCCCTCTGCTCTAAACATGTGTGTAAATGTACACAGGAAAATAATAAAGCTGTCGTATTTACAAGATTTTCATGCATAAAAAGTACTGGAGGCCTGGCTGTTTCTTTGGTTTCTGACATCCCTACAGATTGTATAGATTTAGTTGTGAGGGCAAGTATAGGTTTTGGACACAGACAGACTATTAAGTTGGACATTATGACACAGACTATCCTTAGTTTCTTTAGGTAGGGAAATCCCACCTTAGCATAGGGCAAGTTAGGCCTTACTCCATCCTGCCTTTTTGAAGTAGATAAAACATTTTTTTTAAACTCTTTATTTTTATTTTCAACAAAATCAATCAATTGCAGACACAAGGATACATACATCTATGAATGCACAAACCATCCTAGTAACAATTTTAACCAAAATAACTATTTATGTGTATAAACATATCACAAATTACTTTACCATAAATCATGACCCTGACATTGGAGAAATAAACGCTTAATTTTTGAAAATTTAATCCGTTGTCTTTCTTACTTCATGATGCCTTCACAATATACAATTCAAGATGGGATCCTTGTCTAGGATTATTTCCCTCAAATTGAGAGGAGCCTGATTAGCATCCATCGACCTCGGGGACTCATATCAGAATGTTCCTATTCATCCCAAGCACTGGAAGGTTTTATAATTTGCTGTTCTGGGTGGTCCTTTCCAGTTCTCATCCCTTACGGTCAGTCTCTGCTCACCCCCCAGATTCTTACAAAAGATCTTGGTCCCCCTGTAGGTTCGGCTGCAGAGACCCAGGCTTCCTGTACTTGGAGGACACGCTTATGCAGGATGTCACCTATGAGAGCCCAGAATCTGATCTATTGAGAACCACGGAATTGTGAACAAAGCATGGGTTTCTCCTAAACCCAGAGAAATGGCATCTGACCAGGAGGTCATAGGCACTTTTCTTTTTGCTACATCTAAGAATGGTCCACCTTCCCTCAGCCAGGTAAATGACCATCATGAGGTGTTAGGACAGCATTTGTGCAGCAACTCCAAGGCATTGGCCCAGGGTATGAGGCTGATGGTGATATGGGTCTTACTGACTCTTTTGGTCTGCCTACATCTCTGCCCCCTCCTGTCACACCTTTAATCGTCATTGGGCTACATCATCCTTGAACTTAAGGGCATCAGCCCCGATGAAAACCAGCTCCAGTAATGCTAAGTAATCCAGGCATTATTTGAGCTTCATTCCCTGCCGCCTCATAGCAATTCCTCAAATTGCTGTTCATTTTCAGAAAACTGGGGTTAAGTAGGAAATATTAAGTTGTTCATAAAATACATGAAAAGAATGTTACATACATTTCTTTCCTCTGGATATCGTATTTTTCTTCCTGCGTACCAGATTTTTTACTGAAGCTAGATATTGTATTAAAATAGTAAGTGAGCAAAATCTATTAATTCTAACTATCCATTTTAATTTTCTCTTTTCAGTGCATTCACGTTATTCAGCATCTTCAGCGTCACATCCCAGGTGTTGATGTCGCGGAACTATGCCAGGTCTGTTTCATACTGTTTCGTCAATAGTAAACATTTGAAAGAAAAGTCAAATCTTTTATTGGTGTCTTTTGTGCCCTACAAAGCTTGTTCTCCAACAGTTGTCGCCATTCACAACCAGCTTCCTCAGCAAACCTCTTGAGTCCCCCTTTTTGCAACGTAGGCCTGACTTCAATAAACACAGGCCCTGCAGGACCCTGATTCTTGAATGAAAATTATGAAATCCCATCCAACACCTCTAATGCAAGTTTCTTCTGTTTTATTTTGTAAACTGGTCTACCCCACTTTTGCCCTGATGATTTCCTCACCGAAGATGCAAATGTTATGTGTACCTCTTGAGAAACTGTAGCTCCCTCCGCGTAATGACACTCCAGGTGAAATGTTTACCCTGTGTGAGTCTCTGCACACTGTTTGCTGTGTGGGCTTGTGAGATTGGCATCATGGAAGGAGACACAGACAACAGATTAAATGTATAAAAAGGGTGTCTAGTAAAATGGTCGACAGACAAATGGTCGACACACAAATGGTCGACACAATTTGGTCGACAGGACTAATGATCGAATTTTTTTTTAGTTATATATATTTTTTTAGGTTTTCGTTTAGGGGAAAAAGGGGTTTTTGGCAAAAAAAAGGAGGTTGGGGGAGGGATCCCCCCAAAAAAATAGAAAAAACAAAACAAAAAAAATTCAATCATTTGACCTGCCGACCTTTTGGTGTCGACCATTTGTCCTGTTGACCGTTTAGATTCGACCAGTTGACCTACAACCTATAAAAAGACTTTTATTAAAGAAAATGTCAGGATGGATTAAGGCCTTACTTGCCCTGTGCTAAGGTGGGATTTTCCCACCTGAAGAAACTGCACGTCTGTGTCATTTGGTTCAACTGAAAAGTTTGTTTGTGTCCAAAACCTATGCGTGCCCTCACAACTAAGACAAAACAAAGTGTAGGGAAGTCAACCATAAACTAAGCAGTGTTCCAAAAGTAAAGTTCAGAACTGTTTCCATCTCAGACTTATTCTTCAGCCTATTTTCCCCAAATGTCACAATGTTCAATTTACCTTCTGTTGGACTTGAAGTAATAAAGTTCCACACTTTTGTTAATGTCAGGATGCCCTTCCCCACGTTAAATATAGTTCCAGGGCAGCAGGTCTCAGGGTTCCCTTCCCCAAGTTCACTGTCAAAAGTTATCACAAAAAGAAATATCTTGAAGCTTTGTTCTTTAGACTGTGTTTCAACAATTCTCTACAGCTCAGGGTTCCCTTCCCCAAGTCAAGGTATACACCAATGGTAGCTTTCCTTTTGATATATAACAGCAAGTTACCTTGTTAGTTTATTGGGGTTCTCTGGTCTTGACATAGTTGTTAGACCACACGGTCCACCAATTACAGGTCGAGCAACTAGGAACCTTGCATTTACTTTCAACAGTTCTTTATTCAACATGTAGGAGTTCTCTGGTCTGGGCGCAGTTGATGGATTGCACAATCCACCCATTACAGGTCACGCAACCAGGAACTTCAAGTTCTCTTTGAGTAGTTCAATATTCAGCTAAACCAGTGGTTTCTTAAATGCAGATCCACAACTTCACTAAACAAGTGGTTTCTTAAAGGCAGTTCCACAACACACAATTGATGAGCCTTGACTTCAATTCTGCAGTTAATTCATTCAACTTAGTTTCCTATTTTCTTTCTGTTCGTAGTTCAATCTTAGGAGGTTCGATATTTGCATTCAGTTTGATATTCAATGTAATAGTCTGCCTTTTTTTCAATAAATGCAACTTAGTTTGTTTCATTCAATTCAGTATTCAATAAATGCATCTTTACCCGTTTCATTCAATGCGATATTCAATAGGTGCAGTTTTGCTTGTTTCATTCAATTCGGTGTTCAATAAAGGCAACTTTGCTTACTGTCGTGGACGGTATTGTATTTACAGTCCCTTGGATTGCCTTGGTGGTTTCAGTGTCCCTGACACCAGAACCCGGCAGCTCCTCTGGGTGGCTTTTCCCCAAGCAGGAAAGCCTGTTTGCTGAGTGCTTAGTTCAGCTACGTCAGCTCTTGCGTGCAGCTCTGCCTCTGCTCCACGGCAGCGCCTGTTGCCTGCCTTCCCTTCCGAGGTTTCTCCATCCTGCAAGTCCCACTAGCAGTACTCCCAGGATCTTGGTCGGCATCTCGGCCCCTTCTGTTATGTCTTCCTCTTGCCTTGCTGCTGCCTCTGTTCTCTTGTGCTTCTGCAGTCCACTTCTTATACACCTGTGGTCTGTTAATGGGCTGCAGGTGTATTCCATTAATTAAGGCTGCCTGACTGTGTATAAGGACATGCCTGACCTTCATGCATATTCCTCGTCCCACTACCAAAGTGGTGGGAGTAATTGGTGTTCATTACTAAAGTTTCTTCCTCGTCTCAGTAATGTTAGGTACCCCAAACCAGGGGACATGGTGAACAATATCCCAAAACCACTTCTTGGATAGGGGCTCTCTCCTGAAAGGAGGATGCGGAATACTGTGTTACCTAAGGGCATCCCATTTCCAGTCCCCAAGGACATTGTGAACCAGGCAGCATCTAAAAAAAGTTCAGTGCTCCGCAAATCCTAAGTGTAGGCAGTTCAAGTAATGATATGCACTATCATGTATGTTGTGGGATTGTCAAAGGAACACCCAGTTCTGGAGTGAGATACTCTGTGGATACGCCTTGTGCTCTATATGAGTGTCCCTAAACACTTTCAAGACTTGGCTAGACTCCAAACGGTAACTCCACACAGACTTTGGCTGCCTTCGAGCCTAGCGGTAACCAAGAAACAAATTACACTTAGCTCCCAGACTTCCTTTGCCTCTCTAATTTTGAAAAAATAATGTACAACACAAACATACGAATGGAGGACTAAAAACCAGTCTGGAACTGCTTTAGGGATCTGTATGCGTAAGCATTTTTGTGTCCTCCAACACCCCCCACTCCCATCTTGGTGTGCAATGCCTTTATATGTTTTCTCCCCCTATGTTGCTTCCACACCATTCAATATGAATTGGAAGCATTTTTTTTCTTTACACATTGTATTTCTTGACTGGGCTAGTTTTCTGTAGGAAAATGTGGTACGACTTTATCTAATGTTCTGGCTATGCTGTGTACCTTTGACTCCTAACAATGTTGATGGTCTTCCAAATGGCCTTTTTAATAACATAGCAAACATAATAAAACAGTACAAATAAAAAAGATTAGGGATATCTTGCCTGCCAATATTTAAAGAAAATGTTAAAGAAGTTCACCTTCCTCTTACCCATAAGACCAGGGCTTTTTCCAAAAATAGAAGGTTACCCTTGCAGTCAATGTTTGCAGTCAATGTTTTAGGTGCCAGGGGAAGCACTCCCACATTAATACTTGAAGCATCATACCCTCACCACTGACCCTTGGAAACTGAGAAATGTGACCCATTCATGCAGGACTTCTTTGGGGTTCACAAACCCAGAAGTTGAAAGATTTGGCCATGAGGAAGGAAAGGGTAAGTAGTGTGAGACACCATAGGGCGTCCTCACTTCCTTCTCCCCAACATCCTCTGCTCAGGTGGCCAGGGAAAGGCCATCGCTTTTGGATCCCAACCCTGGGGGTGGAGATGCGAGGGAGGATCCCCTGGGTGGATGAGATTTGGGGAATGGAGGTAAGGTGTCCTTAGGTGAGACACAGTATTCCCTTTTCATAATTGACCTTCAGTCCCAGAAGCTTTTATAGGGTACTGTTGACCGCTCCCCTTTCCTTCCTTTCAAAATGACCCTTGGAAATACCATTATTATAAAAGGATAAGAAAGAGAGCAACTAGGAGGACCTCTTTATATGGGTAAGGTAAACACACCTCAAACTCCTTTTGTTGATTTCAAGACCTATCAAACCCATCCCAAACCAGAGTGAAAACAACCAGAAATAATACACCCTGTTGTTCAGTTTTTATCCCTTTCGTCACACCAGCTGTCCCACAATCATATGCCTTTAAGACTGCGACGAGGAGGAGGCAACTAGGATTAATGCACACTTCTAGTCATTTTCACCACTTTGGTACAGAGACGAGGAAAAGGACTATGGAGGAAAACCATTATGAGGGTCAGGCATGTCTCATCAATAAACTTTCTTGTGAGGTACCCCAGTGGTGCTAAATTTGTCAAATATTCAAAAAATGCACCAAAGTCTAAGACTTAAATGCCAGTGCACATTTTCTTCTCTGAAATGCCCATATGTTGACAAGTGTTTCGGCCTTACTTGGGCCTTTTTCAAAACTGGGCTATTCATATCAACCATGTTATATGAGAATAAAATATTACATCATAGTGCCAACCAGTATCAATATGCAAAATAGTAAATAATGGGTATCAGTTCAAAAAATGTCGAGACCCCGCACATAAATGAAAATCATAAGTCAAAGTTTAAGAAATTAAAATGTTGCAACACAAAAGGAAAAATAAATAGTAAGAACATTTTTAAATAAAAAGACAAATGGATAACATGAGATTGGCGACAGGAGGTTTGTTACGGAGAGAGAGGTATTGGAAAATAACAATCAGTATAACTGAACAAGATTAATCACACATAACTGCGTCCCAATACCTTATTTAGTGTTTGATGTCAAGGGTGCAGTATCCCATAAATCCTTTCTTTTTAACATTAACTGGGGTCTATTTTTTGCAAGGTCGTACTGAGATGCCCAAACTGGGCTCTACTGGGTCATAAATTTGGCATTACCTTCTGTTATTTCTTAAATTTGAGTTATACTACCACATGCATGCTCACCTTATTTTCCTATGACTGTGGTGCAGAGCGACAAAGCATACCCGTTATCTGAATACTGTCCCATTAATAGGTGCAACTGTGGTCAGGCAAAGGACTTGCACCTGCAACCAATTGAGAGGGCACAGGTGCATAAAATGAGAGACTGGCATAAAGTAAAGGGGAACCTGCCTGTGAGAAGGACACGACTATGAGGCGAGGAGCAGGCTGGCGAGAAACACTTCGACTCGAATGTGCCATGAGGGGGTTGGAGCCCCTACAGGCCCCTGTGCCGCGTGTTCCCAGCAGGAGCTGGGAAACACAGAAGACTCTGAATTGCCATGGGTCATTGCAGCAAGGTTCACAGGGCAGCGAGTGGAAGCCGGAGAAAAGAAGGAAGACGCCCGGAGGTGTGGCCGAGCACCGGTTTGCATGAGAAAGGGAACACGCGTGCCGGGGCACGCCAGGGGCGGGAATTGGACATTTGCTATTACTGATCGAACTGAAACTTCTAGGAATGGAGTCTGGAGACCGTATGGAAGAATATTGAATACCGAACAAACTGCAAAGTACTTTTTGAAATGCAACAACATTTATTGAATATCGAACTAAAGAGAAGATATGGAAATTATGTGCAAATACAGCACGAGTGAAAAGCAAATGATGTACAGTTATGAACACAGTGAAAACCGTTAAACATTTATGAACAAAGCACTTATGGATTAAGTGAAAAGCAAGTGTGAAAGGCAAGTTGGTGAACTTTAATGGGCAATGTGAAAGCAAGGTGGAGGAAAAGGGTGAACACCACAGAGTGAGTTGAATACAAGTTGTGGCAAAGCCAAAAGACTGCCAAGGAGAAAACTACAGCAAATGTTGATTACTGACACAGGTTCAGAGAGGAAGCCTGTGTTGGCAAAAGGCCTGACCAAATGTCTGAAATACAAATTGTATCAAGGAAAGTCTAAAACAAATGTGCACACAGAGATATCCAAGGAATAGAAGGCATGTGGTGACAAAACCAGGAGACTGGTAAACAAAAGTGGCATTGAGTGTTGACATTTGATACAGGTTGGCAAAGAAGATGCACAAGTTGATAGCCAAGTATCACGGGTCATCGGTTGCGTGACCTACATTGGGTGAACCGTGTGGTTGTTACGCTCACCTGATCTCTGCGGAGGCGTTGGGGCACGGTTGCAGCCCTCCCGGGGGTGAGGTCGCTCGGGTCCGACTTCGCCCTCTGCGCTTATGTGGTGACTTATGGTAATAGGTGATGCTGCTGGGAACTGCTCCTGTTGGATTAGTTTTGGCGAGCAATCTGCCCTGCTGCTTCTGGCAGGGGCGCTTGTATGATCTGGACCGAGTTCCTTCACTGGTCCCTTGCACATGGTAGTCCAGTCCTGCTGCGACTAAGCCACTATACTTCAGGTAAGTGTTCCTGTTTGCCTTTGTCTTTCCTCGTCTGTTTTTGTTGTATTGTAAAGTTTGTTGTCTTGTATTGCTGTCCGTTCCGCTTTTGATGCTTGCTCTTTTGCTTTCTTCCCTTGCAGGTGATGTTGCCGGCCCGGCAGAAGCTGCGGACCTCGAGGCGGCAGCTAGAGGGAACGAGGGACGAAGCTGCAGCGGTACAGTAGCTGGTAAGTTGTTAACAAGGGGGCGCGCAGGGCTCAAATGCAGCGCGGCCCTAGGATGGATTTTCTAACCTTGTCTTTCTTCTTCTTCACAGGTTCCGAGTTCGTGGATGCGGAGCGCGGTACTGCGGCGTCGGGATCAAGATCACTGGATGTCAGGAGATGAGTCTGCAGATGAAGCGATGAAGCACGGGTTTCCTGGAGGTGAGTATGCAGGAGAACGCCTGGTTTCAAAGGTAAGTAAACTAATCCAAGCGGCGGTGAGCGTCACGTTGCACTCGAGTGCACAGTAATGCGAAGCACTGGCCCTAAGGATGGAGCAGCTTATATAGCTGAGCTTCTGAAGCCACGCCCACCAGGTTCAGCCTGCCTGCCACACCCGATGAGTCAGCACATGAGGATGTTCTCTGGAATAAAGGCTTTCAGCTCCTGGAAAGTTCTTGTAAAATAAAAGCACTCCTGCACTGAAATAAAGTAAATGCACTCTTGCACTGAAATAAAGTGTTCCTGCTCACATCTCTATATGAGACTCGTGACAAAGGTGCCAGGACGGAGTCCAGCCAGGGCCCCTGTGTTTATGGGTCCCAAAGGGACAAGTGAGTCAAGTGACCCATTGCCCCCATCGCTAGATGGTGTGGTTTCTGTGTTCTGGGGCCTGTGGCCATGACAGTGGTTCAGCAACTGCGCTTAGACTGAGTGACCCTATCTTTTTATTTTTTTTAGAAAGAACCAAGAGCATCACAAATTGCCAAGGGTTATAGTTTGTGTGACCTGTAATGGGTGGAGTGTGTGTCCCGACACCTGCACCTAGACCGAGTAGCCCCTAGTTGGGAAGGAACCGAGGAAAGCCAAGATACAAAGGCTGTGTTGTATAATAAGTGCTGAAGTAAAAGAAATCGTCTGTTTGAACTATTAAAGAGCCTAAAGGATTACAAATTTAAACTGGAAGTATTATTCAAAGTCAAGAGACTTGAACTGATTGCAATTCTGTTGGAAGGGAACCCCAAGATATCATTGAACTGTGTTGAACTTGGGGAAGGGAACCCTGAGGCTTCTTGAAACTATTTTGAACTTGGGGAAGGTGAAGTTGAAAACAAGCCAGAGCTGAACGAAGCTCAGAACTTTATTTTGAATTAGTGCTGACATCCCTATAGATTGTATATCTTTAGTTGTGAGAGCAAGTATAGGTTTTGGACACAGACTTTTGAGTTGAACGTAATGACATAGACTGCCCTTAGTTACTCCATCCTGACAATTGAGACAAATCCTTTTGTTAAGAAAAGTGAATCTGTTGTCTGTTTCTTACTTCATGATGCCTTCACAGTAGATTACTTTTTCCCCATCATTTTCCTTTGAGACTGATCTATCACTGACAAAGGAAGATTCTTATGGTTTAGGAGGGCCAGCTGCTCAGTAGTCGCCTAGTCAGCGGTGATCTAGCAAAGCTAGCACAGCTTAACGCTGGAATTAATACTGTGGTGTAAAGTGGGCCCGAAATCTTGCAAAAACATTAGTACTTTTTCCAAGTTTCTCACAGTCTTTCATTATATTTCCAGTACTCATTATTGCTTTCACTCCTGGCACTGCTTCATTGTGGTCAAATAAGATACTCCTGCCTTACTCTGATGTGCACTGTACCTTGCACAGCAGAACCCAGGTTCTCAGTATGAAGTATATTGGCATCCAGCATGTGATGAATTACCTTCAAAACCTGGTTGAGTGGAGGAGATGTTCGCTGTAAGCCTGTCCTTGGCAGCCGTCGGGTGATGGAAATCTTCATAGAGTGGAAAGGGCAGGGTAATTGTCTGATCTGGGTGGAGACAGTGTACAGGGTGTTGATATGATGCCTACCCTTATGACCTCCCTCACAATGACGTAATTGACTCAAATCTGTGGGTTCAGGCTGCTATGACAAACTATGAATGTGCATGAGCCATGCGCATGTTGTATCAAGAACTGCTGGCACGATGCATTATAATGAACTTGTTCCACGTATTTGTCAAAGTTCTGTAAAGTACAGAAAATGCAATGTATGACTACACACAGCGAGCAGGGACCGAAGTCCGCATATAGAGATGTATTATCACACTTGCCTTTATGTTCACTTCTGTATTTAGACCAGGCATGATGTAAAATGCTGAGAGCAGGAAATGTGGGCTTTTAAAAATTGTATGCATTTAACCTAGAAGACTTTTTGTTGATTTCACCCAAATTGACTATCCTATGTAATCTTTCTGCTGTCCAGGGTTAGGCCTTTTTATCTTGCGGTAGCTATTTTAGCAGCTTGCATGATACACGCACATGCTTTGAGAAGATAATTACATTAAACTGCATTGTATAGTCTCTTATCAAGTGCCATTTATTCATGCAACAATTCAGAACTGTCATCTTAAATAACAGGAGTCGAGTTCACTATAGTTTCCTGGCTTTTGTGTTGAGTAATGATAGAGCACAGTAGGCCATGCACCAACAAGTGAAGCAGTGCATGATTTGCTTTATTTATGAGCAAAGACCAATGATCTAGAGCCATCAATCACAGCCCTATTTCTGTGGCCGAGCTGCATAACTCTTGTTCTTTCCAATCGCAAAAATAGGACATCTCGATAGTGTGGTGGGTGTGCAAGTTGCAAAATTGGCACAAGGAGGAGAAATGTGAAGAGAGTCGGCCCACTGCAAAAAGAACTGGCGAAGATCCAGTGACCAAGGCCTTCTCCAGACTGGCAACTGAATGTCCAGCATAGGACCGATGAGCACAGAGGAGGATACACCAGCCTCTGCCGAGGAAGAGAGCAGGGGAATGCTGTTGGCTTAGGAAAGTGGTGGGTAAGTGAGCAATATTACTCAATTCAGCCAAGCAAAATATTTCCTTTAGACAAGCACTGATATGTGGAATGAGGTGAGAGCAGAGTGAGGGAGAAGTAAACCGGGGTGAGAGGGACAGGTCATAGATCAACCCCTATAGCCTGCGTGCCAATAAGGGGCTGTAAGAATAACAATTTCTACTCACCAAACTGGTGTTCAGAGGAGACGATATGGTACAGGGCACTTCAGATTGCTCACCCCTTTCCCAGGATTGATTAGGAAATCAGGGGAGGAACCTGTGAGCCAAGTCCAGGAGGGAAAAAGGCAAAGCCAGAAAAGTATCCAGTGGAGTAGGGAGCGGTGAGTTTGTTAGGTCGCCGGTGGAATCTAAGGTCAGGAAGGTCCAAGGAAAATCAAAGGCAGGAAGGCAGCTACACAGAGTATTTCAGGATAAAGGCGAAAGAAGGCTGGATGCTTCCGATGGAATGCAGCAAACAGGGCAGAAGAAACAGTCACCGTCTGATGGAATAAGATGGAGAGGGAGTAGTCTCGGAAATCAAACAGAAGTTCAGGATGAGAAGAGAAGGAAATCAGAATCCAAACAGAGCAGGAACATTTAGCAAAAGTAGGGAAACAGCGTTGGGCAGGAAATATGTGTTTCAGATGCAGCAAGATCCGTGTCTGCAGCAGTTTTGAAGGAGTGATGGTTTGCGGCGTGCCGTCGGTAGTCGCTATCTTGAAAACAACTAGACCGGCAAAACAATAGCAGTATCTGTCGTAATGGCATCACGCTCCGCAACAGATGCCACCGCTTCCATAAGAGACCACAGAGTGGTGGGTCTGACAGGGGCACAGTTGGGAATGAGCAAACAAGAATCAGAGTTGGGAGTCTAAGAGAAATGAGTAGAAGCCTAGTGGGTAAAGCTGGACATGAGGATCTAGAATAGGGGGCCCAGACCACCTTGGAAAAGAAGTACAGTGAGAAAGACATTGCCGTGAGAAACTCTGCATACTGGTTATCCAGTACTTTAGTGAATGAACTGCGGATGGCAATACTGGTTAAAACAGTGCATACTGTGATAATGAGTCCTAGTTCCCAGAGAAAACTGAGAAAGGCAACATTGTGCAAGATGCTGCAAACTGGGATACCAAGGCCAAAGGTAACATGATAACACAATGGGTTTACTTGAGTTCTAACCTGGTGTTGGAGCATTTCCTTGGTGGCCGTTAGGCAGAAACCTGTGCAGTTCCCTCTGGGACCACTGCAAAAGATTTAGGACTACAGGTGTTTGGCAGTAAACCCACTTGGTAGCAGTCTGTACCACACAGATTAACTTGGTAGCTGTGGCTGAGCAGTCAGACTTCCCTCAAGAAGAGTTAGGCAGTATACAGAGTATTCACAATAGGTCAAGAGCACACAATAGAACAAGTAAACACTGACCAGGGCTTGGTGTAAAAGAGATATAATTATTTATTTAAACCCACATCTAGAAAAACACACAGGCACTAATAGTAAGCAATTCAAAAACACGGTCACTAAAAGATATACACTCCCTTAAAAGAATATTAGACAAGTCTTAAGTAAAGCCCCACTTATTTTCAGACAGCGGTGAGCGCTTAACGTAGATGGCACTCTAATAGTTTGTTTTAAAAAGGGAGAGAAAAGCAGAGAACAAATTGAAACAGATCTCGACACTTTTACAAGAACAGAACAAGAGAGGAAGGCAAAGTAAAACCGTGAATTCCGAGTCAGTAGGCCGGATCCGCTTTAAGAGGATCGAAACGAAATGTGTCCAAGGTCACACGGTTGCAGTGCACAAAAGTCTTGTAATGGTTCAAAAAGGAGTTCGACCAAAGAAAGGGACCAGTTAGAGGGTCAAGGCGGCCAGCCCAGTCCAGAAGGTTAAAGAGTTATTATTACCTTGTTGCAATCTTTAGAAAGGGAGGCCTGGCGGACACGGTACCTTAAAGTGGTGAGAACACTCCAGCGGGGGCAGTTGTTCCTGGCAGCGGATGCAAGTTGGTGCTTCGTCCGGGGGAAGAGAGGATCTCGTCGTGGGGGAAGACAGGAGTCTGTTGCACTGCCAGGGAAGAAACCAGCCGCGGAGTTTCTCAGGTACAAGGAGCGATCCGTTGATTCGCGGTTCAGTGGTGAGTGGCTATCCGGCCGCCGGGGTGCTTGGCACGGGCAGTTCGACCACAAACCAGTCTGGGGTGCGAAGAAAGAAAGGTAAACTGGTTGTGCCCACCAGTCAGGGGAAGAAACCTCTCCAGCCGGGAGATCTTCTCTGTCGTCGGGAAGTGGTGAGTCGGTTCTGCAGGGCTCCACCGGTGGTGTTGTCGTGGTAGGTCGGCTCAGCTTCTCACTTGTCGGATTCTCAGGTCCTGTGGCGACTTCTGAAGTTCCAGTCCCCAAAGCCCTGCTTTTATCCAGCATACCCCCATTCACTCAGCCTAGCTGTCAATCAAACATGCTAAGTGGTGAGCCAGCCGGCTCACCACTTGGGCCAATCACACAAGAGTGCGACTTGAGTTACCAAGGTAACTCAGTCCAGGGTGCCTAAACCCCCTCCCACACCCCCTGTGGTACCCAGACAGTGTGGCACCACTTTTGGAGGCTTCTGTGGAGAAGCCCGCCAAAAGGTGGAACAAAGGGCTCGACTTGGGTTGGAGTCGCAGAGGAGAACACAAACGCCATTTTAGAATAGAGTCTTGGCAAAAAATACCAACCGGAGAATTAATATTAATTAAATAAACCGGCGGTATGTTCGAGGCTATGAGAATTAAATAATTAAAGTTGGTAGCCTCGAACAATGGGAAAATCCCATAGGGAAATATTCGCGGTCGAATATAAAAAGTAGTTTCCACTGCCACCAGCCAAAACTCGATCAGGGGGGACGGAGACGTGCCCCCTCGACTAACAGACCCCATCGCAATCGAATTGCCCAGACCAGTAGGTCCACAATATGATGGTTTGTACTGGTTTCTGTTAATAATTTGGGACTAGTAAAGTCAATGGTGACTTTACATGCCCTGGGAGACAGTAGTCAGTCCCAGAGTATGGAGTCTATGGTGGGGTGTCACTATGACACCCCTGTGTTACTGCACAGAGGGTGCTGTGTAACACACATAGTAAAAACACATGAGACCCTATGGAGTAAAGGACCCCATAGCCCATAAAACACATTACCAGTCAAAGGAATACCATAAATCATGTCCAAGAGTGGGAGAAAAAGAGTCTCACTCTTGGCAGGAGGAAAAACAAACTGCAGAAATCCAGCAAAGCTGCTGGGGGACTCACTAGGTTAGGAAATTCAGCCTAAAGAGAGAATTCTCCCTAACAGTGGCCAAACCTCATGAATGACTGACCTTCAGTTTGTGAGAAGGGAGCAGCACCATGGAAGAATTTGATTAAAATGAAAATATGCAATTACATAACATAAGGTGCCTAAATCAAACAATACGCAATCCTAAATTTGCTCAAACTTCTAAAATTAGTCAGTATAATAAACACACAGAAAACACTGTGCTGCAGAGATGCTGGAATGGCTCCTCGCCAGAGCACTTCACAATTCTGCCAAATGGAGCAGAGGCCTGGACTTGTGGGGTCACAGCATGTGGCCTCTTCTATTCCAAGTGAGGAAAAACACGCACGCACGCACGCACGCATGCATGCACGCACACGCACACAGAGTGCGGCACACAGATTATGCTTGTGCTTGTATTGCTTTTCACTTTCAGAACCAGAAATCCATTCATTCTACAATCAATCTTCCAAACAGTGACCTGTTTATTTGTGCTACAAATTTCATTTGTAGCTAAGCTCTTTAGAAATGCTATCTATCCTTTATGCGTGTTAAATTCTCTCGCTTTTCTATGTATTAAAATACAGACATTAACATCTAAAACAGAAAATTAGAACGTAAACATAAAATGCACAATTGAATTACTGCAAGACAATGGCCCACAGAATATACACGAAAAATACAAAAGGCTTTTATCAACTATCATTATCAAGAATTGTTGAGAAGGTTGTCCAACAACATATTATACAAACTATAATCTGCAATATAGATGTATGAATTTTGTAATTGCTTGCTTTAAGAGCTACAGTGTCTCCCCCGGTTCATGCCTACTCAAGCCGGTAACTCTCCCAACTTTTCAGACATCCAGCTTATGTTTCCAAGAATATTTGTTTCTGAGAAAGGGGACACAGAGGCTTCTGCACAAACTGTGGAACCCAGCACTAAGGGAAAGCAAGTTTTCACAGAACTGGTTCTGCCATCTCTTTCTTGCCTTAAAATACACTAGTTGACCCAATTCATCCCAATCGCTTAGTGTCCCAGAGCATATATTCCCTCTAGTGTCAGGGCCAAAATAGCAACACTGTGAGTTTGGGTGAATCTAAGCAGACATACCTCTCACACAACATAGCAGGTAGTAGGTTTGTAAAGGTATATATAGGGTACCAACCAGGGACTCTGTTCCTTGGTACAAAGATATTGGGAGCATTAATCAACTACTCTGACTGTCCAAGTACCTCAGTTCAATCGCTACATGGGTGAAATGCTGCCAACCGAGGGGTGGCAAAGCTCAGCGCCACGTAACATGCTTTGTCGGCTCGCTATGCGGGTCTGGGGATCTCTGCCCCCTCCGCCACACCGAAAAAGGAGAGGATGGCTGAGGGCACAGTGATCGGCCACAAGCACTCTGTATATAGTGGCGTTCACCACAGATCGGTCCCTCCATCATCCACTGAAGCCGCTGTGAACTTAAGATGGCGCTGCAGGCCTGATATGGGGAGGACCCTGTGTGAACCAGACAATAGCACCAAGTAAGCTGCCTCTCATTATGGAACCGAGCACCCTGAGTGGAGCCCTGCAATGTCCTCTTCGATAAAGGGAAAGATGAATTACTGACGTGGGCCTGTTCTGTTTACCTAGGCAAGTGTAAGTGTGCCCCATCCACCCCTGTGAAGCACTGTGTGGGCCACTCCAGGACCGTGTATGAGGCTCATATTCTGCTCACCTGCGACTCATCCGGTGCCTCCCTTAAAGTCTAACTAAATCTGCACCCGATATACATTTATTTTTGTCATCCAAACATCCCATTTTGCTGTGCCCCCTTGAACCTTACCACTGCGGTAATGTTTCAACACCTTAGATAAGGGGCAAATACTACAGGTAGAGGCCTTCAGACGAGTAACATCTTCTCCTTGGAAATCTCCATTCATGCATTGATCTTTGAACACTCCTTGCCTTTGAATCGGAGCACCGAAACACTTATTCTGCTTGGCTGCCATTTAGCGCTTTTCTGAGCCACAAGACTCCTTGGACCAAACATGGCAACCAAATCCTCCAATGCCCAGAAGGGGAGTGATTTATTATAAATGATGAGGGAATCGGGGTGGGGGTGGGGGAGGGAGTGGGGACATGAGGTCACCGCCATCATTGATGTACAAGTCCAGAGCAAGAGAAGAACAAGCTAAGGGTTGCTGCTAAATCCGTCTTTGCTTCATCCTGTGTTCCCTGTTGGCCCCCGTTTGCCACAATAATGCCTTGCACAAATCCCACAAACAACATCCAAATCAAACTAACACTCCACAAAAACAACTAATTGCATACATCTTCATTCTTCTCAACTGCCACGCTGCACTTGCTCACACACTTGAAATTAATGGGCTCATTAGCACAGACTCCCAAGATATACACTTACTTATAGAAACATGGCTCAAACCCCATCACACAACAATTAACCCTGACATGCTTCCCCCACACAACCTCATCTACCACAGAGACCTCCCACACAAACAAGCTGGCAGCCTAGCCATTATATATAAAGACACACTCACACTTAGTAATCCCACACCCCATACACATCCTTTGAAGCACTGTCTCTCAATTGCTCCCTTCCATCACACCCAGAACCCAAATTTTGCCACCTCATTTTATCACCCTCCTACACACAATCCCAACTTGCACACCGACTGGACTGACTTCCCTACTAACAACCATACCTCCCCCTGCAACAGCATCTACCTTGGCGACCTCAACCTTCGTTCCTTTCCTTCCAGACACCAATCCCAAACTAAAGACTATCCTCTCTCCACTCGCCTCTTATGACCTCAGAAAACTCATCACCTATCCCACACACATTGCTGGTAATACCTGGACCGTTTGATTGCAAGCAAAGATCATGTCTCTGTGGATAATCAAATCTGGGTACCGTGGTCTGACCACTTTGCTATCCCCTTCACACTACCACAAAAAATACAACAACCTGCCACACATCTTCTCGCCCCCCAGTCAGACAAACCAAACACATTACAGACATGGCCTTAGCACCACTCGTACCACTCCTCGCTCCCCACACGCACATCCCTCATCCTGCTCCACCAATACAACACCATCACCGCACAGGCACTTGACAAATTTGCACCCCTCAAATTCCCAAAACTCCACAACAACCACCACAAACCATGGTTCAACAATATTCTCCTCTCTATCAAACAGGAAGCCCAATGCTTTCAGGTTTGCCTCCAGTTTCCTGTTTTGGTTAAAACAATTCCTGCGTCTCGTTCCCAAGAGGGGGATTCTCCCTGATGGTCCCTATGGATCTCAGGTTAACTGGCTCTAAGTTTATCTAAACCTCATTGGCATTGTTATTAGGTGGAAAGATGGGAGGAGAGAGTTTAAAGGTAGGGAACAGTTCCCTTCGGGCTGATCCCATTCCCCACCAGAAAGTCTGCGTGTCCCTCACTGAAGTGAAATGAGGAAGACAAAGAAACCCACTTACCAAGGAACTCAACCACTTGTAGGGGTTTTATTTCCTCCCCTAATCTATCTGGTTAGGTTAGGATATTCCCAAGAATCAGAAATTCTGCTTCTCTCCTCAATGTTCTATAGGGCTTCCATCCTGGTAGGGGGACATCGAGGACGTAGCCTCAGGAGCCTTATGCATTCTTTCTTGCCTTTCCCTTGTCTAACTTGCAGTATTTTTCAGTCAGTGACAAATTTCCCTTGTTGCCGTGGATAGTCACTTAAAATCTCATAAATCAAATATTCAACTAAACCTCGCGCCTAAAATCATAATAGGTTTGTCTAAAAAATTCAAAATTAAGACCTGGATGTTTGTGTCACAGGACAAGAGAGGTAATACACTCAGCCCTTTCTTCTGCACAGGGTCTTTTTTGTGTGTGTGTCTGTCTGTCTGTCTGTCTGTCTCTGTGTCTGTCTCTGTGTCTGTCTCTGTGTCTGTCTGTCATCTTGCTGCTGCCAAAACTGAATGTGTGTTTGGTGTGCTTTAATTGAAATTGAAGTACTTTTGTAAATACTTGCAAATTTCCATCACTTTCTGTGGATTGTGTGCCTGGCTGCATGTGAGGTTAGCCTACTCACTTCAAAAGCAACATTTGGCTTTGTGCATTCTGCTTGAGCTACTTGGCAAAGGAAACTACATTGCCCAGCAGTCCCAGGCTCCTCAAATTAGGTGACCTGCCGTGCCTGTGCCGGCACACCTGAGACAAGCCCAGTCTTCCACATGCATCGCTACCATACATTCAATCCCTTCAATTCACATACGTCTATCTGTTCCATTCACTCCATCCTCTCCGTTCGCTCCATCCGTCTCTCCATACATGCATCCACAACATTTATTCCATTCCATCCATCCATTTCGTCGATCTATTCCCTTCATCTATTCCATCCATCCATCCTAACCTGTGCGTAGGATTAGAGGTCATTGAACACATGGTTGAGAGTCTCATTGCGCATTTGGTCATTGAGTTGTTGGGAGTCCAGACATATCGTTAGGGTTGTCGTTGGTGTTATGGGAAGAGCCATGTTTTTAGTAATTTGCCGAACATCATATAGTCTTGGGTGTGTCTGATGTGAGGTGGAAGCCAGTTCCACAGGGTTGGGGCCAATGCTGAGAAAGGATCCTCCAACAGAGTTGGTGGCTTGGATCACTAAAAGGAGGGCAGAGCTTGATCTTTGGGGTGGGAGGTAAGGTTTTAGCTTATATTGCAGGTATAGAGGGCCGGTCCTGTGTACTGCACAATGAGTGATGCACAGGGCCTTGAAAGTGGCCCTTCGTCCAACTGGGAGCCAGTGGAGGGTTCTGAGAGCTTGAGAGGTGTGGTCTCTTGGACCCAGGGGTAGTAGCATTTTAGCAGCAGCGTTTTGCGCTCTTTGGAGTTTTTTAAGGTGGAATGCTGGGACTCCCAGGTGAAAGGATTTGGCATAGTCCAGTCTCGATATTACAATGGACATAACGGCGGCAAGTCTGTTCGGGAAGGAGAGGTAGGGAAAAATGCACCTGAGAATTTTGAGATGGTAGTGACAAGATTTAGATACGTTGTTGATCTGTCGGGAGAGTGTTAGGTCAGAGTCCATAGTGCATCCAAGGTTTTTTACTGAGAAAGAGGGTGTGGGTGGTGGACCTATGGAAGGGGGCCAAGGAAGTGGACGTGGGAGAAGATTAGTGTTGCCGCACACCATGATTGCGGTTTTAGTCGGGTTTAGGAAGAGGTGGTTTGTTGTCATCCAACAGTCGATATCTAGGAGGCAGGCTGCGAGGTCGGGCTGAGAGTTGGCGTCTGAGTTGTGGAGTTTAAGGATGATTTGGATATCGTCAGCGTAGTTGTAACACAGGATATAGTGCATGCGGATGATTCCAGGGAGGGTAGACATGTAGAGGTTGAATAGGAGAGCTGATAGACAGGCGCCTTGCGGTACTCCAGTATTAACTGGGTGAGCAGCCGAGACAAAAGGGCAGAGGAGGGTTATTTGTTTCCCGTTGTTGAGGAAGGAGGCGATCCATTTGAGAGCAGTTCCACGGATTCCTAGGGAGTGGAGGCGGTCAAGGGGGATTGAGTGGTTAATTGTGTCGAAGGCCGCAGACAGGTCGAGTAGTATTAGTGCAGCGCATTCTGCAGAGTCAGCAGTGATCTTAAGATCGTCTCAGATTGAGGCCAGAGTGGTTTCGGTTCCATGTTGCGGTCTGAAGCCTGATTGGGCGGGGTGAAGGAGGTTGTTAGATTCGACAAAGGCGTTAAATTGGGAGTATGCAGTTCGGTCAATGAGTTTTGCAAGGAATCTAGTGCTCGAGATGGGACGGTAACTTTTGGGGTCAAGGGGGGGTTAAGGGATGGTTTTTTAAGAAGAGACTTGACATGTGCAATTTTGAAGGCATTGGGAAAGATTCCAGAGCTGAGGGAGTCAATTAGGATGGTTCTTGCATGCTCTCCTGCGCAAGTGGACGAGAATATTTCTTTGAGGACTGAGGCGGGGCGGGGATCTAGGGGGGAACCAGAGGATTTGCGAGCAAATAGAAGGTCAATACATTCTTCTCTGGAGATTGGTTTGAATGAGTCAAAGGTGGGTAGGGAGGGGGTTGCGGCGGCGGGCGGGGGGCTGGTTGTTGGATTGGACGGTATTTGGGACAGGGAGAGGACGGACAGTTTATTGTTGAGGGAAGTCGTTCTGTCGAGAGCAGTGGTGTAGAAGTGGAGGGAGAGGGAGTCGCAGAGTGATTTTGATGGGGTAGATTGGGCAGAGGTACAAGCGGGTTTGACAAATTCAGATATGATTCTGTGGAGTTCTTTGCTGTGGTTTCCACAGTTGAGAATCCAATTGTTGTAGTGGGCTTTTTTGGCTTTTCAGATTTCTGCTTTGTAGTTGCGAAGGTGGATCTACTGAGATAGATTTTTTTCTGCTCGCCATTTGCATTCCAGGGATTTATTGAGTTTATTGGTATTCCTCCGTTCAGGGGTAAACCATTTGGGAAATAGTCCAAGGCGTGAGGAGGAGGGGGATGAAGGGGTGAGCGGGATTAGTGAGTCATTGAACCATGAGTCGAAGGAGTCAATGGTTAAAGATGCATCAGGGGGGGTTTTGTGGGGGGATTGAGAAGCTTGGCTTCTGTTAGGTCAGGGAAGAATTCATTTTTTCCAGCATTTGCCGTGAAGAGGGGCGGAGGGTTGGGGGTAGGGGCAGGGGAGAGGATGGAGAAAGGGTTGACAAAATGGTCAGACCAGATGAGTGGTAAGGGGGTGGCTAGATTTATCAGGTCATGGGAGCTGAAGATGGCATCTTGGGTGTGCCCTTTAGAATGAGGTTGAGCGCATCAAGACTGTCGACCAGTGAATGGGTCATGGGGTTGGTGGGGATGTCCAACCAGTTATTGAAGTCTCCTAGGAGAGTCAGGGAGTGGTGACTTACTTGAATGGTGGCTACAGAGTCACAGGGGTTGGTTGTGAAATGTCTGTTGTAACCAGGAGGTCTGTAAAAGATCTGGAAGCTGTGGGAGAAGGACAGCGGTAGTGAGAGTTTGACAAGGAGGGATTCGCATGATGGAATTCATGACTGAGAATCTACGAGTGAGACGGAGAAGTGATATTTGAAGAGGACTGCCACGCCGCCTCCTCTTGAGGGTCTGTTGAGTGGGATGAGGTAGTAGCCAGGGGAATGCCTCATGTGCAACAGGGGCAAATTTGTTTGAGAACCAGGTTGCAGTGATAAAGACTAGGTCAGGTTTGTCAGAGGAGAGGAGGTCGAAGATTCTGTGTCTGTTTTTCGCTACAGAGCAGGCGTTAAAGAGGATGCACTTGACTTCAGGGTGGGGTATGGTCATGGAGGTAGTTGGGTTGTGAGTGAGAGGTGTGTTGGGTGGTTGGAGGGGAAGGGTTGTGGAGGGTGGAGGCAGGTATGTGGTAGCTGGGAAGAGTAGGCGGGCGGAGGAGGATATGAGAGGGGTGTGGGTAGAGATTAGGGGGCGCGAGCGAGTGGGCAGATGGACGTTGGTCGAGGGGGCAATGGGGGGGGTCTCGGGTGAGTCTCGAAGGATTGGGGGTCCGGTGTGCAGGGTGAGAAGTCAAGAGAGAGAGGGAGTAAGCAGGGCAAGGGTGAGTGTAGCAGGGATGGGGAGGGAGAGATTGGGAGGCTGGGTAGAAATGGTGAGGAGTAGGCAGACATGGAGGTGGACCAGGATCATTTTCTACATTTCAAGGGTTTCTGTGCAGTGGGGGTGGGGGGGGGTCATAGGGCAAAGGAGATGCAGCTACAGTTCTTGCGAGGGCTAGACGAGCTGCTTTTAGAGAGGGAAAGGGATATGGTGGGGGGGTCGTTGGCAGGTGTCGCTGAGAGGTTAAGGGGGGCGGGAAAGGGTGGAGGGGGTTGTGGGTGGCGGGCTTCGCATTTATGAGATTGGATAGGTGATGGGGGCTCTGAGGTATGGGGGGAAGGAGGGGTGGGATGGTTGCAGTTGGGTGGGAGGGTAGGGGTTGAGGGAGGTGAGGGTTTGGGGTGTTTGGCGCGCTAGCAGGCTCCTCTGGTTTGGGAGTTGGATTGTGGGTGGGGTGTGCTGGCGAGGGGTATTGGGGGAGTTTTCAATAGCGGTCAGCGGGAGGGTGGGGGGTGTTGAGTTGGGGTGGGAATGGAGGGGCTGGATGGGTTTCAGGGGCGGCAGGTGGTTGGCTTTCTAGAGTTTGGCTCTGATTTTTGAGTGTGATGTGGGGCGGGGTGTCATGTCGTGTTGTATTTGGGAGTTCTCGGAAGAGGTCAGAGGGAGGGTTGGGAGCAATGATTTTGGGTGGGAAGGGGTGGGGAGGATGGGTTTGCGAGGAGGGGGTGATTGGCGTGCCAGAGTGTGGCTCTGATTTTAGGGTTCAATGTGGCGTGGTGATGTGGGATTGGGCGAGTGGCCGTATTCTGAAGTGAGGTGGACGAGGGGATTTCTACAGGTGTGCTCAGGGAAGGATTGGTTGTTGGGTTCGAGAAGGTGGGAGCTAGTGGTGGCTGGATGAGGACAGGGGAGGGAGCGCAGGGTTCTAGTAATATGGGCGGGTGTGGGAGGTGGATTTTTGCGAGATTGGGTCGCCATCTAGATATGACACCGTCTTTCTAGCTAGAATTCGACACAATACATTTTAAGTGCGCTAACTGGATTTGAGATGTACTAAGAGCGTGGGATGCAACACAATATCTCTTGGGCACAATGTCTAGATGTGACAATCTTAAGAGGCAGAGTACAACACTGTAGTCTTTCAGCACACTATCTAGAAGTAACCCAGTCTTAAGAGGTAGAGTACAATATGGTAAACTGTACAATAGGGCAATGCTTTATTAATTGGAGCCAACAAGAAAAACAGCCATGCCCTCCAGACTCTTCAAAATGATGCAGTTCACACGAAGAGAGCTAGAAGAGATCATATTTCTGATAGCCGGCGAAATCTCCTTTGGCTCCCTGTGGCCTCCCGGCTGGAATTTAAGGCTGCCTCTCTAGCCCATAGAATTTTATATGGTACTGCCCAATCTATATTAAAGAACTGGTGTCCTTTTATGAGCCACAAAGGAAGCTGCGTTCCTCTGCCTTGGCACTGGTCAACATCCCTAAATCCACTCTTTCCAGTTGTCTAGGAAGATCCTTCCCCTTCAAGGCCGTGAAAATCTGGAATGCCTTGCCTTTGGAGCTCATGCTGGTAAAGGAATACAATCCCTTTTGCCGGAAATTGAAAACTGTTCTTTTCAACGAACGCTCTCTACAGCCATGCCTCTCTGAAATAGAACCTGCCCGCTTCTGAATCTCTTGCCCACGTTGGTCACCTGTCCTGTCTTTTTTGTTGTTGCTGTTTCCTGTGTTTGCACACCCTAATACCTGTGGGCTTAGGCGCCCTACAAAAGGGTTTAAATAGATTACCAGATCGAGAGGAGGAAGGTCTAAGGAAAGTATTATCTTGTCTTTCCCAGGGATTCAGCAGTTGTAGAGACTCAAAATGTCATACATATTTCCCCTCGACATTCCTCCTAACTGGGAAAATGGATTGGGAGGTTAGGGCTGTAAAGGTGAGCCCCAAATTATTGCTGCTTCTGTAGGGGTAACTATTAGTCCTTAACCCAGGATTTTTTTACTGCTCCTCCTACTACTAGGTAGGTTGAACTCTATTGGTGCTTTAGGGGTACTGAACGGTGTGAAGGATCTGTTTTGGTTATATCACCAAGGGTCACAGCTGCTTAAACAGGGTCCAGACTTGCTTCTTTTGCTTTCTAGTGGGCTCAATCTACTAGTAGAGAAGGGGATTTGAGTCTGCCCTTTTCCAATGTTGTAAATAGTGGGGCTAGAAAGAGTTCTGATTAGGTTGACATTTCTCGGGGTCCCCCAGCTTGTGTCAACCAGGCCGCATCCCACTTCGAACACCATAAGTAAGGCTGGCACACGGAGGTGACATGGTCTTGGTTAAAGACTTTTATTTAAAGAAATTGGTATGTTGGAAAAGTACCTCTCTGTCTCTAAAGCTAAGAGGAATTTCCCTACCTCAAAGAAAACTAATGAGAATGTCGGGATGTCATAGAAAATGCGGTCAACTGTCATGTTCAAAAAGTCTTACTTCTGACCTTAACACTAATAACTTAAACTAAAGTGCGTTGTCGATTTCCAGTTGGTGGTAAAAGGTTCTTCACGAACATGGAATTCCTAATGTCTTTGGTTGCTAATGAAGAAAAAAATGCATTCTTCCAGGGACACAATGTTTGCTCCCAGCGGAATGTCTCCCCTGGGGTTCCTCAGGCTCTCCAAATGATGCAAAAACAATGTTCTCTGTGCTGGGGGAAATCTCTCCCTTTCCCTGGCCTTCTCAAGCTTTCACAATGATGCAAAACAATGTTCTTACTTTCGTGCATCCCACTCTTCTCACTCACGTAGAGGGTAGGTCTAGTTCACTTGCCTGCCAGACACTACCAATGGGATCATGCACTTCTGTATTTGAGGAGCCCCTACTTTTATTCTTCTGAGACCCAGACACTGTTTTCTCTTAAATTCCCCTGGTTCCAGAGTTTCATAGGGGTATGGGTCCCAGACTCGCAGTTCCATCCTTTCATTGCTTGGTTTACTCGCCTGCCAAGCATACATTGTTTATTTTCTCTCTTTGTATCTTAGGGTCCCAGACCCTCATATCCCATTCTCTGTATTCATCCCCGGCTTCCCCGGACCTTCAGCACCTCTCGGATCATCCCCGTACCTGCTTGTGTGGTTCACGTCAGTGCCGGTATCTCCCGAGCAGCTGTGCTTCACAAGGAGGCTCCGGTAGCGTTTGGATACTTCACTTTAGATGCAGCGGGACCGCAGGTTGCTGTTTCTTCTTGGGCGTGCGGTTTTCCTCTCTGACACTTATTGAGACTTTGCAAGGGCTGGAGGTTCTGTTCGGCAGCAGCCTGTGTAGTCCCTTTGTCTTGGACTACCCTCAGGCTTTCCTCCTCCTCCGTACATGGCGTCCTGTTCTGCTTCGCTGTCTCTGCCAGAAGGCGTTTTTCACTGTTCCTCTGGGGAGGATGGATCTCTCTGTTCGGCTTCCCTCTTCTATTTTCTATCGGATCTGTCCAATCTGATCCTTAGAAAGACTAGCACGTTCACTCTTGTTCTCTGGAGAGATCTTCATGGTTCCACCTATCTTCTTCACAGTACTTCTTTTGTGGAGTTCTGACAGGCAATTTATGTTTTTTGTGTCCTGTAACTGTTTACGGTATATGGATGGTTTACCTTACATAAGTACATGTTAGTATTGTCTGGTAGAGGGAAAGAAAGGATAGGCTTTGGGAAAGAGGGACGTTGTGAGATAGGGGAGACAAACCACGTTCTCTTGGGATGGCTGTCTATAATCCGATAAGGGGTTCCCTCCCCCATGTGATTCACCACCCTCAAGGGGACTATTGGACTGTGGCCGCACTACCCTGGCCCCATGGGAAAGGTCTCCCCTAGGAGAAAGGGCCGACATCCGAAGACTTGTCACAAGTCCTGGATGGCTCCTCCCTATCTCCACTCCTCTTCAACCTAAATGTTGAATCCCTTGGACAGACTCTTAACAAACACAACATACATTTCCACCAATACGCAGATGACACACAAATATACTTTTACATTTCATCGCCTTTACAACTTCACACCCTCAAAACCTGTCTCTCCATCATCACCAACTGCATGACCACCCACTTCCTCAAACTCAACCCTTCCAGAACAGGATGCCTCCTCATCGTCCCCCCAAGGCACAAACATAACCTGACCCCCTGGATCCAAGAACTCGCCACAGACCAGACCACACATATCCCTCTCCACACCTGTCAAATCCCTTGACTTCACCATGGACCCCCACCTTTCCTTCACAAACCGCATAGCCGATGTCAGTAAAACATGCAATCTACAACTACACCTTGTGAGGCGTCAGAAATGAGAGCCGGACACAGTTATCTTTTCCTCAAAATCAAACATTTTATTAAAACAAAAAGGGGATTGGGATAATACCTCTCTAGCCCTATTCTAAAGAGAGAATTCCCTACCTAGAAACTAAAATTAAGAGTCTGTGTCTGGATGTCAGTTGTTAAAGAAAGCCGCCATTTTGTCCAATGGAGGACACAGGAGGGAGAGCCCAGAACAGGAACAGGACTATGGGCTAGCGAAGGCTGTATACAAGAAAAGAAAGGGGTCCTGCCTGTGAAAATACTATTCGCTTGCAGACTTGTTCAATTGCAAATTTACTTACATAAATGGCAAACTGGCAGCATACTATTTACTGTCATGTTATGCACAGCTGTGTAAAAATGCAGTTTAGGCACTCAGAGTGAGTTACAGTTTGTTTACTGATAGTTGACACATTCTTATTTGAAAACATACGTACAGGTTAAAATGTTCTGTGAGCAATATACCTAAAGACCCGATAGGGTTCATAGAACAAGATGATTTACTCATGACAGGCAAGAGGGTACAGGTACCAGTATAATTCCAACAAAATGAATTATTTATACATGCAAGGGTGAGTTTCCTAAATAAATGAATACCCAAACCAAGCGAGCACAAGCATTACTTCATGCCAATGCACAGGTACCAATATAATAACAGTCTTCATTCTTTTCACATATGAGGGAAGGAGAGAAAAGGAATTTCCAGCCATCAACGCATTACTTCATGCAAATTTGTCATTCCATGTGAACACTGTCAATATGTACAAAAAGGAAAAGAGTCCCAAAAGGTAGAGTCCGTAAGATGCACACCGTTCTACACCTTATGTTTAGGAGTGGACTTTCTATTTAAAGTTTTTTTTGAGGGGGGGGGTTGTTTTCTTTTGTCTTCCTTAGTTAGAATATAGTTAATGCATTCCATCTAGAAGACAAGACCTTGGGAAAAGGGTCTATTTGAGCCAGGCTAAAGGGTGACCTTGTGATAAATCGGCGTCTAGAAATTAAATCCGAGACCCTGGATGGGGTGGAACCATTGGCCAGCAAAACAGAAGGTTCATGCTGATGTTCGCAGACGTTTCGTTATATGTTGTGAACAAGCCTTCTTCTGGAGCCAAGGCGCAGATGCCCCTGCAAAAAGCGGAGGGGATCATCAGTGGAGGGAAAGTGATATACATAGTAATATTGCTCAATGTAACTGACAGATAACAAGGGGGTTCTGGGAGACTCTCTGCCAGACATGAGTCCTGGTTACAAGAGCCTTACCCAGAGTCTTTAGCTCAATATCTTTCACAGAGGAGAAATATCCTAAACATATCAGTCTTTGTCCTGCCTTGGGGCAGTCCAGCACCGAAATGCTAGGCAATTCTCCTCTGAACAAGAGTACCAACAGCAACCCCAGACACGTGTTTCGCTCTGGTTGAACCTCATCAGTAGGGTGTAGCTGTGCCTCTCTAAGAATAGTGAGCAAGGGATCCACGTCTGGATTCCCCTAGTAATTTAGGGTGAGACCCAAAGTTACTTGAAAGATGCAGATAGCAAGGGGGATCCTGGGAGACTCTCTGCCAGACATGAGTCCTGGTTACAAGAGCCTTACCCAGAGTCTGGTCCTGGGAGTCCTCACACACAACTTCTTTGAATTTGATGAAACTTTCTACATGCAGATATGTGGAACTGCTATGGGTGCAGCATTTGCACCCAGCATGGCCATTATTTTCATGGCCGAATATGAGCATAACTTTGTTCTCAACATTAACAATCCCTTTTTGGACATCATACTCTGGCATAGGTACATAGATGATGTCATCCTCATCTGGAAAGGAGAAGAGAACAACCTGTCTGAATTCTTCAACTGCACCAATAATTGTTCTGTCAAAATCAGATTTACTATACATCATAGTAAAACAGAAATACATTTTCTGGACCTTACCCTCAGACATCAGGATGGCAAACTGGAGTACACTCTAATCACTAAGGTGACGGATCGTAATACCATTTTGCACTATCGTAGTCATCACCCACAAAATCTCTGTGATAACTTACCCTACAGACAATTTTTACGGATCCGCAGGAACTGCACTGACCTCAATAAATTCAAAACGCATGCATCTCTACTGCAAAACAAACTAGCAGCCAGGGGGTACCTCAAGAAACTTCTAAGCAATACCCAAAAGAGAGCAAGATTTACCCCCAGAGAAACCCTACTCGCCATCAAAGAGAGAGACCAACCTAGGAAGGACAGCATCACTTGTGTCACCACGTTCTGTCCCAACACAACCAAACTGAAAGGAGCCATCATGAAATTCTGGCCGCTTATCCAACTCAGCCTACCAGATGCACCACCGCCGAGAATGGCTCTTAAAAGAGCAAAAAACCTAAAGGCCATCCTGACACAGGCTAGAGTCAGCAAAACCAGCACTAGATCCTCTTTGTGGAACCTCAGGGAAATAGGTCACCACCCCTGTGGGAGTTGTACTGCGTGCAAATTCACACACAAAACCACCTCGTTCCCCATAGGCAACAAGGACTGGCACCTTCGCCACTTTTCAAATTGCAAATCTGCAAATGTCATATATGTAATCGAATGTCCCTGTGACCTTAGATATGTGGGGCAAACTTCCAGGCCTATTCACAAAAGAATCGGTGAACACAGGTCCAGAATACGGTGCAAGAACATGACCGCACGACTGGTGCCGCATTTTGTAGAACTCCGCCATGGCCCAGACAACTTCCTCTGGTCGGTGGTGGACAAGGTACCACAGATGAACAATCCAGCTAGCTCACTCAACTTCAAAGAAGCATGGTGGATGTTCAAGCTAAAATCAGTAACACTTGGACTCAATGAGGCACACCCAGCAGGCCCTTGTACTTGAAACCACTTTAGGATGCTATATCCCTTCCTTCACTTCCGTGGTTAAGTCCCTCTCCGGGCAATGCAACGTCCCTTCAGGCCTCAGATTAGGGAGTACTTTGTAACACCTGACAGGTCACTACTTGTGATTTATCACCTTCCCACTTCTGCGACTTTACATGCAACACCATCTCGTGCTATTAACTCTGCTTATACCATTTACTATCTATACACAACGTGCCGCGAGTTCAGGGCTATACTCTCTCTTCTTCCCCCTGTTCCCGCACATGTTGGCACTCATTTGGACACTAGCCCAGGGCTTCACTGTCTAGGCTTTCGTGCCTTAGCCATTGGCACAGCCCACCCCCTTTTTCGACTGTTCCATACAGCTGACATACAGATCCGTTACGCTGTCATCTCCACCAACACCCCAGTTAATACCCTGGCTTACTTATTTATATACATGAGCCTCGCACAAGGAGCCGGCTCTCCTTTTCTTTTGCCTTGGTTGTGATCCTCATGACCACATAGAAAGGAGGCGCTCACTTCCTTACCTGCACCTGCCTGCGTCCTCGATTTCGCTCGGCACAGCAATACCCGTGTGCCCCAGCGAACGCGCATGCGCACGGGACCAGCTAGCCTGTCCACCCGTATGCGCATGCGTACGGGGCTAGTCGCCTGCACCACACGGATGCGCAATAATACTTCTTCGAGGGGATTGGGTCCTCCGACGTATTCCATATCTATGACATGTAATCACCACAGCTGTGCTGCTTCGGAAACTTTTTCCTGGCGTCTGCGTCCTGCGTCGATGACGTCGATGCGCCGTCGTCGAGGACCTCCTCCGACGTCATCCGATGTGATAAGTAGGACGCACGACGCCCGTAGCCTCAGTTCCGTTTTTTCCGCGAACGTGTTGCTTCGTGTTTCTCGGTTAAACGCCTCGACTCTTTGGAGTTCTGTTCTTCTCGGTTCTTTGAACCTGTTAGTTTTGTGAAAATCCTTCGTGTGAAGATGTCTTCTACTTCGTCTTCGACCCCGCGTCCGGGCTTCAAGAAGTGCGGGGAGTGTGGGTCCAAGATGTCGGTGACGGACTCGCACGACGCCTGCCTCTGGTGCCTCGGGGAGGCCCACGACACGGATGACTGTATCGACTGCCAGTCGCTCACGTCCAAACCCTTACGCGAACGTAAGAAGAAGTTGTCGGTAGGTCGGGTGTCCAAGCCCCGGAAGTCGAAGTCTGCGGGGCTTTCGACGGATGATTCGAGGGGTGACTCTCTGCGTCATCGTCGGAAGTCTCGTGGGTCTCCTTCTAGGAGTCGGTCTTGCCACTCCTCAGCCTCTTCGAGGCATTCTCGGAAGTGCCGACACCGGTCGTCTTCCAGGTCCTCTTCGGAGGACTCTGCCCGGCAAGTCGCTTACCCCACCAGCCGTGCGACGCCGGAGGAATGGGCTTCCTTCGGGAAGAAAATGCTGGCGATTCTTGAGTCGCAGGGTACTAAGCCGTCCGCGCCCCCGAGTGGGGTCGGCCGTGAGAGGTCGAGAGACACCGCTCGCAAGAGTGGTCGGCACGAGTCACGGGAGAGGTCCCGTTCGGACAAGGAGACTCGTTCTCGACGTACCCGTTCCAGGTCCCGGTCCTCGACGCGTTCGAGACTGTGTGCACCTGTGAGGTCTTCGAGGAAGACATCGACGTCTGAGGCGTCAAGGGCGTCGACAGGCTTTCTCGAGGCTCCGGCTCCGAGGAAGTCGTCGAAGCCGTTGACGCTCAGGTCGTCGAAGGACACGCTCGGGGCTCCGGCTTCGAGGGCTGTGTCGACGCCGCCGATGCTGGAGGCGCTGCATCTGACGTCGACGCCGATCTCCTCGACGTCGACGCCAATCTCCTCGACGCCGATCCTCTCGGCGCCATCGACGCCTTTCGTGTCGGAGGTACCCCGCGGCACGGGAGGACCCCCTAGGAAGGCTCTGGTTAAGAGCAAGCACTCTCGGGTGCCTTCTTTTCGCCACCTGGAGTATATTTCAGAGGCGGATGAGGATTCTGATGGCCTGGTTCCTAGTCAGGTTCCAGATGAAATTGTCTCGGGGCATAGTCAGTTTGACGATTTGAGGCAGTCACTGCATGATGCCAGTGGACTGGACACTTCTCCAGAGGTGGAGTTTTGTAGGCCTGAGCCTGGCTCTCATGCCGATTCCTCGTACCGGCTCCTTATGGCTAGGGTTTCTGAGTACTTGGGATGGTCTGCTCCCCCAGGGGAGTTTGTGCAGGATGATCTGACGGACATCCTTGATGTTGGTCCCCCAACTGACCCGGCACTGCCGTTCCATATGGCTTTACAGAGAAGGGTGGCGGCGGCTTGGACTGCTCCGGAGAGTCTCCCGGCGGTGGGCAGATCCTTGTCGCGAAAATACCGTCCAGCCAGTAGCGACCCCTGCTACTTGACCAGGCACCCCACTCCGGAGAGTTTGGTGGTGCAGGCGGCCACGGCCCCGGCAAAGCAGGCGTCGTATCCTACCATCCCTCCTGATAGGGACGACAAACGTGTTTTGATGGCTGGGCGAAGAAAGTGTTTTCTTCTGGTGGTATGGCGCTTCAGGCGGCCAACTCCATTTGTGCCTTGTCTCGTTTCACGCACACTCTGTGGAACTGTGTTGCGTTAGCGGCTGAACATATTCCCGAAGGGGACGAACGGGATGGTTTCCTTGCTATGGTCCAGGATGGTAACGATGCCATGTGTGAGTCCGTTCAGTCGGGTTTGGACTTAGCTGAATGCGTCAGTAGGTCCATGGCGGCGAGCACCGTGATACGCAGGTTTGCGTGGTTGCGGAAGTAGGGGTTTGCTCCTGATGTGCAGTCCCGGCTCCTCAACATGCCCTTTGACGGTGAACACCTTTTTGGCAGCACGGCTGACGAGAGCCTTGAGAGGTTGCAGACCTCAAAAGCTGCAGCGAAGTCGTTGGGCGCTGCAGTTCGCCAACCTCCGCCTTTTCGTCCTAGGGGACAGCAGTGGAGGGGTGGTTCCTTTCGCTATTACTCGTCCTTCAGTAAAGCGAGAGGAGCTGGCAGTCAAAGGGGCCTACGCAGGGGTACCAGAGGTGGACGACAGGGTACCCGTGGTGCCAAGGCCGCTCGGGCAGTTGCCTCTTTGCCCTCAGGTAACGCCGCAGCCGCTCCCACTCAGTCATGAGGCCATGTCCCATGGTTCGCCGGTTGGGGGAAGGCTGGCGCAGCATCTTGTAGAGTGGCAAGCCATTACTTCAGATGTGTGGGTTCTGGAGATCATAACCCACGGCTACTGTCTTCCTTTTCGGCACAGGCCTCGCGACAATCCACCGGGGAACCTCTCTTTGCAGAGTCCGGATCCGCTCCTTGCGCAGGAAATTCAAGCCCTGCTGGAGAAAGGCGCCATAGAACTGGTGCCTGTAGCGGAGAGGAACAAGGGATGGTATTCCCCTTATTTTTTGATTTCGAAGAAAGTCGGGGGATTGAGACCCATCATGGACTTGCGCGGTTTGAACAAACTCCTCAGGAAGGACAAGTTCAAGATGGTTACTCTCTCTCAAGTCCTCCAGGCCCTTCAGCTTCAGGACTGGTTGGTGTCTCTCGACCTCAAGGATGCTTACTTCCATGTGCCGATCCATCCCAAGCACAAGAAGTACCTGAGGTTCGCGGTTGGCGACTCGCACTTTCAGTTTTGGGTCCTGCCGTTCGGATTGACCTCCACCCCGAGGGTTTTCACCAAGCTCATGGTGGTGGTGGCAGCGCATCTCAGGTAAGGGGGGGATTCACGTCTACCCCTACCTGGACGATTGGTTGATCAGGGGGAGCTCTCCCGAGCAAGTCCTGGATCATCTGTCCGTCACCTGCCACTCCCTTCACAGGCTGGACTTCTCCCTCAATTTAAAGAAGTCCCATTTGACGCCAACACAGCGGCTCCAGTACATCGGAGCAGTGCTCGACACTTCCCTGGGGCAGTGTTTTCCTCCCCAGGTGAGGGCTCTTCACATTCAGCAGATGGTGCACAAGTTTCAGCATGCCCAGACGCTCCCAGCGTTCGAGTTCTTGAGGTTGCTCTGCCTCATGGCATCCTGCATTCTTCTGGTGCCAGAGGCTCGCCTGCGGATGAGATCTTTGCAGTGGGCACTCAAGACGCAATGGTCGCAGTCCTCCGGCAGGATGTCGGACTCGGTTCTGGTGCCGCCCTCGGTCGCCCGGGACCTTCTGTGGTGGGCCGTCGAAGGAAAATTGATGAAGGGGGCTCCATTTTGGCTTCCCTGGCCGGAGGTGACGATCGTGACGGATGCATCCCTCACGGGATGGGGAGCTCATGCCAACGGGCTGACAGTCAGCGGTCGTTGGTCTCCGTCGGAGTCCAGACTCCATATCAATCTGTTGGAGCTGAGGGCCGTCAGGCTAGCCCTGAAGGCTTTTCTGCCGACTGTGCGAGGAAAGAGTGTCCTGATCCTGACGGACAACACAGTGGCCATGTACTACCTCAACAAAAAGGGGGGGGCAGGGTCACTTCCTCTGTGCAGGGAGGCGATGCAGCTCGAGTTCTGGGCCATCCAGCAGGAAGTTTCGATCTCGGCAGTTCATCTGGCCGGAGACGAAAACGTGACGGCGGACGCTCTGAGCAGGCAGAGCGCGATCTCTCACGAGTGGGAGTTGGCTCAGGAGATTCTCCTGGAGATCTTCGCCCTTTGGGGGACCCCTCAAGTGGATCTCTTCGCCTCCAGTGTCAACCGAAAGTGCGAAAGGTTTTGCTCGCGGGAATTTCCTCCAAAAGGAGCCTTAGGAGACGCGTTCGTGGTGGAGTGGTCATTCCCGCTGCTGTACGCGTTTCCTCCAGTCCCCGTCATCCCGCAAGTGCTGCGGAGGTTACGGAAGTTCGGTTCCCGGATGATCCTCATTGCTCCGGCGTGGGCTCGGAGGACGTGGTACCTGGACCTTCTCGACTTGTCCATCTGCCCTCCACGTCGTCTTCCCTACCGAGACGATCTGCTCTCACGGGAGGGGGGTCAGGTTCTCCATCCAGTGGTCAGATCCCTCAACCTTCACGCTTGGCTTCTGAAAGGTTGAGGTATAAGGATTGGGACCTCCCTGAAGACGTGATGGAGGTGTTGCTTTCGACCCGAAGGCCAGCAACAAAGTCTCTGTACCGTTGGCGTAAATTTTGCGACTGGTGCAGGGTTCAGAATGTGGATCCTTTTGCATGTGACATCCCCATGGTTCTGTCCTTTTTACTTTCTTTGGCCCACAGGGGCTTGCAAGTGGGTACCATTAAAGGTTACCTGGCGGCGCTGTCCATCTTGAAGCGCTCGTCTGAAGAGAGTTCTTACTTTAAAATCCCTTTAATTTCACAGTTTCTGAAAGGGCTCACTAATGTGTTCCCTCCGTCACCTTTCCTGGTGCCCGGTTGGGATTTAAACCTTGTTCTTAAGTTTCTTATGGGTGCTCCGTTTGAGCCTTTACATTCTTGCCCTTTGAGGCTGTTAACTCTGAAAACTGTGTTTTTAGTTGCGGTTACTTCCGCTCGCAGAGTGAGTGAGTTACAGGCACTTTCAGTTCAGCAACCCTTCACTGTATTTCACAAGGACAGGGTTGTCCTTCGAGTTCGTCCTTCTTTTCTTCCGAAGGTAGTGACGGAATTTCATTTGGCCCAGAAGGTTGTTCTTCCGGCATTCTATCCTCCTCCGCATCCTGGTAAGGAAGAGGAGAGGCTCCATAGGCTTGATCCTAGGAGAGCTTTAAGCTTTTATGTTTCACGCATGTCCCGGGTCAGAGTGGGCGATCAACTCTTTATTGGTTACGCTGGAAAGCGTTTGGGGCAAGCTGTGACGAAACAGACTTTGTCTCGCTGGATTATTGTAGCCATCTCGGAGTGTTACCGCTTGGCGGGTAGGGACCCACCGGCTGGCTTGTGAGCCCATTCTACCAGGGGTGTGGCTGCATCTACTGCCCTGCAGAGGGGTGTTCCTATTCGCAACATCTGTGATGCAGCCACCTGGGCTTCAGTACATACATTTGTATGTCACTATTCCCTCGATTCTATCCGAGGGCAGGATCTGGCCTTTGGCAAGGCGGTCCTTTGCTCTGCTATTTGATTGGCTATTCTAAATTTTGATTCTAAATTCTTTCCCTCCTCCTTGCTCTGGTACTGCTTTGGGAGTCTGTCGTAGATATGGAATACTTCGGAGGACCCAATCCCCTCGAAGAACAAGTTACTTTCTTACCTGGTAACTTTCTTTCGATGGGATGGTCCGACGACGTATTCCATATTGCTCCCGCCCTGCCTTCCCCGCTGCAGAATTTCTTTTGCGATTGCAGCTTACGTTCCGCAAGGCTTTGTGTCTGACTGGCAGTTGACTAATGTCACACGTTCTGGGGGAAAAAACTACAACTGAGGCTACGGGCGTCGTGCGTCCTACTTATCACATCGGATGACGTCGGTCGTCGGAGGAGGTCCTCGACGACGGCGCATCGACGTCATCGATGCAGGACGCAGACGCCAGGAAAAAGTTTCCAAAGCAGCACAGCTGTGGTGATTACATGTCATAGATATGGAATACGTCGTCGGACCATCCCATCGAAAGAACGTTACCAGGTAAGAAAGTAACTTGTTCTTCTGTATACAGCTCTGCCGGCAGAGCTGTACAACGGTGACATGCCACGGACCTGATTTCACGCATCCTGCTCAGCTCTCTGGTGAGCCCCTCGAGCACCTTCCTTGATTAGGCCACTCTACACAGGGCTTGCCGCCTGTTCTAGCGCTACCAGGATACTATAACTGACAAAGGAATAATTTTCCTTTTTTTGTCTGTTCTCCATTGTACAGCAGCATGCTTCCACTTACGTGCTGCACTGTCCCACTGGGGTGACTTGACCCAACCCAACCTCGGTGCCTACCTCATCTTGGACACCAAGGTACCCAGTGTGTACATTCTGTACATTTTTTACATCTTTTATGCCATCTAGGCTATTTTACTTTTTTCTGTCTGTTTCCTCACAGCATTTTCCTGTGTGCAGTACTTTGTTTCTCTACAACAATTTTTAGTGCCCCAGTCTTCCCCATTGGGTGGTGAAGGAGCCGTAGCCACCTTTCTACGATGGGCTGCTCACCCTCTAACCTTAATCTCTAAGCCAGTAAGGCAACCTCACCTGTTGCCAATTCTGTTAAGGTCAGTACATGAGTGGAACTGTGTTTTCTTGAGATAAATGGCTCTTTTTTAACTTACCCTTTTAGTCTGTGTGCACAATGTTGTGTCATTCATGTAGTCAGTTACATTGAGCAATATTACTATGCATATCACTTTCCCTCCACTGATGATCCCCTCTGCTTTTTGCAGGGGCATCTGCGCCTTGGCTCCAGAAGAAGGCTTGTTCACAACATATGCCGAAACGTCTGCGAACACCAGCATAAACCTTCTGTTTTGCTGGCCACTGGTTCCACCCCATCCGGGGTCTCTGATTTAATTTCTAGACGTCGACTTATCACAAGGTCACCCTTTAGCCTGGCTCAAATAGACCCCTTTCTCAAGGTCTAGTCTTCTAGATGGAATGCATTTACTATATTCTAACTAAGGAAGACAAAAGAAAACACCCCTCCCCCACCCCCCCAAAAAACTTTAAATAGAATGTCCACTCCTAAACACAAGGTATAGAACTGCATTTTACGGACTCTACCTTTTGGGACTCCTTTCCTTTTTGTACATATTGACAGTGTTCACATGGAATGACAAATTTGCATGAAGTAATGGGTTGATGGCTGGAAATTCCTTTTCTCTACTTCCCTCATATGTGAAAAGAATTAACACTGTTGTTATTATATTGGTACCTGTGCATTGGCATGAAGTAATGCTTGTGCTTGCTTGGTTTGGGCATTCATTTATTTAGGAAACTCACCCTTGCATGTATAAATAATTCATTTTGTTGGAATTATACTGGTACCTGTACCCTCTTGCCTGTCATGAGTGAATCATCGTGTTCTATGAACCCTTTCGGGTCTTTATGTATATTGCTCACAGAACTTTTTACCCTGTATGGATGTTTTCAAATAAGAATGTGTCAACTATCAGTAAACAAAGTGTAACTCACTCTGAGTGCCTAAACTGCATTTTTTACACAGCTGTGCATAACATGACAGTAAATAGCATGCTGACAGTTTGCCATTTATGTAAGTGAATGTGCAATTGAACAAGTCTGCAAACGAATAGTATTTTCACAGGCAGGACCCCTTTCTTTTCTTGTATACAGCCATTTTGTCCAAAACCTCCTATTCTGACCCTCCCACTAAACAAAATAACAAAAGGTGCAAGGAAATGTCTTTGTCTGGATGTTGGCCCAAAAGTATTCAAAACCAAAAACATAAAAGATGACTCCAACAAAAATGTTCTCCACGATAAAGACCCTTGGATCCAGAGGTTGTTCCCTCTTCCCCTGGATTGTTAGATCAACTGGAAAAATATCTCTTTAGCCAATAGTTCATTCATGTCTTCACTGTACTTACAAAGTTCTTGTTTAAACAAATACATTCTGTAACAGTCTTTCTGTGGTATTTCTGATACTTGGTAGACCACCTGTTACACTCCCCTGCCAGGAATCTTCACACTATTTCAACTGCTTGGTATACTCGCCTGCCAGGACTTTTCTTAATGTTTCTCAGACCACCTAGTATACTTCCCTGCCAGGTATCTTCATATAACTTCAGTTGCCTGGTATAACTCCCTGCCAGGACGTTTTTTAATGTGTTTCATAGTTCTTTAGTTATCACAGTTGCTTGATTATACCACATGAGCATAAACCGTGAGGTACTTCCTATATTGATCTATAGAAATCTTTATTCAAATCGTCTCCGCACATTGGCATGTATCTCTACCTGACTGGGGTTTGCTTTCATATTTTGCCTTGTCTGCATTCAAACAAACTTGCTCTTTGAATTTTGCCTTGTCTGCATTCAAACGGTCTTTGTGCCTTTTCTGGGTCGGCAATATTGTAGCATTCAATCACTTGATGGCCCGCTTGTCTGAACGCCCTGGGACTCTCTGGTTGCTCCCAGCGTCTCTGATACTGCTTGTGTCTTTGCAGTGTGATTCCTACACCCACCTTCCAGTTCGCAGTGTGCGGACATCCTCTTTGCATCCTGCTTGGCTCCACTGGCACACAGCAACTCTCTTGCTCGGCCCGGGCAGGAGAGGGTTGTCACGTCGAACTGCATCATTTGCTTCTATGGGAATAGAATTACAAAATCACCTTTAAAGCTTGGAAAGCCAGGAGGTACCCCATATTAATTGTGAAGCTGAACCTTTCTCAGAGTTTGAAACAATTCAGCAGTACTGTGAAGTTATTAAGTTTATTTGCATACACCAACATCTATACAACTGTTAACTGAGGCTAAGAGAGTGCCACCAAGGCTTCTGGGTAATTGTTGGACTGAAAGCTGTCTGAAAGGTGCAGGTGAAGTTGGGGAAGGGAATTGGCTGCTTGTGAAGAAACTTTTGGAAGTAGACTCGACCTGTAATGCCCAAGACTGTGGAGGCCAGAGAGAAGGGAGTCTTGAAGGCAAACACAGGTTACCATTGTTGACAGTTAGACACGAGAGGCTAAGAGGCTGCCCCTTTAAAGAAAGCAGTTTGGAGGAATAGTGCCTAGGCTACTTGAGGTTGAAGTATTGTCAAATCTATCTTGTCAAAGTCTGTCCAAAAGTCATTGAAGTTATGGCAGTAGTCCAAATGTCTGAAACTCCAGAGAAATATTTGGTTGTCAGTAGATGATACATTGCAGTTGTCGAAACCCAAGTAACTGCTGTGGGTCAAAGGCGACTGTTCCCATGGTAAAATAAGAAGATAATTGTTGAAGTAGGAGCTGTAGTATTAAGAAGTCACCCTGACAAATATACCATTTTGACTGTTGAAACCATAATTCGAGGAATCCTAACTGTTACCCAAGAAGTGTGTAGCATAAACAGTGTGGGTATTGCATTTTCTTTTGAACTGTGGAAAATCTTCCTGTGGGATTGAGAAAGCATCATGGCAAGGATTGCCATTGGGGCTATTTTGCTTGAAGTGAAAAGTGGAAAACCTTTGTTAAAAGGAGGAGATTTGTTAGCATTGGAACTTTTGTTGATGACATTTTTTCGTGGTTGTACATCTTGGTGAAGTGACTTTAAATCCTGGGGAAGGGAAATCACCCAAGACTTCAGAATGTCATTTGGAAAATGTGCCTATTATTTGTTATGTTGAATTGACATCTTTTTTGTATGTGTTTGTTGTTTAGTGTGAGGGTCACTTATCTTGTGTTAGTGTGTTCCCTTAGTTTTTATAATAGGCAGGGAATTTCTCTACAGAGTAGGGAAAGTGAGGCATTTTGATAAAAATGTGTTTTAAAATAAAATGGAATATTTTGAAAGATCTTCAAACAGTTGTCCGCCTTGCATTACTGACTCCTCACAGTGGTTTTCCAGCCTCTCTGCAGGCTTTAAACGGCCAATCTTACATCTTTATGCACTTCCGCCTTAATGCAATGGCACCAGTTCTGACTCAATTTTTGAAAATAATCCTTTCTTTGGTTTGAGCGCATGAACTCTCCAAGCCCTCTGTTGCCAGCCTGGCTTTATATGTTTTATATTTCCAAGACTCCTCAATGCCCTTTGGTCCTCAAATAGGCCTGCTTTAACATGGCCTCTGTTGGGCGTCTGTCCATTACTGTTTACCTAGCTCCCGTAACCTTTTTGGCTTTCTCAGCCTTCAATATCAATTTCTCTCTTTCTCCCCAAAGCCCCTTGACCCTCTGGTCAGCTTAATTTAGCAATACCTTGGCTGGGCATATGTCCGTAACAAGCATTCAAGTTTTCCTGGCTCTATAAGGGAGGCATGGTATCAAAAGCAAGACAAACACAAAAGATATGTTTGGAAAACCTTTATGGTTCTCAAAGGGGTTGGAAGAATGCCTATCTTGCCCTACGCACGCTCGGCCATCAAAGAATAAATTAATCGGTCCTAGTTGAGTCTGTCAAATCAAAATGGCACATACTAACAAAAACATAATGCCTGCCCTATATCTTGTACAAAAAGTGTGAAAAGGAGAATATGTATGCAAAGGAAAGTCAGTATTCAAATAAAAAGAATAAATGTGGCCGAGTCAGCTCTCCTCCCCACATTGGACAGCACGGAGTAAGGCGATCCTTGTAGACGAGATGACACATTCTGGCTCGGTTTCTTAACACAAAGGCAGTTCAAGGCATAGATCGAGGCCCACCTGTCCTTCCACATTGATCTTTCTTTACAGCTTTCAATTCACAAATCAAGTAAAAAGTTCACGTTGATCCCCCTCAGTCGGGCTCAGACCTCTCAAAGCAAATGTTCACCAAAAATGTCATGTCGTCCTCCCTCTGTCGGACTTTTCACAGCAAAAGCTCACATCGGTCTCCCTCAGTTGAGCTCAGACCTCTTCAAAACAAAACACTTGCAGGAGTTTCCATCCCCATGCTTAATTCACCTCCTTTAAGGGTTCCCTTCACCTAACTAATTACACCTTCGGTTTCCCTCAGTCGTGCTTGGACCATTTCCTGATGTCAAAGACTTTTGAATGTTTGTGGCTTTTTTCTGCAGACCTCAGCAGGACCACTTCGACTTTCCAGCTTCCAACTCACACTTCTTTATTTGCCCCAGTACTTCCTGGTCAGGGTAGTTCACTGTATTACGCACCACAGTTCAACGTTCACCTTTTACTTTCCCTTTTTCTCTGGGTCAATTTCAATCACTTCGCTTTTACAATTCATTCACTTTATCGCTACAAACTTTTCACCTTTCACAGTGACTTTTGAATGGACTACATCCTTTCACCGGACCACTCCGTTACTCCGTATCGCTGACTTTACAGCTTCGTTACTTCAAGGTTCATTTGCGTGCAGCCTTCAATTGTGCAATATAATGTTGCCACTTCAATCTTTCTTTAGCACACACCGGTCTCTCGCATCGCTTGCCAACTCACCGGCTCTGTGTGTTTCTTTCTTGTCTTTACTGTCTTCCAGTTTGCGAGTCAAGGTTAGTGCCACAGGCTTTGCCTTGCCTCCCCACTCTGCTGTTTACCCGGGAGGGTCACTGGCGTCCTTGAAACACAATGCAGCCTTCTTGTTTGGGACTCTGCTTTCTCCATGTGTCTTTCACAGCCTTTTGGAGGCAACCACTTCCTGAAGGGAACTCCTGGGGTTCGCCACCTGTGGCTCCCATCCCTCGGTCCGTTGCTCTGCTCCATTAGGTTTGCCATCAACCTGAAAGGTCCGATCTTACTCGTGTTCCACCTTGCTCAGCTTTTCTCAGTAAAATGTCTTTGGACTTCAAGTCCCATAGTTCTTCACTCTGATTTTGCTCCCAATTCGCTAGCTCTCCTTTTTGCTACTCTGGCGGTTTTGGGAGCTGCCGGAGTTCACGGGGATACTTATTGAGGTCAGGGTCTCGCCAACTGCCCCTCAAAGGCCTGGGCTTTCCTGCATAGCCCAGGGGAGGAGCTCTGGTGTGGGCACCGCCAAGTAACCCCAGCTGCCCCTGGCTTGACTCCCTGGAGGTACAGTTCTCTCTCCACACTGCAGCCTCCCCTGTACTACAGGTCCAGCAATCGGGCAGTGCTTCCTACTTCAGGCCTTCCAGAGTCTCTCCAGCTTGAATTCTCTCCCTCTGGTTTCAGTGCACCATCCAGCTCAGAGAGTGCCTGTGTGCTCTGCCTTTTATAGTAAGGAGGAGGCTTAGTAGGTCTCAGGTGAGGCTGATTTTAAAGGGAGGCCTGACCTTGCCTGTCTCTATTAGTGGGACAGTCTAGGATTAGCATGGGGCTGTCTGTTGTCTGTCTCTGAGTGTATTTCTTCTCAGTGATCTTCATCTCAATCCCTCTCTTCTTCGTCTCAGTGTTTGTATTAAAAAAGGGGTGGGAAGTCATAGTGTTTTCTGGTAATTATGGGAAAATTGGGTAGGGTATTGTCAGATCAGGGAAAGTAGATGTATGATTGTGGGTACATGAGTTCTGGTTTCCCATGAGGCTCTCGCCTTCTTTCCTTTAGGGAAAAGTACTGGGATAGGATGGGACTTGGTTTAAAATATCCCATGTAAACTGAGGGGTTGTTTGGTATGGATGTGTCGCAAAGGGTGGAATACTGCCTCTGTCCTGAGGGCATTCCTCCCGAGGACCCCTTGTCCAGGTTATCCTCCCGCACTGGTCCACCACCAGGGTCTGGTTCCAAAGGTGATGGCCGTGCCTTGGCCACCTGAACAAAAGATCCTCGGGGTCTATCCGTGAGAACACCCTCAGGTTTCTCACAGCTCCCATAACCCATTCTGCTTTTTCAACCTGGGCTACAGCTGTTTGACCCTCTCAGCAGTTACCCCTTCAGGAACGTATGCTTACCTTGCTCTGCCCTTCTCTGTAGCTGATGCACTTCTCATGCGGAGATCGGCGATTTTATCCCTCCGATGTGATCTGGTCTCTGTGTCAGTTACTGGGCCCCGGGCCCACCACAGCTTCTGTGTGGTCCACTACCATCAGCTCCATAGTCTAGCTTGACTCCGCCTCTTCAGGACGTCCTCCCATCAGATGCTCGCCTCTGCGTAGTATTCTTTCTCCTCCATTCCAAGTTCTTTGTTGTTTTATGTACATCATCACAAACAAAAGGAGTGTCTCTCTCCTCTTTGCCTGATGAGGTCTAACCAGACTGAAACGCGTGTCTGGGGTTGCTGATGGTATTCTTGTTCAGAGGAGAATTGCTTAGCATTTCGGTGCTGGACTGCCCTAGGGAAGGACAAAGACTGATATGTTTTAGATGGTTCTCCTCTGTGAAAGATAGTGGGCTAAAGACTCTGGGTAAGTCTCTCGTAACCGGTACTAATGTCCGGCAGAGGGACTCCCAGGACCCCTTTGTTTTTTGCGTATTTAAGTAACTTTGAGTATCACCCTAAGTTACTAGGGGAATCCAGACGTGGATCCCTTGCTCACTAGTCTTAGAGAGGCACAGCTCCACACTTTTAGGGAGAATTCTCAAAAATGTGCTAATTCCCTCTACCTTAGACACCCCCAGCAACTTTGCTGGATTTTGAGGACTTGATTTTTGTAACCTGGAGAGAGTGTGAGTCTTTTTTTCCCATTCTCTCATGTATTTTTGTGTGATTTCTACCTCTGTGTTCCTTTTTGGTTATGGATTCTAACCAATTCCATAGGCATCATCTTTCATAATTGTCACACAGCACCCTCAGTGCAGTGGTACTGGGAAGTCTTTTAGATTTCCCAAGGTTTAAATACCTTCTCTGGGTTAAACTACTGTTTCCCAGAGCAGTAGAGAGAAATATACTCTACTTAGCATTGTACTTGCTAGACACAGCACACCCTATCTTACAATAGAGTGCTGGAAGGGTTACTTAGTATCCCCTGTGTCTAAATGCTCATGTAACATCTTTTATGTTACGCTTTCCTCAGTTGACTGGCTGGTGGCAGTGGTTTCGTTTTGAACTACCAAGGTTAGAATTTACCGCAACCGTTCGCGGATCCGGTAACGTTAATCGCGGGAGCTATCTTTTTCAAAATAATGTGCAGCCACCCTTGTTAAAAAGGTGCCCGGTCTTCTTTTTTCGCCAGGTCTTTGTGTAAAGGTCCTTCTAGAGTTTTTCTCTGCGCGCCAAACCAGGTTTGGTCTCTTTGTTCATTCACCTTTGGTGGGCTTCAGGAGTGAAGTACGCCTCTGGCTCCAGAGTGTCTGGGGTAGGCAGGAAGTGAGGGAGGTGCCCGAAAACTCGCTGTGCTTAATTTCCTAGGAGACCCAAATGCACTCTGTTACGATTGGCTGGCTGACTGTACGGCAAGAACAGCCACCCTGCTGGGTGAGTGGCAGCTAGGCTGGAATGAATGGGAGAGAACTGAATAAAAGGCAAGTCTCTTGGCTTGGAAGGCAGAGTCGACCATTGGACGAAAGAACCGAAGAAGAGCTTGAAGAGGACGGCTGCTGCAACTCCCGGACCATTGGTTTGCCCGGTGAAGACCTGCTGCAGGTCCGAATCGCCAAGTTCGCATCGAAGTCTTGCAAGGACGACTTCTCCCTTTTGAGTTGGTAGGACCAATCAACTCCCAAGTAAGCCACCTGGACACCCATCTCAGAGCTGGTTGAATTTCCTCAGAGTTGCTGCAGGAAACCGTAGAGCCAGGGAGAGGGACACCAGATTGTGTCCGTTGCTGTAAGCTGGCCTAACGCTTTTGGAAGAGCCTCCGGACTCCCACGAAGCAGAACTGACAAAGCCTGACCCCCCTCAGTTGAGTGCGGGTCCTCAGATGTGAGGAAAGTCCACCTTGACAGCCAGGAACTGCGCTTATTGCTATTTGCTGTACCGCCAGGAGCTGAAACGCGAAGCAGCCACTGAAAGTAAAGTTTGCCGGTTGCCAGCTTGGACAGTGCTAGTACAGTGCAGGAGTCCCCCGACGTCCTTCCTCCTGTCCCCACGACTGAGGCCCAGGAACAGCGAGATCTGCAGAGCTTTACAGGAACAGAAGTCTTCAGCTGAATCTTTTTCTTCTTTAGTAAGGTACTGTAAAACTAGCCTAAGAGAACTCATCTCTTACTGTGGAAGTGCTTGTAACTTCTACAACTCTAATCAGCTTGTGGCCCTACATTTGGTTCTTCTTTTTTCTCAAAAACTCCTAAGAACTTGTGCAAAGACTTTTCCATTTACTTCCCGGAAGTGCTGCATCCTATACAAAGACTTTGGCCTATTGATTTTGGCTTAGCCTATTGAATTGAGTGACTCTTCTGTGTGCTATCTGAAAGTATTTGCCCCTCTTATGACTATTTGTAATTTCTTGTGTTCTAATAACCTTTGCCTTTTACTTACTTTTTGAAAGTATTCTGAATGCTAACAGTAAAGAATTAATGTCCCCAGCACCCTTGTTACTGAAGTCACCTGTGGGCCATCCCAAAAGGGCCTTGTCTAATTCAGAAACTCAAAGTGTACAGTATTGAAGTATATTTGTGTGTTACTATTCTATTGTTCCCTTCTGAAGAAGGATTTATAACTGACTGATAAATAAACTACTTGTTTATGCAAGAAACCTTGAGTGTAAGAGTTTATTTGAATGCCTGTAACTGTGAATCTTTGTGTAACTCCACTACAACTCACATTTCCCCTCTTGAGATAAGCCTGGCTGCTCAACGCGCTACCAAAACTGTGTAGTACAAGCTTATACCAAAGGTTGGGTTGCCTATACCTGTAGTCATAGTTGTTTGTAGTGTTCCCAGAGGGTACTGCATTCAAACTTTGCCTAACACACCCTACTGATGAGGTCCAACTAGACCGAAACACGTGTCTGGGGTGGCTGTTGGTACTCTTGTTCAGAGTAGAATTGCTTAGCGGGTCAGTGCTAGACTGCCCTAAGGCAGGACAAAGACTGATATGTTTTAGATATTTCTCCTCTATGAAAGATAGTGGGCTAAAGACTCTTAGTAAGTCTCTCGTAACTGGTACTAATGTCCGGCAGAGGGACTCCCAGAACCCACCTTGTTTTTTGCAAGGTGAGATCCAGCAATTCCTGTAGCCAAAGAGATTGAAGAAATGTCACTATTTGGAAAGTCCAAAGCAGAGGTTACCACAGACTTTCTGATTCCCTTCTAGACAGCCCATGTATTCTGGAATGGGAGTTCCTTACAGGAATGGGAGTCCTGGTCCCCATGAGGGGGAGTCGCTCTCATTGAGGTCCCACATTCCCAGACCCCTAGAGAGGATCTTGCTAAGCGGGCTCACCTCCCTAGATTCCAAAGGGGCGGCTCCCCTCTTGGGAGAAGGGATGAATAGTCCAGATTCATCACAGGAAGTATACATGGCTGTGTCCTCGGGGAAGCTGGTGCATAGAGCACAGCGCACCCCACAATATACTAAAACGGAAGGGATATGGGTAACCCCTAGTCTGAACACTGGTGGCAAAAAAGGTACTGGCACTAAACCCACACTTCTGCACACACCATAGGGATGCAGAATTGCAGCACACCAGAATGTACAACAGGAGAAGGGCTATGGGCCACAAATAGTCAGAACGTTCGGGGTCGGAGAGTGTACCGCCACTAACCAACCCCACTAAAAAACGCACCCTTCTGTATACACCTCTCAAACTCTAAACTAAACACAACCATACCTCTACTGCACAGCAAACCACACGCACTTTACTACACCACAAAAACCAAACAAACCACACAAAGCCTCGCCCAACAGCACATGGCGACTACCATCTGAAAAACACACCTATGCTCAGTGAACAGTATCAACCGAACTGAAGCTGTCAACATCGCATCACAGCTTTTGCTCTTTTCTCCTGCTCAGTCCTACTAACCTACCCCTCACCCCCTTGCTTCACAGATCCACCAGAGTGCCAAGAAACCACACAGGTGGCAACAGTGTGCGGTATAAGAACCTTTAACATAACATAACATTACTGGCAGTACTCTTCTGAAAGGCATTTTGAAGAAGTTAAGAATCCCAAAATGGAATGTGATTTGCCATTTGCCCAGCCTTTTTCTCCTTGTTCTTTAACTGCACACAAAAGACAGTGTGCTCCTTTGGTCATGTCAGTCATCATGTCACCATCACCTATGCCCGATTTTAATGAGGAAATCGATGAAGAATTCACTCATATTCTTAACGTTATTGGTCCAGATTGGGCAACACTATTTCTGGGATATCTAAATCGCTGGCGCGGAAATAAGCCAGACAAAGAAGCAATTGAGCTGGAATGTGCTTTATCCAACAGTAATTTCCATATTCAAAATAACAAACCCACTACAGGAAAAAACAATATTCTGGATTAGGTGGTCACCAACCACCTCAATACCACCATTGATCAAACCAGACCATGTATTAGGTCAGATCATTATATCCTTGAGTTGCACATCCATTTTGCAGACCCACTTCCCAAATCACATAATTCTTCTAAGACTGTGTAGAGCCATAACTTTAAAAAGGTGCTCCCCCAAGAGCTCCAAGATTGTCTGACGTCAATTGTGGCCAGCACCAAAAGTTCTAACTCTGCTGATCATCGTCTTTCTTCTCCAGCAATTTTAAAAATATGCTGGATAAATCTGCTCCTCTCAGATCCAAACTTGTAAACGATAAAACTGGGCACCAAAAGTGGTTTACTTTAGAACTCGGGGACTTAAAAAGACAGAAGAGTAAATTTGAATCTAGATGGTTGAAACATCAATCGGAGGAAAACGAAACAGCTTGGAAAAGGGCTGCTAAATCATACAAATTAATAATTGTGGATGCCAAAAAGAATTTCTTTAACACCTTGTTAGATAAATCCTCTAATTCCACTGGAAACTTTCAGCCCACTCACCAACATTGTACTAACATCCAGATGGCCTTTGAGGCAAAAATCAACAATGCGAGAGACAACATTAAAAATTCATTGAGCTCCACCATGCCGACCAATGACCCTCAGACTGAAGCGGCTATGTCTCATAAACAACCCAACTTCTTGCTTACTCCAATTTCTATATTAGACATGCAGAAAATGCTATCTTCCATGCATGCCACCTCTTGCCCAGAAAACATCCTCCCAACAAAGCTAAAACTTTAAAATGTCGATTTATTCGCCCCATTTTTTACCAGATACGTGAACGTCTCCTTTAGAGATGGTTCAGTGCCAGACTCTATCAAGGCAGTTAGTTACTCCTCTCCTTAAGAAGCCTAACCTTGATCCAAGAGAACTGGCAACTTTAGACTGATTACGAATTGTAATTTCCTCCTCAATATCTTAGACAAACTAGCTTTCTCTCAGTTCGAAAATTTTGTTGAACTTAATGGCATCCTTCATAACAATCAGGATTTTGACCAGCTTATAGCACAGAGACAGCTCTCACAGACTTAGTCTCACATGGTGAACATCATGGATGAGGGGAAAGTTGGGTTGCTGGTCTTGTTGGACCTGTTGGCGGCTTTCGATTTGATGGACCACGAACGCCTCTTGCACTCCTTATTCCACCTTCGACATTGCTCTAAAAAGGCTGTCGGTTGGTTCCACTCATTGCTTGCACATTGGGAGTCGAGAATTCAGTGGGGTTCTGCTTCTTCACCACGGGCACCTACCAGATGTGGGGTCCCTCAGGGAGCGTGCCTGTCACCCGTTGTGTTCAATCTTAACATCATGCCACTATGCACGCTTCTGGTGGATCTAGGAGTGTTATTCACAAATTACTCTGACGACACCCAGTTCATTCTGGAAATTAGTGGTAATTACACCTCTGATTCTCCTATAGCCAAAGTATACCAACAGATTGAATCATGGATGTCCAAAAACTGGCTTTGCCTGAACAGCAGTAAAACTGAGCTCCTTACCCTTGGATCCCGGCAGGCCCTGACTAAACTGAGCACAGAGTATACAAGTTTCAAAGTTGGGAATAGCATCATCCAAGTACAAAACAGTGAAAACCATAGGCGTTCAGTTTGAGGCATCACTTAATACAGATGCGTATATCAACCAGGTAACCCAAAACTGTAAACGTCGTCTTCGCCTGCTTAAAGGTATTGATCCATTTATTACAGAAAATAGCTCTGCCACTATTGCCCGAGCCCCTGTCTTGTCGAGGTTCGACTATTGTAACTCGTTACTGATCGGAGCCTCCCTGTTCAACCTGAAAAAATGCCAGGTTCTCCAGAATAATGTTGTACGTGTTGTTAAAAAATAAAAATCCCAAGAAGGTTCAATATCTCCGAACACAGGTGGGACCTTCACTGGCTTCTGATAAAGGAATGCATAAATGTTAAAGCATGCAGTTTGATACACTAATGCTTTTTCTGAACAGCTCCATCATACCTTAAAGCATGGACTCCTGGGTACAACCCTGTCAGAACATTGCACTCTTCCAATCAAATGCAGGTGGCTTGTCCAACTTTCAAACGAGGTAAGGGCCTAGGAAGATCTTTCCCTGTAAAAGCGGCTAATTTGTGGAACTCACTACCTTCCGCGTTTAGACTCGAGGCAAGCTCAAAGTTATTAGGCAAAATTCTTAAAACTCACTTTTTTTTTTTCAACAATACATTTTATTAAGCATTTCAACAAAGGCATAAGTGTACACTGACATCAACATGGCATTTAGTTAAGCAATTAGTTATTAAGCTGGGTCCTTAACCCGCGTTATAGTCCACTACTGGATAGGCGACGTTAGGGGGATAACGGGGATTAGTCTCTGTATATTGTTTATGGTTACCTCTACATTTCACCTCCTCCATCTGTGTTCAAGTATGGATCACTTTGCAGCCAGCATGTTAGCGGAGGGGCCTTCGGGTGAGAGCTGAATATCTTTCTGAGTAGTCCATAAGTAGTGCCCACGTGTTTAGGAATGAGGTCAGATTCCCCGAGCGAATCGCTGTAATCTTTTCCGCCACTATGATTTCCCAACATTTAGACCAGCAGAGCGGTGTAGAGGGACCCTCTGCATTCTTCCATAGCCGGGCCATAGCAATCTTTGCTGGCAGGAGCAGGTGTGTGCATAGGCGTGCCATGTGTCCTGACAATGGGAATTCTCCTCCCCCGGTTTCCCCCAGGAGTATTCTTCCAGGATCCCACGGGAGTGTGAGACCGGTAATTGTTTTGATGTGGTCCACCACCTCTTTCCAATACCCCTCTGCTTTTGGGCAGGTCCATACCATGTGAAACAGGGTGCCTTTATCTGCACATCCTCCAACAGTTTGGAGGGATGTCCGGGTTAGATTTCTTTAGTTGGTCTGTAGTGACATAATACCTATAAAAAAGTTTATAGCCCCTTCCTTATTTGAGACGTACTGAGTGCTCTTGTGAAGCCTAGACCAGACCTTCCCCCATTTTTCAATATCTAATTCACAACCCAAGTCCCTCTCCCAGTCGAGCATATATTTCTCTTATTTCGTGGGATCTGTTCGGTCCAATAGGTGGTAGAGTGTGGGTATTTTCCCCCTAGTCGTTCCTGACCGAAGGTTGATCTCTAAAGTCGTCAGGTCTCTGGAGCCCTTTTTCCTGACTGTTCTGTGCGAGGCCCAGTGCCTCAGCTGGGTGTAATGGAACCTTTCTGCTTCAGTCACCTTAAATGTTTCTTTGGATTTTACAAAAGTGATGGGGGAGCCTCCGTCTAGGAAATCCCCCAGAGTTTGCAGACCACCCTCTTTCCATGCCACGACACCATGTGGGGGTATACCAGGTGTGAATTCTGGGTTATTCCAGAATGGTGTGAGTGGGCCTAGTGTGCCCTTACAGCCCCATTTCCGAGCTGCCATTTTCCATTTTTGGATAGTTGTTTATTGTTGCTGTGAGGGGTCCTTGATTTGCCTGGGATTTTAGGGTTGGTAGGTGTGGCAGATCGGGAAGAGGGACCGGGCACCAGGCTTCCTCTATTTGTCACCAGCATGGCTCTGATTGGACCCACGTGTACAAAACTCACCTTTTTAAGTAACGAGATAAAATTGGCTCTGAACTGCCTTTTCCTGACCTAACCGTCTTGTCTTTTTTTGTTTGTACCCAACGTGTAATTGTTGCGCCCCGATGCCTGTGGGCTTTCGGCACAGTATACAAATAAATAAATAAATGTGCTTGTGCTTAATTCTCATTTTTCGAATCCAACACATCCACAGGCTCCAAGACAAAAGTCCTGTGTGATTCCGAGGAGTGTGATGTAGAGACTGGAAAATGGGTTTGAGAGGGCAGGCACATTCACATCCCCAGTGTGTGAGAAACCTTCTGTTACAGACCTCGGCACACCTGCTTGGAGAGGAATAGACACTAATTGAGACTTAAAAATGGACCCTTCCCTTTTGTCCTTTTTTGTTCATTGTGTCTAATATTCCACCACGGCTCAAAATTAAGGTTGGATAAGGAGGAGCTAAAAACAGCTCCTGGTTATCCAGCATTAACCAGTGACCAGGAGCTACCACTGGGGCATGAGGAGCTAGTACTACATAGCGTTCTGCAAATGTAACTTCCACATAAGATTCAATCTTACTATGTATGGTTCCTTATGCTTTAAAGGCATGGTCTAGTAAAAATTTGTATTGACCCAACGGGTCGGCCATGTTTTTTTAAGCCTAGGTGGCTCGATTTTAGAAAACTTTCCTATGGACCTTACCCGAGTTTTCGTCCATTAAACGCACGCGAAAACAAGCACCAGGAAGCCGCCATTTTCTGATAATCCTATCTTTTCCCCGATCGCCCTGGCGGACCTGCTTTTGCGGCACTAAATCAATTCCCCCGCCCCTGAGCCTGTCATCAGCAGACTCGTACCGCCCATTTCCCAACGCCAAAGCACGTCTTGTGTCAACATTCGCTGCGCTTCAGCTAATGACGTGTCGCCATGGAAATGGCAGGACGCCTCTTTCCTCAATAAGTATAAACAGACCGTTTCACAACACACAGCAGCAGATTTTCGATTCCATTCCTCTCTCTGTGTTACTTTGAGTATTCTGTGACTCGTTTCAGTGCTCTGGTCAGCTACCTTCGCCGCTTGTAGCCCGTGTGAACAGATATCAGTACCACCGCTATAAATTATTTTAGTTTGTTTAACACACAATGGCTACAATAATGCCCTACATGTACGAGCCCGAGTATACCGAGGAGGAACTACTGGAAAGGGAAGCACGCGAAAACGATGGGGATTCGGACGCAGTTGGCAGGACGAATCAACAGATGAAGAGCGTGGGCCTAGTCGAATGGACAACGTCTCCACCTGGTGCACATGCAATCGGTGCGAGCTAATGCCAACTGAGGACGAGAACTGCTGCTGCCGAGAAAACTCGGGATGCCTGGCCTACATTTCGGAAGGTGAGCCACGACCACAATGCATCACCGAGCTGCCAGACTTCAGGGCAGCCTGCCTCACACGGGCCGTGTTGAGAATAATGATGGTGCTTATGCACGAACTTCGAGCAACTGTTCGTCCTCGTAATCCGAGTAACGAGTAAGTATACTCTGCTTGTCATGCCACTCCTATTTCATGTTCTTCTACTATATCCATAATTACATCTACATATCATTGTAACGCATGTAAGTCATTCAATAGTGTGCATTGTCTAGATAGCATTTGTCCGTGTAAAATGCCATTAGTTACAAGAATTGTCATTGACAACAAACGTTTATTAAACTTATCTGGGTCATTTAAAAACAGTTTGTTTCATTCCTTTTCACAGGTGGTACAGGCTGGTGGCCTATCGTTCCTTTACATGGTGGCTTCACGGGAGGCTTGGACACCACGTTCGAAGAGTAATACCCGCCTGTGCCGTTCGTGCCATTAGAGAAACGTTCCCGAGTGACAGCGGTCAGTACAGGGGATTTTCTCTCGCTGTGCTGCAACCTGACCTGTATAATCTTTAAAGTCTTGTATTTTTGTGTCATGAAAATAAGATACAAAATAAAACACCACATATATTTTAACAACGTTTGTCTCGATTTTTTAAATGAATCAAGTGTGTCTCCATTCAAGGATGGACGTCAGACACCTGTGCAGGGTGATCACTATCTATCTATCTAAGCTAACATAACATATTCTCGATAATGCATGCACTAAATAACACTTGTTCAAAGTCTTTCAGTAGGTTATGTCTCTATAAAAGTCACACATATATCTATACTAACAATTACCATTGGATTATACAGGCCCTAGGGTCTTGGCCACTATAATACACCGGTTGAAGTGTGGGTCTGTGCTCACAAGAATCTCCGGTATGTGGCATTTGTTATTGATAAGCAACGATATACTATCATTGATATAAAGGCGATATACTGTATATTGATATAAAGGCGGTTCGCGCCGGTGGATGCGCGCTGGCATGGGGGGCTGTGACGGGCGCAAACGGCCAAGGTGCCAAACTACATGTACACTTCAAAAGGTGTCCCACGCCAAGGGGCCATCGGTCACATGGCCTCCTCAGACCCCGTGTCTCCAGGCAGGCCTCCCCTGAGGCAGGCCGCCCCCCTGCAATCCACATAAGTGTGTCTCCATTCAGCAGTCTTCCTGTGCCTTATCTGCACGCCCCAGGGCCATCCATCCCACCCCCCTCTATCAAAGGCGGTTCACACCCAGGGATGAGCGCTGGCATGGGGGGCTGTCCGGGGCGTGAAAGGCCAAGGTGCCAAACTACATGTACACTTCAAAAGGTGTCCCACGCCAAGGGACCATCGGTCACATGGCCTCCTCAGACCCCGTGTCTCCAGGCAGGCCTCCCCTGAGGCAGGCCGCCCCCCTGCAATCCACATAAGTGTGTCTCCATTCAGCAGTCTTCCTGTGCCTTATCTGCACGCCCCAGGGCCATCCATCCCACCCCCCTCTATCAAAGGCGGTTCACACCCGGGGATGAGCGCTGGCATGGGGGGCTGTCCGGGGCGCGAAAGGCCAAGGTGCCAAACTACATGTACAATTCAAAAGGTGTCCCACGCCAAGGGGCCATCGGTCACATGGCCTCCTCAGACCCCGTGTCTCCAGGCAGGCCTCCCCTGAGGCAGGCCGCCCCCCTAATACCACGACATACATACGTCATTCATTCACAAACACACCCCAGTTTCTAATACTTTAAAAACCACTCGATATGTCTCATGAGAACATCTTTGTGCTTTGCAAGTCAACTCTTGAACGTGCTACCTGGGAACCACAGAGATCTATGCTAATCTGCTTGTCGTCGTGCTATCCGTGAACTCTGTGACCGACCGCTTCGAGCATACCCATCAGTGCGCTACCAGTGGCCATCCACCTATTCTCCCGCGACATACTGCTCTGCTTGCTGAACCCAACTGTTTGTTGGTCAAGGTAAGGCCATGTATCCTGGTTATATTTCGCAGATTTTTAAATTTCTATCTATTTTCCAGTAGAGTACAAAATAGTGCTATGTTCATTGGTCTCATTGGTATTGACTTGAGTTTCCATTGCTATGCTATCAATAGATCTATTTATTTTCATCTGTGACTATTGTGATTGAATTGCATCCTTCGGGGTCCAGTCAATAATGTTAGCATGTTTCCTTCTCGTGCAAGACAGAACATCCAAGGGACGAGTCACATGTTCAGATTTCAGTCACATCAATTATACATTTCTGCAACTTATGCAAATACTAAGCAGCACATAATGAACTGGTATAGTTCCTGCGACCAAAACAAACCTTGCATTGATCATTGTATGATTCATCTACTTTTGTATCAAATCTTTACTCTTGAAGATTGTATAATAATGTCGATATTTACTTTTCAGATTCATCAACAAATGCCTGCCTGTTCGATTAGCGGTTGCCCTTCGAAGACCCATGCGAAATCTGAAGGAACTACATTGCATGTATTCCCGAAAACTGTTGATCGAATAAGAGAATGGGTCAGACATTGCGGATATCCACTGTATGAGCTGGAAAGTAGAGTCCAACAAGTCTTAGAGGACAAGAGGGGTGATCGATACCGCATCTGCAGCCGGCACTTTTCCTTGGACATGTACACAACTTCTTGGGTATCAAAGAAGAATAAACGGCGAACGACACGGAAATTGCGTGAAAACGCTATTCCCACTCTATTCGTCCACATTCCGCCACCGGTGAGTCAAGTGTCTGGATTTAGCTTTAGGCCTTGCGGTAGTGTGTAGCCGAATGGATTAATAGATATTGTAGGTGTTCTATCCCTTGTAATAATTTCGATATTGATATGAGTGTATACTTTTTTGAATAATGACATTTATCAATATTTTCTTTTTCGATTTCATAACCCACAAACGCAATGTATATATATATGGGGACAGGGAACTGTGCTGTATTGAGCATTTTTCAAGTATTCTGTCGGCTTACATGGCTATTTTTAATATTGGCATTTCATTATCAATCATTAATTGACCTTTACAACTTCTTGACTATCCCTTGAATCTGAAGCAAGAACATTCTACATCCTTGACGTGGTCGCAGTTATCAACCACTTCTAGCGCGTATCAGGTAATCTTACTAGGCTAATCCGCTACAGACTTGTTTTATGCATGTCAAGTAATAGTTTTATTCTATCGTGTAATTATTTTACAGAATGTTTGGTTACTGCTTTCCAATTAATATACACCTTAGTTATCGTCCACTGGTGTTTGTTTTCAGTTATAATTAGTGTTATCCATACTAATGCAAGTACTGTCTTTCAGGGAGATGCTGAAGCGTCCGCCACATCTACAACGTTTCTAGATGTTCCTCACCAGCAGGAGGTATGCATACTGACAGCTCCATCGAGCGTCATCATCAGAGCTGGAATTCTTGTCGTTTGATTGTTCTACACAATGTTTCATTCGTGGTTAGCCGTTGATATGTACCTGTGCTGTCGACCCCAGGTGTATTTTATGTTTTCGCAATTGTAATCCTCACTAATGCAAGTACTATGTTTCAGGCAGTTGATGGAGCGTCAACCCCTGCACTTGATGCAGAGCCTGACATTCAAGTATACGAATCGGCGCAACAGCTTTCGGAAGTGCGCACTACATTTGCAACATCCATAGATATTCTTCAGCAGCACGAGGTATGGATAATGACAGCTCCATCATGCGTGATCATATAACGTGATTCCATTTGCTATACTTTCTTCCCTATTAACGCAAGTGCTGTGTTTCAGGGAGACGACGGAGCTTCCACCACAATCACAACATCTCATTTAGATGATGCAGATGTAAAGGAATCGTTGAAATAAGTCGATGAAATGTGATCATATTTGGATTTTCCTTGATTCTTTTGGACAATGCATCTTTCGCGGTTATCTCTTTATATGTACCTGTGCGTTCGACCCCAAGTGTGTGTTGTGTTTCCAATATTGAAAAGCATACTAATGCAAGTACTGTGTTTCAGGGAGATGCGGATGCCTCCTCTCCAATACAACCATTCATGGCAGTCCATGCAGAGCCAGAGGTATGGATACTGACAGTTCCATCGAAATAGATCATCACTGGTCGAATATTTGTCCTTTGATTGTTGCACACAATGTTTAAATCGTATTTGGCTATTGAGATGTACCTGTGTGTTCGTCCTCACGTGTGTTTTATGCTAACAATATTTTGATACATAGTAATGAAAGTACTATGTTTCAGGGAGACGATGGAGCCTCATTCCGTGCTGTCTATGCGGATACAGAAAATATAGTCCTTGCAGCGCAAGAGGAAGGGAGGACATGCGGAAACGAATCGGAGCTACAGCGTGCAGATGTTGAAGGTCGAGTCAAAAAAGTTGCAAAGAAAAAAAAACAAAAAAAGGTTAGTTACAAACAGTTCATAACTTTAAAAAAATGTTTGTGGTGGGGACTATTTTATGTTTTTTTCCAGTCAATTCTACTACACTCCATCTTGTGTTTAAACTGAACATCCCTTTTCCAATATCTCCTCCAGTTACCCGTGGGTGTCAGAACTATACACACACAGACAGTGAAGCGAATGAGAGATGTGGCTTGCCAGACCGTGTACACTATGGAGGAACTATTAATTGAGGCGAGGCGTGTTCAGGCTCGAGATGCTCATGTCCAATGGCCAGAACATGAATTAACTGTGTTTGGAGACTACAGCAAAGTTGCATTGGACCATAGCTATAGTGCGACCGGACCACCACAAGAAGATTTTATTGAATGTATTGAAGATAGCTTTGAAGTAGTTGCGGATCAATTTACACAATCTACACCCGCCAAAAATTTGCCACCAAAAAACCTGTCGACATTGTTGTGTTCTCCCATCAATGTTGAAGTAATAGATGTTGAAATGAAAGTGAATGAACCAGCCGCAGCATCCATAGACGCATCAGAACTTGATATCAGTGATATTACTTTCCAATGTGTTGAAATCTCCACAACGTCAAAGGCCGAAACAACGTTGACGCAGGATGACAGTCTAATGAAAGAGAGCAAATAACATTGTATTCGACAGTTGTTTGATGGAAATTATAAGTATGCTGAAATGTGTGCGTTCCATTAGAGGGAATGTATGTGGGAAGCCATTGATTAATGTGACTCGTCAAATAAAAGGCAGTAACGTCAAAATAAATGCCGCCTGTAGATTAAATCATAGGTTCTCGTGGTCTGCACAACCAATGCTGGGGAAAATGCCAGCAGGCAATCTACTGTGTGCAGCTGCATCACTTTTTAGTGGCTCCAGTTTTAGAAAGTTAGAGGCTTTCTTTCAGTTTGTGGGACTCCATTTCATTTCTAAAGCGCTGTACTACACATACCAACGTGATTATCTGTTTCCGGCCATTAGTGATGCTTGGAAAATTGAACAATTGTCTCTAGCAAGTACATTCGAAGGCAAACGATTCAGGCTAGCCGGCGATGGACAGTGCGATAGCCCTGGATTTTCTGCCAAGTACTGCACCTACCACTTTCAGGACATGGATAGTAAGAAAATTGTGAGTTTGGTGGTCGTGCAGGTAACACAATGTACATTGTCAGTGGCCATGGAGAAACTAGGATTTATAAAATCAGTGGAACATCTACAATCGAGGGGGATGCACATCGACCTCATAGCCACGGATAGACACGTTTCAATTGCCAAGACAATGAGAGAGCAGTTCCCACATATTAAACATCAATTTGACGTATGGCATCTTGCTAAATCAATCAATAAGAAAATCTCGGCTGCAGGAAAAAAAAAAGGTTTTGAAAATATTTTGCAGTGGTCACATTCTATCACCAACCATCTTTGGTGGAGCTCAAAAACTTGTGAGGGGTCAGTGGAAATACTACTTGAAAAATGGCGGTAACTGATGCACCACTGTACCAACGTTCACCGCTGGACAGCAAATGAACATTTCCAGCAATGTGAACATGGCCCTTTGTCCCCAGAGGAGGCACTGAAGAAGAAGTGGTTGATTCCATCTTCACCGACACACAAAGCCATTGAGAAGATTGTTTTCGACAAAACTCTCAAGAGATTTGAGAGGACTGACAGAATTCTGTCACACAGGAGATTTGGAGGTGTTCCACAATATGTGCCTAAAGTACAGGCCAAAGCGCTTGCATTTTAGCTTTCGGGGCATGAAACATCGCACTCTACTAGCGGCCTTGGCCCATAACAGCAATGTCGGACGTGAACAATCTAGGACTAGGGGTAAAGTAAGGATGCCTCGCTACACTAAGGTGTTTTCAAAACGAAGTAAGCAATGGGTGATCAAACCAGTCTATGATGAAATGCAGTTCGACTTTGTGAAAGGCCTTATTGTTGCTGTGTTAGAGAAGCACAGATATGGAATTTTGGACGTTTCTATACAGAGCAGTGATCCATTGCCACCGAACATTGCGACTGTGCCATGCCCACCCGATGCACAGCTGATTGTGAAGTACAAATCCCGGTTTAAATAATTGCAATACGATTGTCTTTTTGTAAATAAATGTTATTGTACAGTGTACCTGTAAACCTAACCCCTAACTTCACCATCATGGGTGGCGAACAAGCTGGGTGTCATCTTTGAATTCTCTCTATTCACCTCACATATGTGTATGTATATATTTTTCTCATGTCTCATCTCATGTAAATGTAAATGCTGCGCACTGTTAACGGAGGGGAGGCTTGCGTATTGCAAAAAATAAAACAAACAAACAATAAATCTCACTTTTAACTCAACTCCTGTGGTACTTTATACTTTCCCTGACCTTCCGCCAAAAATTAAATGTCTCAATTTGGGCTGCAAAGCTCGCAGACAACGGTGACAAAATTGGGGCACTTAGAACGCGCCAGCCAAGCGGGCCGTGGCATTTGGGAGAGAAGCCAGTTCCCATTTGCACATTGAGGCGCACTACATAGAGGGATTCTAAACTTCAAGTTCTCATAGATGCCTATACTACGTGATGTTGCAAATAAAGAATGCGAAGGACAGCGCCCAGATGAGGCCCACAGGTCGCACTGGAAGTATAAGGGTCTATTGTTTTTTGACCTTGAGACCGGGACCATGCCGAAAGAACTACATTTGAAGGGAGTGCGCAATAACGTAAGACGATAAGGCAGAAAATTCAGAAACTAGACCGAGTTTCAGTTTTAGGTCAGTATACGAAAAATCATTGTTAAGAGCACGGTCCGTTTTACAGACTGCATTACGAAGAGACACAATGGAAATTTCAAATATAATGTAAGTAAATCTTTACACGCTTTTATCCCGGAATGAAGATTTAATGAATGGATGCATGAATAAATGAATGAATGAAGAGCTAGGAAAAGCAAGTAAAACTGTTCGTAGTGGGCACATGGGCATGCAGGTCCACTGGTCTCACCGATCTCGCTCCATGGCCCAGCCACTTTTCCCTGCACTACGGGACTGTCTCTGTATCCTTCAGCCCCTTCTCCCGGCATTTACCTTGCACTTGCCACCAGCTGGCCCTATTATTTAATTTGTATTCAACTAACCTTGTACAGCCCATCCCCATGCGCGATCAGAAAGACACCTGGCCTAGTAGGATCGTTGTCTGTCTGCCCTTGTTCCCCACCTGCCTCGTCACGCCTAGTAACACTTGAGTATAGGCGCGTTACAAATGCCATATCATATATCATATCATTCCTCACGCATGTAGACTGTCGTTTATCATTGTGTGTTGGCCTCGATTTATCTCGTTACTTTTCTCATTGATTTTAGAGACGAACATACTCCATTGAACTACCCTTGCAAGCAAATAGTTTCTGATCGGCCGTAATAAATAAAATGAGTAATATTAATGAAGTTCGGCTAGCAAGACTAGTTATCATTTTTTTGTTTTCATAACAGGTATTTGATCCCTTACTGCCACTGCCATCTGTTTGAGACACCGGCGGATGGATTCTTCAGCAGACACCTGCAGCTTCGTGTCAACAACTGGAGCACGATCACCATATTATGGGACGATCGCCAAGGGCCCACATGCCCTTACGCTGTGCTAGTGGCTAGAAGCAACATAACAACCTTTAGGCTGGACTAGTGCCTAGTTGATGGAACAGACTTGCGGTTCACCGCGCTTCCAAAGTGATTCTTTTTACGAAAATAAACACCCTGTGTACCATAAAGGAACACCGCGTGACTCAAGATGAAACGTAACAGTTATTGCGGATACAGATAAAAGAAAATAAATGGCTTCCGGAGTTCATATGTCAATTGCTGAATATTCTCTAAACATTTAATGTCAAATAAATGTACTTTACCAAATGTACCGTGTTGCTGTTTCATTGTAAAGTACAGTTTCATATTCCGAATTGTGGCGCGCTGTGTTGTGAGTTGATCTGTGTTGGTTTCCGGGTTCTGTGTGGAGTCGCGCAGAAGACGACTGGGCGCGTTTGCCTACGCAGCACAGTAACGTCACGGGGAGAGGCGGGGAATATGAATGTTTTGATAATGTCAGGTTCAGGGGCGGGGGAATTGATTTAGTGCCGCAAAAGCAGGTCCGCCAGGGCGATCGGGGAAAAGATAGGATTATCAGAAAATGGCGGCTCCCTGGTGCTTGTTTTCGCGTGTGTTTAATGGACGATAACTCGGGTAAGGTCCATAGGAAAGTTTTCTAAAATCGAGCCACCTAGGCTTAAAAAAACATGGCCGACCCGTTGGGACAATAAAAATGTTTACTAGACCATGCCTTTAATGCCATGTAGATGTGTCCTGGTGTTTATTTTTAGATTGCCCAAATGCACACAGTTAAATTCACATAGGTGTTTGTTCAGCATCCGTTGGCCTGGCGAGCCAAAAGTAGCTCCTGGTAGCTGTTGCTGTCAAGGCACGTTTACCCTATGCAGGAGCTAAATGGCTCCCAGCTCCCCTCCAATTTCGAACCCTGTTCTACCCTGTGCAATGCATTTGAATTGGACATTGAACCTGGCCCCTTTTCATTAAGGTTAGCCCTAGTGTGTTTTCAGGTGGTGGGAGGTGCACACTGTTGGCTGCCCACCTGGGAACTTCTGACCTAACACCTTACAGAAGCTTTGACCTCTATTTTGCTAAATACTCCTGCTGCAGCACTGAAGGTCAAATGGACAGCTGCCGCCACCAAAATATGTTTGGTCAAACTTAACAAAAATAAATTAGAATATGCGTTGAACTGTACATTTTGTTGCTGTAAAGTGTTTGTTTGTGACATGAGTGATTTGTTTTTTTTTTCTCCCGATATATCGACTTCCAGAGATTTCAAACATCTGGCCTGGAGATTTCTGTTGGCGAACTGGGGAAAGTAGTCCATGCTGTGCATTATCTTTTCAGGTAAGAGACTGCGTTTGTACTCTGGCACCAATTAACAAACAAAATGGAAACATAGAACCGCGCATGCAGAGCATTTTAGGCGTAGAAGCAACAGGCCGCCGTCACAAAGCACCCTGCCTGCATATCTCTGGATCTGCTTTGTGGCAGGGCAGAATCGGCGCAGGCGAACGGTGCTGCAGAGGGGCGTGAGCCCAAGAGCAAATCACGTTGTGATTGGGTGCACACTCGAAGGCGGGCCATTCATGTCTCCTCCCCGCACATTGTGCAGGCGGCCGGAATCGATGAGGACAGGTTCCCTTTTATGAATTCTGCCACCTGCAGAATGCATGCCTTTTCCTCATTGAGGAGCGCACACGGAACAAGCGAGCGAATGAATATTGTGGGACAATGTTTTTGTTTATATGTGTATGATAAGATGCCTTCATCCGCTAGGAGTAATGTAAAGAAAGGAAAGCTCGGCCGTGATGGGTTTGCGAGAGTACATCCAGTCATATCGCCAGTGTGAGAGAAACCTTCTGGTACAAGCCTCTGCATATCTGCTTGGAGAGGAATAGTCACGAATTGCGACTTAAAACGGGGCTCTAGCCTTTTTACTCATGTCACGCCTAGAAACACTTGTGTACAGGCGCGTTATGAATGCCATATCATATCATTAGGTCTAATATTCTATCCTTTGCAATGCTTTTGAATGTCAATGTTAAACCTGGCCCCTTAGTCAATTTAGCCCTAATGATTTTTCAAATGGTGGGATGTGTGCTGTTGAATGCCTACCACCTACGAACCTCTGACAGAGCAATTTAAAAAAGCTTAGGCATATATCTTGATAAATACTTGTGCTGTAGAACATTGAATGGCATTGAACTCTTGTAAACATGTTACTTGATGAGATATTTAAAAAACAACACCTTTAGAACTTATCTAATTTAATTGCTCCTCCGTTTCTTTGCAGGCCATCAATCAGTCTTAATTGTTTTGCATTCGTTTATTTTCAGTACTGCCGCAAAACACAGTCTATCTGCAGAAGAATTGTCCTCCATTTTGGTTGAAGCCAAGACTGCGTTGCCAAAGCAAATCTTGCAAGTCCTTCACCGCGTGTGGACTGAGCAGGGTGAATCTTTGTCCTTGTCGGAAGATGCTAGAAAAGTTGCAGCAGGCGGGCAGGTGAGATCCAGATTGAAAAGTTGTTTCCACTTTCGAAGCTCCGGTAGTTCAGTTGTAGACTTTTTACAGAGCGCTTAACCTCGAAGTACAAGATGTGGTGAGCATATTAGAGGTATCTAAGCCCCATAGGGATACCAGGTTGCCCTCTAATAGTTTAAGCTTGTCACCAGTCTGACCCGTATGCATGCATCTGGATGCAGTGGCCGTAATGCATGCACCTGTACACATTTGATTTTTATTTTTTGTTGTAAAAATGTGCTATTTTAGTGTTGGCAGTCTGATCAACCGCACTGGTAGCCATATCATTTGAAAATGTGGTGGCTGGTGGTGCGTGTTTTTAATGTTGCTAACATTGTTCATGTTCTTGTTAGGTCTTTCTAAGGAGTTGCGAGGCTTAGGAGGACATCTTGTATTCCTAAGATGTGCATGGGTATAGATGCAAACTTGGAAATTACATATATGACATTTGATATGATATTTATAACGCGCTTAATACCCAGAGGTTTCTAAGTGCGACCCGGGGATCGAACCCGTGTTGCCCTGTGTCGTCCTGCTTCCAAGGCGAGCACGTTGCCCCTGAGCTATCCTCCCATGGCGAAGCATTTGCTTGTAGAAGGATTTTTTCTGTTGACGCTGTACACCGACCAACAGTCAAAGAATCACTGGGAAAACTGCCAGGTTTTAATGGGAAGTGAAGATGTTTTTTTCAGGCTAGGCATGTTTGCAGGGAGGGATTTCTTAAGCATAAGAGCCTGACCTGAAGAGGAACTATCTCCTCTGCTTTTCAACCATTAATACTGAAATGAGGTTAAGTGAAGGTTATCTGAGTACCAGCCCAGGGTGACATAGTAGCTTGAGTGCTTTTCCTGTACAAAGGCTTGGCTAAGGCCATGGCTAATATAGTGTGCTGTGCGGAGAAAACAGAATAATTTGCTGTACAAAACCCATAACGTGCACTGCCAGGACGGTTAATGCAGCCTCCAGACTTTGATCTGAATCAATCAGACTCCTCCATTCTCTCTCTGGTCCTCCCGCTGCCCTTCCTCCATCTGTCAGGATCAGGAATTCAGACTGCAAACTTGGCAGTGAACAACCCATAACTCTCAACCCCCCACGCTGTAACTTTGATTTGTAATGTAACATGCTATAGAAACCAACGAACCGAATACTATGCATCTCTATTCTGGGCCCCAGTCATCAAGTGGAATGCAGAGGTGTGTGTCAATTGCAGCCTTAGCAGAAGAGTGTGGCAAGTCATGGTATAATGGATGGTTGTAATTTGACCACTTCACTGCTGCTGTTAGCACAAGCGATTTTAAGTTGCTGAAGTAGTAAGAGACCTATACAGAGCACCACTAGTTGTATGTGCTGCCCACAGCAGAAATATTCGGAATAAAGATGTCAAACTTGAATCCCAGTGTATGGAGTACAGGGGGCAGGAGCAAGGATGAAAAGAGCACATATCCGCGAGTGCCAATAGCATTTGACGCAAAAGTCCACAATGTGATCTACCAGCATCACTTCCATCTCTTGGCCAAAAGATCCTGCATGTAAAATGAACAGGATATCGGGCCCGGGACCTGATATCAAGAGCTCAAACCGCCCAGACCACTCTAGAACATCCACCCACATGGGCCACACCCAACCCCACCGAACATTTCAGGTTCCAAAAAACATCACTAGAAGACATACAGAAAGCCTTAGCTGCCATGAAGCCCACGGCATGCTCAGAAAACATACTGCCACCCAAAATAATAATAGAGAATGCAGACCTATTCGCACCACTACTCATGAAAATCGTCAACACATCTTTCCGGGACAAGGTAGTGCCCATGAGTATAAAGACTGTCCCAGTCACCCCTCTAGTTAAGAAGCCCAACCTCGATCATCGAGATCCTACCAACCTAAGACCTATCACCAATTGCAATTGTATCTTGAAGGTGCTAGACAAGATCGCCACCTCGCAATTACAAGCCTACGTGGAGACTAACAACATATTACACCATAAACAATCCGGCTTCCTTGCTGCGCACAGCTGCGCACAGCACTGAAACTGCGATGTTAGATCTCCAGACCCACATGCTAAATATCCTCGACAAAGGGAAGACTGGACTACTTGTGCTACTTGATCTGAGCGCTGCTTTTGACCTCTTTGATCACAGATTTATTAAATGTGCGCTAGAAAAAGTTGCAAATTGCTCAGAGGATGCAATTGCATGGCTCCTATCATTTCTCTCCAATAGGAAATCTAAAGTTCATTGGGGTGGCAAATTCTCCTACGCAATTGACATTCTTTGCGGCGTCCCACAGGGAGCCAGCATATCGTTTGAGAGGGCAGGGAGGCCATTCCAGAGGGAAGCCCCTGCAGAGGAAAGAGACCTACCTCCCACTCTGCCTGGAGAAGGGTCTGACCATCAGAGAGTTGGAGGTAGCTGAGCGAAGGGCTCGAGAATAAAGATGTTTAGGAAGAGGGAGTTGCATGTAGTGCGGGCCCCGGCCCAAGAAAGCCTTGTGGACAATGCAGAGGGTCTTGAACTTGATCCTTGCAGCCACCGGGAGCCATTGGAGAGATTTCAAGGCTGGAGAGATACGATCCCTGGGCTTGAGGCCAAAGACAAGTCTTTCAGTTCTGTTCTGATTAGTTGCAAAGGGCAGAGAATGGAGGAAGGCAGGTTGAGAAAGAGGCTGTTGCAATAGTCCAGCCTAGAGAGAACCAGGGCTCTGGAGACGTTGAGCTTCTGGGGGAAAGTGAGAAAAGGAAGAATACCTCTGAGGAGGTGCAGCTGGTAGTGGGACCTCTTAGAGAGGTCTGTGATGTGAGGAGAGAAGGAGAGAGTGGAGTCCAAGATGATCCCAAGGTGATCCCAAGATTTTTCGTCTGACAGGAAGGCGCAGGAAGAGGGTCCAAGGAGGGCAGCCAGAGTGAAAGGGGGGGAAGGGGCAGCAGGGGTCCCAATGAGGAGGATCTCAGTCTTGCTGGCATTGAGGCTGAGATCGTTGGACGCGCACCATTCCTGAATCGCGGATAGACAGTCAGGAATGAGCGAGAGAGGAGAGGAGGCAGAGGGGAGCCTGAAGGAGAGCTGAGTGTCATCCGCATAACAGTGAAAATTAGAGGAGAAGGTAGAGATGAGGTGGGCCAAAGGGGACACGTAGATGTCGAAAAGCCAGGGTGAGAAGTTGGAGCCCTGGGGAACACCACATGTGAAGAGGGAGGTGGTGGAGAGAAAGGACCCCAGTTGAACCTGAGATGGGTGGTCCAGGAGGAAGGAGGTCAGCCATGCTAGGGCCTGATCCGGGATGGCTAGGTTCGCACAGAGACGATTGATCAGGATAGCATGGTTGACTGTGTCAAAATTAGAGGAAACATCAAGGAGGATGAGGACAGAAGGAAGGCTCTAGTCGAGATAAGTGAGCATATCTTCACTGGTGTTCTGGAGAGCAGTTTCCGTGCCTCTGGCTGCTCTGAAGCCAGACTGATGGTCAGGGAAAAAAACCAACAGATTCAGTGTGGAAGCTGGGAGATGGCCAGCTTTTCCAAGAGTTTGCTCAGGAAAGGAGTGCTAGAGGTCGGGTAGTAGTTTACCAGACAGGAAGGATCAGCGGAAGGTTTCTTCAGGAGGGGGTGCACAAGGGCGTGTTTAAGGGGAAGGGGAAAGTTCCAGTGGCAAAAGAGTGATTCCAGAAATCAGCCAAGGCTGGAGCGAGGGTGTCGATGCAGTGCTCGATGGTTCTGGAGGAGCAGGGGAGCACCTGCTTGGATGACACTTTCATAGGTCTGACTTAGAAACATCCTCTGGAGTGAGCACAGAAAAAGAGGAGAAAGGAGGAAGAGAAGGAGATGCAGCCATAAGGGGGCCCAGGAGCGGTACAGGGAGAAGGGGAAAGAGAGTAGGAGAGTGAGGACAGAATGTCCTGAGTTTAAGTGGTGAAGTGAGAAGCCAGAGTTGTGCAAGGGGCCTAGCAGGGAACAGGAGAGGTGGAGACTGCAACAGGATTGGCCTGCTCCCTGCACATTTTGAAGAGTTTGGGTGTGTTGTTAGAGGCCGTAGAGACGCAGGCTTGGATGTGGGCTCCCTTCTTAGAAAGGACAGAGCGTCTGTATAACCTTTTGGAGCGGGCGGCAGGCCAGTTTTTCAGAGGATGTGCCCGATGCCCTCCTCTTCCTCTCAGCCACCCTGCACTTGCATTTTAGTGTGGCGAGGTCAGAGTCCTATCAAGAGTTGCACTTTGAGGTAGGCTTCAGGTTTCAGGCTGATTCTCATGACGGGTGCAAGGACATCAAGAGGGAGTGATGGAAAGATGCAGGCTAGAGAGGCCTCTGTCAGAGTGTGAGACAGCCGCCGCAGGAGGAGGAGGAGAGAAAGTAGCGGCAAAGGCCTCCACTAGCACACGCATCATGGACCGGATGACGGAGAAGGTTGGTGGAAATGCTGGGTTAGTCTTCACCTGGGGGACAGAGAGCTTCAGGTGGGAGGAGAGCAGAACGTTGTCAGTCCAAGACGGTGTTAGACAGGGGGATGTCAGAAGAGATTAGAACATCCAAGTTGTGCCCGGCAGAATGTGTTGGGCCGGAGGTTAGGAGAGAGTGTAGCGCAGAGATTGTGGAAGAGCCCTCAGGAGGGGTTGGAAGCATTTAGATGGATGGTGAGGTCTCAGAGTAGGAGAAGTTGAGAGGTAGAGACAAGGAGAGCAGAGGAGAGGTCAGCCCATTCAGACATGAAGAGGACAACCTGGCAGGTGGCCTGTAAATAGTGGCCACAGTTAGAGAGAGGCCAGGGGAGATAGAGAGCCTGCAGACCAGGCATTCAATGGAGGAATAGGCCTGCGTAGGGATGACCGAAGCAGGGACCCACTTGGGAAAGATCAGGGCCGCTCCACATCCAGGACGGTTGGTTCTGGGTTCGGAGAGGATCTTGTAGCCCTCGAGGAGGAGAGTATCAAAACTCATTACAGAACTGGGCATGAACTAGGTCGAATTCTTGAAGGAGGTGACGGATGTCAGAGGAGTGTTTGACACCGGAACAAGAGTTGAGAGTAGCAAAGTGGAGCAGGTTGCCACATTTGAAAGACTTCCGTGCAGGGGTACAGGCTTGAGGTACGCCCTGTGGAGGTGGTAGAGGGGCCAGAGGATGGCAGAGGAGGAGGAGGAGGAGGAGGAGGAGGAGGAGGAAGAAGAAGAAGATCAAGAGGAGGGTGCCGAAACACGTTTCTGGGGTTGCCGTTGGTACTCTTGTTCAGAGGAGCATTGCCTAGCATTTCGGTGCTGGACTGCTCTTGTGGGTGGGACAAAGACAGACTGATATGCAAATGGAAATCTCACCTTTGTGAAAGGTACAGTGAGCCAAAACGTGGTTGTAGACCCTCCCAAGTCGGCACCTTCCCATAGATCAGGTTATTTAGCCGTGTTTGTTCTCAGTAGAGGGGCTCCCAGACCTTTTTGTGTATATCTCTAAGAATCCCAAATTGTCAACCCAGGTATGTCACATGTATATATTTGTATGGCGCTCTGGGTTTTTTGGAGTCAAATGTAGCTCCCGGTATTGTGCACTGTTAAAGTCATCAGTCTCTTCTGTCTGGACCCATGGATGAAGCTCTGTCTGAGAAGTCTCGACACACTGATTTAACAAGGGACTTTGGCAGGAGTGATAGTTTAGCAAATACCAGACTTTAGGTCACTACTTGCAGAACATTAAGCCAGTGGGCATGATGAGGTCAAAAGACTGGTCAATGGCTGTGGGCTCAACTGGGCTTAATACAGGGCTGGAATTTGTGAATGGACCAAGCTGGCACCTCCAGCATAAAGAGCAAAGGAAGAGGAGCCCGAGTTACAATCATTAAAACTTGTAGCTTAAAGTAAAGGATGGACAGAAGCTAAGATATAAATCAAGAGATAAGTGCATAGGAAAGACCGTACTAAAGGACAAAGGGGGGATTATGAAGGATGAGTGTACAGGGTAAACCACCATGAACAAAACGCTAGTTTGTTGGCTCTGCAATGTGACCGAACCATGAACTTTAAGTGAGATCACTAAATCATTTTTCTGCCATTTGCTCTGTCAATGGCCCAGCATCGTTCTACAGGAAGAGAGCGACGGTTGTGTATGTGAGGTGGTATAAAGTATCCACTCATTTGCACCCTTGGTAAAACGAGTAGCATTCTGAAACGTATACAAATAACAAAGCAGGGTGGCTTGGAAAGATTTCTGAAGTAGGAAAAGGCTGATGAGGGATCAATTACAGGATGCCAAGAAAACTAAGTCGGATGGTAACTATACAGGACATTGAGTTTAGAGTAGAAAAGTATAGAACAGGAAAGAAGAGGGTTTACACAGGAGGGCTTTGCTTTTGTTCCCTCTAGACAAACACTCATGAGCTGGGAACCTTACATTACACTTTGGCACCAATCCAGATACAAGTGTGAGGGGTCAGAAATATGAGGCTGACACATTTTGTATGATTTCTCAAAATACGCCATTTTATTAAATCACACATTTCATCAAACGCCTCACTACCACTACCCTGATGAGGATTTCCCTGCCTATCAAAAACTATAGGAAACACTCTAACAAAGGATATCTGGCCCTCGCACTTGACCATAAAATACACAAGTAAATATGGCAATTCACAACAAACATCAGCAATGGTATTTCTTACATATTCACAATCTCTCTTTATAACCTGGGTGAGCTCCCCTTCCCCAGGTTTCAAGTTGAGGTTAATTTCAATGTTCAACATAAGGAAACAGGGAATGTTTTGGGTCACAGTGCTTTTCCACAACTTAGAAATGTCATGGGAGAAATGCAATTCCTTGTCAGATTCAAGAAATACAACTTCTGGCAAGTTAAAATAACACAACCTCTTGGTAGCACTTCTCAAGTCTCTTTAACTTTTATGAGTCTGAGTTTATTTTTTTGTCGGGATGACTACACAGCACCCCTACTTCCACCAGGATAATTCTCATACCCAGTTAACTTAGATTCACCGTGCGGGCCTACTCGCCTGCCCCATCGTGTTCTGCATTCAACTGGGCTTCTGAAGTTTAAATCTACTGACAACCAAAGACTTATCACAGCTTCAACAATCTACAACTTTGCGATTTTTAGCAACATTTTCCAGAAAAGACAATATTCACATCAGTGCTCATCAACACATTCATGTAGGCAAGGCACTCTTCCTCTAAACATTAACCTTTCAGAAAGGCAGCCTCTTTGCCATTTGTCTTTCTGCAGCATTAATATTTACCACAACGTGAACAGATTGTATCTTTGTGACTTTGAACAGTTTTTCTGAAAAGACAAGATCCACGTTAGTGCCCCTCAACACTTCCAAGTAAGCAAGGCACTCTTCTTCTGAACAACCACTTTATCAAAAGGGAAGTCCCTTTGCCACTCTTGTCTTTCTGCAACAACAACAAAATAAAGTTTGTCTTTATGGATATAATTCTACCTTTTCTCCTTATGGCTTTAGTAATGTGAGTGATACCAACTTTGAGGGAACATTTACATCCAGCAGGTTTCACCTTTTTACAACCTTGCATTCACCTATTTACACTCTGCCCACCAAAGCAGCTTAATGCTATCCCTGTTAGTCTCATTTGGCTGAAGACAAAACCTGCACAACTCTTGGCTAGGACAATGCTTGCACCACGCTTGGCTCTGAGAAAAAAATGCTTCTTTCACTCTTGACTTGGGAAATGCAGGTTTCACTCTTGGCTTGAGCAATGCTTGTTCCCTTCAAACTTGCAAGTCAATGTTCAGTCACTTAACTTCAGTGCAACATTGACTTCAACAACTTCATAATGGACTCATTGGTTAATCTTTACCTCAGAGTTATTTTTAAGCACACGCTACCAGTCTTATCTGTTTCAGAGGGCTTTTAGATTAATTTGCCATGATTCAGAGTGTTTTACTCTTAAGCGATGCAATAGAAGTTCATTCACACGTGAGTGCTACTTCTGAAATTTACCATTCTCTGACAATCAACGTTTGGTTTATTTTTACTTTCACTCATACGCAAGTGATTCTGCTTGGCTACAGTTGCCTGCCTTTGTTCGCGCAAGGTCTCAGAATGCTCGGTAACACTCACCGGCTTCTGTCCTCAGTGAAGGTGTCTTCATCCCTGTCACGCAGTAACTGAGCCCCTCTCACTCCTGAGACCCTCAGCTGTACGCCAACTTCCAGCCACGGTCTCCAGCACACGTCTTGCTGCGTTATCTATGGTTCATATGGGGAAAAGCAGTCTTCCTTCACGCCTTCTGGTGCGCAACCCCTTTACTGGGGGACAGGACCCTCTCAGTACAGGGAGCTGTTATCTGCTTGGTCAAAGTTCCGGCATCCCTTCTTCCCACCAACTTCTGCTTGGATTGCCAACAACGTGCTTCTGCTGCTCCATCTAATGGCCTGCACCTGAAGGAGCCTTTTAAGCCTGTCTGCTCCCTTCCGGTGTAGGTGATTATGATTAACAAGCTGACTACTACTACAGCATTGCTCTTGGGCACATCAACACGTTTAATGTGTGATTCAGATGCATCATAATGGCTATAAGCCATTACCTGTCTCGGTACCTTCAAAAGGTTATTCCCACTTAAAGATGAATACTGTTTTATCCCACAGGATCTCCTCACCACCCTGGGCCTTTTCTCCTCCCAGGTGATCCTCCCGCAATGATCCCACAAGGTCAGGATCAGGAAGTGTCTGCCTTTCCCTGGCCACCTGGGAGGAGACATTAGGCAGGGTTTTAGTGAGGGATCCAGAGGATTCATTACACAAGTATGCTAATGCAAAATGTGTATGGACAGGAATTTGGTTCTATAACAATATGAACTTGCCCAAAACAACAAGGGAAGGAGAACAGATGGCAAACACCATGGTACCACATGGCTGGGTGGAAGGAAATGGAGTTTGAAGGGGAGCAGGGCTAAATCCCCTTGTGCTCCCAGGGTAAGGTCCAACCCACAGGAGGAAGGATATAGGAGGGGGTTTGTTTTAGGCATGCCAGAGATTGGCCCGAGCGGGGACAGCTGACTTGAGTGCCCATTGAGAGCTTAGGTGTTTGGACTCTAAGCCGCAGCTCAGCATCTTGATCCCTATGGCAACACTGGCGTCTGCACCGACCAATGTTACATGGCGGACCTGTGAACCATGCGCTGCTTACACGCAGCCGGACTCCTCGACACGCTTACTTCGCCCCAAGCTACACTATATCCAGGAACACCATAGGAAACAGGAGGAGGACTCCTGTAAACCAGCGTGTCTCAACTTTCTTGTTGCCTTGGCGCTAGTACCTTGTTTTCAGAAATGTCTCCTTGCTCCTCCTTCCCTCTCTTGAACTCTTTGCCTTCATGTATCCTCGCCCCTCCTGCAGCCAGCCTCTCTCCTTTCTTTTGTCCTGGAATTCAGTTCCCTCACATGCCTACGTTCCACTCTCGGTACTGCGGCAAAGCGCAACAGAGCTCCCTTTAAGCAATCTACTTGGAGTCCTTGCCAACTTGCAGGTTTTCCCCCCAATTTTAGTTTTCTTTTTTTTCTGCGTTTGGGTCTCCACCCTTGGACAGAACCATGGCCTTGTACTATATCAGTAGGCAGTGGTGGCTACCCAGGGGAAAGACGCCACTTACGCATACACCAACCCTCCTCCAGTGCCAATGTAAGGCATCACGTGGACACTCTGGATGTTTCCAGACAAATGGAGTGCTACAAAATCCCAGGAGGGTCTCTGTTCAGGTGGATTTGTTTGGGTGAGGTCGAAGGAGGTGCAGGAAGACCAAGGTATCGGAGACGAGTGTGCAGCAGGTGGAGGAAGAGTTGGAGAAAAGTACTGGAATATTTGGAGAAAGTTATGGTCATGTATTGGGATTGAAAGAGTGGTACCTATTGGGTGTGAGCGGAAGAGTGAGGAGAATCGTTTTAGCACATAGGTAGGAGGGGGATGTGAGAGATTGAGTGACAGAGTAAGAGGGGAGAATAGTGAAGAGGAGTTGATGGAGGTAAGGCAAGGTTGGTAGGAGGAATAGTGTATCAAGACTGGAGGAATGGAGGGAGTCAAGACAGGATTCAAAGGATCAGGGAAGCCTCTGGGGCCCCTTTTATATTTCCTTTCAGAGTTGAGATATAGGAGGCAACAGCATTTAGGACTCCTGATACATTCTGGATTCACTGTCTTGTGGCCAATTCGGGATTTGACTTTTATGGACTTCATTGATTCACAGCGTGTCACCCTTTCTCAACTCGCATGCTGGACTTCCTTTGCATCATGTACTCATGGTGGCACTGAATCATGCTGTTCCCATCTTCATCTTGTATCTTGGCTTGCAACATTATGTGTTACTACTGACTTCTGCAATTGCATTTGCTCTCCCCTCTTGCTTCTCCACTCTTTTTGACTGATTACTCTTTGTTCTCTCCTCCTCTCACTTTCTCCCTTTTTCTATCCCCTCCCCTTACTTTCTTCTATGCACTTACTCTATCAGAATTGTCCCTGGACCTAGTATGATAGCAACCTCGTCTGTCTCCTCCCACCTACCCTTACTGTGTCTCCCCACCAACCCCCTCGCCAGCACTATCTGAAATGTCATCCGGCCTAGTACGACAGTCGCTTGTTTTGTTCCTTCCCTCCCTTTTTGCTCCCCTCTCCCTCACCTTTTTGTTTTTCTCTGACTCTACCAGAAATGTCGTCAGGCTTAGTATGGTAGTCGCCTGTCTGTTTCCATTTTCTTCCCACTCTTCCCCTCCCTTCCTTATCTATGTCTTATCCCTTGCACCATCTGCAATGTCGTCAGGCCGAGTACAATAGTTAATTTCACTTCTTTACTGTTCATCGCCTGTAAGAATGTCATTGTATTTTCCCTTGTTCACTCCCTTGCCTTGAAGCGCTTTGAAACGCATTGTGTATAGGCGCTATATAAATAAACTATCATATCATATCATATATATCATATAGGTAGGGAAAGATAAGACAGTAGGGGAAACTTTCTTTAGTGGGAAATGTAACTGTGGATGACAGGTGGGTCTGGGCTAGAGAGTCGGGAGACCCTAAAGGACAAATAATCTACTTAGGAAACCCCCTCTAGACCTGGTACTCTACCATTATGTGCAAGCAACAATAATAAAACCAGTAAAAAATCTATGTTGGTTGGGGAGAGTTATTTATAATCTGTCGCAAGTAGGGTGATTGTGGTATTGTTTAGGCCCTGACACAAAGGCGACCCAAAGGTGAAGCCAAACCTAAAGATGGACAGTCATTCCAAACTGGCGAAGGGTGGGGGGTAATCCTGGGACCACTGCTGCTACCAAACTCATTGACTTGGCACATGTCGGATTAGAGTTTCTCAGTTTAGGAACTTCACCTGACGACTCTGGAAACTCCTGGAGGTCAGATGGTTCTGAGGGGAATCCTTAACCATTCCTGAGACAAAGGACCCAGAGTACCATGCACTCCTGGCAGAGGATCCAAAGCCCAACCTACTGGAACACATCAGGGAATCCTGGGAACACTCACAATGGCTAGAGAAGGTCCAAACTAGCCAGAGTGGACTTTCCAGCAGTGGAGAGACACTATCCTCCGAAGGGAGAGGTTCTATTCCAGGCTCCCAAGGAACGGTAGAGGTGTCCGAATCCCAGAAAGACAGATCCCACCCCAACCATCTACTGAAGGCTCTGGTCAGATGGATATCTGGCAATTAATTGACAACACCAGGACACTCTTAATGGCTATTTAAGGTGCTCTTTCTGAGAGGCATGAGGCACCTTTTGGTACATCCATGGTTGGGCCCTTGAGAAGACCCAGCAGCGTTCTTTGTACATTTTGAGAGGGTAACGGAGACAGCCGGATTGACCAAGGACCAATGGACTTGCTACATCACGTCACTCCTTAATGGCGAGGCTCAACAGGCTTTCCAGGCCCTGAATTCCAAACGAAATACCTGTGACGAATGCAAGGAACTTGTGCCATCTCCCCAAGAGGTCATACACCACAGCAGAACGCAGTCCACAATTCACACGTCAGTTCTAATATGTAAGCTGGCCTCATTCAAGGCCTCGGGTGGGTATTGGAAGGCGAGCAGTGGTGTAAAAAGGTGTAGTAGAAGGGAGTTGGAGTGGGGACTAAAGGGTGGAGGAGGTAAAGAAGAGCAGGCGACCTATAGAGTGGAATAGAGAGTGGAGGAACTGGAACAGAGTAGAGCTATTTGGAGAGGGGAGTAGAAAGTGGGGGAGGAGGAAAGTGGAGAGAATAGTCTGGAAAACGGAACAGTGATGTTAAAACCGCATCATTTTTGAGATTCTAGGGCTGCTTTTTATGGCCCTTTAACCTTTTCGTTTTTTCCTGATGTTCTTTCAGTTGTCCCATTTCTTTTCGGAGGCAAGAGGGACATATCCTAAAGTTCCCATGTCATTGCAACCCTTTTTGCTTTATTTAAGTTTATGGGGTCTCCCCTGCGATGACATTTAATGGAGATGTGAGTGCCATTTGCTGAGACAAGGCGTGAGGTACTGGGATGGTGCCTTGCTCTATCCATGTTTGGTGTGCTTTCCTAAATCCTTACAAATGGAGTGAAGCCTACAAAGAACATGGACTGAACACTAATAGAATATCACCTTGCAAACACGAGCAAATATGCACCAGAGGCCTGGTGTTTTATTCTCCACATCATGTGGAGAAATGCTGCCATAACGTTAAAGAAAACCTACCCTATAATACTGAAATGTGCATCTTTTAAAATCGCATGACAATCAAGCAAAGTAAATGATGCTTATTTCCATGGAGGATGGCCATGGGGCAATGCTCTCATCTTGGGAACAAGACTGTACTGAGCAGTAAGGTTTTGAATCCCGGTTCAGTGCTTCCCCTGTGTCTTTCAGAAACATTGAAGCACGATGTAAGACATTTTTTATTTTATTTACATGTTTAAGCCAGTATGCATTGTATTCTGTTTTTATATAAAAGTGACAATATAGACCTTGTTGTGTTTGTAAATGCAAAGATTAGATTACTGGTCCATTTGTATACTTTGAAATTATTTGTATTATAGAGAAGGTAGTGCATAGATAAGTTCTTGCCCAAACTTGTTCTTAGGAAATCACTTGCAGGGCAAATCTGAGTGCAGACCTGTTTTCAGAAGGTAAATCTATAGAGGCCACTGGCTTTGGAAGTCGCAAGTCTATCTTTCAAAACCTGTCTCTGATTCATCCTCAAGATCATCCCATGAAGCCAGATTGCATCAACATTTACATGCCCAAAACTTACAATAGGTATGAATAAATGTTTCCCTAATCTCCAGTTTACTTTGACTTCTAGATGTTCATGTGAATGTATCTGTTCTTTCCACATAACAATAGATCAAACACAAATTCATTTTAGATTTGACATCTTCCTAACCATGGCTCAGCCATAAACCCACCACATGTTGAAACCAATAGATTGCTTCACCCCGAAAAGGCCCAGTCAGCTGTTCAAGTGAATAATTAAGCTGAAATGAAACCTCCATGTAGAACTGTCAGAAATTAAACGTATGGTCAATTTTAATTGCCCTATCATGCATATTGTTATATCTCTGTAACTTTGCAGCAATGTGGTCTACAGCGAAAGCCAAGACCGTGTTTATTCAGTTTGGCAAGCCCCACAATATGAGTCTAAACATGTTCTATTAATATTTATAGTTTATTAATATAATTTAAATATTGTTGCCAACTTTCGTGCCACAAGTACATGTCACATGTCTATGGATTCTGTACGATTGTATGATTCTGAAAATCCATCTGCAACTAATGGAAAAATTCCTATCCAGCGTTATTGGGATTTGAATCTAAAATTGTACACAACCACCCCTTGTCACATGTCTAAATATAATGCACCTAATAAATCAAGGGGGTTTTCTCTTGGAGTGTCAACTTCTTAAGAGCACCCATGGGAAGACTCAACAAATCAAAAATGACTATATATATGTAAGTTCAAACCCATGCAAAGTAAAGACACCACTGAGATTACTGAAAGTCTGCAGACGGGGGAACTCGCCCCAAGTAGACGAGTGCTGAAGCAGGTTAATACCTTGAGGTGATAGGAGGGCTCACTATGGCCTGTCCAGAGGCCCATGCAAAGTAAAGACACCACTGAGATTACTGAAAGTCTGCAGACGGGGGAACTCGCCCCAAGTAGACGAGTGCTGAAGCAGGTTAATACCTTGAGGTGATAGGAGGGCTCACTATGGCCTGTCCAGAGGAAGCTCTGGGCAGACTTTGCATAAATGATACCTAATTTCCTGAGACGGATTGTAAGCAGAGGCCAGTGTGCATGCCTAGCTGTCTGTGTATTCCCTGCCTGTAGCTGTGAGAGGCTATGCTAGTTCTCGGCCTTAAAGAAAAAATCTGAGGTTTGAATAAAAGTCTCAATACAATAGTTGTATCCTCAAGAATCCTTTATTAGTAGGCCTACTCGAGGTTGTTGATGGGACTGGAATGGAAGTCACTGGGAAACCGTTGTACAATGGAAGGCTTTAACATTTTTCTGTCCAAATGCCCCTTGCTTTCCGACCTTACTGCAGGGTAATGGCAAACAGACTTAAAATAGAATTCTGATAGCATTTTATGCATGAAACCACTAAAATACTTTACATACTCAAATTACTACAAACAAGTCGCATATAAACAAATTAATATATATATTTCAAATGGATTGTGTCCTCCCATGTATTCCTCATCTTATGATATTCGTATCCTGCCATCTTCACTGCTTCGGAATTTAGATTTCGGCAGAGGGCGCTATGCACAAGGTCCTGGCGTCGATGTCCCTCGACGGGCTCCGTACTGTGTCGACGTCACCATCAGTATAAATAGCTCATGCTGCGCCCATTTGCTTCAGTTCCATTTTTCCAATTGCTTCGCTCTCGAGAACGGCGCGCTTCGAAATTTTCTTCTGAAATTGGCATCTTGCTCTACCCCTTCGACTCCCAAGATAGGGTTAAAACAATGTATCAACTGCGGATTGAAGATGTCGATCACAGATCCTCACTGCATTTGTCTCTGGTGCCTGGAAGATGATGGAGGTCTTTGAGAATGCGGCCTCGACCCCCTCAAAGAAGCCTCAAAAGAGCCAGACCCTGTTCGCTCCATCGGACGACACAGGGAAGTCGGGAACTACTGTGGTAAAACCCAGTAGTATGGGTGAAACTCGTAAAACTCGAGTCGACGCCAAGTCGTCGAAGATTCTTCGAGAATCGAGTGTTTCCCCGACACTGTATAAAAAACAAGTTGTTCAAAACATCAGCGACTTCGTCGACGCCATCGGCTTCGACATCCAAGCCAAAAGTGTCTTCGACGAAGACATCATCGGTGTCCTTGAAGACTCCTTCGATACCATTGAAGGTTCTTTCGATTCCTTCGACCAAAACTTATGAACAAGACAGGAGATTTACTCCTTTACCAAAATCAGACTTCTTTAAGTCTGTCTTCTATATTTGAAGAAAGTGGCTCTGAAGAAGAGGAGGTTTCTCCTTTTGGAGTACAATATGGTACTAGAGAGGTCCCAGAAGAATTAATCGATCCAGAGCGACCTGTGTGACACCCTTCACTCTGCTAGTGACATTGATACATCACCTGAACTACAGTTTGTAAAACCTGACCCTGCAGAACATGTAGATTCAGGCTACAGGAGTTTAATGAATACAGGAGTTTAATGAATAGAGTGGTGGAATACATGGGTTGGGGTAGAGCCTCACCCACTTTTGATCAGGATGATATGACTGACATACTTGATCGGGGCCCCCAGAAGGTTCCTGTTGTCCCCTTCCATAGGGCACTTCAGAGAAAGGTAGAAAAGAACTGGGAAGCTCCTAACAACATTGCTGCAGTATAGAACTTCTAGTTATGATCCTTTGTATTTAAACAGGCATCCCACTCCAGAAAGTCTGGTTATTCAAGCTGCAACAACCTCAAGACAGACGGCATATCCATCTATCCCTCCGGATAGAGAGGATAAGAAGGTGGATGCTTGGACCCATAACGTTTTTAGTTCGGGTAGCATGGCTCTAAAGTCAACTAACGTCACCTGTACCCTGGCCAGGTTCACCCATACACTGTGGGACTGCATTTGGGCGGCGGCTGAACATATTCCGGAAGGCGAGGAAAGGGAAGGCTTCCTGAATATTATCAAAAACGGAAAGGAGGCAATGGGGGAATGTCTCCATTCTGGACTCGATACTGCTGATAGTATCAACAGATCCATGGTTGCAAGCGCAGTGCTACACAGATTTGCGTGGTTGAGGAAGTCGGGGTTCGCATCAGATGTGCAGGCCAGACTTCTCAACATGCCTTATGATGGCTTGAGGCCGTTTGGTTGTAAGGCTGATGCAAGCCTAGAAAAACTACAGACCTCAAAAGCGGCAGCTAAATCTCTTAGCGCCTCCATGCGACAGCCTCAGAAACCCTATTCGGGCTCATCTTCGTGGAGGGGTCGTTCTTTTCGGTACTACTTTTGGTAGAGGAAGAGGACAGGCCTTTCAAAGAGGCAAGAGAATGTCGATCGTGGTGGACGAGGAAAGACTGCAAAGCCAACATCAGGAATGGCATCTTTGCCCTCAGCCGCTCCTGCAGCCGCCCCCAAATCACTCTGAGGCCTTATCACACAAAACCCCGGTGTCAGGCAGGATCTCTCAGCATCTGAAAGAATGGCGGGGCATTACTTCAGATGCTTGGGCACTGGAGACAGTAGCTCAAGGTTACTGCCTTCCCTTCCTAAAAAGGCCTCGGGACCATCCACCGGGAACCAACTGTGCCTAGACCTGCTCCTGTTGCAGGAAATTTTAACCCTGCTAGAGAAAGGTGCAATAGAGCAGGTACCTGATGCTGAGAGGAACAAGGGTTGGTCCTCCCCCCCCCCCTACTTTCTCATTCCAAAGAAGGACGGAGGATTGAGACCCATCTTGGACTTAAGAAACTAGAACAAATTCCTCAGGAAGGACAAGTTCAAGATGGTAACCCTTTCTCAGATCCTTCAGGCTCTCCAACTCCAAGACTGGTTGGTATCATTGGACCTTCAGGATGCTTACTTTCATGTGCCAATCCATCCCATGCACAGAAAGTACCTGAGGTTCGCAGTTGGCGGTTCTCACTTTCAGTTTCGAGTTCTACCATTCGGCTGACCTCCGCCCTGAGGGTTTTCACCAAACTCATGGTGGTTGTGGCAGCGAGTCTCAGGAGAGGGGGGATTCATGTTTACCCCTACCTGGACAATTGGTTGATCAGAGCATGTTCTCCCAAACAAGCTCAGGAACATCTGTCGATCACCTGTCACTTCCTTCACAAACTGGGCTTCTCCCTCAATTTCAAGAAGTCTCCCATGATACCATCCCAAAAGCTCCAGTTTATGGTAGCAGTTTTGGATACTTCCTCGGGCAAAGCCTCGCCTCCCGAGGTGAGAGCTCTCCACATTCTGCAGATGGTAACAAAGTTCCAGAATACCCAGCATCTGCCGGCCTTTGATTTTCTGTGTTTGCTCGGCCTTATGGCATCCTGCATTTTTCTGGTGCCAGAAGCCAGATTGAGAATGAGATACCTTCAATGGGCATTCAGAACTCAGTGGTCCCAGTTTTCAAGGGAGTATGTGGGATCTTCTGCAAGTCCCGAACGCAGTTGCTCAGGATTTACTATGGTGGGCTTGCAGCGACAACATCCTCAAGGTAGAATCTTTTTGGCAACCTTGGCCAGAGATAAGAGTAGCAACGGACGCCTCACTCAAGGGGTGGGGAGCCCATACCACCAATCTGACAATCAGCGGTCATTGGTCTCCATCGGAGTCCAAACTACACATCAACCTATTGAAGCTGAGGGCAATCAGAAAGTTCAGGAGAACCATGATCCTAATTGCCCCGGATTGGGCCAGGAGGACGTGGTACCCGGACCTTCTGGACATGTCCATCTGCCCTCTGATACGTCTTCCGCAAAGAGAGGATCTTCTCTCTCAAGAGGAAGGTCATCCAGAGGTCAACACACTGAACCTTGGTTTCTGAGAGGTTGAAATGGAAGGATTGGGATCTTCCGGATGATATAATGGAGATTTCGCTTTCGGCCAGAAGGCCAGCAACAAAATCTTTGTACTGATGTTGTTGGAACAAGTTCAGTAACTGGTGCAAAGATAAAGATGTGGAGACTTTTCAATGTGGCACCCCAATGGTGCTTTCTTTCCTATTACATCTAGCCAATCTGGGGCTCCAGATCGGAATAATTAAAGGATATCTAGCTCCGCTGTCCATTTTTAAGCGCTCCTCGGAAGAGGTATCTTACTTCAAAATTCCATTGATAATTCAATTCCTGAAATGGGTTACTAACGTATACCCTCCAGTACCTTTTCATGTCCCAACTTAGGACTTAAATCTATTACTTAAGTTTCTCGCTTGTATACCTTTTCAGCCTCTGAACTCATGTCCCTTGAGGCTTCTAACATTGAAGACTGTCCTCCTTGTAGCCTTAACATCAGCCCGCAGGGTTAGTGAACTACAGGCTCTCTCATGTAATCCCCCATATACTACTTTTTACAAGGAACAAGTAGTTCTTAAAGTTAAACCATATTTCTTACCAAAAGTAGTTTCTGACTTCCATTTGTCACAAAAAATGATATTACCTACATTCTACCCTCCTCCTCATTTGGGCAAAGAAGAGGAGAGATTGCATAGACTGGACCCTAAAAGGGCTCTCAGTTTTTACATTTCAAGAATGTCAAAATTGCGTCAGAATGACCAACTTTTTGTAGGTTATACTGGCCATAAATTGGGATTAGCGGTGACAAAACAGACTATAATTGAATGCTACAGATTGGCGGGAAAAGACCCACCGGATGGGTTGCGAGCCCACTCTACTAGGGGAATGGCTACTTCTGCGGCTCTGAAGAGGGGAGTCCCTGCAACAGATATTTGTTCAGCTGCAACATGGGCATCAATGCATACCTTCATCAAGCATTATTGCTTAGATGCTGCTTCCTCTAATGAGGGTTTATTTGCCAAGGCGGTACTTCATTCCATCCATGAAAACAATAACTAGTACTCCCACCTCCAAAATTACCATTGCTGTGGGAGTCTATCATAAGATGAGGAATACGTGGGAGGACACAATCCATTCAAAGAACAAGTTACTTACCAACTGTAACGTTCTTTCGACTGGATGTTCCTCCCACGTATTCCTCATTGACCCTCCCATCCTACCCTGCAGTACAGTTTACGTTACTTACACTTTCCTCTCACAAAGAGTATCTGTCATGAGGAACGTCTGGGTGTTCCTCAAATATTTCCTCGAAAAAACAGAACTGAAGCCAACGGGCGCAGCACGAGCTATTTATACTGATGGTGACGTTGACACAGTACGGAGCCTGTCGAGGGACATCGACGCCACGACCTCGTGCACAGCGCCCTCTGCCGGAAAAAAAAATTCTGCAGCAGCAAAGCTGGCAGGATACGAATATCATAAAATGAGGAATACGTGGGAGGAACATCCAGTCGAAAGAATGTTGCAGTTGGTAAGTAACTTGTTCACCTAAGCTACGCCTGCCCTTGCAATATACCGGTGCAATGCAAAGCCCAATACCGCGAAAATACGTCAAAAACTACTAACTAGCTCTACACACTGTGAGATCCTATGCTGAAAACATACGTTAATTACTTTTATATCTACAACATTTTACTAACTTGTCTCTGGTTCCACTTTTAATTCTGTGCGATGGTAATGCAGCAAAATTAAGTCTCATTAACTTTTAACAACACCAGATTTACATAATCAAATGTTCACCCTTCCCTGATACATATACACCAATACCTACAACAAAATAAGTACTTAAATTAAACTTCTTCAGAACATTTGTTTAATGTTCTTTGTACAAAAAATTTACATTTTACACAATCACATACAGACATATTCGACATAATAACGTTAAAAACAATTTACTTTTTAAAACATTGTAAACCATATACATTTTACATACCAAATATGCTTTACATAGGTGAACGTACAATACAAACACCTACATATTTTTAAAATGTCCAAACGTTACTTTTACAAATAAGACGCTTGTAATGTAAAGCAAAAAGTTCATGTACTGTAACTCTTCACTGCACTGTTTTCCGTAAATATGTGCAAACACATCAAAGCCTTGCCTACTTAATGCACCTAAAGCAAACTAATATACAAAACCTCTTGGCAACAATTGATTTTCAAATACACACGTGGATACAGTGCGCAACCGCACCCACGTACTGCGCACCCACGCTGTTGAAGTCACACTTTCATGTTCTAAAACATGCGGTTAACAAAGTATCTAACATTAACACATTAATTTTAATTTTCATTTCATTTTTATATTTCTATCGCGCACCAAGGTGTCACGCCACTTACCTGTTCTAGGGGTCGGGGCTCTCTGGTCCGGCTGTCTCCCTCCTGGAGACTCTACCCGCGCTGACATCTTCGCCGGTGTCCCTCGGCCCGGGCTCCCTGGGCGCCGCCATTCTGGTTGTCCTACTCATGCGCGATCATCAGCGTTCGACATTCCGCGCATGCGCAGTGACAGGGGCTTGCGATTCAAGCCTCGTTTTGGCCCCGAGCTATATTTAGGCTCCACAAGCTAGGAATCGACGCGTCTCAATGCGGTCGATTCCCTGGCCGTGTTTTCGCTCCTGGGGGCACTGCCTGGCCTGTGCCCCTGTTCTCCAGCTACCAGCATTTGCCTAAACCCGGTCTGGGTTTTGTCTGCCTTGCTACCTGTACCTGCATAGCCTTATCTAGGTTACCCAGCCTTGATATCTGCACCTGCTTTACCTTACCTGGGTTTCCCAGCCTTGGTACCAGCACCTGTCTAACCCTTCCTGGGTCTTCCCTTTCTGGTTGCCTACCCCTGCCTGGGTCTCCCTGTTGTTTCCTGCCAGTATTTTCCTGGGGTCTGTGAAGGGTTTTGACCCATGCTGAATCAATAGACTGGGTAGATGTGGGGATGAGCTGCCGCCGCCCATCATTCCATCGCAGAGTCCAGGAGAACTGCGCAGTTGGCACAAGACCATTCCAAAGATACAACCTTCTTGTGGGGGGTTCCACATCACCACTCTACTGTAAGGATGCCATCAAAACAATGTTAAGCAAGGGTCCTATTCTATCAAGCAAAAGACCACTCTATTGAAATGCAGTAATTCAAGACAACTCAAAAATGGATGCAGTACCGACAAATTCCACAAGGCGGCGCTAGCGGTCTAAACTCTGACAGGAGAACTGGCTGACAAAAGGTCCTGAGTCAGCTGGACTTCAAATCCTGTTGGTTAATTAAAAAATCTTAGGCACTTGCTATTCCCAGAGGCCAAGAGGCTGAGAACTCTTAACACCCCAGAGACTCACAACAGGAGGCAGGATATCACATGGCCCTTCTGAGTGAGAGGGAGGGGGTTTCCCCTTCAGCCTGGAGGATAGAGACCATAGCCCCTTTCAGTTGAATGGGGTATGTTAATTTTGAGTGTTTCCTGTCAACAGCCCTCTGCCAGCAAGGAGAGACATGTGATCACTGACCCACCCAGACTTCTAGAGGCGGACCCAAACACTTTGGGGAGTTGAATTGCAACAAATATATATTTTATAGAAACATTGATAACTTATTGTAACCAAATGACAGGAATGTACAACCTTGAGATTCTTAGTATGAAAAATGCCCTCACGATTTGAGTCCAAACTCCAATTTGTACCATGTTCTGGGGTAAAACCCTGCTAATTATGAATATTGTAGACACTGTATTTAAGCTAGAGACCTGGAAATTTACTGGAATATTTGGAGAAGGGGGGGTGTACCTTTGTATAATTTTTGATGAAAAACCAATGTTGCAAAACCCACTAAAATCGAAAATAAGTTGCCATTTTTGAATGCAAGCTCCTAGAAACGCCAGAGTCGGAACAGACTACCTGAAGCAATGTGTAATATGTACATGTAATGTCAACCACTTGTGTACCTGGGAAATATGTATTTGGATCAGAAATAGATTTGTGTGCACATTGACCAGGGGAGTGTCATTTCTGTAGGTTATAAAAATGACATCACTCTGACACACTATCCCTTCCCAAATCGGGGACCAAAGAATCTATTGACCTATCAAATCAAGAGAGGGGCAGGCTTAGTGATGCTACGCACACACCCACTTTCAAAACACATAAAAGGAACATTGAAACCCAGGTAGAGAGTTTCAATTCCATTTGCTGCGGAGCGTGCTGACCGACGACTTCACATCCAGAGATCCAATACTTAGACTTCCAAGCTAAACAGAGACTACAGAACTTTGAACCAAGAAGGCCCACTGCAAGCAAAAGTATTTCTCAGCAGGCCTCAGCATCCTTAAAATCATTTGCAAACTATTCCACAGCCGGGCGAGCTGTCTGAATTCTTTGCCAAGAACATTTGCCAGTACCCAGAAAGCAGTGTTACATCCAGAATCCACTTGATCCGGACCGGAAAGCAGAGCAGTATCCAGAACCAGAGGCCGCTGTATCCAGAGAGGCTAGACCAGCAGAGCAGAGCTGACCCAGACGCTGTGAGCAGAACCGCCCGAAGTCCAGTCCAGTTGACCAGATCCGTGACGAGGCCCATTCATTTCAAAATTAGGAGTGAGTATCCGCCAGAACTGTGCAGAACCCAATCTCTTAGTTAAAATAATCTAATCCAAACTATTTTAACCTAAGTAGAACTGCCTCCTAGAAATCGTGTCATCTGTCATTCTACAGCTGCAAGCTGTCACCTGTCATTCTGAGTTTTACTTTAAATCCGAAAAACTACCTTTACTAAATTGTCCGTATCTTCGGAAACGTTTGTCCTAGGAACGCGGTTTAACTTTCATTTTAAAGCTGATATTCTAGGCTTTCCAACGAACCTAGACCTTGCTACTCCTTACACTTCCTCCGTAATCACGATTCACGCACTCGCGAAATTTTACCGCGATTTGTGATTTTGCCTGATTTCTTCACCTGTAAAAGTCAGCAGCTCCTTGCTTTCCCTGGCTAAAATTCGTTTAACCTGCTAGTTACTCATAGAGCATTGCTGAAGTGAGCCTGAACTAATATAAAGTATCTCTCCCTCACCCTGAACCTCCTGCAGGGAATTAAAATCAATTTTAGCATCTTTTCACTTCATTGCCACCACATTTCAAAGTAATTCGCCTTTGTTTAAAACTCATACCTGTTTTCTCTAAGCTTGCTGGGGGAACTGGAACTGTGTATTGCATTATAAAGTGTGATTTATTGGGATTCTTGAAGATCGTGTGCTCTCCTTTCCATCTCCTTATATTGTATAAAGGGGGGAGTGAGTTGCCAGAGAAAGGTGATTACATTGTTGTTGGTTGAAATCATATCAAGTTTATTTGCTGTACTGCATTTTATTCCACCTTGCGTTTCCTTGAAACCATCAAGCATTTTCAGCTACCTCATCCTCTATACTACTCCTAAGTAATCAAGTGTACCACTGTAACATTACCCATTGTGGATCCACATCATATGTCTAAGTGTACTATCAGATATTAATTTATTATAAAAGTGTGATATATATATATATATATAGTTTAATTTTTCAAATAAACCTTTTAATTTGCAAAACAAACCTACTTCTTGGCTCAGTGGGGTCAGGGGGATTCTAAGAGGGGGGTGTTATACAAGGGTTGTCATCCAGAGTACTGAACTGGACATAAAAATACATCAATAAGGGTTTTCCTCGGCATCCCAGACTAGGCATCGACTTAGCTGTAGTGTTGATTGAATATCGCTTACAGGTCCTGTCCATCTTTAGGGTTCCTGGGGCCAGGTCCTGGGGTGGCTTGGGTTCTGCTCCACTCCTTGGCCCTTCATTACCCTGGGGGGTCTGCCTTCCCTACACCTTCCTGGCTTACTACTCGTCTTGTACCCTGCCGGTATCTGTGTCTTCGACATCATCATCATCTTCTTCAAGATACTTCCGAATATCTGATCATTCTATTCTGCAGCGGACGGCACCGGGCCTTCTCTGTCAGTGTTTACACTGTCCTGACATCACGAAAATCAGAGAAGTACTGTCCCGTGGGGTTGAGAGCTAGTTCAGCCCCGTCCTGTCGTATATTGTCAGGAAGGTGTTAGATTGGTACCCCCCATCACTCATTCAGCTTGTGAAGATTTATACACAGACTGGCAGCCTCACCTCCTCGCTCCCCCGGAAGAAAAGGTAACTAGCGGTATTGTGACGCTCTGTATAACACAAACAGAATGAACTGCATCAGAATGTTGAAATAGAAACAAGGAAAACACACTGATGACCTGCTATTAATCATAGAGGGATTGCATCACCTAAGCTAGGTATAAGCTTAGTGGCTTGAAGTGTGCTCGGCCTTGGTAAAAAGATGGGTTTTTAAAGCCTCCCGAAAAATGAGGAGTGAAGTCAGGCTTTGTCTAGATAAAGGTAGCAAATTCCATAAACGAGGATCGTGTACAGAGAAATGTCTATCGCCTCTAGAAACCAAACAAAGTGGAGGAATCGCCAGTAAGTGCTGGTCCGCTGAATGAAGCAAAAGCTTCGGATCATAGCGCACAATGTTGTCAGACGAATAATTTGATGCAAGACCATTTTTAAACTTAAACACCAGGCAGAGGGTTAAATCAACCCTTTGTTTGACTGGTAACCAATGGAGTGACATCTAAAGTGCTGACACGGGAGCTGTCTTGGGTATCCTAAAGATAAATCTAACTGCTGTGTTTTGTGCCCTCTGAAGGCAATACATTTGTCTTAATTGTATCCCTGCAAGCACGCTGTTTCCATTGTTCAACCTAGAATTCACAACAGAGCCTACTGTCACAGCAGGCTCTGTGGGTGAAATAAATGGTAAAGCATTTCTAAGAAGGCATAAGGAATAATTAACTGATTGCACCATAGCTCTAACTTGTAGGCTACAGCCAAGGTTTGGCTCCCAAGTCAACCTGTGCTCTTAACTTTTGAAGCGAAGACCATAGGTATGTGTTGGCAAATCAGAGGGAGGACACGGACAACAGTGGGTCATGGTATTATTCAAAATAAAAGGAAAATTCCTTACTGGCCCTATCACTATGAGGGAAACTTCCTGCCTTTTCAAACAGAGGTAGCTCGTTGTAGTCCAAATGACGAGTCCAGAGTTCAAATTGCTAAATTCCTAGCTGGCCCTAACATTTTAGAAAAAAAGATCTAAAAATAAAAAGAAGCTTGCAGAACAACCTTGGCATGTGCTTCTGTCTGGCCCGGATCTTGGAGTACTTCTCTGCATCTCAAAGTTCTGTTAGGACATCCCTACACGATATCCAGTCCTTGAGTATATTTTTGTCCATTCAAATTATGAGTATTTGATTACAGTTCTTGCTTTCCCCATATCTGTGGGCCGATAGACAACTCCTCTTGCTTTATGTCATTCATGGTTTACTACTGGCTAAATTCCTTCAGGATCAATTTCATTTACCAGTAGTAAAACTCCCTCCAGGCTTACTTTTGTATTTATTCTTCTTTATTCCACCTCCTGTGGCACTGGTACTCCCCAAGGTCCTGTGGCTCTCTGGTGGGTTTGTTACCTCTCAAATCAAGTACTTTGACATGTGTTTGCTTCCCCAGCCTGGATACAAATCGCACATATTCCTTTGACTCCCTGGTCCACAAGATGCATGTCCATATAAATCATCACTTTCTGATACTGAGCATGGCTTCCACAGCCTTCATAGATGGTGCTTGTGTTTCTTTCACCCTTTACACAGGGCTGCATGTCTGTTCCATGCTTTCCGGTTTTCACTCTCACAGGGACTTCTCCAGCCTTTACGAGCAATAATAACACTCTCATTACGGATTACCTGGGTCTGGTGCTCATTTCGGTCATCCAGTCTCTCTCACCGGGAATCGTTTATGCAATTTCTGACCCTACAGGGGGTTGTCTTTGCTCGCGTCCTCACGGTGGGAGCGCTCACCTCCCTGTTTGTGCTTGCCCTGGTTCAGCACTTGCTGTGTAGTCTGGAGTCTCTGGCTCATTTCTGGTTTTGGCGTCTGCTGCTGGGTGCCCGGCACACCACTGAGTTTTGGTGGTCACGCCACCAGAAAGGATGAGTTGCTTCCCGTCTAAGCTCCCTTCCTGCTCAGAGCCTCCTGCTTGCTCAGCGTTCCCGCTTTGTAGCCTCCAGCCAACTGGCTGCGCTCCTGCTATGCCACAGCTGGCTCAATTGCTTTGCGTAGCTCTGCCCCTCCAAGATGTGTTTCCAGAGGCTTGCCTGTGTATACCATAGATTCTCCCCCTCTCCCCCTTGCGTAGGAGTCGCGCACAGCTTCTCCTGTCTTCCTCCATTAACCGTTATTATTCTGTGCATGTACGTTATCACAATGAGAAAAGGTGTGTCATTCATCATTTATGGCGGCTCTGAGATAAGTCAGCATTACCTGAAGCCAATAGGGAGCAAGAAGGATTGCTGGTACTTCTAGTAATTCCATGCTTTCCAGTCCCATGTATGCAGACAATTAAGTCCTTTCAGGAAGGTCCCACTTGAGTCCTTGTCCCTGAGAAGGTATTCACTCCCAGTGAGGTCCCTCTTGCCCATATCCCTAAACAGGGTCTTGCAGAACAGGCTTACCTCCTTAGCCTCTCAGGGGATGGTTCCCCCTACGGGTAAGGGACGAATTGTCCAGATTCGTCACGTATGCTAAAAAAGGCATGGGGGGGGTGGAGTACAAGAGGAATCTCCAAGCAGGTGTTTCGGCCCAAACAGAATAAGCTCTGTTTTATTTGAGTTCAACTGAAGCTTATTAGTTGTCATCCACCGACTGATTTCATCAGTACATTGTACTAAATTGTGCAGGGAGTCGGCAGGATTACTCACCCTTATCTATATTTGGATGTCATCCACATATGAGTGATAGCAGGGATTGTATATTCTGAAAATAGCCATCAATGGCTGCTTATATTCATTGAACAACAGTGGTGACCGTGATGAACCCTGGGGCACTCTGTAGTATACTGAGATAGCGGCTGAGGGGTAATTTCCTATCTTGAAACCTCGTAGGCAGTTGGATAAAAAAGATCAAAACCATTTCTGAGCGTCTTCCGAAACAGCGACCTCGGACAATCTAAGCAATAAAATGTCTGCATCCACTGTATCAAATGCTGATGACCAGTCAAGTATAATCAACAAGGTAATGTACACTTTGTCTACATTTTTTAGTAGATGATCCCACACTGCCAGCAGTGTGGTCTCTGTGCCATGACGCAGGCGGAAACCAGACCGAAAAGTATCGCGTTTTGAAAGGGTTTCCACATGCGCCTTTAGCTGTAACATACCCATCTTTTCTAGGATTTTGGGTGGCCAGGGCAGTAGTTCTGAAGATCTTTAGGATTAAGGCTGGCTTTTTTTAGAAAAGGTTTAACCGTTGAGTTTTTCCAGGCTGATAGTACAACTCCTTGTCCTAGGGAGGGATTTACAAAGGCAGTCAAAAACTGGGACAAGGGAATGGCATGTGTTCGAGCAATATTGTCAAATTTGTAGTTCGTGGGTTTCAAATTCTGGAGAAGTGTAACTATAAGATCTGGAGTAACAAACCGGAAGTCAAATTATGCTTCTGTCGACTGAATGTTTGCACCAAGTGGTTTGATCCGGCTGGCCATATGGTACATTTTATTCTGAATAGTCTTTATTTTCTCCTTGAAAAATGTGTTGCATTCATTAGCTTGTACAATAGATGGACTGATACTACATGCGATACACGTTGGATTTAAGAATCTAGTATTGGTGGTGAAGCCTTATCTAGGCTTTTTCGCTGCTGCTAATATATTATTCTGCAGAAACTTTGCTTTCGCCTCAAAGATGACTTTCTTGTATTTTTTAGGGCTATTTTAGTTCCCTCAAGAGCAGCCACATCCTTAGACTTCATCCATAATTTTACCTTCTGGCGGTACTGTTATTTCAATGTTAGTAAGGTTGGAGTAAACCAGGGGTTAGAGAACATTTTGGGCCATGCGATGAATCAAGGGTATTCGTCCCTTCTCCCCAAAGGCGGAGCCTCCCTCTTTGAGGATGGGGAGGTGAGCCCGTTCCGCAAGACCCCCCCCCCCCTAGGTGTCTAGGCGGTATAACGTTCTTTCGACTGGTGCAATTTCGATGGGTTTTTTATGAGTATATTGTACCAAAAAAAACTTATCGAAATATATAGGGGGGTTGGAAAGTACATATAAGGGGTTGGGGGGTTTGGGAATAGGTAAAAAAAACAATAGCGTATGACGGGTTGAGGGAAACCCCCGCTCCCCAAATAAACCAAATCAATTTTGATGAGTTTTTTCCGGTAAAACATACTCGTAGAAAAACCCATCGAAATTGCACCCGTCGATGAATTGACATAGAACCGTATAGGAAAGTGGGAACTCACTGGGAGAGACTTCCTCCTTAGGGGACAAGGACTCCCATTGCTGTGAGGAACTCCCTAGACCATCCATGCTAGTATATATTGGACTATCACATATGAAAACATTACAAGATCCAGATACTTGGTTGAAGACAAAACTGAAATACCCCATTATGACCAAGGAGGAAGATCTGTCTCTTTGAGAAGAGACGTATATTTAACGGAGACGAGGAGGATGAACGAGGAGAGAATGCAGAGGAGAGGCGAAGCACCAAGCCAGAGAGAAGAGTGTAAGCAATGGAAGCCCCCTGATGATGTGATGCGTGGAGGAGGCTGGGCCGAGGAGAGTCGCCGAGCTTGCGTCTTTCGGAGGAGTCCTAAGCAGCAGAGGGAAACACTGGAGGTCCGGTGATTTCGAGTAGAAGGGACCAGAGCAGAAGGGGGATCTTTATCCCAGTGGTGGTGTGACCACGACTACTTCGTGGTGGGCCAGGCGCCTGTCGAACAGTGCCAGAACCACCCAGCTGGGGAGTCTACGAGACACCCTACGACCTGCATCCAGACCTGGTTGCAACAAGAGAGGGGACCAAGGGCGGGACACCAACAACAATGAGAAGCACAAATCCTGGTGCAGAGGAAGAGAACCCGAGCAAGTGCTGAACCCAATAGTGTGGCCCTCAAGATACAGAGGTAACTGGGTGAACCGGGAGGCCACTGGGGCATCGTTGTGGAGCAGGAGGAACTTGTCACAGTGAAATTGATGAGATAATAAAGACAAAGCCACTTAAGTGAAACTGTGTGACTGGTGAATAGAATAACAAATAAGCCTGAAAGAGAAGGTATTAAGAACTTGACACAAACACCCTAGGAAGAGGGAGAAGTTTATAAATATGAATGGGAAGTGAACTCAAGTGAACAAAATAAGAGGAGAGATAATCTAACTGAACAACCCCAGGAGAGGGGGGACAGTCCCTACAAAGAATACCCAACCTAAAAAGGCCTGGGTTATAAGAATCAGAAAGGCGTATATGCTTGGATCAAACTACAAGAAAGTGTGATTAAAAAAAACTGGGGAACTGTCCCAAGAGCGGAGCCCAAATCCAAGTTGTAGAAGTATTGTGAAGTATTGCGCCTTGAAACACATGTGTATAGGCGCGTTATAAATGCCATATCGTATCATATCATTACAAGTCCAGGCGGTGGAAAAATACTATTTGAGGATATTTTACTGAAGAGACTTTGCCAAAAGAGAATACCTGGAGAGGGGAGATATTCTCCTAGAATAATTTAACTTAATTAAATTAGTGTTAAGAAGGGGGTAGGAGCCCCTCTACTGAGAATGAACATAGGTCAAATACCCTGCTCTATGGAATTTCTTCCACTAAGGGGGCGGTCTGCAACCACGTTTTAGCTCACTGCACCCTTCACAGAGGAGAAATACCCATTTGCATATCAGTCTGGTCCCACCCATAAGGGCAGTCCAACACCGAAATGCTAAGCAATTCACCTCTGAACAAGAGTACCATAAGCAAACTCAAGACAAGTGCTTCAACCTTGTTGGGCCTCCTCAATGAAGTGAAGCTGAGCCTCTCTAAGGCACAGTGAGCTGGCCTGTTTACTACAGAAGCAAGATTTAAGTGGTTCTCCATGGCCATTACGTTTGAATAATGGGGAAGGAGGAAACCTGGCAATAGTTTGCTCAGCCGTTTGGGTCGACAGAGGGGTTCTTCACTAGATGTAATACGATTTGAGGGAGGCAGGGAAGAGTCCATTGGAGAGAGGGATAGGTTGAAGAGCTCAGAGCTAAGGGAAAGTGATTGAGACTAAATCTTTGACCATTTGGGGAGCAGAAGTGTTGATGGGGGCGCAAGATGGATTGGCACTGTGAAGGATGGGTACTAATTCAATAGAGAGGTAGGGGAGAAGTAGTTGAGAGTAAAAGGGGGGGGAGGGTGTGGACAGGAGGAGGGCTGGGGAGAGTGAGGAGCACTGTGAGCGTGTCACACATTTTAGGGGTTTTAGAGGAAACCTAGTGAGTGAAAATCATTAGCAAAAATAAGGAAGTGATGGATATTGACTTGGGGAGTGTGAGCAAACATTGGAGGGTTAGATGAAAGTTTGTGGGTTGATTGCGATGGGAGATTAGGTTTGTAAAGTAGGAGGATTTTGCAGAGTCCAGTGCAGAGGTTAGGGCAGCAAGGGAATTTTTGAAAGCTAGTAGTAGGGTAGGTGTCCGTAATTTGCGGCAGTGTCATAGGTAAATGTACATGGTTATTTTGAAGTTCTGAATTTGAGGCGATTCAAGGCTGCGGACTGGAAGGTATGTATGTGGGTGCATGATAGTGTTGGTCAAATAGATTTATACGTGCATAGTGAAATTGGGAGAAAGCATGGTCACTGGAAGAAGCATGCATAATGGAAAGATACAGGAGAGCGTTCCTTACATCATCAAAGTAAGGGGCAAGAGTCCTGCCTGAATAGCCTTAGTTATTGAAGAGGAGATGAGGAGTAGAAGGTGGTGGGACTGAGATGTTAAAGTGAACAATGGACTGATCAGAGGGAGATGGGTAAATGCAGAGGTTGGAGGAGGAGAGTGAATTAGAAATACAAGGTCAAGAGAATTCTCACCAGAGTGGGTAGGCTGGCCATAGAGGGAGAGGTCAGAAAAGATAGTGAAGTTCAAAAGCAGGTGCCTGCAGAGGGCTTAGGGACGTTAAAGTACCCCAGTTTGGGAATGTGGATGTTGGTAGGAAGTTACTTTAAGGAACCAAATGGTGTAATATGGCAAGTGGACATGGCCGAAGACCATGGCCTGTGACCCAGTAGTGTTTCAAAATATACAGTGGGCATGGCCAAAGGCTGTGCTCACTGGCCTTGGCCGAAGGCAATGGCTAGTAGCCTAGTAGTGTTTACAAAAATACAGTTGGCCATGCTCACTGGCCAGGGTAGAAGGCCCTGGCTAGTAGGCCCAAAATACATGTATAACCTAGTGGGTCCAAAAGAAACCTATTGGGGCTACATGTACAGCGCACACAGCTGAAGGCTGTAGCTAGTGGCCCAATAGTGTTTTAAAATATACAGTGGCACGGCCGAAGGCTGTGGCTAGTGGCTCAATAGTGTTCTAAAATATACAGTGGGCATGGCTGTAGGCTGTTCTCACTGGCTAGTGGGCCCAAAAGACCTCTTTAGTTAGCCGTGGCCAACTAGTGGGTCAAAAGGAAACATATTGGGTGAACATGTACAGTGGGCACGGCTGAAGGCTGTGGCTAGTGGCCCGGTAGTGTTTTAAAATATACAGAGGACGTGGCCAAAGGCCATGCTCACTGGCCAGGGCCAAAGGCTGCCGAGTACATTAAGTTCCGCTCTAAAATCCTTGACGCCTTAGTCTTTGCAGATGGATGCGTCGAAAGAAAAGTCTAAACGCACATCTGTTTCGCACACACACATGCCAAAATCACTGTGAAAGCAGACGGAGGCCCTTTCCCAGACACACTCTTAAACACTTGTCAAAGCAGTCAGTGTCTGTTTCCAAAAGGCACACATCGAAATAGTTGTCAAAACAAACACACTGTTGCAGGAACATCAAAAATGAAGAGGAGGGACACCAGGTTTGAACAATGGGGCCAACCGTGGTACGTGAATACCATCATCAAAATAGCTTTATTTTGACAGTGTCATAAAAGCATATACACACATAAAAATACAAATTCGGTTAGATGAAATAAATAGAATATACAATCACTTTGCATTAAAACAAGTATAAAATCACTATATAAAAACAGAATATAAGATCAAAACCATCATTCAAATCCTAAACTGTTATAAATTACAGTAGCTGCCTCTACAGCCTTACAAAATAAGTTAAAAAAAAAAAATGTTTTCATGCATTTGGCCCTCAAGTTCCAACTTCTAAAAATATAACGGGATGCTGCAAACACCACATATGGATAACTTCGCTGGTCATGCGATGACCCTCTGCTCTAAATATTGGACCTAAACATTGTCTCAATCCAATGGTCTTGGGGCAAAGCAGAAGAAAGTAAATAATTGTTTTTGTGGCACCACACATTGGGCAGGTATCACTGTCAGCCAGCATCCAGCGCTTCATAATGTGGGCCAGCGGTAGTATCCCAAGCCTAAACCCCAGAAACGGGCCCCTCTCAAAGATTGAGCAAGATTGATCGAGATAGCTCTCGTACCGCTGTGCTGACTTATGGAGGAGTTAATCTGGGCCTGCTTGGAGCTCTTTGAAACCTGCTAACAAACACTGCAGTATAGATACTTTCATTGTCGTTTATACTAATCACGGCCTGGGCGTTAATACACAGCAGAGTTTCCCAAAGAGAATCTTTACCCAAAACCAATAGTAATCCTTTCACATAGGATACCCACTCTCCCCTCTCCCTACCCTTCTAATGACATCAACTCCATCAGCCCCTCTCTCTGGGCTTCCAAACCCTCTGCATGCCATAACCTAAGCCAGTATAAGATAGGCTTCAGTGCAATCAGAGCACCAAGTGGGAGCATGTCTAACTCCAGATGTACACAGACAGAGAGGGCACTCAAGGGAAGGGCCAAACAATGTTTTAGAAGCTTAACTTCTCTGATATTCAACACTCTTATGTTTCCGTAGCCCCATAGTTCAGCCTCATATGACGAGGCTGGAACACCCAAATTTGTAAAACAAAGTTCTCAAAGCGCCACAATGTTTGATCATGCTTCAGTAAGACCTCTCATTCTGCGCTGCCCATTCGCCATTCTCCTGAAATCGAATACCAAGGTAGTCGAAATGACGGACTTGTTCTAGCAGAACTCCCTCCATTTTTATTGAGAGTGGGCATAACAGTGTGTTTTGGGCGGAGCACCGTCGCTTTTGTTTTCCCGATATTTATTTCTAGCTGTAAATCTTTACACTTGGCTTCAAAGATTCTAAGGGCGTTTCTTAAGCCTTGTGGGCAGTATCACTGCGTCATCCGCGTAGAACACGGTTGGATATTTTGTTTTGCCCAATTTTGGGCAGTCCTGGCTGTTAGCCACTATTGCATCTATTATATCTTGTAAGTAGATGCAGAACACCCCTGTCTTGCTTCTTTGCCAACTGAGAATGATTGAGATATTTCCTCGCCTAGACCATATCTCACCACTGCAGAGTTCCCTGTGTACAGTTGGCGCAGTCGCATAACCATGGGGGCTGGACACTTTCGTCTGAGAAGTATCTCCCGAAGAGTTTCCCATGAGAGACTATCAAAAGCTATTATGGGATCTAAAAATGCTGCATAGAGCTTAACTCCAATACATTTCTGTAAAAGGAGGAACAGGATAAAACACTGGTCAACTGTTCCTCGGTTCTTTTGAAAGCCTGCCTGAAGGGATGAAATCACATATTGTATGTCAACTCACTCCTATAACCGATTTAATAAGATTTTCCCAAAGATTTTCCCAGAGGTGTCTAAAAGAGAGATAGGGCGATAGTTCGCCGGTAAATCTCTCCCTTCTTTTTTTTATAAATGGGTACCAGAAGTGTGCTTTGCCATGACTTTGGGATTTCCCCGGTGCTGCAGATTGTGTTAAAAACCGCATACAACTCTATAGTCCATGTTTTTAACTCATCCTTATATAGGTCCGCAGGGATAAAATCAGGCCGGGCGCTTTCCCATTTTTCTTCCACCTCACTCATGGTAAATTAAATCTCACCCAACCATTCATCCTGAGCTACTTGAATTTGTGTGTTAGGATTAGCAGGTTTATCCTATAACTCATAAAGAGTACTAAAGTGGGTCTACCAATCACTACCTGAGATATTCACTGTGTGTTCCTGATCTTCGCCCTTCACTTTACCGGAGAATAATTCCCAAAATAAGAGATAATCTTTTCCCATACAGGCTAAATGAAGTTCTTCCCACTGCTTGGCCACAAACTCCCTTTTTTCCTATGGAGTAATTCATTATATGTTAATCTCAGTGCGGAAAGTTGAGATTTATTCAACGTATCAACTCCTTGAGCACAGTTCACTATCGGCGTTTTTGCTGCAAGACACTCTGCATGATACCAGTCAGTGGTATTAACTGCTTTCCGGTTAGAACATGCTTAGGGGCTGTAAATAAAGGTTCTAACTTAAAATTAAGACCCTCCTATTTGGCCAGTATAATTGTGCTTGGACCATCTCCAATGTCATCTATACTATCCCCGATTGCAGAAACACTTGTGTATAGGTGCGTTATATATAATGATATGATATGGCATTTATATCACTCTTCCGGCCCAATTCCTTTACCTTTGCCCACCTGAGTGTCCTCCGAGCATTTCCCGTCACAACTATTTCCTGTGCCCTATACTCGGTACTAGTTGCTGGCTGTACTGTTCCTTCAAGGTAAGGTTTACACTCGATCACTGGCTGGTCTACTAATGACATAAAACTTATCGACATTTGCCCAATCCTTACCTGTTAAGAGGGCGTTGTTAAATATCGAAAAGCCATTCGGGCAAAGAAATGTGTTTTTTGCTAGGTGGTCCCTGCTACATCTACCATTACAGGCCCGCAAATTCAGATCATATAATGCCTGTGCCATGTCTAATGCACAGCAGTGAACACTTTTCTGGGCAGTTGCCTTCACGTCAGGGACGTCCCAGTATTGATCTTGATCTTCCCATATTCCCTCAAGCTGTGGCAGTGGCTCAATTTGCAAATTAAGGTCACCTAAAACCAATGTAACTGCGCTGAATTGGTTCTGCTTTTTAAGTCCCACTCTTGGGCATGGAGGCGGGTCATGATGTTCATACCCCTTTTACCTGCTGGCCTGTTATAGATATTATAGATGTTAAATATTGATCATTCTTCACATCTTTGTTCTAATTCATAGTTTATGTAGATCCGGGGATTCCGTTACCTTAGAGGTCACCAGCCAGAGCATTGTCAACCCACACCAAAAGCCCCCCAAACGGCCTCCCTTTCGGGCCCTTCTTAGTAGCTGCTATAGCATAAGATTGATAGCCCTGTAAAAAGGGGGTCGACAACACCCAAGTTTCTTGGAGCAGTATGACATGGCATTTCTGAATAAAGGTTATCCATTCAAAATCCACACAATACTTTTCAATGCCTCCAATGTTCCAGGAGAGGAAACGATGGCTCTCACTCTCTCGCTGCCCTATCTGCTGGGTATTTAGTCAATCGACTCCGTCTATGTCCGGCGACACACCTTTTCCGGTTTCTTTTTCCACTCCTTGAATTACAGTCCGTGTGGTTGGAATCTTCCTAGTATGAGCTTGGGTTTCAGGCCTTTCCTTCTGCATTCTCCACAGAAAAGTCTTGGTGCATTTAAGATTGATGCTAGTTTTACTTGGCGGGTATGATCTGGTTTCAAGGCTCAAAAGCCCATCTACCAAGTCTGACAATTTTAACAGTGCGGGGAATAGGAGTTCTTGTGCATCTAACAACATTGTCTCTAATTACAAGAAGACAACCTCTTGTGTGCCTCAACCAATGTATGGTCTTGTTTATCAATGCGTCCTAGTTCTCAAATGAGATTGAGGATAAGCAAGGGACATTAGCCATAATTATCGAGGGGCAACCACTACCCCCTGCGCCATGGTCAGGGGGTTAGACACCCTGGTAATAGGCTGCAAGTTCACCACTGATTAGTGATCTGGATCTGATTTGGTCCAGTGAGGGGACACATATTGCTGCCCTTCCCTAGGTTCTGTGGTTCCTTGTAAGCCCAGTGTTGTTGGGTTGTGTTCCCATTCACTTTTCCTCGGGCTGCCAAGACATTACTAGTCGGCTTGCTTGGGCCTCTAGAAGTATTCTGCTCCTGCACTAAATCATTCCTCAGTACACCACTGAAGGAATCACCAATAGGCATAGACTCTTTCCTTGCATACTCAATGCCAACCCTATCCTTTAGGGCCATTATATCTAGAGCCAAGAGGTTAAGACGACCTTCCATACTGCAAATCAATTCCTCTTTTGCCCTAGAATTTCGGCCCACAATCACCAAGGTCAAATCCCTCTGCTTACCCTGATCTTTCCCATCCCAACCCACAATAATGTTCTTAATTGGGAGGACATAGTCCTGACCACCCTCTATGCAGGACCAAGAGCTTCCGCAAGTCGGAGGCTCTGTTTATCACCTTTGGCGGGTCAGGGCCAGGGTATTGTGCTTCCAGGACCTCCATAGCAAGGTGGTGGCCTCCTCCAAAAGGCTTAGGAGGGGCAACACGAACCACTTCAGGTAAACGTGTAGGCCCTCGCAGTCAGAATCAAGGCCACCATGGTCGCCTTCCAGAGACTCGTAGCGTGGCATGTCATTAGCAGGGTGCCACTTCGGCCACTCCCTCGGCTTTCTGCAACCACTACTGTTAGGATGCCGGCTCTAAGTCAGACGCAGCATTTGGTCAGGCAGGACTAAGGAACTTGTTTTCTTAAGGAGGGTCACCTCCCCACCCTGGGGCTGCATTCAGTTGTAATCGCCCATACAGTATGGAGGAAAGGGGACGGGACGTAAGAGTAATTACAAGTTACTCACTATAGTGACTAATGTCCCACCACCCCCCCTAATTAAACTGGTCTCACTTAGGCAATTGTAATATTGTCGACGCCTCAATGGGGACTGAGGAGTGGCGCCGGTGGGCGGAGTCAGGGGAGCCCATGCTCCCAGGGCCGCTCCCCCTTGCGCCTCTAAATTTAAAGAGGAAGGTTTTTTTCTGGTGAAAAAGGTTTAGTCTCCCGTTCCTCGCAAGGGATGCTTATACAGTATGGAGGAAAGGGGACTATGGACTAAGAGTATGTTAGTCACTACAGTGAGTAACTTGTAATTTTTCATACACAAGGCTTCTCAAGGGCATCGCAGTCACCGTGCACACCAGGTGCATCATCCACATCCTGCTATACATGACAATCACAACCCTTGTAATTTCAGTCCTCCGGACAAAGATGCTTCCGAAGGGGATGTGGTCGGAACAGAGGATATGCTGCTAAAAGCTCAGCCACTCCCTCCAAAAAATGACAAACACATTCAGGTTCCCTCCCCTGTCTCCCAGGTAGGGAGACACATTTCAAAATATACCACCCAGATAAAAATCTATGTCCAAGGAATATCAAGTCACACTCGATGCAGAGATCCAGTAACTACTCGAGAAGAGAGCAATAGAACGCATCCGACAAGAAGAGATAAACAAAGGTATCTATTCTATGTACTTCCTTGTGGCAAAGCAAGACTTATCCAAACACCCAGTACTAGACCTAAGACCTGCCAACACTTATGTAAAGCCTCAAAAGTTCAGGATGACAACCTTAGAAGAAGCCATCTCTATTTTGAAAAAAAGGGGATTACATGGTAACTTGGACAGGAAGGATGCATACTTTGATATTTCAATGTTGTCAGCTCACCGAAAGTACCCAAAGTAGGGTGCACACACTACCAATTCAAGAAGCTTCCATTTGGTATAACAGCCCCTCGAGTTTTCGCCAAGGTTCTAGCAATTGTGTCAGCCCTCTTACGCAGGCAATCCATTCCATGTACCCTTATCTAGACGACTAGCTCATAACAAGACACAATCAACCTTCTGTTTCAGTTGAGAGTTTCGATCAGCGAGAAAGTCAAGTCTCATAACCAGTCAGATAAAAAGGTTCTTGGGCGCAGTGATTCAAACAGTAGATGCTTTAGTCTTGCGGTCCAACGAGAGGTACAAAACATGTGGATGTAAATTCCTTTTTATGTAGCCGGTTGTCAGATAACTGTTTGAAAGGTTATGCTCCTTCTTGAAATGAAAGCTTCCTGCAGATTTCTATGACTGGATATAAGTGCAGCTAGATCATAGGTATAAAATGGAAGTGTAAGCAGAGACATTCTATAAATGTTTATAAAGAAATGTTGATTCCCCCCCACTATCAGAATATTAATATATATATATTGTAAGGGTGCAGAAGTACCAGTCTGACACATAGGTGGCATATTTGTTGGCAAAGACTTTTATTAAAAATAAAGAAAAGGAAAACCTATCTAACCCTGTTTCTAAGAGGGGTTTCCCTACCGCAACAGAAAGACTACCATAACTGTAAAATGTCCACGATCCCGTGTCCAAACCTGTTTCTGTCCCTTACACGCTAAATCAACTAACGAAAACTCTGGTCTTTCTGATCCACAAGGAGGCTTCGCTGGTTCTTCCCAATGCTCAGGGGAAACGGGAGTCCCTTCCCCTGTTCTTCCTCCACTTCACGAATTTCCTACCAAGTCTGGTTCACTATCCTGCCAGACTTGACTGTACATGTTCCTCTTCCTGCCAGAAGATTTGTTTAAAAAAAAAAAAACACCAAGAAGCAAAGTTCACAAGTGCAGCACGAAGTCTGGTTTACTATCCTGCCAGACTTGACTATACCTCCTATTGTTCCAGAAAGCATGTCTTCTTTTATCTCTGAATTTGTATTCCTCTTACTTCTCTCACTTTTGTGTGGGTCTCAGACCACGTCTGGGATGGCTTGGGATCTCCCCAACTTGCTCTGTGCCTTTTCTCTCTCTCCTGTGGGTTCCTGCCCCCCTTCATGCTGTCACAGGGCTTCCCCGACTTGCCGAGGGCCTCAGCCCCATGTTTGCATGTTTCTTTAGACTGCCATGCGTGCTTGACCCTTCTATAATGTTTGTGCGGGGCTTCCCCAGTTTTCATATGGGTCCCAGACCCCTCTCTCGGGTTTATGATATGTCATGCTCAGGTCTGGTTCACTAACCTGCCAGACACTGTTTCTCAGATGTATGCTTTGTATATTTCCCAAGTACTGGCACGAGGAATATGGGGTTCTTTGTATCTCTCCAACTGCCTCCTTCATTCTTCATAATCACTACCACCCGCTACAGTAATCCAGTTACCTTTTGTGGCGTTACTGGCTTACTTGGGTGGCTTTGCAGGGCTGCCTCTTGCTGCTGTCGGCTTCCATGCACTTTCCTGCAGTCTCTGCCTCTCCCCACCGTGCTTCCAGGTTTGGTCCCTCTTGGCCTTCGTCTCCTGCTCCGACCGCATGGTCCGGCTCCTGTTTGCTCCTGGACCTCCGATTCTCCAGCCTGAATAGCTCAGAACACTGTTTGTGTTCAGCGATGCTTCAACAGTGTCCTCTGTTCTCCGTGGCGATCCTCCAGCCAGCTCTTGGTTCCTCCAGGGCGTATCTGCCTCAGCATGCAGTCCTCCTTCCTTTTTTATGATGGAGTTTTACTTTGTTTGACTGTACCGCGTTTGTTGGTTCCGCGGTGGGCCTTTTCCTCCTTGTCCAATCTTCTTTGCGTCACTCGTAACAAGCACTCCATCTGGGTAGATCTCACTCTTCCTCATTCAAGTATGGTCTGTGTAGAGGGGGTCTCCTACTCTATGAAAATATGTAGACTTGTGGGAAACTAAATATATATATGTGTATATATATATATATATATATATATATATATATATATATATATATAATCTCACGCTAGCATTAGGCTAGAAACTGCAGCAAGCGATCGAATGTCATGGCGGAAAAAAGGACCTCGACACGAGATTACCATGGGTACAATACACATCACACTACGGATATTATTACAGACACGCCCTGTCGACGACCCTTTTCGAATTTTGAGAAAATAAGTAATGCAATACTCTGCACTAACCACTAGATGTTGGCCTTTGCAAAGCATGCGACTCTAAGCAGATACAAGTATCAGAAAGACAATTAAGGTATGTAATATTTATCATATGTATATAGAGCGAGGGAGAGAAATGTTAGGTAATTTTTTCATATACCCTGAGTATTTTCACAAAACTCAAGCGTACATATGCAAAATACCATGTGCCTATCTCGATGTGTTTGTATGTAAACATGCACTTTATATACATCAAACACATGAAACAACATATACTCAGGGATCGAAATTGGGTTTGTATATGCAGGAACTAAAAGCAGCTCTTGGGTATCCAGCAATAAGCAGTGACCAGGAGAAACCATTGGGGAGCAAGGAGCTAGCACATAGTGTTCACCAAATGTAACTTTCACATACAGTGAGAAAATTATCATTATTTATGATCCCCTATGTTTTAAACTTTGTAAACATGTATCCTAAAGTTTATTTATAATTGTCCCAAATAAAATACATTCACATAGTAGCTCCTTGTAATGGTTGGTGCCAAGCTAACCAGGCTCTTCTTGGCTACAAGCAGGAGCTAAATGACCCACAATCCCTCACGCGTCGAGGTCCCTCTGTTTGTATTTTTCTGCCCTGAGGGAGCCTTCTAGACGTGAGTGAGTACAGAAAAGCGAGAAATATAGAAAAAGGATGTCTATGTTCCTTCCATCCAAGCGGGGAGGAAGGGTGGGCGCATGTGAATCTAAGCAGATACAACCATCAGAAATGCTTTTACGGTAAGTAATGCATTGTCTTCTGATGTTTGTTAATCTGCTTAGAATCACATGCTGTGCATAGACTAGCGAGCGGTACCCGGAGTTGGCGGTGGGTTATGAGAAGGAACAGTAGAGAAAAGATGTCTTAATACTGCCTGTCCCACCTGGGAGTCAGATCTAGAGTGTGCATCTAGACAGTAGTGTTTTGTAAAGGTGTGCACAGAACTCCAGGTAGCCGCTTTGCAGATGGACTCAAGGGGAACATTTGCAATGAATGCTATGGACGCCCCCGTGCCTCGAGTAGAATGTGCTCTTGGCCTAAAGGGCAGTTCTCTCTTAGCAAGAATATAGCAGAGAGTGATGCATTGAACAATCCATCTAGAAATAGTGGACTTTGAAACTGCATCCCCTTCTCTTCCTGCTGCCACCGAGACGAAGAACTGATTAGTCTTCCTCAGTGGTCTGGTTCTTTCCATGTAGAACATGACCGCCCTGCGGACATCTAGTGTGTGCAGAGTCCTTTCTCCCAAGTTGGAAGGATTTTGAAAGAACGCTGGTAGTTCTATAGACTGGTTTACGTGGAATTTTGAGATGAATTTCGGAGCAAACCTTGGGTGAGTGCGTAGAACCACTTTATCTTTGTGAACTGTAACAAAGGGGTCTAGAACAGAAAGAGCCTGTAGTTCACTTACTCTCCTGATGGAGGTGATAGCTATTAGAAAAGCAGTCTTAAGAGTGAGGTGTTTAAGAGATGCTTTGTGCATGTGTTCAAATGGTGAGCCCATGAGTCTGGTAAGTACCACGTTAAGGTCCCATCCGGGAGCTGGGTCAGCTATCGGGGGGTGTATTCTCTTTACTCCCTCCATGAAGGCCTTTATAACAGGGATCTTCCACCACGACACTTTGAGTTGGGAAGTGGTGTATGCAGAAAGTGCCGCTAGGTGGACTTTAATGGAATTGAACACTAGACCTGAATCCAATAAATGGGTCAGGTATAGAATAATATGTGTGGGAGAGCAGTCAATTGGGTTGATGCTGTTTCCTCTGCACCAAATGACAAATCTCTTCCATTTGCTAGAATAGCAGTGGCGAGTGTTCGGTTTTCTGGCTTCCCTGAGGATGTCCATGCATCTCTGTGGGAGCTGTAGATGTCCAAATTCTATGATCTCAGGAGCCAGGCTGCTAACTTCATGTTCTGGGGGCATGGATGCAGAGTCCTGCCCCTGTCTTGTGACAGCATGTTGTACGGGCAGGGGAGTTTCACTGGGGGAGATAGAGACATCTCCATCAAGTGAGCGAACCATGGCTGTCGAGCCCACATTGGGGCCACCAGTATCATGGTTACTTGTTCCTGGTGCATCTTGTGCACTACCTTGTTGAGAAGGGGAGTCGGGGGAAAAACGTAAACAAATCTCCCTGACCATTGAATCGACAGACCGTTCCCCTTGGATTGGTTCTGGGGGTACCTGGAGGCGTAACTTTGGCATTGTGAGTTCTCCAGGGTTGCGAACAGGTCTATTTCTGGGAACCCCCATTGCGTGAAGACGTCGAAGACGATGTCTTCGTGCAGTCGCCATTCGTACTCTTCGGGCAGGGGGAAATCTCTGCTGAGTTTGTCTGCCAGCAGATTGAGTTCCCCTGGTACGTGTTGTGACAGAAGGAACATATTCTGTTTGAGAGCCCACTTCCATATGTTTTGGGCCAGTTTGGACAGTCCTGGAGAGTGGGTTCCCCCCTGCTTGTTGATGTAATACATGGCTGTGGTGCTGTCTGTAAGGACCATCACTGTCCTGCCTTGTAGGTGTTCCTTGAAGGCTTTTAGCGCCTTGAACACCGCTAGTAGCTCCAGAAGATTGATGTGTTTGGATGCTACGTTCGGAGTCCACTCTCCGTGAGCAGTTTGATGGGATAGGTGAGCCCCCCATCCTGTGAAGGATGCGTCTGTGGTTAGAGTGGCTTCCGCCGCGGGTGTGGCAAAGGGTTTTCCTTTCTCTAGGTTTTCTTTTGTCCACCACCGTAGCGAGAGAACTAAGGCCTGCGAGACCACCACTAGGTCGTCCCATAGTCCGCTGGCCTGACACCACTGGCTGTTGAGCCACTCTTGCATAGGGCGCAGGCGCGCTTGAGGTACCAAATAAATACACGACGCCATCATGCCTATCAAGCGCATTGCTTTGCGTACCGTCACCTCTCGACCAGGCACATATTGAGGGATCTGAAACAGCATGTTTTGGACCCTCTCTTTGGAGGGGAAGACGAGGCCGTCCTTTGTTTGAATTAGAGCCCGTAGGAATTGTTTGATTTGGCTGGGGTCTAGGCTGGACTTCTTTTCGTTGTTGGAGAAGCCCAACTGGAACAAAAGGTCTACAGTCTTTTGGGTATTGGAGAAGCATGTTTCGTAAGAATCCCCTTTTATGAGCCAGTCGTCGAGGTAAGGGTAAACTGGGAATGACAACCTGCGTAGGTGGGCCGCTGCCACTGCCAGTACCTTCGTGAATACCCTCGGTGCTGATGCTATGTCGAAGGGTAGCACTCTGAACTGGTAGTGTTTGCCCTCTATCATGATCCGGAGGTATTTTCTGTGCGCTGGCAACATTAAAATATGAAAGTATGCATCTTTCATGTCCAATGTTGTCATGTAATCTCCCTGTGATAGAAGTGGGATCACTTCCTGTAGGGTCACCATACGAAACTTTTGGGGTTTGATGAACTTGTTCGCTGGGCGCAGATCTAATACAGGGCGCATGGTTAGATCCTTTTTGGGTACAAGGAAGTACACTGAATAAATACCTTCCGTTACCTGAGATAGAGGCACGACCTCTATGGCTCCTTTTTCCAGCAGTTGTTGTACTTCTTGTAGAAGGATGGCAAGATGTTCTGGTGACATGCGTCGTCCCCTCGGGGGTTTGTATGTTGGGGAACTGTTGAATTCGATGCAGTATCCGTGGGCTACGGTGGAAAGTACCCAGCGGTCTGACGTTATACCCTCCCATGCTGGCAGAAAGGATGTTATCCGGCCCCCGACCGGTGTTGCATGGGATGGTACGCGAATCTTCGCGTCACTTGGTGTTGTTAGGGGCTTGGGAACCTCTGGGGGTGGACCCTCGCCCTCTTCCTTTGCCCCGGCGCTGTCCTCTTTGGCTGTACTGGCCACTATTGGTCTGGAAATTGGTGGCAGGGTACTGTTGCTGCTGGTTTTGTTGTTGGCGTTGGCCACGAAAAAAGCGTTTGTTGCCATAGCCGCGCCTGGTAGAGGGTTTAGAGATTTGGTCAAGAGTTTTGATAGTATCGAACTCTTTTTTAGCCATCTCTAGAGCCTCATCCACCGCTTTCCCGAAGAGGTTTGAGTCTTCAACAGGTTTATTTATTAAAGACGCCTGTGTCTCCGGTTTGAACCCTGAGTTGCGCAGCCATACGTGTCGTTTTAGGAGTATTCCCTGAACTAGGGAACGTCCCGCAGTTTCTGCCGCATCCAGAGAGCTCTTTACAATACTCTGGTTGACCTGGGTTCCTTCGTCAATAGTTGAAAGCAGGCGTGTACGTAATGGTTCCGGCGCTTCTTCGGCGTCTTTGCGCAGTTTGACCCACTGCGCGTCCGCATAGCTAGCGAGCAAAGAATTGTTGTTGGCAATTCTTGCCGAAAAGGCGGCCGAGGAAGTAACTCTTTTTGCAAGGGCGTATAACCGCTTGCCCTCCTTGTCAGGTGGTGCCTCACTGGTGGAAAAGTGGTACCCCTGCCCTCTTTCTTGTGTTGGTTACTACCAGGGAATCCGGAATGGAATGTCCCCTGATGTATAGCGGGTCTGAGGGTGAAGGAGTGAAATGTTTTTCAATTCTAGGATTGACCCCTCTGATTAGTGCGGGTGTGGACAGCGAAGGGATGATTCTTCTCTTCACCGAAGCGAGGAGGGGAATTGTCTGACTGACCGGGGGTTTCTCCTTAATTACCCTTTCTACAAAGTCTAATTCAGGGGAGAGCTCCCCAGTGTCCAGTTCGAAGTGTGCTGCTGCTCTGCGCAACAGAGCATTAAATGTGGGTTGATCGTCAATGGGAGACGTGTTTCTAACAGGTGAATTGTCAGGAGGATTTAGGTTCAGGACATCAGTGTCGGAATATATTGATGGGGATCGCCAGGGGTGAGAAGGTCCTTCTTCTGGATTTTCTCCGAAGCCTTCTCCTACCAAGTCTGGGCTGTCTTCCAGACCTTCCTCCTGGTTCCGTCCCTCTTCCTCGTCCATAAAATCATCCTCTTCCTCAAAATAATGTTCTTCTCCAGTGAGGTCATACACACTATGGAAGTCTGAGGCTGTGTCCTGGTGGGGATTGACTAATCTTGGAATTTTGGCCCTGGGGTCCTCCTGAGGCCCTTCTCTTATTCTCTTTGGAGTGGGAGGGTTTTGGGCATTCATAAACCTCTCCATTCTCTCCATGCAGAGATGGAGCCTTTCCATGGTTTCATGGGGTACCCCTGAGCGGTCTAGCGGGGGAAAATTGGTGTCTTGTAGCTGAAAACGGCTCGACCTCTCCCACAACGTCGAGGAAAGTGTCCCGTCGCCCTCCGAAAAGCCTTCAGATGTGCTGGGAATCCCTTTGACTGAAGGAGATCGTCCCTGTGTTTTCGGCGTGTCTACCACGATCCTCGCCAAGCTCTCAGCGACTCGTTTGTCAGCGGAGAGCTGTGGTTTCGACGTTATGGGTGTCGAACGCTCTACGGCGGCATGCGCTTTCTGCTGATGCGCTCCGGCCGATGATTTGGGGGCGGCGCCCTTATTTGCCGAAAGCCCAGTCGCTGGTCGCGGCTGCGGTTGCGAGAGGGGCTTCGAACCCGAACGGTCCGAGGAGGCCGCCGGTGAAACCTGCGTCTCCTTGGGCGCTGATGCTCTCTTTGCCTTCGGCAAAGAAGAGCCATGGGTTGTGTGCTTATGTGTGGTCTTGTGTGCGTCAATGTCGCCGGGGTGTTCATCCCCATAAGCAGGGCGTGAGCCGAGCCCGTCGGGGCCGGGGACAGACGACGAAGCGCGTGTGCGCTCTCTAGGGGGGTTTTCGACTTCCGTAGCAGAGGTCGTGGTATCACATTCCTCGTCACTGTCGGAGGTAGCGACGGTGGGTGGAGCGTCGGCCTTCGACATAGCGTAGGCCGCCCACCTCTCGACCCTACGGTCTTTTAGAGTCTTCGGCTTAAGAAGCCGACAAGCCGTGCAACCTTCCTCCTTGTGATCGAGGGGCAAGCAGCGGTTACACCATGAATGCTTGTCCTTCCAAGTAAACTTGCCCTTGCAAAGCGAGCAAAACCTAAAGGGTGTCCTCTCCATAGCCGAGGCAATAAAACGTGATAACCACCCCAAGGGAAAGGAAGGGGAAAAGGAAAGGCATTCTCAGAAAAGAACTAGAGATGTCCCACGACCCCCACTCTCCCTACTGTATTTGGCCTGCGAGGCCAGGCCACGTGTTCGGCAACGCCGAAGGATCTCCTCCGCTCGTCCCCTCCGTCGAAGATCTTGCTCGGCGGAGACAGCTTCACAACAGCGTCGAGGGGGGGATCGATATGTTCTATATTAATATAGGAAAACGACCAAAGGTCGAGAAGATGAAATCTGCAATGTCTCTCGAGGAGCTCCGCGTAAAGGCGACCAGTAGCTGGGCGGAAAAAAACAATCTGAGGGACCTCGACGCGTGAGGGATTGTGGGTACAACACACGTCACTATAGGGATAGTGTTACAGACACGCCTTGTCGACGTCCCCTTTTCGACTACGAAAAACAAAATGCAATACTCCGCAGTGACCACTGGATGTCGGACCTATGCACAGCATGTGAATCTAAGCAGATACAACCATCAGAAATGCTTTTACGGTAAGTAATGCATTGTCTTATAATTGCAGTATACAAATACATGCAACATGTTCAATGGGAAAATGTCATTGTACACACATGTAACCGCGTATAGTGTGTTGTTCTTCTATCAAACGTTTGCAACAGTATTTAATTTAAAATTAATTTTAATTGTAAAGTGGGAAAATGTCATTGTATATGCATTTTCAACACACTTGTACATGCAGAGTAGAGCAATTTATTCATATAGCATGTGTATTAAAAGAAGCAACAAATGTGCAAGTTGAAAAGACAGTTGATGTGTAAACATGGCCATAAAATGCATAAATTTTAACGAACACAATTAGCAACGTACAGAAGTTCTCGGTTTCTTTATTTTTTTAAATCACTTGAATCTAAAAGAAATGAAAAAGGTCTTAGCGTGTAACATACAGCAAAATACATACATAATTAACAATAACACTGTATAATTTAACAGTAACTTTTTCCTTTAACCAAAAAAAGACATGTATGCAAAGAGCAAAAGCGTTACATAAATATTACTTGCAGTTTTGGACCTGTACATTACATTTGCATGAACAAAATTTAAATCTATATGTAGCCCAAACAGTGTGGAGTAACTTCACAACAACCAAACATAAGAATAACCTGCTAGGGGAAAAGGCTTGGTGCACCCTTTTTCGAGAAGAACAAGAGCTTTTATTTTGTATAAAAAGAAAATGGCGACACAGTATTTTAAGTCTACTGCCACAGAGGTCTTTGTCTTCATCAAAGCGAACAGCATGTTATAACCGTAGAAATTGTCATTTGTGTTGTGGTTGATGAGCAAGACGACACGGAGTAACACAGGTTCGATCCCTGGGTCTGCGCTTAGAAACCTCTGGGTATTAAGCGCGTTATAAATATCATATCATAGCATATACAGTGCTGACCCCACCCTCATTGGCTACCACCTATTTACATGCAAATATTCACATATATATACCCTTTTCCCATTGGCTGCATCCTCTTCTCCCACCTTGGATCACTTTAAAATGATTGGTTAGGCTTTGAAATGCACCACCCTGTCTTAAGGTCTGACCACGTGATGTGCACCTGGCCATCATCATGTGCTCAGAAGATAACTTTGAGGTCAGGCTGGTCCTTGCAAACAAAGCAACTCTTTTCTCATCCCAGACACGCAGACACCCCATCATGCCTACCCGCTGCAATCTTTTTAAATGTTGACATCACCTTTTGCTTTCCCTTGTTCAAATCATAGACTTTATTATTCTCTGTCCCCCCCCCCCCCCCCTTATCGGCTACTCCTCCCGAGGGGTAGGCCTGGAGTTCCTACATGTCCCACTAATCCATCTAATTCATGAAGGATTTAGCAGTTTTTATACCTGGGCGTCTGGAAGTTCAAATTGGTTGACCATTATCCTGGGGGGGTGCTGTTGTCCTAAATCTCAGCTCGTGTTTTGGCAGCTCAGGACCTCTGCCCTGGCTCCCATGTGTATGGCCTTCTCACTCGGCCGCAGCCCTACTTCCATTTGGCTGCTCGCATTCCTGCCTAATTGTACAAAGATCTAACTGGATACATTTGTATGTATGTGTGTGTACGTGCGTGTTCCCTGCCGTGCCTGGGAGTTGGGATGTAATGATCAAGTGAGAGAAGGGGCCTCATTGTTTTTTGTGTTTCCAGCACGACCTGCGAGGATTCAGGCTTACTCTTGAGTACAGTATTAGTTCACACAATATGAAAATTGGTATAATGTTTACAAGCGTATTATACAATACATATGTATACATTTTCTTAAGTGGGCTTGAAATGTGAACAATGAATGCTTGAGCATCAAAATAATAAATCCTATGAATCATGCAAATCTTACCAAATAAATAGCAGTGTTTTATATACTCAAATATTTCAACTTAGATTTACATTAATAAATTAACAATTTGGGTACTATTGTAGTTGTGTGTTATTATAAAAAGATTACCTTGTGTGCTTTTCCAAATGTATCTTTTTATATTATGTTTTAATAGGCAAAAGAAATCCATTTTAAAATACTACAATGTCCATTGTTTAAAACAGCTGTATTGTTGTGTACAGCCTATAATTTGGTTAGTGAGTGTGTCAATCAGACCAGGATAGACTTGGATAGCTTTGTGCGGAAATTACACCTCAAAACATTCTTTGCCACTAAATCCTATAAGAAAAAACCCAAACTGACATTGGACGGTTGAACGGTAATCACAATTGATATGATATGATAAGGCATTTGTAACGCGGCTCTACACAAGTGTTTCAATGCGCGGCGAGGCAGGGGGGAAGCAAGGGGAGACAGACAACGATCTTACTAGGCCAGGTGTCATTCAGATCGCGCAAGTGCAAGGGTAGAGGGGAAGGGAAAAGTGCATGGGGGAAAGGGAGAGGGGAAAGTGCAGTACAGGGTTATTAGCATACAGCATACAGGATAAATAACAAGGGCCAGCTGGTGGCAAGTGCGAGGTAAGTGCAGACAAGTGCTGGGAAGGGGGGCTGTATGGATACAGACACAGTCCCGTAGTGCAGGGGTTGCCGTGGAGGCAGTGCAGGGGAGAGTGGCTGGGCCGAGAACGGTGAATGGCCCAGTTGCAGATTCAGTGCAGTTTCAGTAGTATTAGCAAGGGAGAGGGGGAGAGAAAGCAGAGGCAAAGAGGAAGGTTCTCCTCAAGTTTCAGGGAGGCAGGAAGGCTGTTCCAGAGGGAGGCCCCTGCAGTGGAAAGAGATCTGCCCCCAACTCGTTGTTTGGAGAAGCGGCTGACCCTGAGGGAGTTGGAGGCGGATGAGCGAAGAGCTCGAGAAGGAAGATATTTAGGAAGAGAGAGTTGAAGGTATTTTGGCCCAAGGCCCCAGACGGCCTTGTGGACAATGCAGAGGGTTTTGAACTTGATCCTTGCAGTCACTAGGAGCCAGTGTAGTGATTTCAGTCCTGGAGAGATACGGTCCCTGGGCTTGAGGCCAAGGACAAGTCTTGCAGTCCTGTTCTGGATGAGTTGCAAAGGGCGGAGAGTAGAGGCGGGCAGATTTAGATAGAGGCTGTTACAGTAGTCCAGTTTAGAGAGAACCAGGGCTCTAGAGACAGTGAGCTTCTGGGGGAAGGAGAGGAAAGGAAGGATACCTCTGAGGAGGTGTAGCTGGTAGTGTGACTTCTTAGATACGTCGGATAAGTGAGGAGAGAAGGAGAGTGTGGAGTCGAAGATGACCCCAAGGTTTTTTGCCTTGCATGTAGGAGCAGGAAGAGGGCCCAGAGAGGTCGGCCAGAGAGCAGCAGGGAAGGAGGGAGTGGGAGTGCCGAATGCAGAAATGCACACCTTGACAACACTTGCCAGTCTAGAAAGGGAAAGTCACATGGAAGCTTGTGAAGATCCCGTAGACCTTGATCGGTTAGGAATACGTACAGACTGTCCCTCTACGAGCAAATTAAAGTGCAAATCTAAATTTAACCCCCAGAGTGCCCAAAACTACCATATTGAGGCCTTCTCTAATGTAGTCATCGACGATTTGAAAAATGTAAAAAGACGAAGTTACAACCTAAAAGCAATCTGTCCAATAAACAGAAAAAGGTCTTGGCGGATCTGGCAATTTGCATAAATACATTATTAAACCAGCTGACAAGGACTGTAACATTGTCATAATGCATAAAAGTGACTACATCAAAGAGGCATACAAACAACTCAATGTTAACTGTAATGAAAGATTAACTACCAACCCAATTAAGGAATTGGAGAGAAAGGTGTGGGCCTTTTTGGCGAGGTGACAGAATGCAGGCATCTTAGAAGAAGAGATGGTCAAATTTGTATTCACGAAACATTCTACCATTCCAACCATCTACTTCCTCCCCAAGGTCCACAAGAGCCCCACTAAACCACCAGGGAGACCTATCGTGACCCTCTGTGGTTCCCTCCTCGAAAATATGTCAAAATTTGTAGACAAAGTACTTTGCACTTTTATACCTACATTATCATCACATGTAAGGGATACTACTGACTTTCTATCCAAAATAGACGATCTCCTATGAGAACCTACATATATAGTGGCGACCATGGATGTAGTATCCCTGTATACGTCTATCCAACACATTGACGGTATACAGGCATGCAAATTCTTCCTCAACACTCTTTCTCTCAACTATTTACAACATTCTAAAATGATTCTCGAAATAAATCTTTACTTGCAGAACAACATCTTCCTTTTCAACAATGAAGTTTTCTGACAAACCCAGGGCACTGGCATGGGCACCACATTTGCGCCAGCATACGCCAACTTGATGATGGGCCATTGGGAAAAGTTTACGGTATGGTCAGAAGAAAATGAAGTACATACCGACAACATCATATTGTGGCTACACTACATAGATGACTTGTTTGTTATTTGGGATGGCACTACAAATTCATGGTGTGCATTCATGAAGTTATTAAACATCAATAACTATAATCTCAAGTTGGGTGTCGTGGCCAGCAGCCATGTGAGGAAGGTTTCCGCCCTCTGGTCTCCTGCAGATCCGACCGAGAAATACCCTGTTACTTGGGGTTAAAGCAGCCTAAATAATGCTAAAAGCAGGAGCATAGCTGTAGCATAATCAGGAGAAGCTGCGGGTCAAAGGCTAAGCTGTGGCGTACTGCCTGGGGGGCAGCATCATCAAAAAGCGTTACTCCGGATGATTCAGTGGAGACAAAAGGAAAATGGCGGCCGGGAGAACGTAAAGACGAGATTGCCGAAGAATACAGCCGAGTCTGCCCTGACGTGCCAGTAGCAGGGACGGAATGCAAGCGGTTGCGGATGCCCAGCTGGGCATAATTGGATGCTGGGGATAACCTATACAGAAATCGCGGCGTGAAGGAACTCGCCGGTTGCTGGTATCCAAAGCTGTTGGGCTGCGCATAAGTGGAAGCCTGAGGCGGCAGTCAGAAAGTGATTACGCCAGTGTCTCATCCAATACTGTGGCCGTGGAAGGAGATGAGCGGAGCTCCCCAGACAAGCGGTAACAGGCTGTCTGGTGAGCGAAGAGCATACGGCCCCAAGCACACTGCTGACAGGGACCGCGACTGTGAGAACCTCCGGAGGGAGCAGGCGGAGCTGGGAAGCCTGAAGACTTGAGGAGGCAGCGCGGAACGCAGAGGAGCACCAAACCAGAGGTAAGGAGTGGGGGGGGGGCTGAACGTAGGATACAGCGCTCCGCCAATACCCCTCGGCACCACCCCCACTCCTAGAACCAATAAAGAAGCGAGGCACCTGTAACGCTCGCATGCAAGGTGCTGGACAACACGCACCTGAAGGGGAGTGAAGAAGCCCCAAGGCAGACGTGCCTGCTGAACGCAGGCCCCAAGAAAGGAGGGTGCAGCAGGTCACAGCAAGACATTGAGGGGCCAGATTCACAAGCCCATCATAAGGCTTCTGTTTAAGGGTGTGTAAAGCACCCCCAGCTGGTAAAACGACAACAATGATGGAAGAGGACACATAAAGCAGGGACATCATTCGTCCTGCACTGATAGTCCCCTTGGTGGAGTGACTTGGCCCCAAAACACGACAGTGTACTGGGCTGACGGGAAGCACGGACCCAACAGTAACGAGGCATGCCCCAGGTGAAGGAACATTGGTGAGCATAGAATGAGCCATCTGGGCAATAGAAGCAAGCCTATACTAAAGGAGAGGCAGCAGTGAGAGGCATATTAAACAAAATCCCTAAGAGGCACGTGGAGACAGACCCTGAGCGCACTGTGGGGGATCCTAACAAGGAAAACTGAAACTAGACACCAGATTGCCAAGACACTGCAAGGCTACAACGATAACGTGCCTGCAAGAGTAGTGTGGGCAAGTCACTCAAAGATCTGATCACTTGAAATAGTCACGCAGACTCCAACACAGCGCAGGCATGCGGCTGACATTGCGAGACAAAAACGAGGGATGGCGTCCAAGAATACCAAGAACAAAAATAAACAGGGCACATTAGATATCTTTGCAAAGAGCCCACCCGGTCAGCAAGAAGCAGCCAAAGGGGACAAGAGACAAGTACAGACAGCTGTCCCGAATAAAATGGGGGACGAAGGGAAACGACGAATCCTAGAAGCCATTTCAATCCTGCAAAACACATTGAAGGCGGTGCATATTGATGTGGGTCTGTTGAGACAAGATGTCCGGGCTATTGCTAAACGCACTATGAAATTGAAGGAGCAGGTTAAGGATAACACTGAGGCAAAGATGCAAGCAGCCAGGGACATCGACATCCTGCAACAGAGGGTCATACTGCTGGAAGACGGAGCTGAGGAGGCAGAAGGGCGAGCACGAAGAAACAACGGAGGGAGCGGAAGGGTCTGACCAACCGCTTACATCGAGAATAGGTTGCTTCAAAAGATAGGAGCTGGTGAACTCACGCAGGGGTTCACGATCGAAAGAGCGCACTGCTCACTTGTCAAGCGACCGCCACCGGGAGCCCAGCACGTAGGACCAAATGTTGCATTAGACTCTTACTGATGCTTGCAATGGAATGGAGGCCGCACTGAACTCTAATAGCCTATACTAATGGCAGGCACGGTTAAGATAAAAACGTTTTGCAACAACAGTACCCAAGGAAAGTGATTGAAAGATCATGTTTAAAAGTACAAGACATGAACAGACAAATTATTGACAATCCCGAGATCCGACTCAGGGTGTGAACAAGAAGTAAATACTACTAGGTTGAGTCTAACATTTGGAAGCCATTCCCAAACCATAAAACGAATTATAAACAAATACTGGAAAGTATTAACCCCTTAATTGCCAAGGACGAGATAGCTTGTCCTTGGCACTTAAGGGGTTAATGAAGGAGAACATGTTAGAAGGCATTGAATGCTGAAATACCGATATCACCAAAAAAGGCCTTGGCACTGGGGGGAAACCCATGGCAGTTTAAAGGCTGATCAAGATCTAGGCATGATGTGAAATGACCGCCCCAATATCACCTTTCGAAAGAGTACTTCTTTTAAGGATACAGTGGTGAACAGTTATATGGTTCCTGAAACAACTGTGGAGAGCTCTAACTGGCCTTCTACAGGGGGAGATGGCTTTTTCAAGTGTACTAAATGTAAAATCTGTAAATATGCCCAGAATTGTAACCGCTATATCCATCCAATTCTAAGACATTTCGTTCACATCAAGGGTAAAATTCCATGTGAATCAGAATTGGTGGTCTACGTCTTGACCTGCCCATGCCTCAAGTGGTATGTTGGAAGTACAAAATGCAAATTCAAGGTGCGTATTTCACAACATGTGAAAGCCATTATTAAAAAGGACTGTGCCTATCCTATGGCTAAACATTTTTTGGAATTCCATGAGGGAGATCCTAGAGGTTTGACATTTTTTGGTATATACAAAGTAATTGTTGGCCCCAGAGGTGGAGATACAGAACGATTACTTCGACAGGAAAAACAAGATTTATCATAGACTTTGAGAGTAAGAATCCTGTCGGCCATAATGTGGATGAAGAATTATATACATTCTTGGGGGGTATAAAACTCTACCAATATATAAAAGGACTTGTGAATCTCACAGCGTTGGTAGATGAGATGTAGCATATCATGAAATACAATATCATGAATTTCCAAATACCCTGGAGGGTCTAAGTGTTTCTTATTCCTCATTCCAACTCTGAGAAGAACTATAGTGATTACCTATTCTCTTTTTTTTTTTTGCTGTCTTCCTTTTCCTTTCTTCTTTTCTTCCTTTTAATTACAACACTGAGATCATTTGCATTTTGCATATATTAATTAATTACTAACGCATGTTGGTAGGGAAATATTGCAGCAATCTTTATTCCACAGACAACATTGAGAGATCCTATACGTTGTCCTTTTCTTCTGGCCATCAATTGGGACTTAAAAACTGTACTGGCTTTGATACTTGTGCCATATTAATTCTTGGCCATATTAATTCTTGGCATGATGTACTCTATAGTTCTTATGCAGCGACAAACTTGTCATAGCTAAGAATGGTTACATTGGGTATATACCTTTTTTATATGAATTTATTATGTACCTTATTGTTCCAATGGAGGGACAACTGTGTCATGGCGGAAAATGGGGACATGAGAGCACTGTGAGCGATAATCATGATTGTGTGTGGCCAGTCAGTCTAGTCCTCATTTCTTTAATCGAGAGGGACTGCTAAAACATATTGCCTTTGATATCTGTCACATGGTAACTTGTGTTGGGCTAATTGCAATTTCGTGCAAGTAATTCAGATATTCATATAAGAACAACTTGCTCCAATGCCCATCTGATACACTAAGCACGTGGCACTTTATTGAACATAATTCCATAGTATGTATTTTATGCTTTACCAACAATGGATAAAATATATCAAGAAGGTATCATATACATGGCTGAATTAGCAATATAGGGTAGAATTGTTTACATATTCTCATAGGAATGCACTATGCACTTCATTTATTTTATGCAGTGACAATTATGTCATTGCAATGAGCCATGAAAAGTGATATGAGATTACGATGAGCGGAAATGATGTAACATGTGGTAGAATTTGCAATATAGGGTCGAATTGTTTACACACGTTCATAGGAATGCACAATGCACTTTATTGATCTTTTTTTATCGTGACAATTATGTCATAGAAATGAGCCATGTTAAGTGATGAAATCGTTACCAGTAGCAATTATGATTGAATTAAGATGCATCTTAGCTCACAGACCTCACTGTTACTCCAATAGACTTGTATGTTACGCTCACCTGGTTCCCACGGGGGTGTCGACCGGAACTGGGCCGCTGTTGTTTCCACCAGCGTGACGTGTAGCACCGAGATGACTGACTGGACTGGCCCGCTCAGCCTAGTTCGTCTGGCTCGCAAGAATATTCTTCTGCAAAGGAGAAGGGGAATTAACCACCCGTGGAATTGAGTGTCAACCCACCTTCCCCACTCCCGTTGTCTTCCCACAGATCACTCTTGATGTCCCCCTCCTTAGTCTCACCTGATGGTTTGGAAGGATGAGCTCTCCATCCTGCGTCGACCGCAGGGGCGCATTGATGACCAGTTACTTCACTGGCGTAGAGGAATTGGTGAGTTCCAGTATTGACTCTAAAGTCCAATTGTTCATAAGAGTTCAAATGTCTGATCTTCACTCTGTCCGATTCCTTGCAGGTTGCCGAGTAATCCACTCGAAGATTTCCAAATGGCAATTGGTAAGATTCAGGTAAGTCTATTGTGGTTTTCCCCTTATGGGCCGGGGTTTGGCGATGAAGCAGAGTTGACTGCGCCGACCCAATATGAGGTGAGTACCCCCCGTGGTAAATCAGGTAAATCCTTGGGGGTAGCTTGTATAGCCTTAGAGAGTCCCCTTGCTCACCTTGCTGTTTTTGTCTCCTTAGGTGTCGGGGGCGGCCACGAGATGGAGAGAGCGTGATGGAATGCTGAAGTACCGCCAAGCAGGTGAGTTCAGCGCGGCGCCGTAGGAATGCGAAGCAATGCTTCAAAGACTTCTGTCTTTCAGCTCCGTGGCGAGATGGATCAGGATTCAGGTAAGGATTAAAGTTAAAACTCCAGTTCTAACCTTTATCCTTCTTTTCTTCTTGTTTCAGGAGTCCCAGGACTGAAGCGGGCGTGGCTGAAGACTGGAGCTGCTGAAAACACGGTGAGTGTTACGCTGCAGCAAGCAGAATAACGCGAAGCACGTGTGGCTGTCCGGGCGTGGTTTAAATAGCCTTGGAAGAAGTTCCAGGTAAGTATTCTTCCACAGCCCCACCCAAGTAACAAAATAGTCCCTTCAGTAAAATGGTCCCTCCTAAGCCTCATTTGGCTTGAGTCTTCATGCAGCATGGTCTGTCTCAGGTGAGTATGCAGCATGGTCTGCTTCAGGTAAGTTATCAATAATGAGCCTGGCGCCCATGGCGCAAGGACTGACTTTATCTTTATGAGCCTGGCGCTTGACTGCACCCAAACAGCCCCTTACTCTGGCTTTTGGGCATGCTCCAAGTGGCATGATGCCTGTTTCCGGGGCTGCTGGGCCTGGTCTGGTCTTCCGGGGGCAGGCATCATGACATTGTAACCGTCATACCAATCATCTTACACAGTTATGTCATGCATTAGACATTCTATTCACTTATTATGATTAATATTTGTGAAAGTTTGAATGGTCTAGTGTGTTGCGACAACTAAAATAATGTATTTCAGATGTTTTGGGGAGCCCTAACCAACATGGCTGTGTAATGGATACAATGCAATTAAGTCACCTTCTGAGTGTTTTACCATTTGTGTGTTTCAAAGTACGTTCTCAGTAGGGTGGAGTTACTGTGATCAAGCCACTAGTCTGTGGCGAAACGCATTAGGCTGCCTGAGATTGTTTTAAACTGCAATATATTCAATAAAAGTTGTCAAATTGTCCAATCTTTGCAGTTTTTTGGCTGTTCTGTTCGTGGCGTCTTCAGGATTCAAGGGTCTGCCAAATGGGAGTGCTGCTCGCTGGAATGGCGTTTTTTCTGTCATTCAAATTTTGGATATATATATTATCTGGTGTATAATTTTTTTAAGTTGCAAAGCGTATGTACATTTTTATATACAAAAAAACTACAAAGCGTGTGTTGTGCGTAGGGACAGTAATGTAATCCATCTTTAAAATGTGCACATGTTTGCATAAAATGTGTTTTGTAAAAGCAGTAACAATATATGTTACTCTTGCACCGATTAGTGTATATATACTTACCTAAATGTGCACTTGCACTACATGTAAACTTGTATTCCAAAAATCGTTTTCCGTTCAATTTTTACCACAATTTACAAGTTCTCCTCTATTAATGTTATATATGAAATGGCTACTTAAATGTTTATATTTTTATTAAATGTATATTTGCAATGCGTACTACATGTAAATACAACAGAATACATATTGTATTCTGTCATATTGTTACTACAATTGTACAACTTCTCGTGTATTAATATTATAAAATGGTTTCTTAAATGTTTTATATTTTTATTTATTAAAAACGTATCTTTGCAATGCGTACTATATATAAATACAACAGGAAAATATATGTACGTAACAATAAATAGTGTGTATGCGGCAGACATTTATATACACATTACAAACTAATACAATTCATTTATATATGGACCTACTGCAATGCATGTACGTTTTTAGCAAATGTACATGTTGCAAAAAAAGCATTTACATTCCGGATTTAAAATATATACCCATTCTGCTAAATATTTGCAGTACTCGTTGTAGTTTAACACTGCATAAACCATTGCTTAATGAAGATACATATAGTAAAATTAAGTTCACATGAAAGGAATAATAAAAATATCAATGCAGTTGTGCATTGTAATGTTACAGAGCAGTTTTTAATTCTACATACGTAAATTGCAAGCAAAACAAACATGAATACTAATGCTCAGTAATATTTCAGCGTATATGTAAAAAAGTGTGCACGTGTGCTGTAGAGATTACAGAACAAATTGAAACCAGCTTTTTATGTATTTCATATTTGTATCTTATAGGAAAATATTTACACATTTTTTCATAGCTGTTCTTTTTTTGTATTTTCTTCAGACCAGTGTCTTTGTGACAATGGGTAAAAAACACAAACATTTCTACCAAATGTACACATAAACCACGAATAGAAAAAAGAAAATTTCATATAACGTAAGGCACTCAATATAGTACTGTAGATGTTGAAATCACAGGTAAATATGCTTCAAATACAACATCAGAAAGTAAAGAAATTAATATTAAAAATGTACATGTTATGAAAAACGGCACATATGTACCAAAAAAGTTTTGTTACGAAGTACACATGCAATACCAAACATCAACAGTACAAACACATTTGGTTTTTAGCAAAAAGAAGACAAATATTACTAGATTGAGGAAGAAGTCAATATTCACAAAGGCACGCGTAAATACGGTTCCATGTGATAATGTCACCACAAAAATATCCCCGAAAAATGGTCGTTTTTTGTGGCGACATTATTGCATGGAACATGCCCCTGTCGCCATATATATGGTCACCCAAATAATATCGCCACAACATTTTCCCGGCGATATTATTTACGGCGACCATATATGTGGCGATTTTATTACCTGATACCGTAAATACATGGCCCAAAAAATGTTTTAGAGTGTTGATGCGTATGTTAACAGTAATTTTATGGAAATGCACTTAGAAATGTTGTCAATTACAAACTTCAAGAATGTAAATGCTGCATGTTAGGTAAATGGACACATACTTCCTCTTCAGATTGTTACGCTGTAGCGTAAGATTTACACAGCAAACAATAATATACTGGATGCTTTCACCAACAAAGATGACTTTTGAATGTATAAACAAATAAATCATTATTTAATTGATGTGGAAAACAGTAACAAAAAAAACAAAAAAAAACAAAGTAACCTGGAAAAGGTATCATGGGAAGCAATGGACATGCACTAAAAAAATATTTGCAGTACAAGAATTGCATTTTAAATTTCTTTTTAGTTATTTATTTTCAAACGTTACACATGAAATAAAAGCAAACGGATCCAGCGATCAGTTCACAAATAACATTACATGCAACAAATTCAGAGAGAGGTTAAAATGGGGAAATTATATATACATATATTATATATACATATGGAATATCTGGCCAACCAAAGAGCTGTATACAGTAGTTAAGAGCATGTTTGAGGTTGCAGGAGGCCTTTAACAGATGCACAAAGACAGGAAAAATAAAGTAGATTAACAAGAGGGGCTTAACATAGTGATTACATGACATTTCTGTCGGTGCCCAGAAAATATTAGCTATGTGTGCATGCTATATTTTCCTGTATGCAGACCTCTCATGGGCATTGTGGCGAGTCAGAAGGAGGGCACAGACTCTGAGGCCATGATATGCTTTTGTTAGTTAAAATGAAATAGGCCAGTCTGCTGTCCTAACTTACTCTACCACTAAGACAACTTACTTGACGTCTTTCTCCTGAGGGTACTGCTAGTACCAGTCTCTAGCATGTAATTTGCAAATAGTCTCTTGTGACTTCTTGTATTGGTCTCTTTAATTACCCTAATGAGATGTTTCACTTTCTTTCTTCACCTTGGTTCCCTTTTAGGTCTTGCTTGGTTGGTTTAGGCTTTTGGTCATAAACCTGCAGGTATCCTTCTGAGGGAATAAAGTTTTCCTAAGTTTATATTCCTCAACGTAACCGCAGAACCAAAATGCCGCTCAAAGAGACGGTCTCTGCAGCTTCCTTTTATTCTTATCGCCTCATGGTCTGGCACAATGAAGTTAACCACCTGCTGTACTTCTGTTCTCTGCTAAGTCAGTTTCTGGTTGACCATGTTCGTCAAAATAGAGAGTGAAAGGTTGAACTTCATTAAAAATAGCCAGGCACAACTCAGGGTAGAGAGATATATTCATTTTAGGGATGTTGTGGGAAGGTATGATGCTGATGCTAATCAACTGGGTCACATGGTGGTAATACTGTCAGGGACACTCTTACGTGCACGATAAAACAAAGGACACCATGAGATATGTTCGCCACTATCGCAACTATGGCCGTCCTGACTTTTTTATAACATTTACCTGTAACCCCCGTTGGAAAGAAATCCTAGATGCCCTGCTGCCTGGCCAAAGCTCCACTGATCGCCATGACATTATAGCCAGGGTGTTCCATTTTAAAGTTAAGAAAATTATGGCTCTTTTAAATAAGGGTAAATTGTTTGGTGATGTTCGATTCTTCATGTTCTCTGTGGCGTGGCGGAAGAGGGGTCTGCCTCACGTACTCATTTTGCTATGGCTAGAGCAATGCGTTTCCCCTGACAAGATCGATGATGTTATCTGTGCTGAAATTCCTGACCCTAATAAAAACCCTCTCCTTTACGACATTGTAAAGTCCAACATGATAGATGGCCCCTGCGGAAGCGTAAACCACAATTCGCCTTGCATGAAAGAAAGCAGCAGTAGCGTGAGGTACCTAGGACCGCTTCTCAAGGACACTCGGACAGGAGATGACGGATACCCACAGTTTCGACGAAGGTCTCCATTTTACGGTGGCTTCATCATTTATATCAACAGTATGCAGTTAGACAACCACTGGGTTAGTACCTTTTTATAATCCTGTGTTTTCACTTGCTTTTAATGCACATATTAATATTGAGTACTGCAAATCCGTTCAATCTAATAAAACAAATGTGCACGTACGTGAACAAGGGAAACGACCAAGCATGTTTTGCCCTGACAAATTTGAAGTAAAGCTTTACGAAAGTGGTCGATACATTACTGAGGCGGCGGTGTGATGAATCTTGGGGTTCTCTATTCATGAGAGATACCCCACTATTTTACATCTCACTGTCCACCTGGAAAATAGTCAACTTGTGTATTTTAACTCAAATAACTTGGTTGATAGTCAACAACCCTCCTAAAACAACACTCCTTGCTTTCTTCAAACTATGCAAAACTGATAGCTTTGCAAAGACTCTCCTGTATTTTGAAGTCCCACTTACCAGTCAGCATGTCAGGCGCTCTGCTTGTTGTATGATGGCAAACCTTGAGCTACTACTACCATAGAGGATGCTGCTCTATGTGATTCTCCTCATAAATTGTGGGAGATCTTTTCAGTAATGTTGGTGTTTTGTCAACTCTACAAACCCTTGAGTCTTTTGGAGAAGTATAAAAATAGTCTCGCTGAGGACATCACATGGCAGATAGCGAGAGAGTTACAAGACCATGCGCTGCATGTGATGGACGTGGTGTATAACAGGAGCCGGTCAATGATCAAGGAGGTGGTATTAGCTTAGGGAGGGCAAGGGTTATCACAGTGTAGTCTGCCGCATCCGTCAAGGTCTGAAGCAGATTTGGGTAACAGACTATTTAAGGGAGACCAGCTATGATATGAACTCTTTAGCACAAGAAGTCTTGATTAACAAAGGTTCCTTGATCGATTAGCAGCTTACTGTTTATATGCAGGTCCTTAAGAGCATTGCACAGGAGCTCGTCAAGTGTTTTTCTTAGATGCTCCCAGTGGCACTGAGTAAACCTTTCTCATTTAACTGTTATTAGCGAAGGTAAGGAGTAACAGTGGGTTAGCCTTAGCTGCTGCATCATCTGGCATTATGTTGTAATATGTGTTCTGCTCCGTGTGGAATTCTACTGTAGTAGAATTCCACACTTTCTTCCTCTATGTGTTTACTTGTGTTTGGTGTTCCACATTCCATGTGGGGCAGTTGATGATTTATGGTGAAGAGGTGAGGCGTTGGCTGAGTACTGCTGGACTCAGGCTTGTTACCAATAAAGGATCTTCACTTACCTGCCCTGTGTCCTCTTTCCTACACTGGCGACGAGGGTAACCAGCCTACCGACCCACGCAGCCGCATCAGCCGTCCAGCGGTTGCCTGCCTTCCTCTGCCAACGCCAACCACATCTTCTGCATAGTTCCTTTGACGTGGGTGCAGAATTGTCTAGGCTCTATGGTCATGTTTGGGAGGAGTTGTCTGAGGGTCCGTGGGGTGTGGCCAGGGGTTTGAGGCTAGTTCCCCCGGATTCCTTTAGAGGGAATATCGTTGAATTGGCCCATGAGGGGCATTTGGGCAGGTCCATGACAAAGCGAAGACTTGGGGAGGACTATTGGTGGCCCAGGATGGATGCTGATGTGGAGCAAGTGGTGAAGGATTGTGCCGCCTGTTCGGCCAGTGACAAAAGCAAGGTTCTCACTCCCCAGCCTGTTTACCCGGTTGAAGTGCCTCGTGAGGTGTGGTCTAAGGTGGCTCTTGACATTATGGGGCCCATAGACTTGTTGGGGGGGAAGTTTGAGATTCATACTGGTGATGGTGGATTATACGTCCAGATGGGTTGAGGCCACGGCGTTGTCTACTGTCACCGCTGAAAAGATTGTGGAGTTCCTGACCGCAGTTTTTGACAGGGAAGTTGTGCCGGCGGGCATAATGACCGACATTGGCTCTCAATTCGTTTCGGACTACATGCAGAAATTTTTGGATGATCTTGGTATATGCCATCATAAAGTTGCATTGTATAATCCGCAGGCCAACGGGTTAGTAGAGCGCATGAATCACTTTGTGAAGGGTGCCATTCAGTTGGCTCTTGCCAATGGTCTCCCGTGGGCAAGAGTAGTGTCTGAGTCACTCAAGGCTTATAGGCTTACTCCATCTCTTGTCACAGGTCATTCTCCTTTCGAGTTGATGCGGGGGAGGAAACCTGGGTCCAAATTGAGGGTCCCGGCGCTGGGCGGAGGCATCCAATCACAGGTCGATATGCAGGGTGTGTTGGATCGCGTGCGTGGTAAGCAAGAACGTTTCTTGCAAGAGCAGCTGGCACGTAGGAAGCCCTTACCTGTGAAGATTGGTGATTTGGTGCAGATTAAGAATCCTAGATTTGTGGCCAAAGGTCACAGTAAATTTATGCAACCGCGTGTGGTCACCAGGTGTGGTCGTGGTTATGTTAAGCTTGACGATGGGTCCAGATGGAGTCTCAGGCGTGTGATGTTGGTGCCTAGGGACAAAGTGTCTTCGCTTGGTGGGTGTGAGTCTGTGGGGAACAGTGGTGATGCGATTGAAGGCCCGTTAGATGGTTCTTCAGCTGGCGAGACTAGCCCTAGCTGTGTTGCCTCGCACTCAGGCGGTATAAAGTCTCTGGATGTCCAAGATCATGTGGTGCGTCCAATTGAGTCAGCTACGGGCAGTGGAGTGTCTCTGGAAGTCCAGCATGATGAAGTATCTCCTATTCATGTGTCTGTTTCCGTTCCTGATGTCACTGATAATGCAGTGCATGAAGGCGAAGGGGGTTTGTCTATCACCCCTACCGAGGACTCTCTTGAAGGTAGTGTTCTTCCGGCCAGGGTGAGGAAGTTTCCTTCCAAGTTTAAGGATTATGTCTTTGGTGCCATAATTCTATAGCAATTCCTTGCACACTGTTTTGTGTTGTTTGGCACCATTCTTTTCCTTTAGTTTCTTCCTTATCTTTCTTCTCTTCATGGGTTTAGGTTTCCCTGTGTGTGTGTGTGTGTGTGTGCGTGTGTGTGTGGCTGGGTGTGTGTGTGTATGTATGTGTGTGGTGAGGGAATGGTGTGATGTTGTGTTGTGTGTTGAGTAAGGGGGGGGGAAGTGTTGTAATATGTGTTCTGCTCAGTGTGGAATTCTACTGCAGTAGAATTCCACACTTTCTTCCTCTGTGTTTACTTGTGTTTGGTGTTCCACATTCCATGTGGGGCAGTTGATGGTTTATGGTGAAGAGGTGAGGCGTTGGCTGAGACTGCTGGTTCCCAATAAAGGATCTTCACTTACCTGCCCTGTGTCCTCTTTCCTACACATTACTGCAGCGTTGTTGAAGGGTGGTAAGACGGCTCACTCTGCCCTTAAGCTGCCTCTTAACCTAATACACACAGAAACTCATATGTGCAATATTTCAAAACAAAGCAACATGTCCCAAGTGCTCCAGGATTGCAAACCCATTGTGTGGGACGAGAGCACTATGGTGCATAAGGGAGGTTTGAGGCCTTAAGCAGAACCCTTAAAGACATCAGGGGAAACGGGTTACACTGAGCTACTAGCTGGGGACTTTGGGCAGACTTTGCCTTTAGTACCTAGAGGAACGCGAGCTGATGAGGTAAAGGCATGCAGCAAATCATCCTATTTATGACCAGTTATACAAAAAATGTCCCTCAAAAAGAACATGAGGGTTTATTTGCAAAATGATGTGTCTGCAGGCCAGTGGGTCAGTTCTCCAAGCTGCTTCTTAAAATTGGTAACAGAGAGTATACCGTATTTGGGAGCAAAATTGTCATCTCTTCCGACCTAAGCACAGCCATCAATTCCCTAGCAGATTTCAAAAATGTACCCAGACATAAAATATCTACTGGAGAAATCTACAGAATGGTTATGGAGCATGCCATTTCAACGCCAAAGAACAGCATTGCTGCCATAGTCAATAAGGATACTTATTAATTCTTTTGGAGGAGTCCAAATGGAGTAAAAATCTGGAAACTCAGTGGTTCAAAGTGATGACGCAGTCAACTACCCCTTTGAGTTTGTGAACACTTTAAATCCTCCTGGTCTTCCCAAACACAAACTTCTTCTCAAAGTGGGAGCACCTGTGATATTATTGCGGAACCTCAACCCACCTAAACTCTCTAATGGCACCAGATTGCGAGTGAAGCTCTCCACAGAAATGTGATTAAGGCTACGGTGTTAACCGGTTCTGGCCAGGGGGAGTCTGTGTTTATGCCACGAATATCCCATATACCTTCAGAATATCAGTTTGAATTCAAAAGACTTCAGTTCCCCTTAAAGATTTATTTGGCCATGACAATCAACAAATCGAAGGGACAGACTTTAAACCTAGATGGGATTGACCTAAGGGAAGACTGCTTCTCGCATGTGCAGTTTTACGTGACCCGTTGCAGAGTGAGCTCACCTAACTCTCTGGTAATCCTAGCACCTGAAGGAAGAACCACTAATGTAATTTACAATGAAGTGCTCAAATAGTTTTTTTTTTGTAGGTTGCAGATGCTAAATTAGTCATTTACATTTTTTTGTCTGTCTCATTGTCTGTAATTACAACACAAACACATTTCTGGACGCACATCAATGAAACAACTATCTTTGTTTTGTAGCCAATATGCCCTGACTAACTAACGTCTGCGATAAACATTGCTAATTACGTTAAGACATCAACCTGTAAATTATATTTTGTACAGTTTGAACAAAAAACATGTCTCTTAAAAACAATATATAGATTGTACGAAATCCACGCAAGCAAAGCCGCGGGTAACAGCTAGTGTTGATATAAACGGTTAGCGATAAAGTGAATTTGGTTGACAATTGCATTAGAAAATAACAGCATATGATGTATGGCAGTTGCATCATTTTTAAGATGGCGCCCTGGAACATTGATAGTCTTTGGTGATGTGGCAACACTCGAGAGGACACTCTGTTCTCATATGGCTAAGGGAAGGGATAGGAATTTAGTCCGCTTACTGTTGCAGTACCGGTGAGAATGCAAGTGAGGCAGCTATTTTAACCAAATGTATCATCACTTGACTTGTGCTGTAGATCTTATGCTGTCACGTTGAGGTGAGACGTAAAATGGGATATGTGGAGTTAGAAAATGGAATACTTGCCTATGTCATAGGAAGCCTCAGGAGTATGCTGCACAGCCCCATGTATGTATTGGTACTGCATATGCAGGGTTGTGAAACTGTCAGCCCAAGGCCACCTGTTTGGCCAACCTATAGTGCACCATCACATATCTGTAAATGGGCACATATTCCAAGCCCCTTGTGTGGTTGGGTGAGTTTTGTGTCCCATCACCTAAGGGATAATGGCATGTGTTTGATCAGTCTATATGCAGACACAAGATTGGCTGTGTGCGATGGACGCACTGTATGCCCCTTTGCCTCCCAACGTTTTAAATTGCTAAGTGCGACAAGGCCAGTATGCTGCATAGAACTAGACTGGCAAGGGAGTCTTTATAAGGTCTGGTGACCATTTTGATATCGCACCAAATCCTCTGAAAGTTTGGTGAGCTGGCTGCCCCTTTTTCTTCCTCTCTGGTCTGTTGTGCTGTTTCACAGTGAGAGGGGTTAATGATGTGGCATTTTGGAGTGCCTTTGCCTCCTAGGTAGGTCAGGGCTACTTGGAGTTCATTGATCCAGAACTCATGGAAGCCCTAACTGCTTCCCTTTGCAATAAAGGAACGCAGGCACAGACAAACAGCATGTCCAAATTGTGGTTTATTACAGCCAAAACCAACAGGGATCAGTACACAGAAGGAGGATCCAGCACTCTTTCAACACATTTTGCTTGCAGGCCAGTTTTGTAACACAATTGCATCATACTGACATCACATCTTGGGCCTTTTCCCAGAAAACCTATCACACACTGTGATTGGGTGTTGAGTAGTAGTCCACCTATAGCGGACCCTACAGGTGTTAACTAATTGGCTCTCTGATGTCTGGCCTGACTTGTCCCCAATTATCTAGTTGTTCTACAATATTGCAGTGTGAGGTCTTCTCATTGGTTAGTGCCCATGGCTACCCAACCCTAGGGCCCTGAACTGTGATTGGTTAGTGCTGCTGCCCCCAGGCCTGGAACAGAATCGGTTCTCAGCTCAAAGTGTACCTTTTCAAGGTAAAAAGACAACTATGTGTCTGCATTAATAATGTGTGTGAACCACCAATGCCTATGTGAGTGCTCGCTCTCACCCTTCAGCATGCAGGTTCTTCTGTAACACTTTGTTGCAAGCCATGTCTGGCTTGTGAGACTGTCCTTCGTTTCCAGCTTTCCAGCTGCTAGTTTTGGCTCGCTATCGGCTCTGCTGGACCACGTGTTCAACAACCGTTCTTCTGAGTTCTGCAGCTCTGAATTTATGAAGAATTATTAGTATTTTCTGTGCTGGAGTTTACTGCAGTTCAGGGAATGGTATGTCATTTGCAACAATGTGGCCTTGGCAGCGAGCCTGGCTCACAAAGTTCACTCCCTTGTTCGCGCTGAATTCAGCTACCTTCACCTTTTACTGAGACAGCTGTTGCCTGCTGTAATTTTCCTAAACCAAGGCATTGCTTCTAACTCGTCTGCATTGCTCCATAAAGTATCGATAGGTTAGTTGGTCATGGCTCTGTCGGATCCCTCAAGTGCTCCTGCATTTCCATAGGGTTAGTTGCATGAAAGCATCTGCAAGCTTGTGCACAGAATCTCCTGTTTCTTGCGGTTTTCTGCACTGCTACAGTCAAACTAATGACCAAAATAATAACAGCAATGACAGTATGTGCATGTATCTGTCTTCTAACTCATAGAACTGATGCATGTGTTCTTCATGTATTTGGGTGCGTGATTGTGTCCCGATTTGCTGATGGCATATGTGCTTCATGTCTAACGCTACTATGTCATGATGTCTCTAACGACATTGAGCAAGTCTTCTTGGCACTTTAGCTGAGGCTGTCAATTGAAGTGTCCTTAGTAGTATCCAGAGGCTATTCATTTAATCTGGGCATGGTTTGTACTGCTCCTGGGTTGTAGGGTTGACAGAGGGTGTATCTTCAGCATACTTTTCGTTCACTGGCGCACTGGGAAATGGTGCAAAATGGTGAGTGTGATCGTGGTTCTTTCGGCTCTTCTTCAGGTTCATGTGTTTGGGGGAAGCGGGAGCAGGGGTAGGTTTTGACCTTCCCTCTTCAGTCCCCCCTCTGGTCGACTTGTCGACCATATCACGAAAGAACATTTCGTCTTCTTTCCGGTGCCATATGTTTGTCACTCCTCTGAGGTATCCATAATAGTTTACATGATCATCAAAGGACCAGTACATGTAAGTGTATGCTGCTTCCGGGTTGCACCAAATCCACTTCCCTTCGTACTTCCTTGGGTTACAGCGATTGTCCAGTTTTGTCCCTACTGGAAACAGGTCACACATCGCTATCTTCACGCTCAGTCTGTCTTTCTTTCACAGTCTTCCACAGCTCCTCCTATGCTCAGATCATCAATATTTGTATCCCTATTGCTTCTTCTGCTGTTTTCTTACAATGCATATCTTGATCCCACACAGGGATGCTGCTCCTAGTGCCAGTGCTCCAACTATCACCTTCAGTCCATCTGCCACCCACAATGGCATCCATGACCACAGATATGCTAGCCAAATCTTGAACTTCCGCGTTCCTCGTGCTTAGTCCTCCATCTTCGCATGCATCTGTGCCAATTGTGCAACTGCGTCTGTAACAGTTCCATTATCTTCATCGTTAGCAGGTATGAACGTGCAACATGAACTCCCGATCTTTGCGCAAACTCCTCCTTTCATCGCTGTGAGGAGATCCAGAACATATCTATTCTGGAGTGCCACCAACCTTGGTGCTCGGAGCTTCTCTTTTATGGCGTTGAACCCAATTACTGTCGAATTTATGGTGACCATTAACTCCCAGCAGGTAATTTGTAACCATTTGGCGTTTGTATATGCTTTTAGTCCAGGTACTAGTGCGGCAAAGAACATTTGTGTCCTGCTGAATAGCCTGTGTTCTGCTGGTATTTCGTCCAGGAACCCTTCTGATTTGCCTGAGAAGTAATTGCCCACCTATTTACTCGCCTTAGTCCTGTCTGTTTCTCTTCTTCCTTTGTTTGGGCTGTTGGTGCTATATTCAGTGATCTCTTCTTCCTTCTGTTGTTTTCCATCTTGGGGAAGTCGTCAAGCTTCACGTCTTTCTTGGGTAACGCTAACAAAGGCATGTTGATGTGCACCAATGAACATACTCCTGCCCAGTTAGGAGGCAGCTTCCCATATGCTTTGGATCCACATGCCCAATAGTGGTCCATGAGTACTGCTGTTCCCGCTCCCATTGCCGGGATGATCTCCACTGCCTTGCAACCCACATTTTCACCAACTTCTTCATCCCTGTTGTGCTGGTAACACAGGGCCGGTGTCTTCAGGGGAATTATTGGCATCGGTCCAGCTCTACATTCTACCCATGTCATCAACTTTGCACTCCTGTCCCACTACTTCAGGCACTTGTCACTTGTTTTCTTCCTCCACCTTGCTCACTGGCGAGTTGGCTAAGGTCAGTGCTTTGCTTCCCACCACTTCATCTTCGCAGCCATTGTTAGTGTATACATGTCCATAAATCAATATCTGTGCTCTTTTCCAACATCCAGGTTCTCCTCTTGTTTCTTTTACTCTTGTCCATGGGCATGGCAATTCCTTCAGTGTGATAGTCTTTGTTTCTCCTTTCTCTGGCCCTTCGGTTATGTGCTGCAACCCCTCACTGAGCTGCCAGTAATTGTTCATCATGTCTAATGTCTTGATGTAATTGTCTTCATGGGGGAATGTCCGTATGGACATCCACCTTAATGTTGCTATCTTCCCTTGGAATCTTCCTCGCGTTTGGAACATTGAGAGATGCATCAGGCATTGTGCTTTTGCTGCGGGTATTTGTTGCAATGAATGTTCTCGAGGCACTCATGGCGTAGGGGATTAAGGAGGAGACAGAACAGCTCTCCCCAGTGGTATCCCTATTCCCTACCAACTTTATACATGTGTTTATACCACATGTTGTTTGTTACTCGTGCTGCGAATGTGAGATGTATGTTTACTCCCTTCATGTCTGCATCAACACTGCGCTTACCTCTCCTTATCTTGGCAGCAGTGTCTCCTCTTCCATCTGACGTGGTAGTTCCTCCTGCTTGGGTCGGGGCAATGTTAGTAGAGGGTTCAGTGGTAATGCTCACCATTACAGATAATTGCCATAGGACCACCCCCATTATTCCACTGATAATAATAGGCCTCCCACGACAATAACAGTCTCTATTAACTTTCCCATAACCACTTACGCTGCTAGATCCTTGCAGCTGATGAGACGATAAAGATGCCCGCTGAAACTCGCAAGAAAGGCATTCATGTTTTAGTATTTGTCAGTACCCTCAAGTTCCGCAAACTAAGTAATCACTAAGGTCAAAAATAAAAACCTCCTCCCTGACCTTTCTTACTGAGGGGTCTCTCATTGTGGGTAGGAAATGGTACTTCTGCTGCTTGGGAGCGTCGGACCATAGGGTGGCCATGTGTCCCTAACTCTGTTGAATTTGTATGCACTTGTGGTCCGTCGAGATCTGTTGCGCTGGCCCTTTCGATCGCTGCTCCCTCGTTGCCAGCTGCGGCCACCACTTTGTAGGGTTTGATGTCCTGGATGTAGTTCCAGACTGTCTTCCCCTCGAGCCCTACTGCCTTGTTAGTCACGGCCTCCACAACATGATGCCCAGTGAATCTCGGAGAGTTCCATCTCCTTACAAAGTTCATCAGCAATACTAAGTCCCCAACCCTTACTGAATGTTCAAAGTTGCTATCAGAATCTGTATTGCTGCAGTTGGTTCTTTAGTTGTCTTCAGGCGTGCCCCAGATCCGCTGTATCTGGCGAGAGATAAGAGGCGCTTGAAATCAGGGAGGTGACATAACCATACATTTCTTGACCTAATATCTCTGCGCTACTCTCACAATCGAGTACCCTAGTGGGGGGAGCCAGGGGTAGATGCATGCGCCGTCCTGTCATCACAATGTTGGGGCGTTAAATGCTGGTCGGACCCTGGCTTGTTGCACAATTCCAACAATGCCAATGGCAAACAATGAAGCCAGTTCATTTTAGTGCTCTGCTGACTTTTGGCAATGCACTCCTTCAGGAGGTGATTGAGGCATTCACACAACTCATTTGCTTGCAGGTGTTACACACAGGCGAATTTGTGTTTGATTCCGAACAGGGTTGTGATATGTTGGAACAGTTCATTGGCAAAGTGAGGGCCGTTGTCAGACTGCAGGACCTCACACGCCCCATTGTGGGAATTCTTCCCGGATCAGTAAGTTGGCAGCCCTGGGGGCAGTTCCCTGAAATTCCATAATCTGGATTTCTGGTAGGCAGTTGTAACCTTCTCTCATTACCATATTCCTTGCTCCCCCCGGAATCCTGGGCCTCCATCAATTCCAATAGATCCCCAAAATATAGTGTGCATTTTGCCTCATAGTCTGCTGCTTTGTTTCCCCTTGAGATACCATCTTCTCCATTTGTGTGTGCACTTCACTAAGGCCAACTCCTGTGGGTATGCAATCATCTCGATCAGTTTGCCTAACAGTAGTGCATGCTATACTGGTTTCCATCTGCTCTCCTGTACCCTCTCCTGAGCCATCGCACCAAATTCTGAATGTACTGTTGATGTGACGTATGCGCTATCCGAATAAATCTTCACTCTTGCGCCTACGCTGTGCTCTAATGCCAAGATGAGAGCAACTAGTTCTGCTGCTTGTGCTGAGTAATGAGATGGTAACTGTGCACTTGCAACCACCTCACGTGTCCAGTCCTCCTTCAGTCTCACTAGAGCGGTCCCTGTCCTTCTGATCCCATAAGTCTGGTCAATAGTCGACAAACCGTCAATGTACAGCACTCTTCCCCTCCCCCCTCAAGTGCATCTTCTCCCCCCTCAAGTGTGTCGCCACCCCTATGCGAGGATCTTCCGCAGGATTGGCGGTGATCGACCAGATGGGACACATCAAGTTCGTCTGTGGGCTGTTCTAGTGTGGATACATGGATACTCTGTTGCCTGTGAAAGGGTTGTTTCCCACCATGGTGGCACCTCCCTGTCTCCTTACTGGTACTGTTGCCACTTTGTCAATGGGCTCTGTTGTGTCACTGTCCTGTATTTGGGCTAGTTGTTGAGTGTTCTCTTTGATTTGAGCTGCTTGTATGTACTGTGGTAGTGGCGCTTGCTTCAGTACCTGTGGTGGTGACAGTGCTCGAGTTTGTGCTGGTGGTGTCTGCTGAAAGGAGGCTTGCATCTTCCCTGGCTGCTGCTGGTTCTGAGCATAGTAGTCTCCCTGTCCTCCTGTGTACTGCTTTTGTCCCTGACCCCCCACCCCCTCAATTCTGTTGAATTCCTCCAAGTTGACACATTCTTGAGATGTGTCCTAATTTCCTGCAGGTCCAACACTCTGGTGGTTCCCTTCCCTGTCCCTGGAAGCCCCCGAAAAATCTGCTGCATTCTGTGGTCCCTGTTGTTCATATCCCTGAAAACCTCCCTGATTGTGGTACATCTGTGGTCCAAAGCCGCGCCCCAATGCTGGAACCCGCATTGGGCGGTGCGTATTGTGGTGGTTTCCGATACTGCTGTGGTGGTGCTGGTGCCTGTGGTGTGGTGCTGGTTATTACTGCCCCCTCCATTGCATACTTTGATCATTTCTTTTGCACTAGTTTGGCCTCATCTGCCTTTCTTTCCTCTTCCTTTTGCTTCATCTTCTTCTGCCATAGCCTACAATGGTGTACTATTTTGAGCTGTATTTCTGGCCATCCCTTCGTTTCCATCCCCACTAATTTCTTCAAACTGTTCTGTACAGGTTCTGGGAGTCCCAGCACCAAGATATGATAAACGATTGCTATCGTTTTGTCCCATGGCTCTCAAGTTTCAAGGCACCAAAACTCTTGAATCTCCTGAATGTATCGAACAGGATCCTCTGTCACGCATTTTGCGTGATGTAATAGCCCCCATGTCTGATGTATCTGGGTACTGTGTGCGTAATGCTTGCCAAACTGCTGCTCTGCAATTTGCAAATTGTGCCCCGTCATGTGCTGTGTTCTGTATTGTCACCAGTGAGAACCCCACCATCTTCCATATGTCATCAGCTGCGTCACCCAATATTGAAACTAATAATCACTTTGCGTCACCCATTGCCAACCTGTGACCTGCTGACAATTTCTCCATCTCATAAATCCATTTCCCAGCTCCCGCACTTAATGAGGGTAATCTACACTTTACATTCTCCGTGTCTGTGTTTTTCCAGGGCACATACTGAGGTGTGGCCCCTCTCCTCTCTAATAGTGGCATCTATGAATATGCTGCCCTCTCCTCTGGCATCTTCCGATACTGTCTGATCTGAATAGGCCCCCTCTCGTCCTCCGTGTCTGTGCATATGTCCACTGGTTCTAGTGTGGGTACTCGTCTGTTCTCGTCATCCTCTAGAATGTGCCAGTGCTGCCTCTTCTCTCCTACATTCTGGGAAATCCCTGAGTATACTGAGGTATGTGTTATGTGTAGTACAGCATTCAGTTGCCTGCTGTGATTGTTCCTCTAGGTCGGCCCTCCAACTCCCGATCTATGGGGCATACACTCCCATGTTGCTCCCTCCCCTGTCCTCGTGAGGTGGAGCCTGTTCTGCTCCCCATTCTTGTCACCGCTATGTCTGTCGTCATTGTCAGACCCTATGTCCATGTTACTACAGAAGTCATCGGAGAAACTCAATTTCCTTGTAGTTGAGTCTACGTAAGGGTTGGCGCTTCTTCTGTTCCCTTTCTGCTAACTTCTGTTTCTCTTGCTCAGCTGCCTCTCTCCTCCTCTCTGCCTCTTCTAGTTCCCTTTCCCTCTTCTCTCTCATCTCCCGCTCTACCGGTTCTGGTTCGCTTTCCCTCTCTATCTTTTCCTCTCGTTCCCTTTCCACACGTTCGCTCTCCTCCTTCCGTCTCCGTTCCCTGTCCTCCAGTTCCTCTGCTCTCCTCCTGTCCCTCTCCTTGCGCTGCAATTTCATTTCCTGATCCTTCTCCCTTCTTTCCTCCACCTCCATTTGTTCTGCCCAGTCGAGTCTTTCTCGCTCTCCTTCCAAACTCTCGATCACCTCAGTCGCCCCCTCTGCTTCCCCTGTGGTCTCCCCTTTAAGTTTCAATAGTATCTGTGCCGCTATCAATTTCTCTGTACCTATGCCTTCGAATTGCACGCTGTAGCCCCTCCTCACTCGCTCCCGTGCTGCTAGAAAGCTGGTCTGCACCCTTCTGTTTGTACTCATTAGTGTATGGTGGTGGCTTGTATGTGGGGTTTGAATATCCCTCTGCTGCCCTAAGTTCTCTTATTGGGTACATCGAGCCCTGTTCATCATCTATGTCATCAGATATTAAACTTGGAGGGGCAGAGGGAGGTGCAGAAGGCTGAGACCCCTCTTACTTCACCTTGTGCTGGTTCAGCATCCACGGATGCCTCGCCACTTCCCCATCTCCACCCTGAAACGTGTGCCACATCTCAAATATAGCTATGCCTTTGGTCAGTTTCTTTCCCTTGTAAGTACTCTGTATGTGTGTCATTAGTGAATGCTGTACGTCTCTGGAGAAGCTACCACAAGGCGGCAATGGTTTGGTGAATTTGCCTTCTGTGCTTTGAGACCATTCTACACTGTATTTAACAAGTTTGTCTTTATTAAGTAGCAATGACTTACATAAATGCTGAAGGGACGTTACCCCCCCAACCCCTGCTATTTCCCAGGTACATTGTATGACACCTTTATCTGACCTCAATTTGAGGTTTTTGATAATCCGCTGCTCAGGGAGATGAGTTAGAATGCAATAATGACTCCTTTCAATTTTTATGAGCCTTCTTGGCTCTGTACCTTAGCCAGTGTACTGCACGCACATCCCCTCCTTCACAATCTTTGCCTTCTCCGGTACACCACCACAATCCTGCGCATGCGCCTCCTGCGCACCGCCACTGGTTCACCTCCTCTGTCAATCCCAAGTCCACAACACTAGCTCCTCACCATCAAAACTCTCCGTCCTATGCACCAACCTAAGTGTGATGTGACGTCGCCAAACTAAAGTCACAATGCAAATGAACAGACAAATGCGTATACACAGAAAAAAAACCCGTTGCTCCCAATCCCACACACAACCCCACAAAAATACAGCAGAACCCGACAGCTGTCTACCTGCCCCTCTAGGGCAAAGTATACTTCTATTATCTTGTGACCAAATGCGCCCGTTGCGTCGCATGACGTGTGAAACGCCACTCTCCAGGAGACTTAACCAGCTAGTTCACCTTCCGCAATCAAGGATAGCTCCAGCTAACCATCACAGGAAAACCATCATCCATGACCCAAGCTAAAACGCCCAACCCACAGGAATACTTCTTATAAACAAATGCTCATCATCCAAACCTTTTGATCCTAAATGTGGCCTAACACAAAAAACAGCACTTCTACCTCCGCTCCAGTTCCTACTCACACAACAGTACTAAACAATGCTACAACACACTGATGAACAATACTTCACTACTGCTTAACATTACTCGCTGTTACCCCACAGAAACGTCATACAATCCCTCATACCCACAATTGCTGGTTGTCTGGACCAGTACTTATGTTCCGTTCCGTGCTGCGCTCCCGCTGCTTGACTCCTGGACCCCCCCCCCCATCAAGACGCTTGCCTTTCCTGGACTGCCAGGGCCCTTCACATGATCTCGAGCAGGATAGTCCTAAGTGGCTCCCGATGGCCTTTATCCGGTCAGCGCGGGTTCCGATATTCTTGAAATGCATGCAAGGGGTCCCACAGCCTCTCAGGGTTGGCGGCGAAGGGGTCGGCTAAGTGCCAGGCTGGCGCAGGCAACTGCCCGCATTCTCTACCAGCTTATTGGGTTGGAGAAATCTCCTAGGTAGGTTAGGGCTACTAGGAGTTCATTGATCCAGAACTCATGGAAGGCCCAACTCCTTCCCTTTGCCAAAAGGAATGCAGGCCCAGACAAACAGAAAGTCCAAACTGTGGTTTATTACAGCCAAAACCCACAGGGATCAGTAAACGGAAGAAGGATTCAGACCCTCTCTCAGAGAATTCTGGCTTGCAGGGAATTTTTGTAACACAACAGCATCATACTGACATCACAGCTACGGCCTGTTCCCAGAAAACCTATCACACCCTGGGATTGGGTGTTGAGTAGTAGTCCACCTATAGAGGTCCCTATAGCTGTTAGGTCATTGGTTCTCCCATGTCAGAGGGCTGGCCTGGCTTGTCCCCAATTATTTAGTTTCTACAATGTTGTAGTGTTTGTTAAGGCCCATGGCTACCCACCCCTAGGGCCCTGAACTGTGATTGGTTAGAGCTGCTGCCCCCAGGCCCGGGACAGAATCGGTTCTCAGCTCAAAGTGTACCTTTTCAAAGTAAAAAGAGAAATATGTGTCTGCATTAATAATGGGTGTGAACCACCAATGCATATGGGAGTGCTCACTCTCCCCATTCAGCATGCAGTTTCTTCTGTAACACTTTGTTGAAGCCATATCTGGCTTGTGAGACTGTCCTTTGTTCCCAGCTGCTAGTTTTGGCTCGCTATCAGCTCTGCTGGACCACGTGTTCAACGACCGTGCTTCTGAGTTCTGCGGCTCTGAATTAGTCTGAATTTATGAAGAATTATTAGTATTTTCTGTGCTGGAGTTTACTGCAGTTCAGGGAATGGTATGTCATTCGCAACAATGTGGCCTTGGCAGCGAGCCTGGCTCACAATGTTCACTCCCTTGTTCGTGCTGAATTCAGCTCTTTTCAGCTTTTACTGAGACAACTGGGTCTTGCTTTAAATTTCCAAAACGAAGGCATTGCTTCTAACTCATCTGCATTGTTCTATACAGTATCCATAGTTTAGTTGCTTATGACTCTGTCAGGTCCCTCAAGTGCTCCTGCATTTCCATAGGGTTAGCTGCATGTAAGCATCTGCAAAATTGTGCACAGAATCTCTTGTTTCTTGCGGTTTTCTGCTCTGCTTCAGTCAAGCTAATAATAAAAGTAATGGCAGTATGTGCATATATCTGTCCTCTAACTCATAAAACTGACGCATGTGTTCATGTATTTGGGTGCGTGATTGTGTCCCTATGTGCTGATGGCACATGTGCTTCATGTCTAACGCTGCTATGTCATGATGTCTCTAACGACATTGAGCATGTCTTCTTGGCGCCTCAGTTGAGGCTGTCAATTGAAGTGTCCTTCGTAGCATCCAGAGGCTCTTCATTTACTCCGGGCAGGGTTTGTACTGCTACTTGGTTGTAGGTTTGATGGAGGGGGTATCTCTCAGCATATTTGTCACTCACTGGGGCACTGGGAACTGGTGCAAAATGGTGAGTGCGATCGTAGTTCTTCCGGTTCATGTGTCTGGGGGAGGGGAAGCAGGGGTAGATTTCAACCTTGCCTCTTCAGCTTTGTATTCCTAGACTGGCAAGGGAGTCTTTTTAAGGGCTGGTAACCATTTTGATATCGGACCAAATGCTCTGAGAGTTTGGTGAGCTGGCTGCCCCTTTTTCTTCCTCTCTGGTCTGTTGTGCTGTTTCACAGTGAGAGGGGTTAATGATGTGGCATTTTGTAGTGCCTTTGCTGTTCCTTGCCCTGTCCCCATAAATCTAGTTTGTGGTTCCTAGATGATTTGGAGGCCTGTTTGTTTTTGTATGCAAGGATATGCCTGGTCTAGTGTCTGACTGGTACCTGGGGTGTCCCGGGCGAACAAGGAAAATTGTCCCATTCATGTAAATGGGGTTGATCACTGCTGGGTGAGGGATTTGTAGGAAATGGATTCTCCCGTTATCTCGGCATGGTGAGGTTTGAAGTGGGTCTTGGTGGGGCATTGACTCCTGCCCCCACGGAACAGAGAAATAGATGCCATTGAAATGGTTTTGTTCAGATCCCTTAGCTTTCTGGATTTCTGGATTCAGAGACCACTCGCCCCCTGTTTTCTACCTATGGGGATGGGAAAGGGTGCTCTGCGAGGGGGTCAGGACAGTGATCCCATTACAAAAGTGTGCATTCTGCAGATTACAAAAGAATACATACTGCTTCACTTTCAAATCTGTGCCTCTATTTTTTTGGCAATGCTAAAAGTGTAGCCTTTGGTAAATGAATGACTGCCTATGGTAATTGCATATCATATGCATTGCCTATTGCAATATAATATGAGTGACTGGATCAGTAGCTTGACCCTATTAAAAGGTCATGCGGACCCTTCTCCGCCTAGGGTGAAAGCCTGCCAAAGTGGAAGTCGGAGCCAGTCGTACCCCAGAGGGGGAAGGTGGCAGTTGGGAGTACCAGTGTCCATCACCCAACACCCGTCTCATATGATGTTGGCCAGTTTTCTTCTACCTTTATAGGAAACTACATGTTCCGGCATGCCTGAGAGAGAGCAGCTAGAGAGAGACTCGGAAGGGGTTGCGTATGACCACACACCCAAACCGGCATCCCAATGAAACAAAGTTGCTACGCCACACAGCCCAGCAGACCAATGTGGGTGATGATCGCACCTACAAAGGGTATTGCGTCCTTTCATCAACACCTGTTCTTACGACTGGTGTTTTGCTGCAGGGTTTATTCTGAAAAACGTCAAATTATTTTTGGGGCTGTGGGAAAGGGCAAATGAATGGTTGGGGGGACGGGAATAGAAAAAACAGTTAAATGCAAGAGGGTTTGGGTGCGGAACCACCCCAAAAAGAATTTTTAAAAATGTCGATGTTTTTCTGAAAAAATCCAGCGGCAAAACACCCGTCGTAAAAACAGATGTCGATGAAAGGACATAGAACCCTACAGAGAGCACTCCAAACCTCTCCAGAGACATTGTGCTCACCAGTTACAGAGCTGTGGAGCCGCTCCCCGTACAGACCAATAGGAAACCTTCATAAGATCTTCGCCATGAACTGTCAAGCTCGCCAAAGCGGTCCGCCATTGTGAAACCCAGACGAACTGACACATGTAACACCCTACAAGTTAGCAGAATAATAGGAGATTGGCCCTGGGTAGCAGCAGATGACAACCAATGGGAGAGAAGGGAAGTGGCAGGAGAAGAATAAAGGCAGGTCTGGGAAGGATAAAAGGAGACCCAGGAAGTTGTGGGTTGCTTGGTTTAGGTCCAAGGAGGCAGAGGCAGAACAAGAGACCAGGCAGAGAAAAAATGGTACAAAGGTGCATGAGGTGGATTATTCAGGCAGTGGCCCTCATTACGACCCTGGCGGAAATGGGAAAACGATGGCGGAAATGCAATACCGCCATGGAATAGCGCTCGGTGCGACTACGACCCGTCACCGCAAAGTACGAAGCCATTAGCGACACCGTAGTGAACGCCAACGCTAACTGCACTAAGCGCGCGCGCCATCCCAAACCGCAAACACCACCATGGTGCAACGGTACGCCAATTCCGACCCTAGCGGACATGTACCTAACGCCATCAGGCATGGCGGAATGGACCATTCCGCCATGGTGAGAAGTACGGCATCGCGAATCAACCGTAAACGGCCCCACTGAGTGCCTGTACACCGCTCCCTGCCCACAAAGTACAACTCCCTGTAGGTGCAAAGAAGTCACAATGCAACCATTGAAAAGTACAAAGCACCCATGCATGCCAACGAACAAAAGCAACACAAGAGGTGCCAATGGGAGCTGCAGGGCACAGATGGCACGAATACAGAAGCCATCCCAATGGACATGACCACAGTCCCCCACCAAGAAACGCACGCAAACACAGGCACCTGTGCCCAGCAACAATCCGAAAACACATCATTCCACCAGTCCACCTGGCTGACCGGCATCTGTTACACAAAACCCAATCCCCCGCCCCTGAGCATGACAACATTCAAACTGTCACATTGGCAGCCCCCATCCCTGACCTCACGGGCTCAGTAGGCAAACGCGCCCAGTACAGTACCACGCAACTAAACCCCGAAGCAGGAACCCAATGCAGATCTCCTCACAACACATCGCCCCACAAATAGGCACATGCCACATCACTTGCAAAGAAAAACGCTACACGGGCCAAATCCGATCAGAAATTTAATGCACAACTAAATCACCAAGCCCATACAGCCATCAGGCCACGAACTCAAAAACACATTCCACCATTGAGGGCTGCATCCGCAAGAAATGACCATCCACCACTTGTGTGACGCCCTGTTCCAGCATGGTACACAGAGCCACATTCACGTACGAAAAGGCTACATGGAAGCGCACACAACCGCAGGGCCGTCCCAATGTGGAGGCACTAGTCCAGCTGAAAGGCCGAAATGTTGCTCCGAGCCACCAGTACTGCGTAAGGGCATGTGGGCCACTGGCGATCGTCCCATAAGATCGTAATGCTGCTCCACCGATTAACACGAAGCAGCAGGTGTTGGGAGTAAAATCCATCTGCAGGAGTGGCATACAGATGGCAGTGGCAAAAGGGGAGGAGATACCTGTCAACCAAAAGAAAAGAACAAGAACAGAATGGCCGTCAGAACCACATACGAACAACTCACTTCAATGAGCACACGAAATCCACAGCCATATGCATGCTAGCCCACTCCAAAGGATCATCACCACCCCAAAACCACTTGCGACTTATAACTCTCTATATCGAGGTGTAAACACCATCACAAACGAGTGTACCTGTGCATGCGTCTGCCATAACAGAATCCATCAGAGGGGAATGTTAACGTGCATGGACACAAGTGGCTGAGTGCGCGTCGAGACAGGGAGGGCTCAACAAGGCCAGATAGACGATGGGCCCACTATGGCAGCCCTGCATCACATAGCGTAGGGGAGGCGGATAGACCCCAAGAAGCCCTGTACAAGGGAAACTCTGCATCAAATCACCTGCCCATGCATCCATTCATCATACCCTCATCCAGGAATCAAAACGCCTGAATAATTACTCACATGACATTAGAAACATCCATTGAGTCTGTGCGTAATGCAGCCTGCTAAATCCACAGTGCCCCAGCCCGTAAATCCAGTGTTGTGAAGTAACATGTATTTGGGAATGCCCGGCCTCATCGCCCACGTAGCTATTGCGCATCCCAAACTATTCATATCAATCATTGCTCCCTCGCCATGGGCCCTGTCTCAAGGACATAGAACAAAAGAACGTTATATTTGCAGACAGACCTGTGGGCATCTCCTCGCCGCTAGCCGGAAACCGAAAGCGCCGCCCTTCGAATTCCTCATTTGCAACATCACGTCGAAAAGGCATCTGTGGCCGTTTGAAATCACTAATTATTCCATCGAGTGTGGCTGTGCGTGAAAATGGCAACTGCCTTCACCCACGAATGGGAAGCCACGCCCGTCGTTGCAACTCAGTACAGTGATGCATGAGGGCCCACCGTTACTCGAGTACTACGTTCCACTGACCCTTCACAAGTCCGTTCGCGACTGCACAGATAGTATGGGAAACAATGGGACCACAGCAGAATGAACATATCAACCAATCTTACAAGGCCATCGGGTACAAATACATGAATGCAATAGCAAGATACAAATACCCGATTAGCAGCGTCGTGCGCGGGACATGCTCGGCCAAAGGGGAGAGCAGTTGGCACAGGTGGAATCAATCACCACAGGTGGAGGCCATACAGCCTGGAAACACATAAATTGCACAGCCAGTCTCCTCCCACAACCACAGCGAAATGCTACCGGCAGGACTCGCGATGTTGGCCCTGGGGGACCTGATAGCACTGCAAGTGCTCCGACTCCAAGAGGAAGACGAACATCAACTACAACCAGCCGCACGGAGGAGACGCAGGAGGAGGAGGAGGCCAAGGCAGGGCCAGCAAGGCCCACCAGCACAGCCACTACCACCACGCAGGCAGCCCGCAATCCCACGCCTCCGAGCACATCCGTTCAACCTCACTGATGAGCAGATCCACACCCTCTACCGTCTGGACCGGGACACCATAGCCGCCATTGTGGACATGACACAGGCTGACCTAGTCAGCATGATAGATAGCCCAACCGCCATCCCACCCCTACTGAAGGTGGTGTCTGTACTACACTTCCTGGCCACTGGCACCTACCAGCACACAGTCGGACAGTTGCATGGCATTTCTCAGCCACTGTTCTCACGGACACTATTCCAAGTGCTCGATGCCCTCCTGCAGCACGCAGACGACTACATCTCTCTACCACGCTCGGAGCAGGAAATAACCAACACAAAAGTGGGATTCCATGCACTTGCCGGCATACCGGGTTGCATTGGTGCCATCGACTGCACCCATGTTGAATTGGTCGTCCCACATGCCATGGAGGCCCAGTACCGCAACCGAAAACAATTTCATTCCCTGAATGTACAAATGGTGTGTGACTCCAACAGGATCATTACGCATTGTTGTGCCCGATTCCCTGGATCAACCCATGATTCCATGGTCTTGAGGAACTCTACCATACCACGCTACATGGAGCGACACGCAGGGAACAGATCCTGGCTACTCGGTGAGTCTCATTGCATGCATGATGATGTGGGGTATGTGATTTGGCAATGTACTGGCAGGAAGGGGGGGGTGTGTGCGTACGTATCAATGGCATTCCACATCATACGTTTCTCGTCCACATACAGGTGATGCTGGATATCCACTGAAGAGATGGCTCCTCACACCAGTCCGGAACCCACGGGACCAGCATGAGGAGGACTACAACCATGCCCACTCACGTACCCGTGTAGTCATTGAGCAGGCATTCGGCCTACTGAAGACTCGTTTCCGCTGCCTGAGCAGGTCTGGCGGGGCACTCCTGTACCGCCATGAGAAGGTTGCAAAGATGGTCATGGCATGTGTCATGCTCCACAACATGTGCGTACGTAGAAATGTGCCCATGCCCCCTGACGCAGAACTGCAAGCACCTGATAATGGTCATGATGAGGGTGGGGATGTGGCAGCACCTCATGGAGTCTGCGAGGCACCGGAGGCCCGTGACATCCGTCAGCATCTCATTGATGCATGCTTCTAGCACTCACGCCTGGTGGCTGATACATGGACACGGGACTCGTGGCACTGCGTGTGTCTGGGACATGCACAATATGGACTGTACGCCTATGATGGCCTAGTACACAAAGATCAATGTCCACACATCTCATTGGTTGATCGTGCACTTTTTATGGCATATGTGATATCATGTTGAACACCCTATCGACCCGCCACCCAAGTGAGCCCAACACACCCCCTCCACCCTCCTACCTCCCCCCCGAACACCAGTGTCCAAAGATGCTCATTGTCAGTGGGCTGTCGCTATTGCATGCCCCCTCTGCGGGTATCAGGGGCACCCCTGCCTGTGGAGCGCCGGGTCCTCCCAGATCTACGTTGGGGGCTGCCCTGGACGGAACTTGCAACGGATGATGTGTCTGCCTGCTCACGTCCATGCATGTCCCTAAGGGTTTGCGAGAGCTCAGTGAGCACACGGCGCACTGCGGCAAGTTCGGCACATACGTCTTTGGACGTCGCATGCAGTTCCCCCCTCAGGCTCTCGGTGCTTCTCTCCATTTGGACTCTCAGGCTCTCGGTGCTACTCTCCGTTTGGACTCTCAGGCTCTCGGTGCTACTCTCGATTTGTGCCCTTAGCGTCTCAGTACCTCTCTCCATTTCTGCCCTAAGTGTCTCTGTTGATGTTTCTATGTCTGCCTTGGTGCCCCCACATTCATCGGCATGGCCCTTGAGGAGTGTGGCCATTTGCTGCTGTTGGACGATTAACTTGTCGAGGGACTGTTGCCTCTGCTGGGCCATGGCCATTTGCGGTGGTGTCACAGAGGGGCTGTTGTCCTCATGTTGCCTTGCCACAGGGCTTGGGGGGGATGGCCAGTCGTCGTCTTGTGGGTGCCCCTGCGTGGTATCCTCATGTTGTACGGGATGGGACAGACAGGGGGATTGGGACAGGTCATGGATGGATCTGACTTCGACATCCCCGTTTTCTGTGTCCGAGCATGCTGCCATCAATGGGGTGTCACCTATGGTGCTGCTGCCACCAGAGGCAGTGCCTTCTGTGGCATCCATTGGGGGGACCTGTGGTGGTGGTGTTGTGGGCATGCTGGCTGCTGGGGTGCCTGTTGATGTTCCCTCCTGTGTGCTGCCACCGGATTTGTGCTGCTGCCGTGTCTTGATGCGTGCAGCTGAGGTGGAGGGTCTCTGGCCGTTGGTCTTGGCCCTCTTTGCAGGTGTGCTGGTAGGGGTGTCCTGTAGCTCGTCGTTTGGATCGGACCCTGTGGTGGAGTAAAGGAGGGCGAGGGTTATTGATGGGTCTGTGGGAATTGGAATGGCATTGTATCACATGCTTTGGGGTGGTACCTGAGGGTGATTTGGGTCGGGGACTTGGAGGTGCTTTGATTTGTGTGTGGAGTGAGGGTGCAGTTGTTTGGCAGCCTGCAGTTTGGGTGTGCCTGCTGCACGTGTAGTGCGTGTATTAGGGGTTTTTAATTATTTATGTATTTATTGTGGATTTTAACGTGCGCTATCAGGCCGATGTGTGTGGACGTTCTCCTGGACATGTGTTTCTGTTGCACTATGTGGACGCATGGTACTTCACATGGATGGACTGTGTGGATTGTTATATCTGGCCCACCTACCTGAATCTTCGGATGTCTGCACTCCTTTCTCCATCCCTCCGACTCCCTCAATGCTCTCCATTCCGATGGTGGAGGCACAGATTTCTTCCCAGGGGGTCAACTTGATGGGTGATTCAGGACCTCCCCCGGTGGCTGTGGCAATGTTGCGGTTGGCGGAGAGTATGCTGCGGACGCATATCCGCAGGTCGTCCCATCGCTTGCGGCATTGCTGTGGGGTGCGGGGTGCGGTCCCCACCGCACTTACACGCTGTGCCACCAGAGCCCATATGGCCTTCTTGTTTGCAAGTGCCGTCCTGGTCATTTGCGTGCTGAAGACGACGGCAGCATTCTCCTGTAGGGTCTCTGTTAGCACGGTGAGTTCCTCGCGGGAGAAGTGGACCTGCCGCTTGCGATCGCACGCTTTCTTCGCTACTTTTCCCATTTTTCTTGGTTTCGCTAGGGTGGTTGACGGGGTGGGGTGTGTCTCAGGGTAGTGTTTTTAGTGGTTGTGTGGTTTTAGTGTATTTATAGGTGTACGCCGGGATGTTTCCCGTTCCGGGCCCGTGTTTTGACTTCCGTTTCCGTATATTTCCGGCCACCGTACTTTCCGGTAGGCGCACACTGCGGTGACCGCTAAGAGGGGTGGCGGTATTGCACCTGGGGCGCCGTACGGCGGCGGTGTGGGCCGTTTTGGGGTCATTTCCGCCGTCGCGGACTTTGCACTTCCGCCATGCCGTGGTGCTCGTGCTCGATGGGTCGGAATGGGCCGCAGTTTGCTCCTTCGTGCAATGGCGGAAACGCTATTTACGCTGTGGCGGTCCGGTCAGTCACTTTCCGCCAGGGTCGTAATGAGGGCCAGTGTGCGAAGTGAGGTATTGGTTTGGGAGAGGAAGTGGTACCTGGGTTTTAATGAACATGTTTGAGTGGAGTAGTAGAGGGAGAGTATGGAGTGAATAAGAAGGTGACGAAGTGAAAGGGGGAGTGATTGAGAAACAAGGCATGGATGGAGTGGTAACAGTGTGGGGAGAGTATAAGTAGTGTGGAGGTAGGAGAGTAGTAGTAGGGTGAGGGGGAGAGTAGTAGAATGTAAAAGGGAAATTAGCGGTGTGGAGAGGGGAGAATAATAGTGGTAGGTGGAGTAGTGGTATTGGGTAGTCAGGAGAGGGAGAGTGTAGTAGTAGTAATATTGGAGGGAGGAAGCAAATAGAGAGAACAGGACCATATGAGGGTTAGAAGAGGATGTGTCATGTGATTGTGGGTTGAGTAAGAGGGAGGAGATGGGGAGAGGACCATCCAAACGTGAAAGGCGAAGACAAAGTGGGTCTTGAGTGTCTGGAAGGCACAAACCCTGACTTACATCACCATGGGGATTCTTCGAGTAGGGCCCCTAGATTGTATCCTGAGGGAGTTTAGACAAATATGGTATTTGCCTTTAAGCCATCACCTTGAGCTAGGCAGTGTTTAGATAGTAAGGCTTACTGATCTTAATTGACCAGCCTGAGGTTAAAGGGCTCTTGGAGTAGTGAGGGATTTCCCATTCTTCGGTTAGATTGTGAAGGATGCCCCTTAGAGAGCCCTTTGGCTACAAATCAAAATAAAAACCCTTTTAACTCTCTATGCTGTCTTCTTGAGGCTATTTGTGACATATGATGTCTTAAAATGGTGGTAATTGTCACTGAAAACAAAATAAGCTCTGAATGTATTCATAGAAATGGTAATTCCCCAAAAGCAGTTGATGCAACATGAAGTGCGTTTCAGGTCTCCATTTAACAAGTAATAATGGGAGATGTTTTTCTCCTTTTCTCCTAGGCAGTTCCCTGAAATGTATACCTGACGGCTGCCAATATTTAAAATGTGTAACTGGTATTATTTATGGTTGTGCAGAAAATGTAGAACAGTAATAATGAATAACGTTACCACCACCATTACAATTTGTGGAGGGTTATGGCGAGCGGAGCTGTAATTTACTGTCCACTGTACCTTTTCTGGAACGCAGTCTGCAATGCCTGGGAGCAACACACGACTCAAACCCAATTTAATTTAATGTTCTCTAGTTACTCTTTTCCTTCTACGAAAGGGATTCAAGTAAGCTAAATAAACAGTGATGGGTTTGAACACGTTTGACACCATGGTATCCTACAAGGTCTTTCAAAATATGTTTAGGGCCATGGGTCCTTAGTCTGTTTCTCTCTCCCTTGATTTAAAATCTCCTCCCCTGACGAATCGAGCAGTCACTCAGTCCCTAGGCTGTTAGAATATCCCAAACACTAGGGCTGAACAGTAGTCCCATCCACTTGATTGTTATCTCTAGCTCATCACTGACTCTAAAACAGACCCAAATGCACCTACTTTATTGCCAGTACACGCTCCCTTTCTCTCTTAGATGTTGTTCCTCCTTCTTTTGCTCACTCACACTACCATCATGTCCCTACTCTTGATCATGGTTTCTCCTCCTCCTCTCCTTTCTTTTAAGTCTTGGTTGGTGTTCCTCCTCCTCCTCTTTGAATGTCTACCAATTCCTCCCCTGTTTCTGTGCTCATCCTCCCCATTTCCTTCTTAAACTCTCGGCGGGTGTTTCTATTGCCCCTCTACACCTTTATCCATCCCTCAATTCCTCCTCCGACCCTCCTTTCCCCATAGTTGTTTTTCATCCATTTTTCCCCCTGAGCTGTTTATAGTCAATTTCTTCTACTTCCTCTCTTTGTTCCTCCTCTCCTCTTTCTAGGCCTACTCCACTATGACCTCTCCCTCCTTTATTCTCAGCCTATCTCTGTCCATCCCTCTCCGTGTTTTATCAGCTATTTTCTAACCTCTGCACCACCATCTTGGTTCTCCTTCTTTTTATAACGCATTTGTGATTATAATTTGGTATGTAAGCAGGAGATCAGAGGGAACCAGCCAAACTACAATTTCCCTGTATGACTGTTTATGCTATAGCACTCACTTTAGTTCTGCATTGTGCTGATATACAAGGGTGGTCCGACATCTTAGAGTTAGACAAGGCGTTTTCCATGTCTGACCAACCCAAGGAGGGCACTGCCAAAGAAAGCAGCTGTAAGAGGTCTGTGTTTGTGTGAATCTGTCTTATTTGGATGTTCATGAGCCCCTTTCCCTCTTCATGTGGCTGACTTACAGCACATCCTGCCAGCTCAGCGAGTACAATTGCCTCTTGCGAACCTGGGTGACTTTTAGCGTTATCAGGCTACTTGCAGAGCTCTTTCCACATGTTGGTTCTGTCCTTGCTAATTCATGGGCCACTTCTGGGGTCTCTGTACCCCTTAATGAGATAACACTCTAGACTAGTGATAGGGGAGGTGCTGTGTGATGCCCTCTGTACTGCCTCTGTCCAGCATTGCAGAGCAGGCATCAGTACCTAGCTCCTAAAGCCTTCCAATCGCCATCCCCTATAGCCTCTCAAATGTGACTGTTGCAAGCCCTAAATGTTTCATTAAGGTCTGATTTAATCTTTCAGATGTCAATGATTAGAACTATTATACCAAATGTGATTTGGATCATTTAATCTTTTTTCCATTATTCAATACAGACATACAACACATACGCTCTACCTCGTTGGAAGTTGCAGTGTACTTCAGAATTCAATAAAACTTAAATGTCAAAGCAATTAAATATTTAGTAAATTGTGGCTTGTAAATCTGAAAATGGAATGCTCCAGCTGATTTTCATTGTTGAAAGTAAAAAAGTAAAGCTTTTATAGTAATTATCCCTTTGTGTCTACGAGCAGTAATTTGTCAGCAGAGATGTCAACATTTTGTGAAAACCAACAATTACACAATTCGAGTGAAGTTAGGGAAAATATGTTCTCTGCTTGAGCTTCCCTTTTTGTGTGTCATGAAGTACGCGTCTAAAAACACATCATAAGTGTATTTAGAGTCCGATCTTCACATCATTGTTTTTGGCTGGAGCCGTCATCTACCCAGAAAGCTGAGAAAGGGAAGAATTTCAGCTCTGCCAATTAGTTTTTCGGCTACTGGAGGGTCCCACAAGGGATTTGAATGGCTTAATTCTTGCTCAGAAAACAAGTTGTCTAGATATATAGAAGTTGTTTACGAATGACTGGCAGACCTGTTATCTTTTCTGTGCTAATGCTGCAAATATTACTTGTTCTTTCCTAGTCTAACCTTACTTTAACACTACTATATGTTCCTGTGCCTTGGCTAGATCTTTCTCAAGGTCTTATAGACCTTTGTCTTATATTACCAGGGCAGTGTGCAGAAGTGCACGAATAGCCTCTCTCTAGAAGCTAGAGGACTTGGTAACATTTTTCTTGGTGCCAGCAGCCAGATTCTACCAGGGCACATTATCTGGGGCAGTTTGTTGACTTTTCAAGAAAAGAAACATGATTGAAGCCCTTTGTCAATATACTCTGCAGCCCTAGATTACTATACAATAACAGCTGTTGGCAAGTTTTCTATTCATACTAGTCGCACAAAAATACAAAACAGTGCTATGCTATTGGTAATTACCTTGGGGACCTGATTTGGGGGCAGCGGGAATGGATGCAAGACCACTCGACTGTTAAGGCCACACATAGTCACATGCGAGTTACGATTGTGTTAGTCTTCAATCTCACTACTCTTTCTGGAAGAACACATCCTGCATTCAACTTATTAAATGTGAAAAACTTCCTTGGGTTAGGCAGAAGCTACTCTTTTCTTCCCACAATTATCTAATCTATGTACCCACCCAGAACTGCATTGGTATTTTATGTAGTATCGAGAATCCACATAGCACAAAATAACTTGTTTAAAGGACCTTTGTCAGAATGTAGGTTGGGATAAGGGTAACTGGGCTAAATCTGCAGCTAAAAGGATGTCCCTCTTTTGGAACCAGCTAAGCAGAAAGGCATCAGCATGGTTTAAACTATGAAGTGTTTGTGTATTTAAGCTACTATGATTATAGACCTCGTCACTGAATCTGAGGTATTCCTCCGGTCGAGGCAAAAGAAGCCCTAGCAGATTTCTCATTCCTTCTGGTCTTTGAAGGATGAGAATCGGGAGAAACACTTAAGGGCTTACCTATATCTGAAAAAGTTGTTCCAGTCTTGGAAATAGTTAAACCAAAAGATGTGGGATGGATCAAAATGTAAGATGCTGGGATGCTCTCTTTGTTAGGCGGAAACCTGTGCAGTTCCCTTGGGGACCACTGCAAAAGATTTAGGACTACAGGTGTTGGCAGTAAACCCACTTGGTAGCAGTCTGTACCACCCAGATTTACCTGGTAGCTGTGGCTGAGCAGTCAGACTTCCCTCAAGAAGAGTTAGGCAATATGTAAAGTATACACAATAGGCACTCAGACACAATAGCACAAGCAAACACCTACCAGAGCTTTGGTATCAAGCTATATAATTATTTAAAAACACACTTATTGAAACACTCCAGCACTATTATTGTAAATCACTCTAAACACAGTTACTATTATTATATATACATTCCATATTCCTTATCAGACAAGTCTTAGTTAACACCACTTATTTCCAGACAGAGGTGAGCGCTTAACTATAGATGGCACTCCAATAAGTTAACGGAAAAGGGAGGTAAAAAGGCAGAATGTAGGACAATACACCACACTAATACTTAGCAACTCTTAAGCAAGGCAGGAAAGTCAAAAGTTACTTGTGAACCAAAGTCCATAGGCCGGGCCCACTCTTGGAGAGAGCCGGGCACAAATGCACCCAAGATCACACAATGACAACAGGCTTAAAAAGTCTTGCAGGGAGTTCAGAAAGGTTTTAGTTAGGCTTCAGAAAAGTTTATCCAGGGTGTCCCAGGCTAACCCAGGGTCGAAAGCCGGGGGCTAAATCTACCCCGTACAGTCGGTTGCAAGGGAAGCCAGGCGGAACACGGTACCTTATGTGGAAAGGATCCTCCAGCGGGGGCAGTTGTTCCTGGCAGCGGGTGCAAGTCGCGGCGTCGTCCAGAGGAAGAGAAGATCTCGACGTGGAGGAAAGATGAAGGTCGTTGCACTGCCAGGGAAGAAACCAGCCGCGCAGTTTTCCGGTTAAAGGTACTACCCTTTGATTTGCGGTAGTTGTAACACGTGGTATCCCGGTTGCCGGGGTGCTTCGCACAGGCAAGGCGGCCACGAGATGCTCCAGAAAGCGAAAAAGGAAGCAGACTGGTTATCCCCACCAGTCGAAGGAAGAAGACTCTCCGGGCTGGAGATCTCCTCTGTCGTTGGGAAAAGTGGTGAGACGGTTCAGCAGGGCTCCACCGGTGGTGTCGTCGTAGCAGGTCGGCTCCGCTTCTCCCTCGTCGGATTCTTAGGTCCTGTGGCGACTTCTAAAGTTCCAGTCCCCAAAGCCCTGCTTTTATGCAGAAAACCCCCATTCACTCAGCCTAGCTGTCACTCAAACATGCTAAGTGGTGAGCCGGCCGGCTCACCACTTGGGCCAATCAGGACGGAGTGTGACTTGAGTTGCCTAGGCAACTCAGTCCAGTTTGCCTAAATCCCCCTCCACCCCCCCTAAGTACCCCAGACAGAGTGGCACCACTTTGGAGGGCTTCTGTGGAGAAGCCCGCCAAAAAGTGGAACAAAGGGCTCAACTTGGGTTGGAGTCACAGAAGCAAACACAAACGCCACTTTAGAACCGAGTTCTGGCAAAAAATACTAACCGGAGAATTAATATTAAATAAATAAACCGGCGGTATGTTCGAGGCTATAGGAATTAAATAATGAAAGTTGGTAGCCTCGAACAATGGGAAATCCCATAGAGATATATTTGCGGTCGAATATAAAAAGTAGTATCCACTGCCACCAGCCAAAACTCGATCAGGGGGGACGGAGACGTGCCCCCTCGAATAACAGACCCTGGGGCAATCGAATTGCCCCGGCCAGTACGTCCACAATATGATGGTTTGTACTGGTTCTGTTCAGAATTTGAGACTAGTAAAGTCAATGGTGACTTTACATGCCCTGGGAGACAGTCAGTCCCAGGGTATGGAGTCTATACTGGGGGGGTCACTATGACACCCCTGTGTTACTGCACTGAGGGTGCTGTGTAACACACATCACAAAAACACATGAAGCCCTATGGAGTAAAAGACCCCATAGCCCATTAAACACATCCAGAGTCAAAGAAACACACTCAAATCATGCCCAAGAGTGAGGGTAAAAGAGTCTCACTCTTGGCAGGAGAAAAAAATAAACCCCAAAAATCCAGCAAAGCTGCTGGGGGACTCACTAGGTTAGGAAATTCAGCCTAAACAGAGAATTCTCCCTAACACTCTTGTATAGGGATGTTTCCCCCCTCAGGATACCAATTCCCAACAGTTATAAATATATAGCACTCAGCTCGCTCGTTGCCTAAATCACAGCAATTAAGTTCCCATCTGCCTGCCTTGCTCAAATCAGTCACTTTGATACAGTGCCCAGTTCGATATTTGTAATCCTCCAAGAGGATAATGCCTGGCTCACCTGTCCCTGCTTTTCTGGAGGTGCGACCCAGCCTTGGGTGATGTAGTGTCCAGTTCAGTCCTCTGAGATATAATGGCCTGCCCATTATCAAGGGATATAGGTTACTGTTGCATCGTTCTCTCATGTTAAACTGCTGGTCCCCTTTAGCAGCACTTGAATCAACACAGTAAAGTTAGGGGACAAGCCTAGTTTTCAACCAACATGGCACCTGGATTTCTGGGACGCCTTTCAGGGAGTTCATTTCTACATCACAGCACCCTGCAGCGGTGCGTCACAACATTCTCTTTCAGATTCAGTTGCCATGGCGCTCATTTCCATGAGTAGATTCCCATCTGTTGACTATTGTATTCTTGTTTCCTGTGTTTTTTTGTGTGTTCTGTCTCACTGATTGCTCCCCCTCTCCTGGCTCCTTGCTCTTTCACATCTGTGCTGCATTCTAATGGATCACATAACTCTGGTTCTGCCTGGTCCTTCACCCCAATGTTTACTAAGTCCAGCCTCAATTACTTGCCTCTTTTTTTCTTTTTTACACATACCAGGTTCTTTTCTCTTGTCCTGGTAATCTCGCCTGAGGCCCAGCATAGTCCAACTGTCATCTGATAATCTTTTGGGCACAACGTGGCTTTCCAATGCAATAGACCCCAACTCCTCTCCTGGAAAACTATAAGTAGACGGGTAAGGGCCGGCCAAGAAGAAAGTGATAGTCTAGCACTTAACAATAGCAATATAGTACGCTGCTCCCTCAGAGCTATCGTTCCCATCCCACATTTCAGAAGTCCCAGATCTGTAACAGTTTATCCGCTTTCCCGGCCCCTCAACCGCCTAAGGGTCCGAAGTTTGATTAGGACTGCAGCCGTCCCTGGTGGCACATGGCCTCTCCACCATCTCAAGGTCTTGGGTATCTGTCCTCATGCTGCTTCATGGCTCCCGCTTTCCCAAGTCACCCCAATAACTTTTTGTCTCATTAATTACCTAATTAAAAGTTGATAAGATGGCTCAGTGGGTTAAACGCTTGTTGCTGTGATCTGTGTCTGATCTGCAGGTCGCATGTTTGAATCCCGGCCAACTCGGCCTTTTATCTTTCTCAGGTCGATAAATGAATACCAGTTTTGATTGAGTAATAACAATAATGTATGTAAAACGCTATATAAAAACATATTCCTATTATTACAGCTATGTGAAGGTGGAATCATATATGCTCTGAGATTCCACACCAGTCCTTAAAGCATGAGACTTTGTTCCAGAATGGGGCAGCAGTGCAGCGGTTGCAAAGATGCCACATTGTTGTCTTTTTTAATTTTTTTATTTTTATCTGCCGTTCTGGATTCTGAAGGTACTCCTTCTGTTTCCTCTCACACCCAGCACAGTGCATCAGAAGGTGGACTAAAGGTACGGCAAGCTGTAGAAGAGGTTGAGTAGCCACTTCCCTTTCCAGCGTGATGGCTCTCCAGGTCATTGGATACAGACTGCTAATTCGCCCCGTTCTCTGCGCTGGAATTCTCCTCATGTTGGTCATTGTTTCTGGGATCTCCCTGGTGAGCACGGGAGGTGGGTCCTGCCACTGCTAGTGTTGCACAGCCCAAACCTTCCCATCAACACCCACATTATGTTGCCCTTGCTTCTACCACTAAGTATGTACTCTAACACCACGCCTTACACCACCTCTATGGTATCACTCTACAACCAAACTATCCAGGCTGCCATGAACAAAGTTGCTCCGCGGGGCAACCGCAAAGGTCAACCCATAGCCCACAGAAACACCTGGTACACCACTTGTCTCAAAGATCTACGTACTGTAAAAAGAACGGCAGAGAGCCTTTGGAAAAAAAATGCCCACACATGAAAATAAACAAAGATTCAATACAGCAGCCTTAACATACAAGCAAGCCACTATCATAGCGAAAGGTAATTCCTACAATACGAGAATAGAAAACGCCAACTCAGGCACGAGAGAGCTCTTCACTATAATACGCGAGTTCGAATTGCAAGCCCCCAAACAGACCACTGTATCGAGGATCTACCCTGGTGTCTAAATATACAAAAAGCCCTCACTGACAAAATGGCCCTCCTCCAGGCCAAAATCCAGCGTTGGACGGCGCAACACCAGCTTTGTCTGAATGACGAGAAAACAGAACTTCTCGACTGAATAACCTACCTCAAACCTACTAATCCTTCACCTTTGACGGCAATCGCATCAAGGTAGCAAAAGAGGTAAAAACTCTAGGAGTCTATCTGGACTCTTCACTCTCCTTAACGAGGCACGTCAATGCCATCTCTTCAGCAACAGCTTACACCTCCAAACTGATCATCGCCAGTAGACCCTTTCTAACTACTGACATCTGAATCACCCTAGCCAGAGCCCTCATCCTATCAAGAATTGACTACTTAACTCCCTACTCGCAGGCACCAACCTCCGAAACATCAACAAACTACAAATAGCTCAAAACAATGCAGTTAGAGCCGCCCTCAACATACCCAAAAAAGAACATATTTCTAATGCCAGGCGGACCATCCACTGGCTGCCAGTGCAGGATCGCATTAAGTTCAAAATCCTATCATTCACTCACAAATGCCTCTCCAATAACGCCCCAATCTATCTAGCTAGACACATTTCCAAAGTACAGTCCAACAGACCTACCCGATCAGCCTACTCTGGGCCACCTTGTCACCCCAAGATTTAGAAGGCAAAAAGCTGGTGGCTGCAGCTTCCTAGTGATCTCGGCCAAACACTGGAATTTTATGCCTCTGGCTTTAAGATCAGACCCTTCTCTTTGGTCCTTCCGAAGAAACCTCAAAACCTGGCTTTTCTCTAAAACACCTAGCAGCTCCTTAACTACTCATCTTTCTTTACTGCTCTCTCTATGAAACCATCTTCCTATGTACCATCTGGATCTACCGTCCCTGCAAGCTACCACTCGTAGCAATTATTATTCCTAACTGTATGAATGTAATGTAATCTAAATATTAATGGTTATGTACTCTATTCCAATGTTCTCACTGTAATACCTATGTTAGCAATGTCTGGAAACAAGACTATAACAAGCATTACTGCAACCAACCTGCTTAAGCTAAAAGCACCTAGATGCCTAAGGGCTTGGTGCACTATACAAATGTCAATATAAAAAACAAAAAAAAGATTTTCCCTGTTCTGACTATCCATTGACTGTGCCGAGCACCCATGACTCTCACACTCACTCTTTTCCCCCCACCTTTACTGTAGTCATCCCTGGTGGAACGTGGCTCCTCCACCATGAAAGGGCCTTAAAGAACTGCCCTGATATCCTGATGTTGTCATGGCCAATTCTTGGTCAGTCCATCATGGCAGAGGCCAGCCAACCAAATTGGGGCAGATGGCTCTATAACCATTATCTTCCTAGGAACACCAGTATTTTTCCTGTCCTGGACACGATTCCTTTCCTGCCACCTCATATGACCTGTTCGATCATAGTGGAGTATATTGCCTTGCCCCGAGACACTTCTCCCTCCATCCTTGCCCCCACTTGCCCAAATGTGTCTGTGGTGACACATGGCCTCTCAATTCTGTGGGCCTTAAAGATCTGCATTGGTGCTGCCTTCAATTCATTCCTCACCTTTCCTGCAGTCATTGCTGGTGGCACCTGGCCCCTCCACCATTTCTGGGCTTTAAAAACCTGCTCTGATACAAGGTCTGAAAGGGAATGTGAGCAAAATAGTGATGGATTGGGGGTTACTCTTAAATAAGTGGGGGGGGGCGCTGTTGCGCTCGACGAAGATGGCCGCCTGCTGATTAGCTCCGTGCCGCAAGGCGCTCCTTCAATCGAAATCCTCCCGTTTGCCTCGGCGCTTCAACACGTAATTGACAGAGTGGGAAGCTGGTGTGTCTGGGATCCTGCTGGCCTCGTCCCGTCTTCCTAACTTCTTTTGCTGCGGAGCTGTTGGCCCCTACGGGAGTGACGGGAGCGGGTGCTTCCTCCGATCCCCCACAGGGCTCCAGGGGATCGCGGCCGTGTTCCGCGGCTTGCGGCCTTCCTTGGGGGGAGGGGCGTCCTTCCCGCCCTGCGCGACCGCTCTCTACAGCCTTCGGGAGGAGCGGCTGACCGGATCCGAGAGCGTCTCGCTCCGCTGCCCCATCCTAGGCGGCGTGCTGATTTGAATCGTGCCCCCAGTCCGAGGATCCGAGCGGTGAGTGGGGCCCCTGATCCCTGCGGTACGCACCGCATTGGTTGGCGGCCTTGGGCGGTGTGGAGTCGCGCCTGAGGCACAGTTGAATCCCTCGCATGGTTTTGGGCGTGGCGCCTTGGCCCTGTGACAATAAGCACATTCCGCCTGCATCCTGATACTCTGTGGGGGGGGCCGGTTCCTCCGGAACCCATCTCCCAGCGAATCCTATCTTCGGCCGCGCCGCTCCCTGGGCCCGTGGAGGCGGCGCGAGACATCGGCCCCCCTCCCACTTGCCTTGTGCTGCGCACTTTACTGTACCGAGGGGTGCCCTGACCCCCGGTTCTGCTGTATGGAGGCACCACCGATTTGGTTCCATACCCGTCTTATTGCTCTACTAGAGGACTAACCACCTGGCTGTTCCATCTCATCCTCGGCCACGCCGCACCCTGGACCCATAGGAGCGGCGCGAGGCAGCGGCTCCTCCCCGCGAGTGCTGACCACCTGGCTATCCCATCTCATCGCAATAGCTACGAGAGGCTCCTCTTGGTTCTCTTACTGGTTACTGTCTCCTTGGCCCTTGCCTCCTCAGGATCTCGGGGGAGTATGTGTGGTTCACTGGCCGCCACATACATCGGCTGCCCTGGCGACCCAACATAGATCGGTCTCCCCCATCTGAATTTGAAACACCGCATCTCGTGTTGCCAGCTGGCTGTGGCCTCACACATACCTGGCGCTCTCTCTTGGCGTCCCTCTCGTCCCCCTGTCCTCCGTTCCACCGGACTTGTCTTCACCTTTTACTGACACCATGTCAACAAGGATGGGAAAGAAGCAATCCTCTATCAACATGTTTGCGAAGCCTCCGGGAGGATCTGGCGCGGAGACACCTGCACAGGAACCATCCACTGCACAAGAACTGGAACCATCCGAATCTCAGAAAATGATGGAATACATTTGCGAGGGGTTCACTGCGATCCATAGTAAACTAGACGACATGAATGGTACGATATCCTCCATTAAGGCACACATGGAGAGGACTGATGGTCGCGTAACTGAGATTGAGTCACGTGTGAGCACCGCTGAGGACGGTCTGGGCTCCCTTCGGGCAGAGGTTTCCACACTATCCGCACGCGTAGCAGAGGTGGAGAAGAAAAATGAGGATCTTGAGTCTCGCTCAAGACGCAACAACCTCTGCATAATCGGGGTACCAGAGGATGGCATACAAGAACCCATGGAGGACTACGTGGAGAGCTTGCTACTTCGACTCCTTGATTCCCCAAAACTCTCCTCACAATTTGCAATCGAGAGAGCCCACCGTGCACTTACGGCGAAGCCTAGGCCTGGCGCTCCTCCTCGCCCGATTATAGCCAGGGTCCTTAATTACCGCGACCGAGATGCCCTGCTCAGGGCGGCGAGAGTCAAGGGAGACCTTTTGTTGGGCGCGGCCAGAATCCATCTATACCCGGACTTCTCGATGGCGGTCCAGCGTGAGCGTAAATCCTTCCTGGCGGTGAAGAGACGATTGCGCGAGCTTCAGGTTAAATACGCTATGCTATACCCCGCCAAACTCCGGATCGAGCACGCGAATCGAGTATACTTCTTCACGCTACCGGAGGAGGCCTCAAAGTTTATAGATGAACATTTTCCCGGCTGAACTATACTCACAACGATCTCCTCCATTGCTTATGCCTTGCTCCATTGGTCCACACGCTGTACTTTTGTTCTACCACAACATGCTCTTACTGCGTGGTCGCCACCATTGAGCCCTAACCCAGGTCTCGGTTGGTCTCACGGCGTCCCGTCATTCTAGTTGCGGCACTGCGTGGACTCCTGGGCCGGAGGGTTGCTGCACATCTCGTCCTGTTGGCGTTATGACTGTGAATGTTTATGTCTCTGTTTTTTCTCTAAGCGATGCATTTGTTGGTGTTGGGTTGTGATGCAGTGGGAACTGGCTGCTGATCTGAGGACGTTACTGACCTCTCCGTCAGTGCGTCCCAGCTATCCACCACAATACACCCTTTGCCTGCTCGATTATCCTGAAACACTGTGGTAATCCCTAGTTCCTGATATCCGGTCTGAACACATACACCATCCCACTCTAGCTGTTCGGATGGTTGCTCCATATTATTTCGCTACATTGGTCATTATTGATGGTCGTGCCTTCTCCCCCCCCTCCGCGGGTTCATCCCCGTATGTGACTTGCTTTCATTGCCAGGCATTAAGTTTATCCTCATATTGCCTCAAGGTTCGGAGCATCGCCGCCAGGCCGACGTACAGGCCCCCAGGCGTTGATGCCAGTGTTTTTGACTTTGTTGGTTGTATATGGGTTGTTCATCTCTCTGATTGGGGGAGGGATGTGGGAGGGGGTGGGGGGTAGGGGAGTTAACGTTAAAAAAGGCTTGGTAACTGCAGAGAAGGTAGAGTTCAGGGAACCTGGGTCTCTAGACCATTGCAGATCTGACGGCAATGGGGCCCGCTTATGGGGGGCACTGTTCCATCCACCGGTGTATTTCTATGTCTGCTTTGAGTGTGTCGAGTGAGGAAACCCTTACATTCCTGAGCTGGAACGTGCGGGGGCTGGGGAACTTCAAGAAAATGAGATTGCTACAACTCCAAGCTGAACGGCATGGGACTAAGATCCTGTTTCTTCAGGAGACACATGCGGTAACTGATCACTGTGAGAAGTTTGCTAAAACATGGGGACCACAGAGATACTATACTTCCTATTCCACACAAAGCCGCGGGGTTATGACCCTTATTCACAAGAGTATTAGATTCATCCCCATTGCCACGACAATAGACCCTCTGGGCAGATATGTCTTACTTCATGGCATCCTACAGAATAGGGAAGTGGTCCTACTGAATATCTACGGTCCCAACATCGATGATCCTGAATTTTTCACACATCTCACGTCCCTCCTAGATGGCTTCCCGCTGGTACCTATTCTCTGGGGAGGCGATTTTAACACAATATTCGATGTGGATCTCGATAGATCTGGTTCTCGTCCCCATCACCTCACTAGGGCCGCATATTCTACACTATCTTCACTCCCTCGCCTGGCCCTGTTTGACGCATGGAGGCTTCTTTACCCCGACTCCCGCGCCTTTTCCTTCTATTCCTCGGTACATGATTCCTTCTCCCGGATTGATAGATGGCTAGTGTCTGACATACTCATAAGGTACATCTCAAGCTTGTCGATTCTCCCCAGGACTCTCTCCGATCATTCACCAGTAACTATTACCCTATCCTGGGGCTCAGATCACGATCGTTCTAGACAATGGAGGATGAAACCACTCTCCCTCCTTGACCCGGTCTTCAGTTCGGAGCTGGAGTCGGCGATTGAGGAGTTCTTTGAGACCAATACCGGCTCCGTCTCATCACAAGCCACCCTCTGGGAAACTTTTAAAGCTTACATCAGAGGCATCGCCCTCTCTAAAGAAAATGGCATCCTTAGAACCATCCGAAGAGAGATTGCTGAGAGCGAGGCCACACTATCCGCGCTGGAGGCCCAATATGCATCAAATCATACTCCTGATACCCTTGCGTTGATCGGCACGGAGCTGGACTCCTTCCGCGCTCTTGCGGACCGAGAGCAGAGGTTTCTCGACAACCCTGGGCTGGCGAGGAGGTATGGTGAGGGTGAGCGCCCATCTCGTCTTCTGGCTAGGCTTCTCCGCCGTGAGTTTGGCGCTCCTCCCATTCCTGGCATTGAGAGACCTGATGGATCCCTTGCCACTTCCCCCGGTGATATCAATTCGGAATTCCTCTCCTTCTATCAATCCCTTTATGCTAACGCGGATAATGCCACTATAGCAGAAATAGACGTCTTTCTGGACAAGCTCCCCCTGTCGGTTCTTTCCTCCGATACCATCGGTGCCCTTGAGAGTCCATTCACTTCCTTGGAACTCTCGGAGGCCATAGACTCCCTCTCATCTGGCAAATCCCCGGGATCGGACGGTATACCGGTTGAGTTCTATAAGCGCTTCAAGTCTCTTCTGCTTCCTCGCCTGGTCGCGCTTTGGGAAGAATCGTTGGAGGTGGGCCAGCTCCCTCCTACGCTCCGCGAAGCCACCATAACTGTCCTGTTAAAACCTGGTAAATCCCCCACGCAATGCGGTTCTTACCGTCCACTCTCGCTAACCAATTGCGACGTCAAAATTTATGCTAAGCTACTTGCTTTACGTCTGGCCCCATTCATGCAACATATCATTCATCCAGACTAGGCGGGGTTTATTCCGGGACGCTCTACCTCCCTGAATCTTAGGCGCCTCTTCAATATTATAAGCAAGGTGAGCCCTGACGTTCACGCTGTGGCCGCCACGCTCGATATGAAAAAAGCTTTTGATTCCGTCTCTTGGAGGTATCTTTGGCGGGTACTTAATAAATGTAAATTCGGCCCCACATTTATCTCCTTTGTTCAAGCTGCTATATTCAAACCCCGTGGCCAGAGTCCGTACCGGGGACCGGTGCTCTTCCCTCTTCCAAATAGCTAGAGGTACTAGACAAGGTTGTCCCTTCTCTCCATTAATCTTCGCTGTAGCGCTGGAGCCGTTCGCGGATATGCTTCGCCAATCTCATTCCCATAGAGGTCTACGCACTGCCGGGGTTTCAGACATAGTTTCCCTATATGCTGACGATGCTCTCCTCTTTATTCGCTCTCCTGAAATCAATCTTGCCCCAATACTGGAGGATGTTGTCCTTTTTGGCCGCATGTCTGGCCTGACGGTAAACTGCGCTAAATCAACTCTTTTCCCGCTCACCCCCATCACTCTCCCCCCTCCCGATACTCTTGGATTCACTTGGGCCCAAGCTGAGTTTACCTACTTAGGTATAGTGGTGTCGCGACATATCGATTTGGTTTTCGAGAAGAACTATCGAGTATACCTCACAAACCTAATGCAAAAAATTCAGGGTTGGGACAAACTCCCGATTTCACTGGCAGGTAGGGTGGGAGTACTAAAGATGGTGGTACTCCCCCAGCTACTGTATAATTTGTTAATATCCCGCAATGGCCGGGAGCTGAGTTCTTTCGGACATTGACACGCACCCTCAATACTTTTCTCTGGCACTCTGGTGCAGTCCGCCTCAAGTTTGAGACCCTTGCTTCTCCCAGGGAAATGGGTGGCTTCGGTGCACCTGACTTTCTCAAGTACTGGCTGGCAGCCCAGCTTCAACACATCGCACACTGGTTCAACATATCTGACCCCCCTCCCCATGTCAGACTAGAGAAGTTATCGGTTGGTGACCGCGATATCAGATCCCTGGTGATCGCACCAATGCCAATAGAATCGGGCTCATTAGACCCGTTGAGGTGCACATCCCTGGCTTTATCCAAAACATGGCAATTACTGGGCACCACCCATCCCTTCCATGGTAACTTCCCGATCTGGAACTTTCTCCCGGGAATCCCACAGGTCCCCCCATCGGTTGTTCGCACATGGGCTGAGGCAGGATTCGAATTGCTCCGAGACATATTTGTAGATGGTCATTTCATAGAATGGCCTGACCTTCCGCCGTCCCTCAGACAGCGTCCCTCAGTGTGGCTTCAATACTCATCCCTCCATAGAGTCCTCAAACATAAGTACCCATGCTTCCCAGCGTTACCGCCGGATGAGCCGGCGATCACTGAACTGACCTCTCCTTTCCCTATGAGGGGGAAAACTTCCAGACTATATACCCTGGTACAATCCAGATTGCCCCCTTCATTTTCTAAATTAAAGCTCGCCTGGGAGTCTGATCTCGGAGTGGAAATGACCGAAGACCGTTGGTCCCAAATGTGCTCACGTATCCAGAGGGTCTCCTTCAACTCCCGATTCAAGCTAATTCAATTTAAACTACTCCACAGATACCATTACACCCCAATCAGACTACACCGTATTTCTAATAGTCTCTCCCCTAGATGCCCTAGATGCGGCCACGATGGAGCTGACTACTTCCACATGATCTGGTTATGTCCCCGCCTTACCCAATTTTGGGACGCTGTTTGCTCTACCATCTCGTCTATTCTTGACCACCCTATTTCCCCTACCCCAATGAAATGCTTATTCCATGACTTTCCTGACCTGCACCGAGATTCTAGGAGACTGGCCGGCCTCTGCATGCTTCTGGCTGTGCGGGCAATACTACTTTGTTGGCTCAGGCCTACCACCCCGACTCACGCACAGTGGCTCAGAGCAGTCACTTGGGCCTCCGATACGGAGGAATCATGGGCGGTACAACAGCCCGCCTGCTCTAGACCCAGAAACATCTGGCTCAAGTTCCGATTATTTATGTCCCCCCCTGACACCGACTCAGGTCCTACATCCCCAGCAGCCTCTTCTCGTCAATCCCCTGCAGCCCCTTGAATGGCCCTCCACCGGGTCTTGCATTGTCCTGCTACTCTCCATTGCCCGCGGGGCGTGCCCCGCCACTTGTTGTGTGATTCTGTGATGTTTTAATTGCTTGATTTTATATGCTCTGTTGTTGCTCACCTGTATCTGTGCTACCAAGCTGAATAAAAATAAAAGTTTAAAAAAATAAGTGAGGTCTTCTTCCGATGACAAGCCACCGTGAACTGAACGGCAGGGACACATAATGTTTGCCGTTATGGAGAGGAGCAATAGGACTATCGTACAGAGTCCTGGAAGGACAACAGGAGGTAGCTAAGAAAAGCCACAAGACCACAACAGATAATTAAGGGGCCAGAACGGATATGTAGGGCGATATAAGAGGGTTTTTTTAAGTTAAAGGGGGAGGGGGATTCTGTGGGATATTGTTTGCTATTGTCTTTATGCAAAATAATGATAAAAACATTGTTTAAAAAAATACCTGATCTGAAGCTGTATCGTGTCCAATGCTTTCTCAGTCCATCATGGTGGGCCCAAAGAACTAAATGGAGGAGCAGAACTCCCTGTTCATGGCCCTCCCGGCAATTCCAGACTTTTCCATTGACCCCGTTCCTGGCAAGTAATGGGTGCCCTCTTCGTACTCCCTGGCTGGTACTGGGTGTCCTCATTCTTCCTCCTTCTCCCCCTCACTGACTTTTACTGGTTACCCCTTCTGCATCTCCCTTCCCAGCTGGTACTGAGTGCCCTCCTTCCCCCTCTCTGGCTGGTATTAGGTGCCTCTTGCTTTTCCCCAGATTCCTTCCCATGTTAGTCTTGTCTGTTGCAATTAAATATTTTGTTTTATAACGTGCTTTATGCCGGACTCCAGGCTCAAGCCGCGGGACTGGCTATGTTACTCGTGCATGTTTCCAAGATGAGCATGTTTCCCCTCGGCTATCCTCCTGGCAATGTGTCTGCTCTAACACGTATAGCTGGTGTTTGTATTCTGTGCCTCCCGTTTCTCTCAATCTACATATTCTGAATGGCTATATTTCATATTACCGAAGCACATTTCAGAGTGGTACTTTGCAATGCAACCAAAATACCAAAAAAATACTGAATTTTCCTTTTTTCTTTATTTGGGGGCGTTCCCCCACCAAGCCACCTGTTTTTCTATTCATATAAGCCCACTGTTTTTGCCATGTTTAAACCCCTAACTTGGCAATATTTGCAAAGTGCAGTGGCTTGGACATATCCCGGTTTGGGCTTTTTGTACTAGGAGGTCCAGTCTAGACTTTTTGAACACTCGTGTTCTCCCCCTACATCTGCTAGGTTGAGCCCTCCAATCTGGAACAATTTCTGGGCGTTTTACCACATCCACACAGCATTTACTGCCAGAATATTTCGATTGACTGTGGGTTGCTGCAGGAGACCAAAATGTGAATGAAGCCTCAACTACCTCCCATTTCTTCAGCTTAGGACGTCTGAGGTTTCCACCAGCTATTGCATCTGCCCTAGGGAAGTTTGCTGTTGTGTTGCAGCCTTCTTTTTTGCATCAAGCGGTTTCGGGCTGTTTACACGGGTCACCTTGGTTTGCTGAAGTCTTCCTCACTGGATTGTTCATTCCAGGCTTGAGAGCAGATGATGTTGGAAGATCCTTTGTTTTCTTGCTGAATTTTTGGTGTCTTTGTTGGCCTGGGGGCTCAAGTCCTAGAGAACTGTATCCTGCAAATTGCACCTGGCGTGACTACCTGCCTTTGGGCCCTTGGGAGGGGCATTATTTGAGATACTCACCCCTAGCTGTCCCTCTGGTCTGGGGTAGAAATTCCTTGAAGGCGAGTATCTAGCACGATTCCCATAGTCTTCTCTTGGAGGTGCTCCTATTCTGCTGATTCTTCTTCTTGGGCCTGGGGTCATTTTCCGACCTCTGGAACACTTCTTTGATGTCTCCTGTGGCCTTCACTGGGGTTGCCTTTTGCAGAATGCGCACCTTTGGGGTCAAACAGACTTACCTCCAGTAAAGCGGATGGTCCTTTAACTATCTGCCATTAATTCTAAAGGATGGTAACTGGAAATCTCCCAAAATTGACTCTGGGGTAATTACCTACCACTGGATATTTTTCCTGGATCACTTAGGCGTTCAGGGAGTTCTCGACCATGTTTGGTATTTTTGATACTGACCTTTGATTTTTCCTAATCTTTTTCATTCTCTCTGCCTATAATATATGTGCCTGTGCATTAGTACCTTTATAATACCCTAGGAAGTTCAAATGAATATGGAATGCTGTATTAGGCCTTACGGATGTATTACATATGTTTATCCTGGTGTTTAAAATTGTGTACCTTCTTTTCCCATACCCTACATATATGTTAGATGTTCACCACTAGGTTTAGGGTCATCCACGGTGAGGAACAGTGTCCTCACTTCTCCCCCGGTATCCTTTGCTCAGGTGGCCAGGGAAAGACCATTGCTTCTGTATCCCAACCCTGGGGATGGATATGTGAGGGAGGGTCACCTGGGTGGAGTAGACCTGGAGAGTGAGGAGAGGGCGTCCTCAGGCGAGATATGGTATCCCCCCATTTCCCTTTCACCATGAACCCTCTATCTCACAAACCTTCAAAGGTTTTTGTCAGCCATCTTACCATGAATCACCTATCATATCCCCCAAATGGCAACAGTCTGATACTGGGAGGAAGAAGAGGACAACTAGACCAACACATCCTCATTTTCTGAAAATTAATAAACATCGGCTCCAACCAAGTACTGGGGCGAGGAGGAGGACAACAAGAGCAACAAGGTACTTCTGCTTTGGTAGCTTGGAGGAGTTGATTGAAGAGTTGGTCACATCCACGGCGGAAGTGAGGGAACCGATGCACAGTCTGGTACAGAGGACGGCAGACAGGTGAACCACTGGGTTATAGGGAACGTAGTGTTAACTAGTTGGGGTTAAGTAGGCCGAGGTTGCGGTGGGGGAAGATAGGTGGGGTTTGGGAGACAAGCAGACAATGATTTTACTGTATTATGGCATATTATGATGTAATGTCTGTAAATTGTTTGAAATTGTTTGATTATATTTGAAAAATAAAATGGTTTAAAAAAAATAAAGGCACTGCCGCTTTGTTGGTGAGCTGTCTAGTCTTTCGTATAATAGCAATGGAGGCGGGAACTTAAAGTGGAAGCACAGAAGAAATGGAGTCATTGGCTGTAGCATGATCAGCTGTAGGAGCGTGGACTGCTGCTTGCAGGGAGACCTCTCCGGTGAAGTGGCGTGGCAGAAGGAGCGCTGGAGGCCCGGGATGCAGTGCAGAGTTTATGCAGCGGACGCGTCGGATGAAGAAGCTGGAGGACGGTGGCAAGCTTGAGGAGGCCGACTGGACGAAAGGAAGCGGTCGAAGTATCCTGCATCGCCATGGAAGCATTGCTGGGTGTGCGCAAGTCACAGGGAAACCGCAGGGATAAGACGCGAGCGACCGCACGGATAACCAGGTACCCAGGGCGGCGCAAGGACTTCCAAGGGGCTCTAAAACCGACCGGTGAGTGAAACCAGAGAGAGAGAGAGAGAGAGAGAACACCGGGCTGGCAGGCGGTGATGCTGAATGAAGTTAAAGCACATTTTGAATACAGAATGAATTGAGAGCAAGTCATAATACCTTTTGAATGCTGAATGAATTTAAAGCAAGATAGTGTATTTCTGGAATATTGAACGAATTGAATGCAAGTAAACTGACATTTTGAATGCCACTCGAATTAAAAACAAATTGCAAACCCTTGGCATATTGAGAGAGATGAAAAGTAGAATTGTGAACTTCACTCAAAGGTTTGAATGATGTGAATATAAGGAACTGCATTAACCGAAAACAGCTGCTAGCAAAGCCAAGACAGTAACAGGAGTTAAATGCATGACATAAGAAATCCAACATTGGTGCACAGAACTGGGTAAAAGTATTGGTAAGGTCCAAGGGAATATAAGGAGGTGTAAACCCTGCAAGGTGGCTAACCGAGCCACAATATTGTGTCAGGAGAGTGTGACACATGTGTCTGAGGCAAACCTTGCTGCTGAGGAGAAGCAGTGGACCCATGCTAAAGGCAAAGCAGACAAGAAAGGGTACTGGTTGCGTGACAGGTAGTGGGTGGACCACATGGTCCAACTACTGCATCTAGACCGGGTTGCCTTGGATGGAAAAGTCAGTGAAAGCACCTATAAAGAAACAAATACTGTGTTGTGATACTGGAAACAAGTGTTATGTTGAAAGCTGGAAGAATTTAACTCTTTTGTTGTTTGAGAACCAAAAGATTTGATCTCTTGGGGAAGGGAAACCCGGCATTTAATTAACTTTCTTGAACTTGGGAAAGGGAGCTGATTACAAGCCACAGAGTTACAAGAAGTTCAGTTCTGAACTTTACTTTGAACACTATTACTTTTTTTATGCTGACATCCCTACACATTGTATGCAGTTAGCTGTGAGGGCAAGTATAGGTTTTGGACACATACTTTTGACTTCCTGGCATAGACTATCCTTAGTTTTCTTTCGGTAGGGAAAGCCCACCTTAGCATAGAGCATCCAACCTTTAGTCAAACTGATTCACTCATTTGGGTTTCGGGGTTACTCTTATGCCAATGACACTCAGATCCTGGTGCGGCTTGATCTATCCCTTCCCTCTAGCCCTTGTCTGCTGTTCATTCTTTGCTGGCTATCCACACTTGGATGTCCAGCAACTGGCTTCGCCTGAACGTTGACAGAACGGGGGTGCTTTTGATAGGGTCGGCTGTGGATGCCCCTCTTTGGTCTGCTGATTTTTGGCCATCTGAGCTGGGTCCTTTGCCTACCACTAGTTTGGTTGTATAGGACTTGGGCATGCAGCTTTCTACCTGTTAGAAAACGCTTCAGGTCCTGTGATACCCCTTCGGTTCTCTTGTCTTCTTGTAGCCAAAAGCGTCTGACGCGTTCGAATATCAGACAGGAGGCGGGCTTGCAGTATCCACGCTCTACTCGCGGTAGACATTTGCGTCGGGAACGTAGTTCCCGACGCCTCACGTGGAAGTTACCATGGAGGTTACGTCAGTGGGCGCAGCATCTTCCACGTGATAGAAAACGTACTGGGTCACGTGACCATCTTGCTGCCGGTAGTTCAGGTATTTAATGATCCGGCGCCCACTTCTCGCTGCTTCTGATCCCATATTGACAGTGGCTCTTCTCGCTTGGAAATTTTGTGGTTTATTGATCTCGGATTACGTTTACTGGATTTGCTCTCGGATTGCCCTTACCTGTTCAAGTATTTTTGACCTCGGATTGTTTTTTGGTTATTCTTGCCTAGTGATTTGGTTAAGTTGAATTCGGACCTTGAAGGTGGGGAGACCTCTTACCTTCTTTCTTTCCTTCCTTCCTCTTCCCCTCCATTTCCTTTCCCTGTCCTTTCCTCCAGGGTGCTGTAGGCGTCCTCGTGCCGGCGGGAATAGGCTCGGTGCTGGACTAGAGACTTCCTGAGCACCTTTTTAGGCGTCCTCGTGCCGGCGGGAATAGGTTGTTGCTGGACTAGTGACTTCCTTGCACCATTGGATTATTTGGTTCGTCGGACAGGGGGAGCAGATACCATCACACTGTTCCCACAGAAAAGGAGAAGGAGTTTGCCAGAGACGATCACTTCCAGGGAAACCAGGGTAAGAAACCTAACTTTCCTTACCATTCTCTACAACTCACTATCTGGTACTGATTGTCTTTTCTCTTCTTATGGTCTCCAGATTTCCCCAGTATTGAGGACATTCTTGCATGAAACACTTCTGGTTAAACCCGTTTTCTGCAGGTTAGTCTGTTAATCTTTTGTTAAACGTTATCTGGAAAGGGGTGTAATTGATTGTTAATCAGTGTAATATTCTGCAGTCGTTGGACGGAACCTGGAATCTCCATCTATCGTGAAGTTTGCGGGCCGCTCAACTCTACCGATCCCAACGACTCTACACCATCTTAAAGGCCGCTCTACTCTACCGATCCCAACGACTCTACACCATCTTCCGATCAATTAGTTTCTCAGACTGTCCTTTCGTACTCCTGAGAATCACATTGGTAGGAAGAAATATATTCTTCACGACGGGTCAACACGGAACCGTGCTTCAGGATATCTGACAGAATCAGAAGCCTTACCATGGATGCCACGAATGACCCGTTGGCCGTTTTGGTTCAGTTAATGGCCGACCTACGTGCCGATATGACGGCAGCCCAGGCTGACACCCACCGGCGCATTGATGAAATGCAAGCTGGTATCCGGGAAGTGGTTACAGGATCACCATCGTTGGCCTCCGCTTCCACTTCAGGTCAGGCAGGGCCTTCGGTCAGATCTGATTCTACGCATGTGTACATGGCCGCTCAGTTCCCGCTTGCTCCCCCAGAAAGGTTTACTGGGGATCCGAAATTCTTTCGGACTTTCATTAACCAGTGCAGGCTGCATTTCTTGTGTCGGCCTTCCTCGTTTCCTGATGCGACTACAAAAGCTGCCTTTGTCTTATCAAACCTCGGTGGTATGGCCGCGGTTTGGGCTAATCCCTTATTAGAACAAGGTAGTCCGCTATTGTTCGACTGTGATGCATTGATCAGTGCTATGACTAGGGTGTTTGATACTCGCTACAAGACTCAAGCCACGGATCTGGAATTGTTAAATCTCCGTCAGGGGGATACTCCTTTGTTGTCATATTTGGCTAAGTTTAATCAGTTGGTTGCTGAAACTGGTTGGCCGGAAGATAAAAAGGCAGCCCTATTTTATAAAGGATTGTCGGACACATTAAAGGATACTATAGCCACGGTTCCGGTGGTTCCTACGTCCTTTCCTGATTTCTTGGACCTAGTACTTCAGATTGATGCCCGACGCACCGAAAGAAAAGGGGAGAAGAGAGCAATTCCGGTCAATACTACGGTTTCCCCAATTCCTGTTTCTGGCGGTGACGAACCTATGCAAATCGGGGCAGTAAGGGGCCCGTTAACATCGGAAGAAAGAGAACATCGCAGACGGAACAATCTGTGCTTTTATTGCGGTTCCGCTACTCATCTACTCAGTGCATGCCCAAAGAGACCCCGCAAGTCGGGAAACGCCAAGGCCCGGTCGTAGACGAAACCCCTACGCCGAGCTCTTCCATGCAGGGTTCCTTGTTGTCCACACCCTTCTATATTGACGTTATGTTGAGTTATGACCAGGTCACGCCTTGGAGTTCTGCAGCTGTTCTTGACTCTGGGGCAACTGGTAACTACATTGATGCCCAATATGTTCGGAAATGGGGTATTCCCTTATTGTCAAAGAGTGTTCCGGAGGTAGTCAATGCAGTTGACGGATCAACCCTTCTTTCTGGGCTTGTTACTGAACATACCATTCCGTTGCTGTTAACCATTGGCCTTGAGCATTCGGAAACCATCACATTTGACGTCATTATGGCACCGCAATATAAACTCATCCTGGGTTTACCATGGCTCAAGCTTCATAACCCGGTCATTAACTGGGAGACCGGGGCTATCGCTTTCAGTTCTCAGCAATGTCTTCGATCATGCAATTCATTAGAGTCTATGTATGAAGCACCTGAAACTCCTAGTCGAGCTTTGTTGAACTCTGTGGTTACCATTGGAGCAGTTGTTAACACCGTATTGCCTGCCGAATACACAAGTTATAAGGACGTGTTTGACAAAGGGAAAGCAGAGATTCTGCCGCCTCATCGGCCCTACGATTGCCCAATTGTTCTCAAACCGGATGCTAAGACACCATCGGGACGTATTTATTCCCTTACCCAAAAGGAAGAAGTCGTCCTTAAGGAATATTTGGATAAAGCCCTCGAGTTAGGTTTTATTCGGCCTTCTCACTCTCCATTTGCTTCACCGCTATTCTTTGTACCCAAGAAGGAGGGTGACTTAAGACCTTGTATCGATTATCGGGAACTCAATGCAGGTACTATCCGAAATCAGTACCCGATTCCGCTGATTTCTGTCTTACTGGATCAGTTAGGGTCTTCAGAATTCTTCACCAAATTGGATCTAAGGGGTGCTTACAATTTGGTCCGGATTCGTCGAGGGGATGAATGGAAAACCGCCTTTAAGACCCGATATGGCCTATTCGAGTATTTGGTGATGCCATTCGGGCTTTGCAATGCCCCGGCCACATTCCAGAATTTCATCAACGACGTTCTGCGCGACATGATCGACAGGTTCGTTATCGTCTATCTAGATGATATACTCATCTATTCTCCATCTATGGAAGATCATGTACGTCATGTTTCAGAAGTCTTACAACGCTTGCGGGAGCATCACCTTTTTGTCAAGTTAGAAAAATGCGTATTCCATGCAAATCAGGTCGAGTTCCTTGGATATGACATCACCAACAAAGGAGTGCAGATGAGTAGCAATAAGGTGAAAGCGGTCTTAAACTGGCCTGTACCGACTTCAAGGAAAGAGTTGCAATCGTTTCTGGGGTTTTCTAACTTTTACAGGCGGTTCATTAGACAGTTCTCTTCTATTGCTGCACCCCTCACCGAATTGACCAGTAACAAGAAACCTTATTTATGGAACGATAACGCCCAAATAGCGTTTGAGTCTTTAAAGGCCGCATTCACTACAGCTCCTGTTTTGCTACATCCAAATGTCAAACGTCCTTTCGTTGTCGAAGCTGATGCTTCGGATGTTGCGGTAGGAGCTATCCTGTCCCAGACCTGCGCTGATACCGGAGAATTACATCCAGTCGCCTATCATTCACGCAAATTAACGCCCTATGAGCGTAATTATACCGTTACTGAACGGGAATTGTTGGCCGTTAGGGACGCATTTATGGTCTGGCGACATCATCTTCTTGGTACGGAATTACCGGTCCAGGTCTTTACTGACCACAGAAACCTGTTGGCTTTGCAGTCCTTGACGTGCACCACTGCGAGACATGCCCGCTGGCATGAATTCTTTTCCATGTACAACTTTACGTTGACTTACCGCCCAGGTGTTTTGAATTCCAAGGTGGACGCGCTATCCAGAAGCTTGGGGAATGATGGTTCACGTCCACAGGATGGGTCATTGTTATTACCAACACAAGTGGTTTGTAGTTGTGTTCTACAACCCACTCTGAAGTCAACGCTCCAGAACTGGGTTGATAAAGAGCCCGCAGAATTGGCAGAATATAACATGGATATTTTGCATGGTCTTCCTTATGTCCAGGGTCGTGTCTTTATGCCTGATCAGGATACCCGGTGTACAGCTATTTCCTTATGTCATGACGCTGCTATAGCAGCGCACCCTGGTTCACAGAAAACCCTCGAACTCCTCAAACGCTGGTGTTGGTGGCCCTCTATGCGAAGAGACGTCTCGCAATATATCTCGACCTGCGCCATTTGTGCCCAATGTAAATCCCATTCAGCGAAACCTATGGGGTTACTACAGCCATTACCAGTGCCGGCCAGACCATGGGCGATGATTACCATGGATTTTGTGGTGGAGTTGCCTTTGATCGACGGTTTTGATACTATATGGGTGGTGGTTGACAGCTTTTCTAAAATGTCTTTATTTGTTCCTTGCCAAGGACTGCCATCAGCTGCTAAGCTGGCAGAGTTGTTCTTGCGACATGTCTTCAGGTTTTTTGGGTTACCTGAGATTGTGGTTTCTGACAGGGGGTCCCAGTTCACGTCACGTTTCTGGAGGCATCTTATGTTCTCATTAGGGGTGGATGAACGGTGTTCCACAGCGTTCCATCCCCAGACGGATGGTCAAACAGAGCGGGTGAACGCTACTATGGAGCAGTACCTCAGGTGTCTCATCCTTCAACATCAGGAATCCTGGTTAGCCGTTCTTCCATTAGCGGAATTCGCTTATAATAATTCCAGCCATTCATCTACGGGAACATCACCATTCTATGCCTTATATGGGCAACACCCACGCACCCTACCTCTTGATTGGAAACTACCTGCGGATTGTCCGGCAGTTCAATCTTGTATCAAAGATCTGTCTCTGGTCCGTGATAGGGTGCTGGAACATCTGAAACAAGCTCAAGAGCAGGCAAAGAAGTACGCTGATCGGAATCGCCGTCCTGCACCCAACTACGTTCCAGGTTCACGGGTGTGGTTGTCCACGAAAAATCTACGCATTCCAGGACGACGATGCTTGTTGCCACGTTTTGTCGGTCCTTATGTTGTTAAGGACGTCTTGAGTCCATTGGTAGTCAAGTTAGAATTGCCGTACTCTTGGAAGATACATCCGGTCTTTCATGTGTCCGTGGTTAAGCCTTGTGTGGACAGTACCAGGGTAGTGGCTTCTCCGTCCCCGATATTGGTTCAAGGGGTAGAGGAGTATGAAGTCAATTCCATTCTTGATTCTAAGGTTTCTCGTGGTACCCGGTATTTCTTAGTGGACTGGAAAGGTTACGGTCCAGAAGATCGGACATGGGAACCAGAGCAGAATGTGCATGCCCCGTTGTTGGTGTCCCGATTTCTGGCCTCTCGGGGGCATGGGGGTCCTTTGGGGGAGGATACTGTTAGAAAACGCTTCAGGTCCTGTGATACCCCTTCGGTTCTCTTGTCTTCTTGTAGCCAAAAGCGTCTGACGCGTTCGAATATCAGACAGGAGGCGGGCTTGCAGTATCCACGCTCTACTCGCGGTAGACATTTGCGTCGGGAACGTAGTTCCCGACGCCTCACGTGGAAGTTACCATGGAGGTTACGTCAGTGGGCGCAGCATCTTCCACGTGATAGAAAACGTACTGGGTCACGTGACCATCTTGCTGCCGGTAGTTCAGGTATTTAATGATCCGGCGCCCACTTCTCGCTGCTTCTGATCCCATATTGACAGTGGCTCTTCTCGCTTGGAAATTTTGTGGTTTATTGATCTCGGATTACGTTTACTGGATTTGCTCTCGGATTGCCCTTACCTGTTCAAGTATTTTTGACCTCGGATTGTTTTTTGGTTATTCTTGCCTAGTGATTTGGTTAAGTTGAATTCGGACCTTGAAGGTGGGGAGACCTCTTACCTTCTTTCTTTCCTTCCTTCCTCTTCCCCTCCATTTCCTTTCCCTGTCCTTTCCTCCAGGGTGCTGTAGGCGTCCTCGTGCCGGCGGGAATAGGCTCGGTGCTGGACTAGAGACTTCCTGAGCACCTTTTTAGGCGTCCTCGTGCCGGCGGGAATAGGTTGTTGCTGGACTAGTGACTTCCTTGCACCATTGGATTATTTGGTTCGTCGGACAGGGGGAGCAGATACCATCACACTGTTCCCACAGAAAAGGAGAAGGAGTTTGCCAGAGACGATCACTTCCAGGGAAACCAGGGTAAGAAACCTAACTTTCCTTACCATTCTCTACAACTCACTATCTGGTACTGATTGTCTTTTCTCTTCTTATGGTCTCCAGATTTCCCCAGTATTGAGGACATTCTTGCATGAAACACTTCTGGTTAAACCCGTTTTCTGCAGGTTAGTCTGTTAATCTTTTGTTAAACGTTATCTGGAAAGGGGTGTAATTGATTGTTAATCAGTGTAATATTCTGCAGTCGTTGGACGGAACCTGGAATCTCCATCTATCGTGAAGTTTGCGGGCCGCTCAACTCTACCGATCCCAACGACTCTACACCATCTTAAAGGCCGCTCTACTCTACCGATCCCAACGACTCTACACCATCTTCCGATCAATTAGTTTCTCAGACTGTCCTTTCGTACTCCTGAGAATCACATTGGTAGGAAGAAATATATTCTTCACGACGGGTCAACACGGAACCGTGCTTCAGGATATCTGACACTACCTCGCTTTCAATGGAGGCGCAGTTGAGTGCAGTTTGCCAGGCTTTGCATTTAAAACTTTGGACTCTATGCCTGGTTTTACGTAGTTGCCTCTCCACCGTCGCCCTTTAGTATTCTCAGCCTTGACTTCTGGCTCGCTGGACTACAGCAATGCATTATATCTGGCACAACCTGCATATCTTCAACAATTGCAGATTTTGCAGAGTGCTGCAGCCAGCATAGCCCTGCGGGCCTCCCGTTTTACCTCAACTACTGTTCTTCTAGCCTGCTTCATTTTTCTCTGGTAGCCAAGCAGTTAAACTTTAAGGCCCTATGTATAGTCCATCTGTCTTTTTAGAAGTCTGGGCCCGAGTACTTGCAGTCAAAATTCTGCCCATCTGTCCCTACATGTTGCTTTCGCTCTTCAGTGGCTTGTTAAATATCTGTTCCTCGCTTAAGCGGTTCCGTATTGGTGGGCATTCCTTTTCCATTGTCACTGCACAGCTCTGGAACACTCTGCCTCAGTCACTCCGGGAGAGGCGGGACCATCTGTCTTTCCGTCGTGCTTTCAAATCTTTTCTGTTTAATTCCCTGGTCTCCACAGTGCCTAGATGCCCTTGCTAGTGTTTGCAGCGCTTAGCTTAAGAAATGTTTTAACATAGCATAACATTGTATCGACTTATCTGGTTTTTGTGTAACATTCTGGTATCTTTTAAATACTGTGTATTAATACCCAAATTCCTTTGTTGAACAGATAGTGTTATATGTGTTACTTTATTAAAGGATACATTTTTCAGTATATCAGAATAGTGTATTTTGTAGAGTTGTCTTGACTAATTGTACCTCTCAGTCGACCTACTACCCCTATCTGAGATTTAAGCCTTTTCTCTCTGACCACGTTATCTACATCAAGAGTGGTTTGGCTTCCCTTTCTTGATAGTTGTTAGCCTTACCACTCGGGTTAGTGGTTGTAGCCTCTTCAACGGAAGGTGGTACAAAAACTGCCTTAACAGCTGCCATCACTTTCTTTGTCCTATGTGATGTGTTTTTGATCTGAACATCTGTGGTCTGCTTCCTCCAATAAATACAAACAACATATTCGGCTTTCCAGGTGCCCAAGCTCTTTTAGACCTCCTGGCTTTCTCCAGTTTATCCAGTCTCCTGCATCCTGCTGCCAGTCCTTGCTATCCTGGTTGCTCCCTTGCATCTGGCTGACTTTGTACCCATCACCCAGTGGATGAAAATATACTGTCCAACCTTGTGGTCTGATCTATCATGGTCCCAATTGGATGGGGCCCTGTCTGAACTTTAATGGAGCTCTGGCTCAAATGTCCTTGATTTGTCCTAGCTGATGCAGGCCCATGGTCATCTGAGGCTTTAAAAACCTCAGCAGCCCTCTTTAAAGGTGGAAGTACGATCTTTCGACTAAGGTCCCACTTTGATGTTTCACTTCTATTTCGTGGGGACCACTCCAGCTCTACAATTTTCAGCAGAACAACTTGGTGGGAGGCTTTTCTCTCCATCTCGGTTTGTTGCGGTTGCTTGCCGGTCTTCTTTGCTTTCTCCTTTGAAGGTCACTCTTGTGTCACATGTTCTTGTAGCGGCCTTGCAGACTTCAGATAATCTTGATGTTTCTTTTGTAAGGGTGTGGAAGGAGGAGACTGATACAAAGGTGGCATGATTGTTGGGATAAACTTTAATTTAATCAAAATAAATATGAAGCCTATCCCTCCCTAACTGTAAGAGGGGTTCCCCTTCCTCAACTAAGGATTCAGTCAGAGTGTCCAAGTAAATGAAGAGACCACCGTTGTGTCAAAATGTCTGCTTCTGTCCCGCACACTTGTAACTAATACTAAAAAGGTAGTGGTTCTTCTTGGTCCAGAAGAATGGCTCCCTTCTTCTGGACAATAGACTGTTGTGGGTGGGAACTTTGCCTGAGAGAATTACTCCCTTCCCGAGCTTCTTTCCACAGTGCAAAACAAAGTTCCAGCTTGTTATGCTGTAAAGTTCTCAGTTCTAACTCAAAAAAGTAAAGTTACAACTCAAACATCATTCCTTATTGCCTATGGTTTTCTCTTCACTATTGGGTTCCTGGCATCTTGTTCTCAATACTTTCACAGTGCCACGGGAATGACTCCCTTCCCTAGGCCGCCTTCTGCTTGGCACCATGGTACACAACACCAGGTGGTATGTCTTCCTTCCCCTGATCTTTCTTGGCTTCACAGTACACAACACCACGAGGTATTGCTTCCTTCCCACGGTCGCTCTTGGCTTCACAGTAAACACCAGTGGTATGGCTTCCTTCTCCTGATCTCTCTTGGCTTGAAGTTCAACTGTAGAAGGGGGGGTGACTCCCTTCCCGGGGCCCTTCTAGGGCACTTTACCACAGGTTCACGAAGGCTGGGGGAATGACTTCCTTACCCTGGCCCTTCTCAGGCTTCTTGTTTTGATTGCGGGTCCCAGACCCGTGTTGGCATTCCTGGTTTACTTCCTTGCCAGGTACTACGACGATAAAGAGTGGTTGTGATGGCCTCTTTCCTCCGTTGTGGGTCCCAGACCCTTCCTTCGTCTTTATATCTATCTTGTTGGTGATAGACGTGGTTCACTACCCTGCCAGGTACATCATGTCTTGGTCACTTAACCGTCTCTAAAGTTATGTATTGGTCCCGAGCCTGGTTTCCAGTCTTCTCTTGCCCTACTTTCTTTGCCTAAAAGCCCTTGTACCTTGTGGGTCTCTGTTGGGTCTCGTTCGCCGATTGCAAGCAATGCTGTTGCTCCGCTTGGCTTCTTGTGCTCTCTCTCTGCTGCCACGACTAGTGCAGTGGCTCTGCAGCGTTTGGTGCTGGGCAGTGACAAGTCTCTCCACGACCATGTGGTCCGACAGCTCCGCTCCGTCGGACTTCTACTTTTCCGGTCGGCCAGGGTACTGCAGACAGGGTTGGGACGCCTCTTCTCTCGTTTTCACGTCCCGGTCAGTGGCTTCCTCTCTGCTCCATGCTGGACGTCCTCCAGGCTCGCGGATCCTCCTGGGAGGGTCTGACTCTGCTTGGTTTTACCTCTTCTATTTTATATTGGCTTTGGCCCATCAGAACTTTTGAAACACTAGACTGCTCCATAGAATTTTGAGAATCACTCTTCATACCTCTGCACCTCCTCCTTGTCCCAGTATTTCCCAGAGAACTCCCTCTAAAGTGTACTTTACTCTTCTTCATCTCGGTGCTACTACTACTATGCACATGACACATGTGCATCGGAAGGGAAGGTAAAGGAGCATTATATGAGTGGGGTTGAAGGGAAGAATACTGCGTTCTCCCTGCATCGTCATCCCTAGTCCCACAGGCGTCGTCCCTCCCCACGCAATCCTCCTGCTGAATACCATCCCCAGGGGGACTGTTGGGTAGCCGCCTCACCCCCCCGCCCTTATGGGAAGGGGCTCCCCCTTGGGGAGAAGTAACAACCTCCAAGGATTTGTCACACTTTGCTTTTGGCAATGGCCCCAAATCACAGATGGTTAGGATGCACTTTACTCTTACTAAAGGGATTTCTTACACTACTGTCCCTACTGTGCGCTCTCTCTCTTCCACTCTCTCTCTCTCTCTCTCTCTCTCTGTGTCTCTCTCTCTGTCTCTCCCTCTGTATCTCTTTGTGTCTGTCTCTCCCTCTGTATCTCTTTATCTGTGTCTGTCTTGCTCTCTGTCTCCGTCTCTGCGGGTCTCTCCCTCCCATTCTATAGAGGGCATTTGGTGACCTTCTCACTCAGGATGGGTATTGTCCTTCACAGTGGAGGTACCCTAAGGTGTAGAGAGTTGTGGGAGCACAAGTCGTGAGGCCCAGCTCCAGTCCAGCTGTGAGGCACATTGGTCCCGGAACATAAGGGTTTTCCACATTTGCCCCCTCCTGGCCTTCGTGCCTTTTCCATTCTGCCTAACGAGGTGTTTTCCTTGCTGCTGCAGTCCTGGCTCTCTTCCTTGCTTGGATTCTTCCCTCCTTCTCTGCACGCGTTCAGATTCCTGCTTTCCTGGTTCATCGTTCCTGATCAATACAAGATTTCTTGGTCTCTCACCTGCCTCTCAGTTTTGGCTTTCCTTTATGCAAGCCCTGACCCAGTCTCTCTTCATCTGGTGGTTGGCTATTATGATTAGCCCTTTGTGAGGAGTCTTTGCACTTGTTGTATGCCCAAATGGCCCTACTGCTGTACAGCTCTGCCCCAAAGTTGATAAATTGTGTGCCCATTTTGACTCCAGGCAGAACTCCCACCCTAAATGTGCATCCAAATCTTCATTGGTACTGGTTTCCTCATCATTTGTGCCCCACTCAGCTGCCACCACCTCCTGTCCCCCAGTCCTGGGTAAGCTCTGGTGCTACTTGTGTGTCTGTGTTGGTTTCCGGGCAGGAGCCAACATTGTCATTCCTTGCTGTAGCTTCCTTCTCCTGTGAGGCTCTGGAGTAAGCCTGGTGAACTCACTCGTTGACTGGTTCTAGGGGACATGGGGGGGATCAGGTGGGTTTTCCAGCCAGATGGATTGAACCAGTATCTGGCCACCCGACGCATGGATTTTGAACGCCCTTGGGAACCGAAGTTCATATCAGTAGAGGGAGTAGAGATAGTAAAAAAAAGGGTGCGTGGGAGCACCAGGTATGTGTGCAGCTCGTGCGGGATCCGTGTGATAGCTGCTTTCTAGCGATAGGTGTGCTGGTAGAGAGGTCAGGAATATGTGTTCGTTCTGGCAGGATTTATCCAGATCGGATGTGGCTGTGTTAGGCCTGAGGAGAATGCCTGGCTGGGGGGTGTGTAACCAGCAGTGATTACTTGGAATGATGTGGAGTGAGCGGCTAGTGTTGGTATGAGAAAAGTTATACCGAATGGTGTCATAGTATCTCTGTGTTCTAGTTGAGTGGTGATGTAAGGAGAGAGTAAGCGTGATGGTGAGATAAGATGAGTCCTATGCCCTTTCAGACATTCTCTGCATTCTAAATCATACTATATTCATCACGTGCTCCTCTACGCACTGTCCCCCTCTAAGCATTCACTAGTTTTATGCACTCACCCCCTCTACGCACTCACCCCCTCTACGCACTCACCCCCTCTACGCACTCACCCCCTCTACGCACTCACCCCCTCTACGCACTCACCCCCTCTATGCACTCACCCCCTCTACGCACTCACCCCCTCTACGCACTCACCCCCTCTACGCACTCACCCCCTCTACGCACTCACCCCCTCTACGCACTCACCCCCTCGACGCACTCACCCCCTCGACGCACTCACCCCCTCGACGCACTCACCCCCTCGACGCACTCACCCCCTCGACGCACTCACCCCCTCGACGCACTCACCCCCTCGACGCACTCACCCCCTCGACGCACTCACCCCCTCGACGCACTCACCCCCTCGACGCACTCACCCCCTCGACGCACTCACCCCCTCGACGCACTCACCCCCTCGACGCACTCACCCCCTCGACGCACTCACCCCCTCGACGCACTCACCCCCTCGACGCACTCGCCCCCACGACGCACTCGCCCCCACGACGCACTCGCCCCCACGACGCACTCGCCCCCACGACGCACTCGCCCCCACGACGCACTCGCCCCCACGACGCACTCGCCCCCACGACGCACTCGCCCCCACGACGCACTCGCCCCCACGACGCACTCGCCCCCACGACGCACTCACCCCCACGACGCACTCACCCCCACGACGCACTCACCCCCACGACGCACTCACCCCCACGACGCACTCGTCCCCCCCTACGCACTCGTCTGACTCCCGCGCTCTTTTGCTCCCCGTACTCATCTGCTTTAAGCACTCGTGCCTTTCACGCATTCTATAGCACTATCCTGTCCTATATATTCACCTCTTCACTCATCTGTTCTATACCTTCATCTGTTCTGTACACTCATTCACTCTGTATTCTTATCCACTCATATGCTCTATCTACTCATACGCTTCATCCACTCATCCACACTTATCCACTCATACGCGCTAACACTCATCCGCCTTATCCACACATCCACTCATCAGCCCTATCCACTCATCCACCCTATCCACTCATTCTCTCATCCGTTCTATCCTCTCATCCGCTCTATCCACTCAATCCACTCTATCCACTCACCACTCTATCCATATCCACTCATACGCCCTATCTACTCATCCTCTCATCCGCCTTATCTACTCATCCTCTCATCCGCCCTATCCACTCATCCTCTCAACCGTTCTGTACTCATCAACTCATCCGCCATATCCACCCATCCTCTCAACCGTTCCATCCTCTCATCCACACTATCCACTCATCCACTCTATCTACTCATCCTCTCATCCGCCCTATCCACTCATCCGCCCTATCTACTCATCCTCTCATCCGCCCTATCTTCTCATCCTCTCGACCATTCTATCCCCTCATCCTCTCGACCGTTCTATCCCCTCATCCTCTCAACCGTTCTATCCTCTCGTCCACTCAATCCACTCATCCGCCTTATCCACTCTATCCGCTCATCCACTCTATCCGCTCATCCACTCTATCCGCTCATCCACTCTATCCGCTCATCCGCCCTATCTACTCATCCACTCAACCGCCCTATCTACTCATCCACCCTATCCTCTCATCCACCCTATCCTCTCATCCGCTCTATCCACTCAATCCGCTCTACCCACTCATCCGCCCTATCCACCCATCCTCTCAACCGTTCCATCCTCTCATCCACTCTATCCACTCATCCACTCTATCTACTCATCCTCTCATCCGCCCTATTTACTCATCCTCTCATCCGCCCTATCTACTCATCCTCTCATCTGCCCTATCCACTCATCCGCCCTATCTACTCATCCTCTGATCCGCCTTATCTACTCATCCTCTCATCCACCCTATCCACTCATCCTCTCAACCGTTCTGTACTCTCATCGACTCATCCGCCATATCCACCCATCCGCTCAACCGTTCCATCCTCTCATCCACACTATCCACTCATCCACTCTATCTACTCATCCTCTCATCCGCCCTATCAACTCATCCTCTCATCCGCCCTATCAACTCATCCTCTCATCCGCCCTATCTTCTCATCCTCTCGACCGTTCTATCCCCTCATCCTCTCGACCGTTCTATCCCCTCATCCTCTCAACCGTTCTATCCTCTCGTCCACTCAATCCACTCATCCGCCTTATCCACCCATCCTCTCAACCGTTCTCATCCGCCCTATCTACTCATCCACTCAACCGCCCTATCTACTCATCCTCTCATCCGCCCTATCCACTCACCCGCTCTATCCACTCATCCTCTCAACCGTTCTATCTTCTTATCCATTCCATCCACTCATCCTTACTATCCATTCGTCAGGTCTATCCACTCATCCGCTCTATCCGCTCATCCGCTCTTACCCGCTCATCCGCTCTTACCCGCTCTTACCCGCTCATCCGCTCTTACCCGCTCATCCGCTCTTACCCGCTCATCCGCTCTTACCCGCTCATCCGCTCTTACCCGCTCATCCGCTCTTATCCGCTCATCCGCTCTCATCCGCTCTCATCCGCTCTTCTCCACTCCTCCGCTCTGTACACTCCTCCGCTCTCATTACGCTCATCCGCTTTGTACATTCGCTAGGTCTACACACTCTCCGCACTTCCATATTCATGCGTTATTCATATTGATGTACACTACATACTCATCAGGTTCACATACTCGTCTTTTCTACACACTTATCCCGTTTACGCTCATCTGTTCTGGACATTCATCTGTTTTACGCACTACTGCGTTCTACTCGCTTCCCTGTATTGCGCGCTCATCCGCTCTACACGCTTGTCCGTTCTACACACCCAGCCTGCTCTACACACTCATCCACTCAACATGTTCATCCATTCCATATACTCATCGGTATAAATATTAATTCGATTCCCACATTCATTCAAACTATCCACGCCATTTACTTTGTTTGGTCCGCATGTATTCTATCCATTTCGGGAGTTTAAATCTCTTTCCTGTTCCCGTATGATTTATTCTTATTAACCATTAACCAGGTTCAACATGATGTCTTTTAGGAAAAAAGCAAGAGCCTGTGAGGCAGGGGATCTCAGATGCATCCTTCATCTACCACCTCCAGGAACGTGCGGTTCTGGCTTTGTAACCCTGGTAGGCTAGCTACCCTGGGTTCTAAAGTCTTCTACAGAGTCGGAGAAGGAGGAGGCGGTCTGACTTTGTCCGGGTGTTTAATAGTTCTTCTTTCGAATTTTGAAATATCGGTTATCTATCCACTGTGAGAAACCTGAGGACGTTCTCGCATCTACTTCCCTTGGATCCTCTGCACAGGTGGCCTTCTTCCCCAGGGTCCAACCCTTCCCTTTGATCCACAGCTCACCTCGTTTTCTTGGATAGTGTGCTCTCCGTCCTGATTTCAGTGCAGGGGCGTGTTGATTGATGCGGGCTTGTTGCTGCCTAGTTACCTCACTGGCAAGAGTCCGACAGGTAAGTATATTAAGTCTTTTGAACAGTTCTCTAACTTCGTTCCTTTCCTTCCTTAGATGATGACCGGCATCCGGGGATGGCGGCGTGCTGCTGAGATGAGTAGCGCTGAAGGTGAGTGAGAGCGCGATGCACCCCTTTCGTATTTGTATTGAACTGAGTTCTTTTTCTGTGTCTTTTAGGTGCCGCAATATTTTCAGCGTGGATGCCGGTTATTAAGAACAAATGCAGTGGGTAAGCGCGGTATGCGGCGCCTCTAGATGTTTCCACGCTAACCTGGAGTCTTTTCCCTCTTGCAGATGGATGAGAAGTTCCGGAGACAGAATTCCCCCAGAGTGGCTGGGATTCAGGTAAGCGTTTGAAGCTCGTACAGAATTTAAAAAATAAGCGAAGATTTGCAGAATGCTTACTAATGCCTTTTTTCTGTTCTTTTCCCTTTTCCTTAGGAAGCGGCGCGCCGGGATGAGAATGACACCGCCGAAGATGCCCGCAGAACAGAAGGAGCGATGAATGATGGGCAGAAGCACAGCAAGGTAAGACTGTTCCTAATGGTGTTCTTGTTCTTGCAGAAGCTGAGCGCAGAAGAAAGATGCAGGCCTACTGGAGACCAATCCGAACACGGTGAGTGTCACTCTGCAGGTGCAGAAAACGCAAAGCATGTTTCTCAGCCTGGGTGTGGCTTAAATAGTCTCTGGGTATCCCAGGTGTCTCTGGGCTGAACCACACCCAAAAGACTAGAACGCACATGCAGTTCTGGGAACTGAAATATGTGGGGGCATCCATCTTGTCCCCATCAATGCATAACAAGTCCAATCCCCAATGTTATCCTATGGGAGTGAGTGAGTCTGGTGCCATAAGCGCCAAGTCTGACTCCAAGTGGGTCTCTGGAGTGATGGAGAGGCCCTTGAGGGCCATGTAGGTGATCGTGGTCTGGCTCCAGCCTGACATCTTGGAGGGCTGGGGACATGAGGGGAAGGAATCATGACAAACGTGTTCACAAAATGCTAAGTCAGGATGTTTGGGCCGTTGACCCCCCTTCCCCACGTTTTCAGCACGGGACAAGGCGGATCACTCGAGCAAAGCACACATTCTGGCTTCTGCGGCACGAGGATACAGTTCTATTTACACAGTTCAAGACCATCTTTGTCCAAGCCTTTTTATTTCTTGCAAGTCTCTGGACTCAGAGGGCCTGGTATACAAAAACAACGAGAACACTTTATTTTCCTTTTTCCAGTATTCAATTTGGGTGTTCACCTTGGATCCTCCTCAGCCGGGCTCAGATCACTTTCCCAACAAAAGTTCAACATTGTATCCCCCTCTTCGGGCTCATGTCCCTTTCAAACTATGTACGGATAATTCTTTCTCGGGTGACTGACGGTTCACCCCTGATCCCCCTCAGCCGGGCTGCAATCCCTTTCTTTCACTCAATTAGTTTCACTCATCCGTCCGGGCTCGGACCAATTGTGATGTATTTTAAACTATCGAAGACTTTCGACTAGCTTGACCCGTTGCATGACCACTTCCATCACAATATTCCCTTTTCTCACATTCAGCATCAGTTGGATACCTAACCGAGACTTTCAAATGAGCACCCACGTGATGCCGGACCACTCTGTGTATGGTATCTTTTCTTGGCCTCCCAAAGTTCAATTATAAAGTTTAACTACTCCTCTTGGTTTCCAGTTATATCTGCGTCTCTCTTTGCAAACGCCTCACACACTGTTCTCTTTATATAATATTGCTGCTTGCAACCTCGATTGAAAACACAAGCTGGTTTGGTATCAGTCTCTACGACTTACCGGCTGAGCTGTTTTTTTCTGACGCTGCTTTGTTGTAGGAGCTAAGGACAGTACCAAAGCGGCAATCGCTCCTACCCTCCTTGGTTATCGACGCAGGAGAGTCCCGGGTACCTCCGACACACTGTGCAGGTTTGATCACCCTTAGTTCCTGGTCTTCGGTTTCTTACTTTCCAAGGCTCACAAAAGTAACCGTCTTTAGAGGTCACGTTACTTCCCTCCTTGCGACTCTTTCTAGTCACGCCGCCTTTCTCCTTGTATTAAACTGCCATCTTGGAACTGCTGTTTCCTCATGTGGTTTGTCTCGCTCAGAGTGTGCTTTCGTGCTCCGCCTTTTATCTGTGTGGTGAAGTGTGATGGAAGTCAGGGGTGTTTAATAATCCATAATTGCCTGACCTTGCATGTCCATGGTGTTGGGACATGTCAGGTATACGGCTCTGGTGTTAGTCTGTTTTTGTCACGGTGAAATGTCCATGTGGAAGTGTTTGTGTCGGAAAGGGGGTTTGGGGGGTTGAATTCCTAAGTATCCTACCTTGCAGGATGGGGAAAAGGTGTTATTTGGTAGGGGATACCGCGTCTCACCCTCCAGTGTCCCACACCCCCCCCTCCGCCCCCACCCGAGGAACCCTCACCCAGGTGATACTCCAGCACTGGTCCACCCCCAGGAACTGAATCCAAAAGCGATGGCCATGTCCTGGCCACCTGGATGTCGGATCCCCAGGGACTAGCGGGTGAGACACCTACAGGTTTCTCACACTCTTAGCAGCATTTTTTAACACCTCTATACAGTTTTCCAACTTTTTCCACTGTTTTTGTGTTTGTCGATGTTCGCGAATGTCTGACGTCACAGCAGACTTTCCGGGCAGTGTTATGTGACCAGACAAGCGCGCTTGGCATGATGACGTGTCCGCAAACACATCTGCACTTTACGAACGGGTCAGTGCTTCGCGAACAGTTTGGAACTGTCTTCTTAGCTGATCTGGGAAGTTTTAAAGTGAAAGTTTACCCTTGCACAGCTCCTAGACTTATTCTACTCCATCTGTAATCCAGGAGAAAGCACATCCTTCCAGGAATATTAGCAGAACTGCTATTTATCTTCAGAAATGGCATCAGCTATTGCCATCCCTTCTCCCCAGGAGCCATCATCATCATCATCACCACCACCACCAGTTAGAGGGCCTACACAACGGAAGAGGACCAGGAAGATGAAGTAGAGGAAATGGCTACCTCTAGCACCCAGAAACAATCATGGGTTTGCAAGTTCTTTAACACTGTTGGGTTTGTACCAAAGGCTAAGGCTACCAAGGTGAAATGCACTGAGCGCAACTGCACTCAGTCGTAGAGAACCTGGCCAGTACTCCTACTGGTTCGCCTCCATGCGTCGCCACACTAAATCCAACCCCAGGTATGCTCTGAGAAAGTCTGTTCCATTCTCAGGAAGTAGTAGGCTGTCTTCCTCTACTTCATCTTCCACAACCAATACTAGCACCACTCGGGCTACTCCTGTGGGGCATAAAATCCCACCAGCTACCTTGCAAGCCATACAAGAAACTGTTGGTCCATATCTTTGCAAAACAATAGTACTGTGTATATACTGCAACACACCACTTTGCAGAGGGGAGAAATTTAAAAGTGCTTTCGAGGCTGTAGTCAAGGAGCATGAGAAACCCTACCCCCACCTTAAAATTAACTCCCATCCAACATCTTCCCCTGTACACCTGCCTCTCTTTATCTGTGGTCGGTGTCCCTTCCCTTATTTCACTACCCCACCTTGCTTCCTAACCTCTCCTGCAAAAAACTGCAAAAAAACACAAAATGAAAAAACACTAAAACAGGTTCTTTTAGGAACCACCTTTCACAGTTCAAAAATAGAAGTAAAAAAAATAAGCTTATAGAGTCCGTCTACTTTAAATGTTTCAATAAAGTACTTTGAATCAATAAGATTCTCCAACATTGCCATTAGCATTTTGTACTATGCTAATGGACAGTGGTATACTAGAGAAAGAAAAAAGCACAAACAATTTTCGAATGGATTGTGTCCTCCCAACGTATTCCTCATCTTTGAAAAGTAGTGTCCACAGCTCGGCTAGTTCGGAAATTTTAAGCAGAGTGTGGGATAGATTGACCCACTCAACAGTATTTCACCACATCACCAAGCTGCCTGTCTGCAGAAAACAGCAAATGGCTGCGCTGGCTCCCGTGCGCACCAGGACCTCAAAACTGCATTTTTGCAGCAACAAAAAGAGGGCTGCACCGTCCTGCCAAGCACACTTCAGACAGGATGGAACAAGGGGACACACTCAAAGAGCGTGCCAGTGTGTTCTAAAACATATAAATGGAATAAAGTGAAGAAGCAGTGTTGCTTGCTACAAAACCCAAAAGGTTTCTGAAAGGAAGCGTCCCCAGCCAGCACGATCCTCCCCGCAATGAGAGACAATGATGGACTCTCCCAGGTAGGGAATAAAGCCAAGACAGAGTGCGGGTGAGCTTAAATGGGAGTTTATCAATCAGAATAGGGCATGCAAAGAACTCTGCAAAACTCCGAGAGCGCTCTGCCTGACAATCGCAAAGACAGGCGTATATAATTACAAAAAACGTCATCAAAAACCTACATACTATAGGGGGCACAAGTTAAATGGGATTGGGTGGCGATCACTAACTATAGGTGCTGTTGCGAGGTGGTTGGTCGTGGCAGAAGAACGTCACTGGTCAGCCTCGTGGGTAGGGCTGGGCCTGACAAGTTGGCAGAGGTCATCCGGCCGGTGTCGGTGTGCCTCCGCGGCCAGTGTCAGAGATGAATGTCTTTTCCTGACTTCTTTGCCCTAGACCATGCACACCGCAATCATTCAGTCATTATGTTATTATCCTTTTTCAGTAAATCTTCCAATAGGTTATTCTACAGGTCAATGCAACACAGGAGGAATGCACCTTGTAAGAGGCCCGATGGTCATTCATCAGGGCATGGTTACCAGCGTCCTGTTGACCGGTATCATAGGTTGAGGGGCTAAGCTTCAGGGCATGGGACGGATGGTACAAGTCTCCCTATCTTGTTAGATGTGGTTATAAATGTGTCTCTGTGTGTTGCCACAGTGTTGGGTGTCCTCATTGCACAGGGCCATAAGTCTAGGGTGATCTGGTGGGTTTTGGGGTTTACGAGGGGGGCGCCTGTGGATGGGTGGGTTCAGACCGAGGTTTACTGCTAGGCTGTAAATAGTTAAGGTGACGGCCCATGGCCTTCGATGCTGCTAAGGGGGGCTGCGCATCTGTGGAGCGGTTCCAGTCTGGTAGGGGGAGGTGGGGCAGCGCGGCGCGGCCCTCTGTTCTCATGCTTTTGGCAGTCTTCACGGGGTGGGAGGGGAATGGCCTTGCATATTTCTTCAGAGGTATCTTCCTCCCGTGTTGCAGGTCCTTTGGAGGTGCAACCATTTACAATCGTTAAAACACTGTATAATATTTGTATAGATTACTTGAGAATGCACATTTTAACTTTACAGAACGTGTTTCAGTAATATTCAGTCGGAGTGCCTTATTAGTACACTATACTTCAATAATCACAACATTTAACTATATGCATAAACATCTTGCAATAAATGAGGTAGCATTACGGTTGATGCAGCACATAAAGAATGGGCCGCCGCCGTATGGTGACGGTGGCGGTTATGCAAGGGGCATTTGAACAAACGCACGTGGTGAGTACATTCTTGCACACCTCTCACAGGTGCCCCCTGCATGGTTACGCTCGTCTTCTTGTGTACTGTAGCAGCATTAGTTCAGGCATGGCGCAGGACCGCGGGGTGTGCGGGTCCCTGATGGTTGGTGTTATGTACACTAACTACACAATTCTACAGGTATCTTTGGCATGCATGGTGTGTATGGGGAGAATACAACAAGTAGTTTCTTTTACATATATATTTGGGTATTTTTCCTCTTCCATTCGAGACCCGTTCTGCAGACCTTCCCTTCACCCAAGCCCTGCCAACCGGGTCATCCTGGGAGCAGTGATGTCCTGCGGACGGTGAAATGTTACAATGTCAGTATATTGTGTTAGCTCATGTCCGCCCTTCTCGTGGGAACATGCTTGCAGCGGATCTGCCAGGGAGCTACGGCAACAGGGATAGTTGAAATCCTCCGAGGGCGGGGGCCGCGCTACAGTGCGCTGAGCTCTCCTCATCCTTGGTGGGCGAAATTGGTTTCTAGGCCTAACTAATTTCAATACATATGTGGGTAATCGATACGTGGGAGCCATGTCGTCAGCAGGTGGACCCTCCACCACCTGGGCCCGGGTGGTATGAGGGGATGCCCAGTGAGCCAGGGCCCTCACCTGGGGAAGAGACGTGGGTGAGGAGGGTCTTTTGGACCAGTCCTCCCCTACATTTCCCCCCTTTCGTTACTAAAGTAACAAATTCTTCAACTCATTCAGTCTTCTGCACTCTTCTGCGTTCATAACTGCCTCATCCCATGCTGGGGTGCCTTTTATGGGCATCCAGGCTCTGCACACCCCCCTTAAGCTCTCACCCCTCCTGGCGTACTCATCTGGGGTACAGGTCAGGTATATACACCCGCTGTCCTCTTCCAAGTCTACCCATACTTCCTCATACCATTCTAGTATGCGTGGTTCTCTGATGGTGGTGTGCCATAGTTTGTCTATGATGTCCTTATCGTGGTACCTAGGCACTAGTTGATACCTAGGTGCGTTATCATTTCCTGTTTGTACCTGTACTTCTTGTGTGGCTTGCATGGTACCCCTGGTGTTGCCCATTGTCACCATCATCATTGCTCCATTAGGCACTGCGTTAGCACAACATCGAAGACCCACCTGACACAGGCAAAAAATGAAGAGGAGGAACACCACCGCTGGCATCAAAAATTTCATAGTTACTCCAAGCCATGAGGGGACCCAGGAAAAAAGATCATCGAACCATTTACTGTCTTCTGCTCCTCCTTCCATCTTCATTTTTTCTCCTAGGTTATGCACTGCTTCGATCACATGGGACAGGGAGCCGTTTTCCGCATCTTCGGAAGGTACGAAAGTGCAGCAGGCACTCCCGATTTTTCGGCAAACACCACCGTCCATCGCCGTCAACAGGTCCAAGACATACCGGTTCTGCATTGTCATCAGCCGTAAAGCCCTTAGTTCCACCTTGATAACATTAAATCCTTCTTCAGTGTCATTGGCCAGTTGTATCAGTTCCCATCGCGTTATCTGGAGCCATTTTGCGTTTGCTCTTGCTTGGACACTTGAGACGAGTGAAGCGAAAAATGTTTCTGCTGAGCTAAATAATCGGTATCTGTCTGGGATTTGAGCCAACAGTTCAGATGATGCCTTTGATATGTAATTCGATGCTCTTTTGTTACGGGTCAGCACCCCTTCCTGGTTCCCGGAAGACAAGACATACATGTGTTCTTCTGTAGTTGGCTGGGCTGCACTTGGTTGCATGCGTTCCTGTGCCCTTTTGCTTCCATCAATGTGGCTTTCTGGTATTACCATTAGGGCTGAGTGCAGAGTGGCCATTGAGCAGCTGCCACTCCAAGACGGGGGTAGATGCAGGTACGCCTGGTTGCCGCAGACCCAGTACATATCCATCAGGGCCGCTGTTCCTTTTCTCAGATCTGGGATAGTGAGGGTCTTGTTGCAGTTCTTATTTGTTCCCATTGCGGTTTTCCCCTCTCCTTTGAAACATAGTTCATAGTCTATTTCGCTTTGGAGTTTGAAGGGTTTTTCGATGGCAGTTACCCAGGTTAGTTTTGAAATGTGTTCCTTCCATACTGGTGTGCACGTTTCTTCTATCCACTGTAGTTTTTCTGGCGCCACACCTCTCAATGCTTCAACTTTACACATCACTTCTTCATCCTTCCATTTGTTGTCTGAAAAAAGTGTCCCTTGTATCACAAAAAATGGTTCCTCCAGGCATACCACCCCTGCGGGTTTGGAGTAGCAGGTTTTTCCGTTCTGTAATATTTTAAAAATAACTTCATGTGCCTGGAAGGTGTTCTTAATTCTGCATAACGTTAGATGAAGGAGACATTGGGCGTTCACCATTGGCAATTCTTTAGGCAATAGTACTTTGGGTGTACCTGAAGCATGGGGAATGAGGGAGCACACATAACAACTTTCATTTGTTGTTTGTTTTGCGGTGGCACTCATATCTGCATACCACTTATTTGTCTGGTGGGGGTGTCGTGGGTCTTCCATTTTGTCTAATCCTAACCCATGATACTCATCATATCTCCCCCTCCCGGTGTCCCTTCTCCGTCTGTTGTTCTTATTTCTCATGTACTTCCCAGTCTCCTGGGCGAGGGAAAAAATAGACCCCCCCCCTTTCTCATTCCCGCCCCCCTTGGCCCAATCCTCGTATAATATTTCGTGTGCTGCTAACATTTTTTCATTTTCGTTTTTTACTTTATCTTGCAGGTTGTCTTTAAAAACGGGGGCTGGTTGACTGGTAGGCGTATTGTACAGCCATGATATAGCAGATGGGTTTCTGTCATTTACACTACCAGCATTACACTTTGGCATCTCAGGTGGGGTCATTGTGTTGTTTTGCACTTCACCCTGTGGTCCTTTCTTTTCAGATATGACAGTATTGGATGGTGTGGTGTAGTAGCCCCATACAAGTTTAGTGCCATCCCATACCAGAAAATCACCTTCCCTTATATTGGCACTTGCAGTTACATTGGTCCCAGGGTTGCTGTTAAAACCAGTGCTGTTAATACCTCCCCCCTCGTTCATCTCGATAGAGATGAACGCTATAAACCAATATGTGACCAGACCAAACGGTATCATAAAAAACGTAATAATACACACAGATAATCCGCACTCATACGAATACATGCATCTCTCAGTTATTAATTCTCTCATTCTACTAATTCTATCCGTTGCAGGCTGCCTCTTAGATGCCATGGTAGTTCCTGTTTGAGATATAAAAGTGCATTAAGTGCATTTGTGTAAACAATTTGTGTAAACATTGTGGTTGGCACCGTTGGTACCAGTAAACACGTTGACGGGGAAGGGAAGCAGGGAGGGTTGCAGGGGAGGGCTTTGACAGATAAAGGTATCAACATCTCATATTTTGATCGCTTCATTAATTACTTTTAAACAAAGACGCCCCCTCCCTTATTAGCATTCCATTGTATATTGTGTTTTTTTTTTTTTTTTTTTATATATATAACCCAAAAAAAAACGGAAAGAAAACCCACAGGTATATTTTATCAATCACTTTCCCATTTACGTCCATTGCTGACGCACATACACATATGGTAAAAAAAATCATTAATTTCATTCAGTTGCAGCTGTTGCTGTTGTTTGTGCCTCCTCATCTACCTCCTCTCGCACATTGCTATATGCTCTTCGCACATCTGTCAAGTGGATCCAGTACCGCAATCCCTTAACTTTTACAGCGGTGGGCGTGCAGAACACTACTTCGTATGGGCCGTGGAACCTTGGAGCATTCCATCGACGCACAAAACTCCTGACATATATTAATTCTCCCGGCATTAGCTGTAGCTGTTGCTCGGGTTCTGTTGCAGACCCTGTTATGTTTTCCTCCTCTCTAGTAATGGGTGGGGAGAGCTGCTTGGATATTGCGCGCGCTGCCCTTGTCAATTTTTTCAAATAGTCTGTGAATTCTTCTCCCAATATTGCTGCGCTCCTGTGTGCATCTGAGTGTTCGCGCAGTGGAGAGTGTGCTGTGTGCATTCGTCTCCCAGTCACGATTTCGTGCGGGGACAAATGGTGGTCCTTACTTGGCTGATTTCTCAGTTCAAATAGTGCAAGGGGCAGACAGTATATCCAATTTTTCTTCAAAGAGAAACATAGTTTTGACAGCCTGCCCTTCAACAGTCCGTTCATCTTTTCCACTACGCCATTACTTTGGGGATGATAAATCGAACACAATTTATGCTTTATTCCCAACAATGTTGTCACCTCCTTGAATAGTTCATTCACAAAATGTGTGCCGTTGTCCGAGCGTATTACGTCACAAATTCCCCAGCGCGGGAAAACTTCCCTCACTAAAAATTTTGCTGCGCTCTTGGCATCTGGTCGTGCGCACGGGCCTGCTTCCACCCACCTTGAAAATGGGCACACAACCACGATCATGTACCGCGCGCCGTTACACCTTTCCCCCATGTCTGCATAATCAATATGCAGCTCTCTGAATGGGCCAATGGGTTTTGGGATAGTTCCTCGCAGTGTGCGCAATGTCATTCCTGAATTGTAAATCTGACATGTTGTGCATTCCATGGCTAATCGAGACACGTGTTCCTGGAGACAGGGTACGTACCATTCTTCTTGTATTTCAGCTGCAATGTGCTGTTTTGTATTGTGCGCAGGGAAGTGCAGTTGCTGGAACGCAATTTCTAGTAGTTTCATTGGCATTACTACTTTTCCTGAGTTATTTTGTCGCCACAATAAGTCTGTTCCCGACTTGCTGCACCCTCGTTTTGTCCACATCAACTTTTCGTCCTCACTAGCCCCGTCCTTCAATTCTAGTATTTGAGATATGGGCATCATATTGTACCCTTCTGGGGGCTCTTCGTTTGTTTTGTGCTGCATCATGTACTCACCTGCTTCATATTTCTGAAAATAGGAAGCCTCCTTGGCGGCAGCGTCCGCTGCCGCGTTCCCCAAAGACACAACGTCTGTGTTGGATGCATGTGCTTGGCACTTAACTATGGCTACTGCAGTAGGATTTTGTAGGGCCTCAATTAATTCTTTCAACAAATCTGCATGCTGTACTGGTGTTCCGTCTGCCCGCCGAAATCCCCTCCGCCCCCACCTTGCTAGACCTCCATGCACTGTTGTTGTCATGTAAGCTGAGTCCGTGTATATGGTTACCGCGCAACCTTTTGCTGCATGCAATGCTTCTATGAGCGCGATCAATTCAGCGGCTTGTGCGGAGTAATGTGATGGGAGGCGGTACTGCACTAGTGTTTCGTACTCACCGTCTTCTAATCTTACCACCGCCATCCCAACATGCTTTTCTCCTGTATCTACATCAATTGATGCAGACCCATCCACGAAGTACACTTCCCCCTCGCTCAGAGCGTTTTCACATACCACCGTGTCCCCCTCTCTCTCTCCTGTGTAGGTTGCGCAATCGTGGTCTTGCATGTCTTCTAATGTGCAGGTCTCTGAAATGAATGTCGCGGGGTTTACTGTTTTGCATCGGACCACATGGATGTTGGTACTGGACAATATTATTTCATATGCTGTTGCCCGCTGTGTTGTTAGTGTGCTTTTTGACCTCTCAAGTATTGCGAACAATGAATGTTCCACAAACAATGTTACTGGGCAACCCATTACCATTGTGGCGCTTTTTTCAATCGCGAATGCGGCTGCAGCGAGCGATTGCTCGCACACGAAATGGCCTTGCATTACGGCATCCAAAGTGCCACTATAGTAAGCCAAAGGCTTGTGTCCTAATGACGTCTTTTGTGTCAGAACGGCTGTCATTAGTGTTCCCTTGCAGTGTGAAAATAGGTAAAATTCGCGTCCATAATCAGGGTTGGCTAGCACTGGAGTGCTTGAAATTAACTCTTTTAATGACTGAAATGACGTACTCATTTCTCCTGACCATTCGATCTTTTTATTGTCCTGTTGTGCTTCTTTAAGTGCTTGCAGTAGGGGTCTGGTGTATGCTGCATAATCTAATATCCATGCTCGGCAATAGTTGCACATTCCCAAGAATTTCTGCATCTCTTTTACTGTTGTGGGCTCCGCTACTGACCTTATTGCTTCTGCCCTGTCGGGAATTATTCTTTTTCCATCTTTGGATATCAGCTGACCCAGGTATAAGACCTCTGTCAGGCAATATTGTAGTTTCTCCTGATCTACCTTGTACCCCTTATTGGCCAATAGTGTCAGGAGCGTTGTTGAATCCTTCCTACATGCCTCTTCATCCTGTGCACACACTAACAAATCGTCTACGTACTGAATGATTGTACTTGCAACTGATAGGTTTCCCAAGTCTTCATGCAATATGCGGTTGAATATGCTCGGGCTCTCACAGTATCCCTGTGGTAGTCTGCAGTGTTCATACCTCTTCCCCCCTAGTGTGAATGCTGTAAGGTATCTACTCTCTTCAGCAAGGGGTATTGAGAAAAAGGCATTTTTCAAATCCACTACTGTGAAATGTGATGCCGTCTTCGGAATGCTGCATAATATCGATGCCGGGTTCGGGACCAAAGGGAACTCTTTCTGTATTACAACGTTTAGGGGGCGTAAGTCCTGTATCATCCTCCAAGACCCTCCTTTTGCTTTTTTGATTGGATAAATGCATGTGTTACATGGGGAGGTCGAGGGCACTATTATTCCTTGTGTTAAGAGTGCATTGATGGTCTCTTTTATCCCTTCTTCAGCCTCACGGGACAATGGATACTGTTTGACTCGGGGTAAAATTGCTCCCTGCTTTAGTTTTATCACCACAGGTTGTACTCCATGCAACAGCCCTACATCATGGGGGCCTGTTCTCCACAAATTATTTGGTACGAGCCTCATGTCATCGTCAAAGAATGACGGTGGTGCTCCTACCACTGCCATCAGTTGGACGGGGGTTTCCCTGGCTTGAATCAATATGTCACAGGGCATCGCTATTTCCATTACTATCTCACCATCCCCTTCTGTATCAGAGAAGAGATCCTCATCTGTTACCTCTCGTAGGGCGATGTTGGCATTTGTACATAGTACTGTGCGCCATTCACATCCTTCCTTATCCATTCCAATCACAGCAATTTTTTGCTGACACCTGTACAGCATGCAGGTCTAACGGTACCACTGTTCCGGGTGCGGTATCAGGGTACACTATGGGGCGGAAGAGGAATTCCGCCGGAATCCTCCAGTTCATCCTTCTTAGTTCTGGAATTATGAGGGCTAATGTCTTTAGCCCTTCAATAAACATTTCTTTATTTTCTGGTACTCCTCGTACTTCCAGTGTGGTTGTATAGGCTTGCACTACCAGCATCGCCCGCAATGGGCATATCCCGGGTGTAGAACACACTATCCCTCTCTCAGTGAACGATATGGTCATATTGAGTACTTAGGAGATCCCTCCCTAATAGATTTATGGGTGAATGCTCATAATACAGTAAGGGTGCCTTTACAGTTTTACCCCCCACTGTCACATCCAAAGCTTCTGTGTAAGGAACTTCAATTACAGCCCCAGAGAACCCCTGCGTCTCTAACTTCCTGTTAGATAACGGGAACCGGCCCTCCCTAATACATGATTTTTCCGCTCCCGAATCAACCATGAATATGAACTGCTTGTCTCTTATCTGCGCCCCAACCAATGGTTCCTCTGCGGCATTGTAGGTTGTAGATAGAACTGGACACGCAAGTGTTCTCTGTGGGCTGTCCTATGCGGGATGTCTCATCGTCCCCCCCTGGTTGAAGACACTCCCTGAAACCACTGACATGCTGTTGTAGGGTGCCGGGGCAGGGGCTCCGTTTGCTGTTATTGTGAAAGGGTTGCCTGGCGTATATTCCATATTGTCATTATTTTGTGGGCGGGCCTGTGTTCTGTACTGGGGACCCTGCTGCTGTTCAGTGTTACCTTGTCCTGGGTTTCTCGGCTGTTGCTGTCCCATAGGGAGACCGTATGGGCTCCCCGGATGGGGGTGGCCATACTGTCCTCCTTCTTGGAACCCATTGTTGGGCCTCGATCTGCACTCCCTAGAATAGTGCCCCCATCTTCCGCAGTTCCAGCAACTTCCCTGCGCACCTCTAGGGCCCTGCCATCCATTTCCTCCCATCCCTCCATATCCTGCTCCACCTCCCCTTCGGCCCCTATACCCACCTCGTCCCCCTCGAGGGGTCCACTCTTGCCACTGCGGACCTCCACCTTGTTCCTGCTCGTTCCACTGCCGCTGTCCTGTTCCTGCCCAATTAGCTGCTACTCTCCCTTGTATTGCTGTCAGCCCCTCCTCTTCCTCATCTCCCTCCCTGCAGTGGGGGAGTGTGGCTACAGCCGCTGCGACCTTCACCAACTTTGTCTGCACTAGTTTTGCTTCATCTGCCAATCTCTTCTGTGCCACTTCCTTCTCCCGTTCCTTTATTCTTTTACAATGGTGTACTATTATGCTTTGAATCTCAGGCCACCCCTTTGCTTCAATACCAGCTATTTTATCAAGCGCCTTTTGCACTTCTTTGGGGAGCCCTCTTTTTATAATAAAATAGAATAAGGATGTTGATTGGTACCAGGGCGTACCCGTTTCAGCTCTCCACATCTCTTGGACCCGAAAAATGTAATCCATAGCCTCCTCTCCATCATTCATTGTGCACTGCATTACTGACTGTAAGTCTGGCGTGTCCGGGAATGTTTCCCGCAAGGCATCCCACACCCTTGCCCGTACTGTGTTAAAGGAGGCTCCGTCATGGCGGTCGCAGTCTAGTGTTACTCCCGGGAAACCAGCCTTAACCCATACTCTCTCAGCCTGATCCCCCACCGCTGATACGAGCAAGCTCTTCACGTCTCCTATTGCTAGGGGTACCCCGGCAGTGTGCTTCTCAAAGGCGTATATCCACTTGCTTGCTCCTCCTGACAGCGGGGGCAATAACTTTAGTAGATTGGCTTTATCCATCTGAGCCCATGGGATATAGTTTGGTCTCCCTCCTCCCCTATGTATCAATGGGAGCTGCAGCCTTCCTCTTGTTGTTCCAGCTGGACCTGGTTTGACCACTGATGTACCCAGTGATGCCATTTTCCCCACCCTGTTCCTCAATCGCCCCGTCCACTCATTGTCTAATGTTCTCATTGAACATGTCCCTTCCTCTCCTTCGCTTCCCCCTCCCATCGCCATGCTCAACCTGTCACTTTCTTCTAACTCGTCCCTTATGTCACATAGTAATTCCTCCCTAATCCCCCCGAGCCTGTCTCCACTATCAACATCTCCTTCTCGTGCCCCTATTTCTATTATTCGTGTCGGTTCTTCCTCAATTCTGAACAGGATCTTGCCCTTTTTCCACTCCTCTTCGGGCTTTCTATTTTCACCTGGCGCTCTAGACGTACGCCCTGCCCTAGTTGCATCTAATGCTGTTCGTTCGATATGTCTTTTATCCTTGAGAGCTCATCTTTGGCTACCGAAAGTCTTGATTGTAAATCATCTGTAAGCTTCTCTATGTCTACCCTTTGTGTGCCTGCCTGGGCTCTCTCCCTGGTGCTTTCATATGGCGGGGGTGCCGTTGGCCGGTGGGGTGTATCATTTGTGGGGGGAGGTATGTAAGTGGGGTCGCTGTATCCTTCTGCGGGTACAGGCTTGTTTAACACCGGGTACAAACTTATGACCTCTATTGGTGGTACTACACTTGACGCTTCGTTGACATCTTTCTGTATCATCAATGGATTGTCGGTGGTGGACGGGAGGTCAGAATTTAACGCTGGCGCTTTAGGAGGAGGTATCTCCTCAAATAACCTCCAGAAATCTAATACTTCTCTCCTATTCTGCAATTGCTTCCCCTTGTACTTCATGAAAATGCATGTGGCCACCATGTCCAGAACGCTTTTATCAAAAGACCCTCCCTCGGGCCAAATCTGAGGTAACCCCTCCCCCTTTAACTCGGTCACCCATTGGTCATGATATTTCTTAATCCGCTCCGCGTGGCCTGGTAAACTCTTACAAATGTGCGACAAGGGTGTCTCGGCCCCCATCTTATGTATTTCCCTAACGCTTGTTTCTATCTGTGTGTCTATAATTACAATGTAAACCTCTTACCAATAGTGCTTCCGTTTTTTACCTCCCAGTCAAAAAATGGGCTCTTCTGTGCTCTATGCCCTCCCTACGCACGGCACAACTGGCTGTGTACAGTAGCTATTCTCTTCTCTTTTTTTCGGGGGGGGGGCACATACAAGAGCAAAATATCAGTTATTTGTCAACATTTACCCGGAAACCAAAATAGGCACACACTCACTCCCCCTTGTCGTTTTGTCTCTACACAGAACTCTTATCCGGTCACGCTCACCCTGTCTTACTCCATTTCTGTAGCCAGTTTACACACTTACAACATCAACTTGTCGTCTGACCCACACGAGGTGCACACACCTCTCAGTAGCATTCCGTTCACAATTCACGCTGCCCTCCCTTTCCTCCCTAGCCGGCTGTCCCTAACCTTTTTATTCCAATATCTATTGATGCGCATAGGTATATGTATTGGTCTCCTCTTCCCTCTTGTAGTAGGATTCTCCCCCTCTTACTTTCCCCCTAACTCTAAAGAAAAAGAAAAGAAGTAATAGCAGTCTCTAATATATTCTCAGTGCCCCCTTTTGCTGGACACTTTTTCGTATGTTTCACTTATTTATATATTCCCAGTACTAGTCAAGATAGCACTATGCGGCGCCGCCTTCCACCCCCTTTCGGAGCTAGGTTCCCGTCACGTTTATCTCTTCTTCACCTCTTAATCCTAATGGCCATATGCAAAGAAAAGGCAAGAAAATTTTAGAATAATCCTTAGTGGATCTGCGTACCCCCTCTTCGTTCCCTGTCCTACACTTCTTTCCCCACTCCCTTTGCAGTCGCTCGCACTCGGTACTCACGTGCCCGTCTTGAACCGATAGTCTCCGAAACTGGGTCCGTCCAGGCAGTGTCGCCGTCAGCTCAACAGTCAGCCCCGGCTCCGGCGAGCGGTACTCAAAGGGGATTTTGCAACTGGGATCCCGTACCCCCTCTCTTTTGAGTGCGCACTTCTTATTGTACCGGTCGCCGTTGGCGGCCAGCCTTCCGGAGCCGGCTCACCGTGCGTATCCCTTTTCGACCGGAGATTCTCGTGCCAAAAGGGGACGGTAGCGTTAGATCGGGAAGAAAAAACAATCACGCTTTCGGGGTCACCACTGAAAGGAAGCGTCCCCAGCCAGCACGATCCTCCCCGCAATGAGAGACAATGATGGACTCTCCCAGGTAGGGAATAAAGCCAAGACAGAGTGCGGGTGAGCTTAAATGGGAGTTTATCAATCAGAATAGGGCATGCAAAGAACTCTGCAAAACTCCGAGAGCGCTCTGCCTGACAATCGCAAAGACAGGCGTATATAATTACAAAAAACGTCATCAAAAACCTACATATTATAGGCGGCACAAGTTAAATGGGATTGGGTGGCGATGACTAACTATAGGTGCTGTTGCGAGGTGGTTGGTCGTGGCAGAAGAACGTCACTGGTCAGCCTCGTGGGTAGGGCTGGGCCTGACAAGTTGGCAGAGGTCATCCGGCCGGTGTCGGTGTGCCTCCTCGGCCAGTGTCAGAGATGAATGTCTTTTCCTGACTTCTTTGCCCTAGACCATGCACACCGCAATCATTCAGTCATTATGTTATTATCCTTTTTCAGTAAATCTTCCAATAGGTTATTCTACAGGTCAATGCAACACAGGAGGAATGCACCTTGTAAGAGGCCCGATGGTCATTCATCAGGGCATGGTTACCAGCGTCCTGTTGACCGGTATCATAGGTTGAGGGGCTAAGCTTCAGGGCATGGCACGGATGGTACAAGTCTCCCTATCTTGTTAGATGTGGTTATAAATGTGTCTCTGTGTGTTGCCACAGTGTTGGGTGTCCTCATTGCACAGGGCCATAAGTCTAGGGTGATCTGGTGGGTTGTGGGGTTTACGAGGGGGGCGCCTGTGGATGGGTGGGTTCAGACCGAGGTTTACTGCTAGGCTGTAAATAGTTAAGGTGACGGCCCATGGCCTTCGATGCTGCTAAGGGGGGCTGCGCATCTGTGGAGCGGTTCCAGTCTGGTAGGGGGAGGTGGGGCAGCGCGGCGCGGCCCTCTGTTCTCATGCTTTTGGCAGTCTTCGCGGGGTGGGAGGGGAATGGCCTTGCATATTTCTTCAGAGGTATCTTCCTCCCGTGTTGCAGGTCCTTTGGAGGTGCAACCATTTACAATCGTTAAAACACTGTATAATATTTGTATAGATTACTTGAGAATGCACATTTTAACTTTACAGAACGTGTTTCAGTAATATTCAGTCGGAGTGCCTTATTAGTACACTATACTTCAATAATCACAACATTTAACTATATGCATAAACATCTTGCAATAAATGAGGTAGCATTACGGTTGATGCAGCACATAAAGAATGGGCCGCCGCCGTATGGTGACGGTGGCGGTTATGCAAGGGGCATTTGAACAAACACACGTGGTGAGTACATTCTTGCACACCTCTCACAGGTGCCCCCTGCATGGTTACGCTCGTCTTCTTGTGTACTGTAGCAGCATTAGTTCAGGCATGGCGCAGGACCGCGGGGTGTGCGGGTCCCTGATGGTTGGTGTTATGTACACTAACTACACAATTCTACAGGTATCTTTGGCATGCATGGTGTGTATGGGGAGAATACAACAAGTAGTTTCTTTTACATATATATTTGGGTATTTTTCCTCTTCCATTCGAGACCCGTTCTGCAGACCTTCCCTTCACCCAAGCCCTGCCAACCGGGTCATCCTGGGAGCAGTGATGTCCTGCGGACGGTGAAATGTTACAATGTCAGTATATTGTGTTAGCTCATGTCCGCCCTTCTCGTGGGAACATGCTTGCAGCGGATCTGCCAGGGAGCTACGGCAACAGGGATAGTTGAAATCCTCCGAGGGCGGGGGCCGCGCTACAGTGCGCTGAGCTCTCCTCATCCTTGGTGGGCGAAATTGGTTTCTAGGCCTAACTAATTTCAATACATATGTGGGTAATCGATACGTGGGAGCCATGTCGTCAGCAGGTGGACCCTCCACCACCTGGGCCCGGGTGGTATGAGGGGACGCCCAGTGAGCCAGGGCCCTCACCTGGGGAAGAGACGCGGGTGAGGAGGGTCTTTTGGACCAGTCCTCCCCTACACCCTTCAAAATGAAACTGTTTCACCCTCTAAAAATGCTGCTTTGATGCGAATTTCATCTGTTCAGTCTTAAACTACTGTGATTAAAAAGGCCCTGCCTTGCCCAGGATATTTCATTGTGCTTCACCAAAACCAGGGATAATTCCTGAATGACAGGCCCTGTCAAACCAACTCTGAGAGAAATCAACAAGGAACTTTGCTTTTACTTGTGCGGGAACATGCGTTTATTTCTTTCCATAAGTATTCAAAGCTCAGTAGTTCAAAGAGAGTCTAACTCTCTGAGCCAGGTCAGTTTCAATATATCTGTGCTTCAGACAAAACTCCTGCTTTCAAGAAAATGACTGTAGCTGCAAAGACATTGTGGGAATCGGATGGAGCTGCCAAACCGAAATTAAAGAAATGCTAGCTTTTCACCACACATGTAAAAATCGGCCTTTGCAAACTGAAAGAAAATAAATGGCCCGTTTAAAAAGTAAATTGTTGAATGAAAGATTGCATTACCTAGCAATGTAAAGGGGTTGTGTTTTTGGTGATAATACACACATGGGCTATTTTATTCCACAGGCTTGTATAATTCAGGACCCAAAATAAGAAAATAAAGATTTTAAAACACATGGGCTGAATTTGCAAGTTCTCAAAAACAAGTTCTTTCAGATGGCAGTGCCTGACACTTTCCTCTGAAGAAGGGAGCCACACCATAAACTCTCAGCAGATAGTAACACCTAAATGATAATTGCTAGGTTGGAAAGAATCTAGGCTAGGCTAGCCCACTGATAATGGAACTCCCAGTGCAAGGAAGTATGAAGTGTGAAGGGGCAATAAAACCTGAAATCATGCTGAGAAACCCCACCTTGCTTTGAAGGAAATGACAGTTGGTAGCAGTTGAAGGACGGGAAAGAAATGATCCAGTGACAAAGGACTGCCATTTGTTTCCCTTCCTTCAACTGCTAATTTCCTTCAAAGCAAGGTGGGGTTTCTCAGCCTGATTGCAGGTTTTATTGCCCCTTCACACTTCAAACTTCCTTCCAACTATTTCATAAATAAACTTTAAAGACTTTTATCTCTGCAGCAAGATTTTGTTAAAATGTAGAATTTTCACAGTGTAAAAGTGATTTTTTTGGGCTTTAAGACTTGGTAGAATTCATTGACACCTTGGGGACAGAAATGGCAAAGTATGGTGGAATACAAGAAAAGCATCCATGTTGCAAATGCACATTTTTGTACATACATCCCTTATGGTAATCCACACCCATGTATAAAGTTATAGAATTTTGAGTAATATAAATCCCATCGAAAAGCGCGAAAAACTGGTAGAAGGGCAAAACAAGGTCTCACGGACTGGAGGATTGGACTGCTATGTGCTGCACAAAATATGTAACCTGTGTATATAATTTGCTAAGAGATTGCACTTGTATAAATGTTTGTTTGTGGCAAAATCAGATTTTAGTTAAAGTAACTGTGGAAGGTTTTTGGACATTGTAAAACTCGCATCATAAATCTGACATTTTCCTGAAATCCAACCAGCTGAGAGCGAAGTGGAGACTATCACCCTTGTCCAATCCCGTTTTTAGAGGCGTGTTTAGTTAAGCCTGCCCCAGTCATATACTTTGATGATGTCACTATGCATTATAACTAAGAGTCCCTGACAAGACACACACACACAGACTCTTCGTGATTTCCGGCGTCCTGTTCCTGATCCATCCATCCAGATTCCAGATCCCAACTACAAGGCCAAAACATTGCTGACCCTACTCCAGGGCCCACTGCAAAACCCAAGCATTGCTGATCCTGCTCCAGCAAGGCCTCAATTCTGAAAACCCATTAATCTCCATTAAAAAGGGGAAAGTTGTGGTGTTTTTGGGAAGCATCCTGATACCACTAACTGCGCATCCTGCTACCCTGCCATTCAGCTGACCTTTAGTATCCAGTGACCAGAATTGGCAGTCCAGAACTGCCATCAGGTGACCAGAACTGCCCAGATGTTTGCCAGGCGCACTGCCGTGTAGTGACTAGAACCCTTGACGGTCCAAAATCCCAAAGTAAAAGTGGACTGTAAGTATCATTCCTACCTCATAGAAATCCATAGTCTACTTGTCTTGTATTTATCCTTATCCCACTCTCTAAATCATCCTATCCTTATCCTGATAACTTGTTAAAACTGTCAGAATCATTCTTGCAACTTTGCCCTTGATTTTTAGTGTTAGCACCATCTCTCTTCATTTCTGTCTTGCATAGATCCTAAGTCATCAGCGATATTGTGTTTAAATTAATTAATTTTCCTTTAAGAAAAGGGGTACACTGCGTGAAAGGTTACAACTGCAGCATAACTTTTGATATTCACAGGTGGCGTTCCTGTTTTCTTAGCCATTAAATCTAGTTTAAGTGAGATTTGCCTTTCAATTTTAAAGGCGATTCCTCTTTTCACTGCTCTATTTTCCTAAAAACAAACCTCACTCTACCTTCCATATCGCTCTCAATTTACCAGCTAGAGACTTAATTTCACTTCCATATTGTACCTGTGATACATAGCTATTCCCCGCACTCCAAATCAGTATATTTCACCCGTTTTTATTAAAAATTGTTTGGTTAATTTTAGACTGGAATGGAAAAAATGCAACTTTCACACATGTCATTTTGCTGCAACATGTTTTAAACTTGCCACTCATTTTCGAACTGTATGCTTTTGGTAATCCATTCTTTGTGATTATTAGTGTCTTTGCATTGTTGCTTTAGTGAGGAATTACATTTGCTTCAAGGTTTTTAACACACATTCATTATTTATTTGTCCATTTCCGATTGTCATTTTATAACATTGAAAGGGGTTTAAAATCTGTTTTTCTTTCTTATTTGGGGAGGGAAGTTCAAATTTGGATTCCGTTTCCTGTTTCTCATTCCTGGTTACCTTCTGCTTCTGGTTATCCACTCAGCTTTGTTTGTTTGTGGGTTGAGGGAACATTGCAGGGGGAAATTCTAACTTGGGTGCTATCTTTCCTAAATCAAAAAGTGCTCCTATTCTGCTGTGCTGTGTATATGTTCCCCATGAAAGTTAAACCCAGTGCATTGCTCAAATTCTCATTGTAATTATCACCCCATTGGTGATTGCTGCCCCATATTAAAAAGTGTACGATTTCTTTTGAATTTGAAAATAAATATTGTATTTTACTAACCACCCTGGTTCATGGTCCATTGTGACCCGGGTATTTGAAAAGGGGGGGTGATATGAGTGGTGTACCATCTAAATATTGAATAAATATAACAAGATAAGCATTTCGGTTGTGCGCTGCATACTAGGCCGAGACCAAGGTGTGTGTTGCCTGATTGAAATCCTTAACAAGAGGGCACTCTGAGTTGATGCCGTTGGGTGATGTCCCTTGAAGGCCTCCGTCGAGGGTGACGTCATTGGATGTTATAAGTAGCACGCACAGCGCCCGTTGCCTCAGTTCTGGTTTCTTCCACTCTGACGACGCCTCGTTCAAGAAATGCCGGGACTGCGGCTACAAGATGTCCATCACGGATCTGCATCGTGTCTGGCTGTGGTGCCTCGGTGGGGGCCATGACACGGATGCGTGCTCCAGTGCCAGTCGATGACTGGAAAGGTCTTGCGTGAACAACAGGGGAAGCTCAAGGTAGGCAAGGTGTCCAAGTCCCAGAAGTCCTGACCTGCTGGGCCTTCGACCGATGAGTCGAGAGGTGACTCTCCTCAGAGGAGGAAGGCCAAGCGTTCAAGGTCCCATAGTGGTTCTCGCCACTCACATCTGTCCTCCAATGCGTCTTCCCCAAAGAGATGATCTTCTCTCGCGAGAGGAGGATGGGGTTCTCCATCCAGAGGTCAAGACTCTCAACCTTCACGCATGGTTTCTGGAAGGTTGAGATACAAGGATTGGGACCTCCCGGATGACGTAATGGAGGTGTTGCTTTCGGTTAGGCATTGGAATAAGTTCTGCGACTGGTGCAGAGAAAAGAATATGCTATCCTTTTTGCTTTCTTTAGCCCACAAGGGGCTTCAGGTGGGAACCATTAAAGGTTACCTAGCAGCGCTCTCAATCTTTAAGCGCTCATCCAAGGAATGCTCTCATTTTAAGATTCCTTTGGTTACTCAATTTCTAATAGAGCCCACAAATGTGTTCCCACCTTCACCATTTCAGGTTCCTGTTTGGGACCTTAACTTGGTCTTAAGGTTTCTGATGGGTACTCCATTTGAACCATTGCACTCATGTCCATTGAGGTTGTTAACCTTTAAGACTATTCTATTGGTTGCTCTTACATCTGCACGTAGACTGAGGGAGTTGCAGGCACTTTCTTCCAAGCCACCCTTTACTGTATTCCATAAGGAATGGGTTGTGTTGAGAGTCAGACCCTAGTTTCGGACTTTCATTTAAGTCAAAAAATTGTGCTACCTGCCTTCTATCCTCCTCCACATCCTAATAAGGAAGAGGAAAGGCTTCATAGGTTGGAACGTAGGAGAGCTTTTATATTTCCAGAATGTCCATGGTGAGAGTGGATGACAAGCTCTTTGTGGGATATACCAGGCACAAGTTGGGCCAGGCTTTGTCTAAACAGACCTTGTCTAGGTGGATCATCCTCACTATTTCTGAATTCTATACTTCGAGGGGATTGGGTCCTACGACGTATTTCATATCTATGACATGTAATCACCACAGCTGTGCTGCTTCGGAAACTTTTTTTCGGCTCCTGCGTCGATGACGTCGATGCGCCGTCGTCGAGGACCTCCTCCGACGTCATCCGATGTGATAAGTAGGACGCACGACGCCCGTAGCCTCAGTTCCGTTTTTTCCGCGAACGTGTTGCTTCGTGAATCTCGGTTAACGCCTCGACTCTTTGGAGTTCTGTTCTTTTCGGTTCTTCGAACCTGTTCGTTTTGTGAAATCCTTCGTGTGAAGATGTCTTCTACTTCGTCTTCGACCCCCCCGTCCGGGCTTCAAGAAGTGCGGGGAGTGTGGGTCCAAGATGTCGGTGACGGACTCGCATGACGCCTACCTCTGGTGCCTCGGGGAGGCCCACGACACGGATGACTGTATCGACTGCCAGTCGCTCACGTCCAAAGCCTTACGCGAACGTAAGAAGTTGTTGTCGGTAGGTCGGGTGTCCAAGCCCCGGAAGTCTAAGTCTGCGGGGCTTTTGACGGATGATTCGAGTGGTGACTCTCCGGTTCATTGTCGGAAGTCTCGTGGGACTCCTTCTAGGAGTCGGTCTCGCCACTCCTCAGCCTCTTCGAGGCATTCTCGGAAGCGCCGACACCGGTCGTCTTGCAGGTCCTCTTCGGAAGACTCTGCCCGGCACGTGGCTTACCCCTCCAGCCTTGCGACGCCGGAGGAATGGGCTTCCTTCGGGAAGAAAATGCTGGCGATTCTTGAGTCACAGGGTACTAAGCCGTCCGCGCCCCCGAGTGGGGTCGGTCGTGACAGGTCGAGAGACACCGCTCGCAAGAGTGGTCGGCACGAGTCACGGGAGAGGTCCCGTTCGGACAAGGAGACTCGTTCTCGACGTACCCGTTCCAGGTCCCGGTCCTCGATGCGTTCGAGACCGTGCGCACCTGTGAGGTCTTCGAGGAAGACATCGACGTCTGAGGCGTCGAGGGCGTCGACAGGCTTTCTCGAGGCTCCGGCTCCGAGGAAGTCGTCGAAGCTGTCAACGCTCAGGTCGTCAGACACGCTCGGGGCTCCGGCTTCGAGGGCTGTGTCGACGCTACCGATGCTGGAGGCGCTGCATCTGACGTCGACGCCGATCCTCTCGGCGCCGATGCCTGTTCTCTCGACGCCGGCACCGATTCGATCGACGCCAATCGACGCCTTTCGTGTCGGAGGTACCCCATGGCTCTTGGGAACCCCCTAGGAAGGCTCTGGTTAAGAGCAAGCACTCTCGGGTGCCTTCTTTTCGCCACCTGGAATATATTTCGGAGGCGGATGAGGATTCTGATGGCCTGGTTCCTAGTCAGGTTCCAGATGAAATTGTCTCGGGCCATAGTCAGTTTGACGATTTGAGACAGTCACTGCATGATGCCAGTGGACTGGACACCTCTCCGGAGGTGGAGTTTTGTAGGCCTGAGCCTGGCTCTCATGCCGATTCCTCGTACCGACGCCTTATGGCCAGGGTTTCTGAGTACTTGGGATGGTCTGCTCCCCCAGGGGAGTTTGTACAGGATGATCTCACGGACATCCTTGATGTTGGTCCCCCAACTGACCCGGTACTGCCGTTCAATATGGCTTTACAGAGAAGGGTGGCGGCGGCTTGGACTGCTCCGGAGAGTCTCCCGGCGGTGGGCAGGTCCTTGTCGCAGAAATACCGTCCAGCCAGTAGCGACCCCTGCTACTTGACCAGGCACCCCACTCCGGAGAGTTTGGTGGTGCAGGCGGCCATGGCCCCGGCAAAGCAGGCGTCGTACCCTACCATCCCTCCTGATAGGGACGACAAACGTTTTGATGGCTGAGCGAAGAAAGTTTTTTCTTCTGGTGGTATGGCGCTTCAGGCGGCCAACTCCATTTGTGCCTTGTCTCGTTTCACACACACTCTGTGGAACTGTGTTGCGTTAGCGGCTGAACATATTCCCGAAGGGGACGAACGGGATGGTTTCCTTGCTATGGTCCAGGATGGTAAGGATGCCATGTGTGAGTCCGTTCAGTCGGGTTTGGACTTAGCTGACGGCGAGCACCATGATACGCAGGTTTGCGTGGTTGCAGAAGTCGGGGTTTGCTCCTGATGTGCAGGCCCGGCTCCTCAACATGCCCTTTGACGGTGAACACCTTTTTGGCAGCAAGGCTGACGAGAGCCTTGAGAGGTTGCAGACCTCAAAAGCTGCAGCGAAGTCGCTGGACGCTGCAGTCGCCAACCTCTGCCTTTTCGTCCTAGGGGACAGCAATGGAGGGGTGGTTCCTTTCGCTATTACTCGTCCTTCAGTAAAGCGAGAGGAGCTGGCAGTCAAAGAGGCCAACGCAGGGGTACCAGAGGTGGACGACAGGTACCCGTGGTACCAAGGCCGCTCGGGCAGTTGCCTCTTTGCCCTCAGGTAACGCCGCAGCCGCTACCACTCAGTCATGAGGCCATGCCCCATGGTTCGCCGGTTGGGGGAAGGCTGGCGCACCAACTTGTAGAGTGGCTTGCCATTACTTCAGATGTGTGGGTTCTGGAGATCATAACCCACGGCTACTTTCTTCCCTTTCGGCACAGGCTTCACGACAATCCACCGGGGAACCTCTCTTTGCAGAGTCCGGATCCGCTCCTTGCGCAGGAAATTCAAGCCCTGCTGGAGAAAGGCGCCATAGAACTGGTGCCTGTAGCGGAGAGGAACAAAGGATGGTATTCCCCTTATTTTTTGATTTCGAAGAAAGACGGGGGATTGAGACCCATCATGGACTTGCGCGGTTTGAACAAACTCCTCAGGAAGGACAAGTTCAAGATGTTTACTCTCTCTCAAGTCCTCCAGCCCCTTCAGCTTCAGGACTGGTTGGTGTCACTCGACCTCAAGGATGCTTACTTCCATGTGCCGATCCATCCCAAGCACAAGAAGTACCTGAGGTTCGCGGTTGGTGACTCGCACTTTCAGTTTCGGGTCCTGCCGTTCGGATTGATCTCCGCCCGAGGGTTTTCACCAAGCTCATGGTGGTGGTGGCAGCGCATCTCAGGCAAGGGGGGATTCACGTCTACCCCTACCTGGACGATTGGTTGATCAGGGGGAGCTCTCCCGAGCAAGTCCTGGATCATCTGTCCGTCACCTGCCACTCCCTTCACAGGCTGGGCTTCTCCCTCAATTTAAAGAAGTCCCATTTGACGCCAACACAGCGGCTCCAGTACATCGGAGCAGTGCTCGACACGTCCCTGGGGCAGTGTTTTCCTCCCCAGGTGAGGGCTCTTCACATTCAGCAGATGGTGCACAAGTTTCAGCATGCCCAGATGCTCCCAGGGTTCGAGTTCTTGAGGTTGCTCGGCCTCATGGCATCCTGCATTCTTCTGGTGCCAGAGGCTCGCCTGCGGATGAGATCTTTGCAGTGGGCACTCAAGACGCAATGGTCGCAGTCCTCCGGCAGGATGTCCGACCCGGTTCAGGTGCCGCCCTCGGTCGCCCGGGACCTCCTGTGGTGGGCCGTCGAAGGCAACTTGATGAAGGGGGCTCCATTTTGGCTTCCCTGGCCAGAGGTGACGATCGTGACGGATGCATCCCTCACGGGATGGGGAGCTCATGCCAATGGGCTGACAGTCAGCGGTCGTTGGTCTCCGTCGGAGTCCAGACTCCATATCAATCTGTTGGAGCTGAGGGCCGTCAGGCTAGCCCTGAAGGCTTTTCTGCCGACTGTGCGAGGAAAGAGTGTCCTGATCCTGACGGACAACACAGTGGCCATGCACTACCTCAACAAAAAGGGGGGGGCAGGGTCACTTCCTCTGTGCAGAAAGGCGATGCAGCTCGAGTTCTGGGCCATCCAGCAGGAAGTTTCGATCTCGGCAGTTCATCTGGCCGGAGACGAAAACGTGACGGCGGACGCTCTGAGCAGGCAGAGAGCGATCTCTCACGAGTGGGAGTTGGCTCAGGAGATTCTCCTGGAGATCTTCGCCATTTGGGGGACCCCTAAAGTGGATCTCTTCGCCTCCAGTGTCAACCGGGTTTTGCTTGCGGGAATTTCCTCCAAAAGGAGCCTTAGGAGACGCGTTTGTGGTGGAGTGGTCATTCCTGCTGCTGTACGCGTTTCCTCCAGTCCCCGTCATCCCGCAAGTGCTGCGGAGGTTACGGAAGTTCGGTTCCCGGTTGATCCTCATTGCTCCGGCGTGGGCTCGGAGGACGTGGTACCCGGACCTTCTCCACTTATCCATCTGCCCTCCACGTCGTCTTCCCTACCGAGACGATCTGCTCTCACGGGAGGGGGGGGTCAGGTTCTCCATCCAGAGGTCAGATCCCTCAACCTTCACGCTTGGCTTCTGAAAGGTTGAGGTATAAGGATTGGGACCTCCCTGAAGACGTGATGGAGGTGTTGCTTTCGGCCCGAAGGCCAGCAACAAAGTCTCTGTACCGTTGCCGTTGGCGTAAATTCTGCGACTGGTGCAGAGTTCAGAATGTGGATCCTTTTGCATGTGACAAACCCAGGGTTCTGTCCTTTTTACTTTCTTTGGCCCACAGGGGCTTGCAAGTGGGTACCATTAAAGGTTACCTGGCGGCGCTGTCCATCTTTAAGCGCTCGTCTGAAGAGTGTTCTTACTTTAAAATCCCTTTAATTTCGCAGTTTCTGAAAGGGCTCACTAATGTGTTCCCTCCGTCACCTTTCCTGGTGCCCGGTTGGGATTTAAACCTTGTTCTTAAGTTTCTTATGGGTGCTCCGTTTGAGCCTTTACATTCTTGCCCTTTGAGGCTGTTATCTCCGAAAACTGTGTTTTTAGTTGCGGTTACTTCCGCTCGCAGAGTGAGTGAGTTACAGGCACTTTCAGTTAAGCCACCCTTCACTGTATTTCACAAGGACAGGGTTGTCCTTAGAGTTCGTCCTTCTTTTCTTCCGAAGGTAGTGACGGAATTTCATTTTGCCCAGAAGGTTGTTCTTCCGGCATTCTATCCTCCTCCGCATCCTGGTAAGGAAGAGGAGAGGCTCCATAGGCTTGATCCTAGGAGAGCTTTAAGCTTTTATGTTTCACGCATGTCCCGGGTCAGAGTGGACGATCAACTCTTTATTGGTTACACTGGAAAGCGTTTTGGGCAAGCTGTGACGAAATAGACTTTGTCTCGCTGGATTATTTTGGCCATCTCGGAGTGTTACAGCTTGGCGGGTAAGGACCCACCGGCTGGCTTGTGGGCCCATTCTACCAGGGGTATGGCTGCATCTACTGCCCTGCAGAGGGGTGTTCCTATTCGCAACATCTGTGATGCAGCCACCTGGGCTTCAGTACATACATTTGTACGTCATTATTCCCTCGATTCCATCCGAGGACAGGATCTGGCCTTTGGCAAGGCGGTCCTTTGCTCTGCTATTTGATTGGCTAGTCTAAATTTTGATTCTAAATTCTTTCCCTCCTCCTTGCTCTGGTACTGCTTTGGGAGTCTGTCATAGATATGGAATACGTCGGAGGACCCAATCCCCTCGAAGAACAAGTCACTTTCTTACCTGGTAACGTTCTTTCGATGGGATGGTCCGACGACGTATTCCATATCTCTCACGCCCTGCCTTCCCCGCTGCAGAATTTCTTGTGCGATTGCAGCTTACGTTCCGCAAGGCTTTGTGTCTGACTGGCAGTTGACTAATGTGTCACGTTCTGGGGGAAAAAACTACAACTGAGGCTACGGGCGTCGTGCGTCCTACTTATCACATCGGATGAAGTCGGAGGAGGTCCTCGATGACGGCGCATCGTCATCGACGCAGGACCCAGACGCCGAAAAAAGGTTCCGAAGCAGCACAGCTGTGGTGATTACATGTCATAGATATGGAATACGTCGTCGGACCATCCCATCGAAAGAACGTTACCAGGTAAGAAAGTAACTTGTTCTTTGGCGGGCAAGGTCCCTCCGGAGGGCTTGCATTTTCATTCCACCAGAGGCATGGCTACGTCGACAGCCCTGCAAAGGGGTGTCCCGATTACCAACATATGTAATGCTGCAACGTGGTCTTCGATACACACGTTTACTAAGCATTATTCCCTGGATTGTGTAGTAAGAGAAGTGTATTAATGAAAGGAGGAGTAGGGATGAGCAAGCACTCATGGGAGGCCAGGAAGGAAGAGCCAATGGGTGCTAATGTGAGAGGCCACTACCCAACTGCTTGGCCAGAAGAGTCCCAAGGGTGGGGTACACAGCCTCCAGACAGTACACCCACAAGGGTAGTGCTGAACGGGGGGGCTGAAGAGGGGTAGGTACTGGTCTCAATAAGGTATAGTTCCTTTAACCTATAAAGTTAATGAGGCACCGTGCCACCAGTGTTGGTGGCAGTGGGATAAGTTAGCAGAGAAACGAGAAAAAGAAAGACGAAGACAGAAGCAGAGTTTTGAAAAGTTTCCAGAACTTAAGAAAGTCATGCTCAAAGTCTACAACAGTCACAAACACTGTTCCAAAGAAAGGCACCAGCTGAACAAAGAGATCTACCTCCCCTCTCTGTCTGGAGAAGCGTTTCACAAACAGACAGTTAAACTTAATCAATTAGAAGGCTCTAGCAGGAGAGTATTTAGGGACAAAAAGTTGGAAATAGCGTGGCCCCAGACCCCAGAAAACCTTGTGGATGATGCAGAGGGCCATCGATTTTATCCTTACAGCCACCAGAAGCCAGTGTAGAAATTGTAGGGCTGCTGGGATATGATCCCTAGCCTTCAGACCATGCATAACTCTTGCAGCCGTATTTTAGATAAGCTAAACGGTCCGTACAGAAGAAAGGGGAAGGTTGACGAAGAGGCTGTTAGAGTATTGCAGCCTACAGAAGACCAAGGCTCTCGAAACATTCACCTTGTAACAGAATGTAAAGAAACATAGAATTCCTCTAGAGGTGAAGCTCAAAATGGACCTTCAAAAGGTCCAACATGTGTGGAGTCAAGGAAAGAGAGCAGTTAGATAACCCCAAGGTTTTTGACCTCACAGAATGGTGAGGGTATAGAGCCCAAGGACAGCGACCAGAAAGTAGGAAGGAAACCGCCATCTTACTGGCATTCACACACAGATCGTCAGCCACACACCATGCCTAGATGGGGGTAGACAATCGGGGATCAGAGAGGCACATAAGAAAGTATTGGAGGAAAGTTCCAAGCAAAGTTGTATATCATCACCATAAAACTACAAATTAGGAGGGAAGGAGCAGATGAGGTGAGCCAGAAGGACGGCATATGCATTAAAGAGCCACACCGATAGCATAGAAACCTGTGAGGCGCTGCAGGTAGAAAGTGAGGTGGTGTACGACAAATGGCCCAGTTACAGCTGGAAAGGGCAGCTAGACAGGAAAGAGGTCAGCCAGTCCAGTGGCTGGTCTGTGATCCCAAAGGTATCATGGAGGCGTTCAATAAACATAGAATGGTTCACCGTGTCAAAGGCAGAGGACAGATCAATAAGCACTATCCTCAATTGTACTACAATACCATATACACTTCAATTAAATAATTACACCAAATTACAAATACAGTATACTCCCCTTATACTACCTATAATAACTATACACATATTACTATAGTTAATGTGGCCAGTGGCCAGATTCTTGGGGGCACGGCCAACCCAACCACCACAATACAATTAAACCATATAACAAGTATGTACAATATACCTTCGAATAACAAAACTCACCCAGACCCCTCACCCGCCCCTAATACCAATAACACAAAAATTCACAGTACACACCATCACCTACACAGCTCTCTTTCACCTATAGAACAAGCTCTATAGCAACTTTTGTCCACTCCCACATCCTTTCCAAGCCCTGTTTCATCCACAAAATAACTCCAAGTATATTTTCCAGACATCTTGTCCTCATGCCCCAATACGTAAATCAAAGTAGGCATTTGTCCTTGCCGAGAGCCAAGCCCACTGTCAATGCACTAAAGTTATATCACTTTTTTTATACTTACATTTAGACACTGGAAAAATAAAGCTCAAGACAAATCTGCAAAAGCATGCTTTCGGGTCCTTGCCGATACTCCTCGCGCAACTCCACTCCAACATTTCAAGCAGTATCCGCAAAAAGAATATTCTTTGCCATTCAAACCTGGGGCTTCGGCCATGCCACATGCCCCAGCAAGCAAATCAGAGTACACATTTGTCCTTGCTCGGCCCATATAGCAAGCACCAAAGTTACATCACTATTTTCTGTACTTCTATTTTAACACTTTGAAAAAATAAAATACAGGACAGATTTGCAAAACCATGCTTTGAGGTCCTTGCTGATGCTCTTTGCAAATGTTTGCTGCTATCGTAGCCAGCAGTTCAGGCTGTATCCGAAAGCAGATTTTGTTATCACATTGCACCTATCCCTATTTCAAAGAACTTTAACACATAGCCGGTCCATGGTGCCCATGCCCACTTTAACCCTGTTACCAGTCCCACATGGCAAGTAGCCAGATTATCCATCTCATTGCCTTTGCCCATAACTTAAACTATCTGGCCGTTTCCCATGTCCACAGGCTATACATCTGTCACCAAAGGTATATCACAATTTTTGTACCTACATTATGGCACTTTTCAAAAATGTGCTTTCAGTTCCTTGCCAATACTCCTGGCACGCGTTTGCTGCAAATCCATCCATGTTTTATTTTTTCATAAGTGTCAAAATGTCCATACATAAAATAGTCATTTAAGTTAGTCCCCACTGAACAAAATCCATTTACACTTTCCACAAACATTCAAGGTCGGGTCTACAATATTTCTGAAAACCTTTGTGCAGATTCGTCAAACGACAACAAGGTTATAAGCCATCTGAAAATGTTCAAACCCCCCACCCGCCCTCTAATTTTGGCCCCTCTTGACAAAATCCCACCGAATTTTACAAAACATTAAAATACGGGTCTAAAATCTTTTTGCCAACGTTTGTGCAGATTCGTCAAACTGCACCAAATTTCTAAGCTTTTCAAATATTGTGGGACCCCCACTCTAATTTCGCTCCCTTTTGGCGAAACAACACCAGACTTTACAGAACCATTCAGGGTCAGGTCCAAAATGATGTTGCAGAATTTCATTTATTTTCATTGAGTGGTGCCAAAGTTACAAGCCATCCGAAAAATGCTTTTTACCAACCCTGCAATGCAGAAATATGTATAGATCCCCTAAACATTTGAGATGTCTGTGGACATCGCAGGGCTACCCCAAACAGCCGAGCTGTTTGCAGACTTCGGACAGAGCACAACACCTGTTTTTTGGCTTTTCATAGCCGTATCCCATCCCATCCTCATCACCCCTCAACTCCCCAGAGATTGTTTCATTTGTGCAATGTTGTGCTTTTTAATATGTTTTTACCACGCTATCTGCGGACACCAGCATCTTTCCGTGAATCCAACATGGCGGCCGTTTCCGAAAATATGACACACCTCATGTTTTTACCGACAAATCAGCGGGCACATTGGATGTCCGCAGACTTAACGTGGCTTCCTGAGCCAATCAGAGGCCCGTCTGCGGACCGGACAGGGAAGTGAGTCCGCGGATGAACCCAGATATTGTAAATTTTTTTAGACCTACTTTTGGGGCGTTTAAAAAAACGACGACTGGACGGATTTACACCAAATTTACAAAAGCACGCTTTCGGGACCAAGCCGCCGCTCCTGCCGCGAATTTGGTGAACATTCATCCAGCGGTTTGGGCTGTAGGCGTGAGCAATAATTTTTTCAATTGTGTCTATGAGAAAACCACACATTTTGGGACCCCCTATAACTTTGCCCCCCCATCAATGCACCCCTCAATAAAACCTAACCAAACTTTGCAGAATCAATCTGATGGGGCCATTTACTTATTTTGCAAAGTTTCGTGAGGATCCAGGGGGGTGAAGTTATAAGCTGCCCAAAAAGTGCTCTTCCTATGGATTGAGCATCTTAACCATAACTACAGAGCCGTTACTGCAGGCCCTGTAATATATATATGCAGTAACGGTGTAATATAACTACGCCAGAAATGCATGGCTTGTTATTGCTACTGATACCTTGCGGGATGTTAGACATGTGCATACAGAATCAAGCCTTCATTAAACACGATAAATGCTCATTCTTGGTTTTAAATCACTGGAACACAGGTTCGGGCACTGTGAGAAACCAGAAGGTGTCTCACCCACTAGTCCCCGGTATCTGTCACCCAGGTGCCCAGGACACAGCCATTGCTTTTGGATCCAGTTCCTGGGGGTGGACCAGTGCGGGAGGATCACCTGGGTGAGTGGTCCTAGGGGGTTGGGAGTGGGACACCAGATGGTTAGACGATGTATCCCCTTCACCCCATCCTACCAGGTAGGATATTTAGGAACTTTACCCCCCGGGCCCCTGTTTACAACACAAACACTTTCTCACGGACAGCCCGCTATGAAAGAAAACAGACTAAAACCCGAGCAGTATACCTGACGTGTCCCAAAACAATGATCAGGTGAGATCAGGCAATTACTGATCATCACACACACCTGACTTCCATTACACTTCCCCACACAGATAAAAGGTGGAGCACAAGAGCACACTCTGAGCGAGGCAAAACAAATGAGGAAACAGCAGTTTCCAGACAGCAGCTTTCCAGAGACCTCGAGAATAGAAACTGTATGACCAGGAAACCAGGCTGAAGAAACCTGCATTGTGTGTCAGAGATACCCGGGATCCTCCCGCGTCAATAATCAAGGCAGGTAGAATCACCAACCGCCGTGGTACCCTCCTTGGCTCCAAGCACAAAGCAGCTTCAGTGAAATCAACACAGCCGGTAAATTGGTGAGACCGATAAGACAGCCCTGTGTTGAAGCCAAGGTTGCAAGCAGCAACATTGCATGGCGAGCGCTGGAGCGAATAGTGTTAAAACGTGTGTGATAAGAGACGCAAGTGAAGTATGAGTGATTGGACTTTAAAGCAAGTGACAATACCGTTGATAGAGTGATCCGGCACCGCATGGATGCCCAATCAAAGGTCTCTGTAAGGTATCCAGCTGAGAAGTGACAAAAGTAAATACATTTGGTCTGAGCCCGGCAGTGGGAGACCAATTGAAGGTTTTGTCTTTAAAGTCGGTCTGATCCCAGCGGAGGGAGACCCAGGGTGAACAGCAAATCACCTGTGAAGTTGTATAAGTGAAAATCCTGAGAAGAAAGGAACTTTAATGTTTTGGCGTGTTGCATCAGAAGGATTGGCAAAAGGTTTATTAGTATAGCCCCTTTTATTGTGACACCCTCGACTAGGACTGCATTATTATTTGATGGTCATAGCTTGCTCCCATCTTTAGATTAAGGATTACATAGGTGTTTTTCAAACCCAATAAACACCCTTGAACTGTGATCACTTGTGTCTGTTTTACTGTTTGATACCATGCCTTCCTTACAGCACATACACATTACTGCTCTACAAAATGTGTGCTTATATGGTTCCATACTGTTGAAGTGCTTTAATATTACATTTTAAGGATGCTATCTTTTTATAGCGATCAAGGTACAGCATTCTTGTATTATGTCCAGTGTTTTTAGCTGCATATTTAAGTATGCAGTTACAAATAAATAAATTATGCTCTATGGCTTGACGTGACTTTTTCTACATGATATGACGAGGTTCCACTCTATGTAGGTGTTTTACCTTTTTTTTGCAACCGTATTAAGACGTTGGACCCATCATTGCTCACATTTTCTTAGTGCAATGTCACGTCTCTGCCTCTTAGTAACGGTGGCACTGTCTGGATCACAAACCAGCCAAAATCCTTATAAATGTGTTTCTTTGCCACAAAATGCTCGGCCATAGGTTTATCTTGGACCTGACTTTTTAAGCATGATCGATGCTCACAGATCCTTTGGTGTGCCTCTCTTTTCGTTTTTCCAATATATAGGAGATTACATGCACATTTGATCCCATATACAGCCCATGTGTTTGTACAATTTGTAAATTCCTGACTTTGGTGCTCGTATGTATGAACGAGCATCTGCTCCAGATTCAGAATTATTTTTAAAGCAAATTGCGGTTTAATTGGTTTAACATCAGGAGTCTGCACAATTTTCAAATGTTTTAAGATTACCTTCTTAAGTGCATTGCTAATAGGACTGTATGCGGTTACCCAGGTTATGCGTTCCTGTTGTTCTCTGTGTTTCGTCAAACGCATCTCTATTGCTGTGTTCTTGGTCCTTTTCTTAGCCATTTTCACAGCTTCATGGGGATATCCTCGTTGTTTAAGTCTGTTTTCCAGAATGTCGGAACGCTTTTTGAATTCCTCCAGTTTGGTGCAGTTTCTTCTGATACGCAGAAATTGCCTGTACGGCAGGTTCGTTTTCATACTTAAAGGATGATAACTATTAAAGTGTAACAGAGTATTTTTTGTCTGTGGCTTTTCGATAGAGTGCTGGTCAGTTTTCATTACAACCAGATCTAATAAGGGTAAAGAAGTCAGCACATGTGTCATGGTAAATTTAAGGAATGGGTGGCATTCATTAAGCCACTGCCAGAAGTTGTTCAACCTGCTATGGTTCCTCTCCAAATCATGATGACATCGTCAGTGTAGCGTTGCCATGTTTTTATCTGGACAAAAAATGGGTTGGAGTTATACACAAACTGGTCTCAGGAAGGGGGCAAAATGGCAAAGGTATTTCAGGTGTGTATGGCAAGAGATTGAATATTCTATTCCATGAGAAAATAATGTTGGCTGAACTGGCTCAATCTCGCATCTTTGAAAGCATTCTGAGAGCAGGCGAGCAAGAAAAGAGTGGAGGTGAGTAGATATTTGCTCCTTTGAGATTTGAGGAAAGGGGTCTTCCGATTCGACCCAGTTTTCAGCAAACTGTGCCTGGGCTGCCAAAAAGTAGAGCCCCATGTTGGCAGCAGCCACACCGCACTGAGAAGAGGGGTATAGTCTGCATGTCACACTCGAACCTGGGCAAAGGGGGATGACTTACTAGATGAATCTGAAGGGAATGTAATTTAGTAAAGAATACTTGCCCCAGTGAAACTGATATTTTGGATAAGAGGCATACTATTTTGGGGAGAACTGCATCTTGGCTCATATTTTTCTATAGGCAAAAGGTGGTAGTGCCTATAGGGCATGGTTCACTCCAAGAGTTTGGCTGCAATGGCACAAACTCAAATATCAAGATATGTCACCCATTCTGCCGCCCATCTATTAATTTTATTTTAATTTTTTTTCTCTTTATTATTTTGTATCAACAACAAACAAATACAGCATTCCCAAACTATTTGGGATAGTGACAGTACAATACAATATTCCAGCAATTCGCATACACTTTCATACATTGTCGGGGTCAGAATTTGAGCTATTCGAAGATGTCTGTGGCCTTGAGAGTAAGTAATGTTTGTATGGGTCCCATATGTCTCTGGGTCTCAAACATACAGGTGTCAGGTTTCTGGAGTATGATTCCCTAACCTGACAGTACATTATATCTTTAGCGGGGGCTCCTTATTCGGAACTCCACTGATCACAATTACGCAAGGGAGAGGTAAGGTTAAGACTTTAAGCCTGTTAAACCCAGTGCAACTATGGGAGTAGAAACAGTTATGTAAACTCATTCCGACTACTTCAGAAACAACCCATGGGGTTTCTGAATCTGCTGAGTGTGCTGACTTTGAGAGTTGGTTCTGTCGAGCTGTGTCTAGGAGCCCGTTGGTGCACAAGTCTCTTCATGCATGGCTATTGGGTCCCATTATTTGGCGGTTCTGTGCTCTGGCGAGACAGGGGCCTGGACAGCTGGACTCCTGGCACTGCGAGGAGACCACCACGATTCTGATCACCTTGTGGGACACCCAGGACTCAGTGAAGGCGGCCTGCAGTGATGAACACCACGATCAGGCGACAGAAGGTAACCCTTGTGGCAGAGACAAAGAAGCTGATCCAGCAAGGCCCTTCTTTGTGCTACAGAGCTGTAACTCCAGGGGGAAGGCCTATTGTCTCACAAGCTGAGAGACTGTGGAGTCCGAACTCAGGGTGGTGACCGATGCAGTGAAGAAGACCAGGCGAAAGCTGCTTAGTCCACAGTTTCAAAGTGTGTGCTGAAAGTGTGATTTATGAGAAAATCAGTGCAGAGAACACCCTTGTCCACATTACTGAAAGTATGTCAAGTGTCATGTAACCTTTACTATATTGTTGCTACTACAACTATAATGTGTGTATGTTTGGTGTGTTTTATTAGCACACATGAGCGCTACAAGCAAGCAGATAGAAACTCGACAGTCAGTAGACCTACTTTTCTTTAGTTTCCACTACGAATGGTTGCTGGGTTGTGCCACATTATGAAACATAATGCCCCTGCACTCATTTGCAAATAATGGTGTGTTCATACTTGTTAGAATGTACATGTCAACTTTTTCAGAATTTGCAGGACCATGTAGCTTAGAACTATGAACAACTGAGTAACCTCTAGAAGATACATGTTGTATTCAACATCTATGTACACAAATGAGAATGCCACTGAAAGATGATTGATCGGTTTATCTTGTGTTTAAGTGCCTTTCTGTAACCAAATGCCACTTATTGCCTCTACAGCTTCTTGATTTCCAGTGGAAACTGGGAATGGCAGTGAGCTCCGACACCTGCAGGTCTCTTAATTATCCGTATGTGGCAGTTGCGTTAAAAGTGGCAGATTGTTCTGGACAGGTCACAACACAATGTTTTGAAATGACCATTCCACAATTCCAGGTTTGGACATGTAATGCATGGTATTCTTTTCATTTGCCAAGGATATTCTTTTATTTTCCTGTAATTTTTAAGTCAGAAGATCGATGTACAGTACAAAAGTTGGTACATACATATGTAATCGGTGTATTTAATGCCAACCAATTTGTTGCAATATTATGGCAGAATCTGAATGCATTGTTTCTGTTTTAAGGATATGTTTATAACAAACAAACGTTTTAGCTTTAATTGAAAGATTTAGTTTCAAATTGATGCATTTGGGCACTTGTATGTCCCGTTCTCTTTCCTTCAGGCTCATGGGATTCCTAATACCATTAAGACATTAAGTCAGAGGACAGCATTAAAATGGTTAAATATATTTAGATATTAAGATTAAGTTATAAAGGTATTTAATTCCAGAACTTACCCATGCCACTCTTCCTACACAACCACTTGCGTAAATACATCAGTCCCTCCTTAGGACGCAAACTTATTTTGCTTGACAAGAAGGTTGCCTATTTGATAACACTACTTTAACGACCTGACTGCTATAGTCTGCAGCAAAGGATTTCCTGCCCTCATGCTTCCTTCTGCAGGTCCCCTGGATCCTGAACATAGCTCAGGTCATCATCAGTTTCAGGCAGTACTATAACTACCATTGGCAGTTCTCTTCAGCCGGCCCGCCGCATTACTTGTGCATTACTCCTCTCTCCTGGAGTGATCATTCCCTCATTCCCTCCTCTCATCTCTCCCTCTCTTCCCCCAAGCCAAGCCTACCCCAACACTACCACCTACCTTCTTGGACATCCGGCCCATGAAGCGTATGTCAGTTGAGGCGGCTTTCGCCGCCACATTCTCTCCCTCCCCTCCACCTCTGGCTGTCTCACATCCTGACACAGCCCTGTCTCTGCTCTACTCTTCAATTTCTGATGCTCTTGATGCTCTAGCCCCTGTCATGAGGATCCGTTTGAAGTCCAAAGCCAAGTGCAATTCCTGGTATGACTCTGACCTAGCTACACTTACACATAAGTGTCTGGGGCCTGAGAGGAAATGGAGGGCTTCTTGTTCATCCTCTGACAAACTGGCCTCTCACCTGCTCCAAAGGCAATACCGAGACTCTGTCCTCACCTGGAAGAGAGTCCACATTCAAGCCTGTGTCTCTGCGGCATCTAACAACTCGGCCGAACTCTTTAAAATCTGCAAGGAGCTGGCCAACCCTGCTGCAGTCTCTACCCCTCCTGTTGCCTCCCTGACTCTTTGCAATGCCTTTTCCTCTCACTTTATCTCAAAAACCCAGGACATCTTGACCACCCTCTCCACTCCTCCCCCTCCTCTCCGCTCTCCGTCTGTGCTTGCTGACCCTCCTTCAGCCACTCCCTCACCCTCCTTCTCGTCCTTTCCTCTTTTCTCCCCTGATGATGTCGCTAGACAAGTCCGATCTATGAACACCTCGTCAAAACAGGTTCATCCCTGTTCTCTAAAACCATCAAGGACCACATTGACACCCTCGCTCCAGCCTTTGCTGATTTCTGAAACCACTCCTTTGCCTTAGGATCCTTCCCCTACCCTCTGAAGCACTCCCCTGTGCATCCTCTTCTCAAGAAACCCACAGCTGATCCTTCTTGTCCGGCTACTATCGCCCAATTTCCTTTACTCCCTTTCTGGGCAAACTCCTGGAAAAGCTGACCATCTCTCAGCTTAACCTTCAGTCCAATTCAGTTGGCTGTCTCCATGACCATCAGTCTGGCTTCAGAGCTACCAGAAGCACAGAAACTGCTCTCCTGAACATCCGTGAAGATCTGCTCTCCAACCTTGACTCTAGCATACCCACTGTCCTCATCTTACTCGATCTCTCTTCTGCCTTTCGACCCGGTCAACCATACCATCCTGCTCAACCGTCTCCGTGATAACCTGGGTATCACTGGTCAGGCTCTGGCCTGGCTGGCCTCATTCCTCTCTGATTGACCCTCCCAGGTCCATCTTGGGTCCTTGCTATCATCTATCTTCCTCTCTACCCGTGGTGTTCCCCAAGGGTCTAACCTCTCGCCCTCGCTTTTCAACCAATACCTGGCAACTCTCGCCCACTGCATTGCCATTTTCTGCTTAAATTTCCAGAGTTACGCTTACGACACAACTCATTTTCAGGCTACCCTGAGCCACATCCTCTCTCTCTCTCATCTCCGATTGCCAAACTGCCATTCAAGATTGGTGTGCCGCCAATGATCTTTGCCTGAATGACAGGAGATCCTCCTCATCGGCACACCTTCACCATCCTTTCCCCTCACTCTCTCGCCGGCCTCCCTTGGCCCTCTTCCTACCCCCACCTGCGAGGCTAAGAACCTCTGGGTCATCTTTGACTCCACACTTTCCTTCTCCGCCCACACCTCTGATGTCTCTAAAACGTCAAACTTCCTACTGCACCTCCTCAGAGTTACTCTTCCTTTCCTCTCCTTCCCCAGAAGTTCACTGTCTCCCAAGCTCTGGTTCTCTGTAGGTTGGACTATTGTAACAGCCTCTTTCTAAATCTACCTGCCTCTACACTCCGCCCTCTGCAACCAATCCAGAACAGGACTGCAAGACTTGTCCTTGGCCTCAAGCCCTGGGGTTGTATCTCTCCAGCTCTGAAATCTCTCAATTGGCTCCCAGTGGATGCAAGAATTAAATTCAAAACACTCTTCGTTGTCCACAAGGCTTTCTGGGGCCTGGGTCCAAAATACCTTCAGCTATCCCTCTGCAAATACCCCCTCTCGAGCTCTTCGCTCCTCTACCTCCCTCAGGGTCAGTCGTTTTTCAAAGAAACAAGCTGGGGGTAGATCTGTCGTCGGGTGGGGCCTCCCTCTGGAACAGCCTCCCTGCTACTCTAAAACTTGAGGAGAACCATCTCTGGTTCCGGAAGCACCTCAAGACCTTCCTCTTGGCTTCTGTCTTCGCTCCCCCTCTCCCCTGCTGATCTGTTCTCTTGTGGCACCGTGCACCTGGCCACCCTCTGTCCTCCGGGGCCAGGTACCTGCTCACCCTGCCACCCTCCCGCACTGCATCCGGGCAACCACTTGCACTGGGGTCTATATCTGTACCCATAGAGCCCCCCCTTTTTCTTCCTGCACTTATCATACCTACCCTGTCTGCTGCCTTAAACCCAGCACTTGCTGGCTGCACTACCACTGTTTGTTTCCTTTATTATTTATTTATTATTATTCATCTGTTTCTCCTTTGCTCCGCACTTTCCACTTCTGCCCCCTTCCATGCACTTGTCCCCTCCCCTTCTCCCATGCACTTGCGCGTTCTCATTGTCACTTGGCCTAGTAAGGTCGTTTTGTTCTTCCCTGTTCCCCTCCCTTGCCATGTCATGCTCTGAAAAACCTGTGTACGAGTGCGATAGAAATAAAATCTCAATATCAATCAATATCAATATGAGTGCTAGGACTGGTGTTAAGATGGATTTTCAGCCTAAGCCACATGGACAGGTTCTCAGAGGCCGGCCTATCCTGGTCAACAGGGAAAGACACTAATGATTAGCTGAACTCGATGAAGGTAGTATGAATGAGCAGTAAGGCTTGGATGTGCGAGAGTGGTGAAGGGTTAAAGTAAGCATACTCTGAGCACTCTTACTATCACAAGTTGACAGAATGCATACAAATATAATTATTTATTTATGTCTTGAACAGCTCTTATCAGTTAAAAACCACAACAAAGTAGTCTAACAAGTGTTGGCAAGCCAGCAGGCACTTTGTAAGTGTTCTAGATTTGAAGAACAATAGAAGTTAACTTCTTAGGTGATCCTCTCCCAATCCCACCACCTTTGTGGAAACCCAGCAGAGTATTTTTGATCAGCACCCCACTACGCCCATTAATCTCTACGGAAATAGGAGCAGGTAGTAAGAGGTATGCTAATTCACCCCATGTGCTATGCTTCACTCAGGCACGACTTCAGAGGCCCTTGAAATCGCTGGGCCCCTGTGCTTTGAGTCTTGGTTCTGTTGGAGGCGATGTGGAGAATCCGATGGGATTCCCCCCAGGAACCTGCTCTGGGACCTTTCTCATGTGGCAATGGGAAGGCACTCTCTGATCCCGACCCTGGGGGTGGTATAATGTGGGAGGATCACCTGGGTGGTGGGGGGGTTAGAATCAGACAAGGAAGACTGGGAGGAATCCCTTTTTAACTGTCCACGTAATCCTGCCCTTCTGGTGGCCTTTTGACAACCTAAAGTAGTAAGAATACTGGAATTCCCTAAAAAAGAACTACATGTCCCAGAATCCCTCGGGGACTGTGACGATGAAGAGGGCTGAGGAGGCATGTAGAGGTGAAGGACAGACAGGCAGGCCTAACAGCCTAATGGCAAGTTCAGGCAATTAATTCGTAAGGGCCTGCACCTAAAGCCAATTGCCCCACCTGAGAGGCATAAAAGGCTGCAGCAGGAAGGGTCAGTAGAAAGCAGCTGCAGCAGCAGCTGGAAGGTCAGCAGCAGAAGAAGAAGCAGAGTGCGAGGCTGGCAGTTCACTAGGAAGTGTGACCACAGAAGGGACTCCAGAGCGAAGGAAGGTCAGATTTCACCTGCAGGCTCTGAGTTGGTCCTATGCTCACAAACCCTGTTTGGCTGTGGCTGCATTGTAAGAGACTGGAATAAACTGGCAGTGTTTCCAGGTGTGCTAACTGCTGTGCATGCAGAGCTGAAGCTGTGTGTTTTCCTGAGACCTGTGTGCAGAAGCAAGCTGAGGGAAGCTGGAGATAAGGCGACTCTCCCATATTGAGGCCGGATCGGAGACACCCGTACTGTGGAGGGGTGTGGGTCCCAAGAGAGCCTGTAGCAGCATTAGCAGAAGTCAGAAGGTCAGGAAGTGGAAGCAGCGTGGAACCGTTGTCATTTCAGAGCCGGTGAGTGATGCTCCTTACTCCAAATCACTTAAAATACCTTGCTGGTAACTGTAACCAGCATAGTTTACACTTGCATAGAAGTTAAAGCGAGTGAAGACGTTAGCAGATGTGGGAAGTCTTGTTTAACAAAGGGAATCCGAGCACTTGCTTGTTCAGTGCTAACCAAAGCGTAAGAAGAAATCCTTCCTTTCCCTTTTTTGCATAACAAGCAACAGTAATCCAGAGAGGTCTCCTATTAAGTTGGAGAACGTTATCTGTAATAGTTTAACAAGCCATAGTCGACTTTCCCAAAGTGTTACAAGGATGTTCTTCATCAAAGAAAGGTTGCACATAATATATTATGTTTCCTCGTACATATTAAAGCTCTGCCTGAATCAAAAGTGAACACAAGTTTATAAGTTGAAGTTCTACATCAAAAGGTGATTGCATATACCCAAATCTGTTTCTGAAGGGAAACCTGAATCTTGTAACATTCAGAACAAACTTTTTAACAATTGCTGAAGTTGTCGAAGTCACAGAAAGAACAAGCATTACCCAAGCCAGTCGACTGACCCATCCTAAGTTTACACCAGCCCAATTAAGAACTGAACACAGTGGTTTTGAAGTTGTTGAAGCTGTTGTAAACCCAGGGCCCTCTGATACAAGGTTGACAAGGTTGTTCAAGGCTGGAACAGTGCCAGTGCAGTTTTCGGGTAACTACTTCAAACAAAAAGGTGTATCACAAGCTGGTGAAGGGAGCTGAGTGCTTGTCAAAGGAATTAATCAAGAATCTGTGAAGCTGAGACTGTGCAGTAGAGAGGGAGAAGCAGTCCAAGAGCTCAGACAGACTTTTTTTGGTAGTTGCAAGACTGAAAGGAAAGGCAAAGAGGCAGCCCTTTCTTATAATAGAGAGAAGAGTGCCTTGCCAGCCTGTAGAGGTCGAAGAGTCTTGTATAAAGTTGCCTAGCACATTTTTAAAGCAAGTTGCAGCGGAAGTCGTAGAATTATGGTTGTCTATAATTTTGTCAGAACATTTTCAGTTGAATGTAGTTGAAGCAGTAGTAGACCGTGAGCCAGAGGAGCCTGCTTTCACAGTGCCATTTGTAGAAGGGAGATGCTCTGGAAAAGCAATCCCCCTTAAGAGGCATCCTGACAAATTGTATTCACAAAGCTGCAGAGGTTACAAAAGGATTGTCATTCAAGTTGAAGTGGTACTTTTGTTTTGCTTTTTATCCATTCTAGTTTGGAGGAAGGCTGTCCAGGATTGCCATGGGTACTGTGTTCTTTGTGGAACATGGAAAGGGGATGTTTTCAGCAACCGAAGAAGGAACCAGTGGATTTTTGTTTGCGTGAACCTTTGTTTCTTCGGAACTTTTTACTAATTAATTTAAAACTTAATTTTTCCCTGGAAGAAATTGACTTTGTACATTCCTGGGGGAACGAGATCTACCCAGGACAAGTAGACGTAATTCTTGACACTGGTAATTTGGTAATCTTTTATTTATGTTGTTTATAATTTGCTTTGATAGTTCATTTATTTAGAGTGAGGGCCAGTTTTCTGTATGCTGGGAGGTTTTCCCTTAGATCCTAGACTAGGTTAGGGAACTCCCTGGCAGTGTAGGCTTAGTTAGGTTTTCTTTGCAATGTCTGTTTATAATAAAATGTCAAATACTGAGAAAACTACAATCAGTTGTCTGCCTTGCATTACTGACCCCTCACAGGGACCTAGTGGTTGCTGGTGCAGGGGCCACTTTAGGCATCAGTATTTTGATCTGGCTATTCGGCAGTTCTGCAAACTGCCAACAGGGTTCCTGGCACTGGACAGTTGGACGAATCTGACATGTTGAAGAAAGAAACACCACATTGACGATGACTTCAAAGGACCCCCAGGACACGATGCATGCATAAACTGCAATGGCCACCTCGATCAAACGGCGGCACCCTCGCAACCTAGTGGTGGAAACAAAGACGCTGGTCCTGCAAGGCCCCTCTTTGTGTTGGAGAGCTGTATCTGTAGAGAGATGCCTCTTGTTTAACAGTCTACGGGAGCCCAAGTCCAAATTCGGGATGACAACCGATTCAGTAAGGTTGCCCACAAGGAAACTGGTGAGCCCACAGGATGGTTTCCCAGGACACTTCCAAAGACTTCCAAATGCAGGATCCTCATCCGTGGGTCACGACTGATTGTTCCCACTGGTCCTAGGTATAAAGCACCGATGAAGGCTTTCTGGAGATCAGCAAAGGAGCAGGACTAGACAATGCTGGTTGGCTCCAACAATGAGTTCCAGGTCTTCAGCAAGATGACCTTCTTCGAAGTGGCCTTGGCTCGATTTGTAGAATGGCTGACAAAAATAATTCTAGTTAGACAGGTAACTGCTTTAAACCAGAGTAGCTCCGACGAAGAGCGAGAAACACTGGGGAACTACCACGTGAAAGCAAAGGAAATCCGAACATACTGGAACAGAGAGTTAGGTGGTGGCATGACCACAGAGCAATCGTGGTGGCCCGCCTATTGGTGCAACAACGCTGGTACCACCATTGGGAAGGAACTCCCGACCTGAGTCACAGTACCAGCGCTATCCAGAAGGCAAGAGCGGGATGCTGAGGAGAGGGACGCGGTCGAAAGTAAGTTGCAGTGCTACGAAGAAACCAAGAAAGAGCCCAACGTCCTAGATGTACTAATGCTGTTACCCCTGAAAACAGAAGCTAATACGCGAACGAGAATACCAGAAGGTCAAGAGGGACTCAGAAGTTAAACGAGACTCGTCCCAGTACTAATGCAAAAAGAAGTGGAAATAATCTGATAAACCAGAACTGTGTTAATGAGTTCAGGAGAAACCCGAAAAACCACTTAGTGGGGGGAGAAAAAAAGTTGGAAACTTGTTAGGCTGGGAAAAAGGAAAGATCAACCCATATCCCGACGATAAGAAAGAGAGCATGCTAGAGAAAGACATTTGGGGGAAAAGACCCGTAAACTCAGAAAGATAAACCTCATACATGAAATGGCACTCTGGGAAGAGGTGGATTATAATGAGAAGTTGAACAACGGGAATATTTGAGAGGAGAGCAATATGTTACCACTTTTGCGGTGTGAGAAACTTCCCTTCCAGGAACAGGTTACCCAAAGCCCTACACCCCTTCCGCTGCCAGTATGTAATAAGTGATGTATCCTATGTAGGAGGAAGGCCAGGGAACCTCCACAATTGAAGCCACTTATAGTATGGGTGTGCCACCCCTATTTACGCGTAAATAGACCGCCATGCAGTCACTGTAGTGAGAACTGCATCGTATGGGCAATCGTCTGTATACTTTGCATCGAGTATTAATGTCCTGGTGTCCGATTTGCCTGCCACTAACCTCTCCAGTTTAACATGAGGCTGGGCATGCCCATTCCAATATGTGGCGAACTGTGCTTGGGCCACAAGCCAGTACATTTCAAAATGTGGTGCTACAAAGCCACCCCTATCATATGGTAACATAATTTCTTCTTCTGTATGTCCCCCGCGTGCCAAAGAAACTGTGAGAGATCCTTGAATCCTCACAAAGAAGGATTTGCCAGGCCAGAAGGGAACATTGGCAAAAATATACAGCAGTTTTGGCAATAACGTTTTGACAAGGGCCAATCTACTCGCTAGTGAAATAGGAGCCGGTTTCCATCGTGCAACTCGCTCCTCCACATATCGCTCCTGGGCAGCATAATTGTTTCACAGTGCCAAGCCCTTTTCCCTTGATATAATAACCCCTAAATATTTGATCCAGTCAGGTGCCCATTGCAAGGGGAAGTCCCCGTGTGGTTCCCTTGGCGGCTGTTAGCAGAAAAATCTCTGACTTAGTATAGTTTACTACAAAGCCCGAGTACTCTCCGATACGTGTAATATCCTGCATAATCGGGTGTAGATTAACTTGCAGATCTCTGACATAAAGTAAGTAGTCGTCTGCATACAATGAGATGATCTCTGGGGGCCCTGCAACTGTATCCCGTGCTTCCTGTGGCGTTCCCTAACCAAATCTGCCAACGACTCAATGGCCAGGGCAAACAATAATGGCCATAGGTGACAGCCCTGATGAGTGCCCCTACCGAGAGCAAATTGTTCGGACACTTGGGAGTTCACCAAAACTCTGGCCACCGGTTGAGTATACAGGAGCTTGGTATAGCGAATCATGTTGGAGCCAAGCCCCATCTTCCCCAATATGGTAAATAGATACCCCCATGACACCATATCAAGCGCCATCTGCGCGTCTAGCTTCACTGCCGCCGCAGAGGCCTCTGGAGCCAGCCTCGCCATAACGTTAAACAGGCGACAGATAGTTAGGGTTGTTGATCTACCGGGAATGAAGCTCGCCTGGTCCTCATGCACCAGGTACGGCATCAGCGGGAGCAAGCGGTTCTCCAACGCCTTCGCATAGATCTTTGTATCAACGTTCATGAGTGAAAGGGGTCTATATGACCCACTGTCTTTGCTAGGTTTATCTGGTTTCTGCAACACTATTATTGTGACTTCCCGTATCAACTCCAGGAATAGCAAGCTCTCCAGAGATTCCTCCCAGACTTTTAGGAGATGAGGATCCAATAGTGCACCATACTCTACATAAAACTCAGCTGTAGACCATCTGGGCCCGGGGCTTTGCACTTTGGAATCCCTAATAACGGACAGTATTCCCTCAACAGCAAGTGGCATATTCATTTGATCTCTGGCACTTTCAGGCAGCTGGGACAGAGGGATATCTTCGAGCAGGGAGTGGATAGCCTGCTCCTCATGCTGTTGACCAGTCCCATATGTCTCATATAATCTTCGAAACACAAGGACATCCTGATCAGTCAATTTAATATACCCTTGCGCGTCCAGGACACAATCAACTTGGGTGGGTCCCCTTTCGCAGGGCACTATTTGAGCCAGTGTCCTCCCTGTCCCGTCCCGGCCCTTGACTGTGAAAAATACCTAATTTCCCTCTGTGCATGGTTTCAGAATTGTTCCAAGGTGGTGCGAATACGCGCCAGCAGCTCCGGCGTAGGAACAGCAGTGTAAGCAATTTCCAACGCCTTGAGCTTATATTCGCAAGTTTTTAAGTCGCGCCAAATAGTCTCAAGGAGCCCAAATTCTTTAGAGATTGCCATCCCTCTAATAAACACCTTAAACGCTTGCCATCTAATGCTGTACGATGTGGCATTTGGAGTATTGCAGAGAAAGAAGGTCTTTATATCGGCTTCTATGTCGGCCTTAAATACTATATCCTGCACCGTTTCTGAATTGAATCTCCACACCCTGCGCTTGGCATTCCTCCTACCCAATGCCAGGCGCACCACTACAGGAGAATGGTCTGACAACGTACGTGGTAGAATATCCGCAGATATCACCTTCCCCACAAGCGATTGTGAGAGAAGGAAGACGTCGATACGCGATGCAATATGATGTACTGAACAGTAAAAGGTGTAATTGCGTGCCTGCAGGTGCAGCAGACACCATACGTTCCGGATAGCTAACACATCCATTGGGCACAACAGGATGCGTGCAGCTCTAGATGGGGGCTGATGGGCCGCACTGGTCCTGTCCATGCTCTGGTCCCAGATGAGATTCATATCTCATCCCCACCGGATAGTTATACTTGGGAATGCAGATATAATACTTGCATTGGTGGTATACAAATCAGGGGAATCTAGGACCCGTATGTGTTAACTAGGAGTAACTCTGTGCCTTCAAGGATGCCATATCCAATCACATTCAGGATCAATATGTGAACCTCTCCCAGTACATTTCAGTGATGATTTGTGAATGAGAGTAAAATCTCCTAGGACTGGATCGAATAGGAGGTGAAGTACCTGTTTTTTCTACACAATGCCGCTATATTCCCACTGACGCCAGCTGTGGCATGCATTTCCTGGAGGAAGAGGACATTGCTCTTGTGCATTATGCCATAATTCTCCTTTTATTAGAATGCATACCCACGTCTTGGATGTTCCACCTCATCACATTAACCGTCACCGTACTTCCATGTAACCACATCTCCCCTGTGAGAAAACCAAAGGCATCTCACCTCCTAGTCCCTAGGGATCTGTCATCCAGGTGGCCAGGACACAGCCATCGCTTTTGGATTCAGTTCCTGGGGGTGGATCAGTGCAGGAAGATCACCCGGATGAGGGGTCCTCGGTGAGTGGAAGTGGGACACTGGAGGGCGAGACGCGGCATTCCCTTCCCAGTAACACCTTTTCCCAATCCTAGCCAGTAGAATACCTAGGCATTCAGGCCCCCCGCCCCACCCTCCCTTTACCGACACAAACACTTTCTCACTGACAGTTCCGCGTGAGGGACAGCGGACTAAAACCAGAGCCGTAGACCTGGCTTGTCCCAACACCATGGATAGGCAAGATCAGGCAATTAAGGATTATTATACACACTTGACTTCCATCACACTTCCCCACATGGATAAAAGGCGGAGCACGAAAGCACACTCTGAGCGAGGCAAAGTACACGAGGAAACAGCAGTTCTAATATGGCAGTTCAATACAAGGAGAAAGACGGTTGAGACCAGAGAGAGTTGCCAGGACGAAAGCACCTGTGCCCTCTAAAGACTGTTACTTTCGTGAGCTTTGAAAAGTAAGAAACCGAATATCAGGAACTAAGGCTGATCACACCTGCACAGTGTGTAAGAGGTACCCATGTCTCTCCTGTGTCGACAACCAGGGCGGGGAGGAGCGCTTGTCCCCATGGTACTGTCCTTGCTTCCTACAACAAAGCGGCATAGCAAAACACTGCACAGCAGTTGAGTCGGAGATACTGATACCAAGCCAGCTTGTGTTTAGAACCAAGGTTGTAAGCGGCAACTTTGGATAAAGAGAGCAGTGTGTAAGGCATTGATGATGAGCGACGCAAGTGTAATTGGAATCAAAGAAGTAATTGAACTTTGGGAGGCAACCTAAGATACGATACACAGTGTTCTGGCGCCACGTGAGCGCTCATTCGAAGGCCTCTCTTAGGTATCCAACTGATGCTGAGTGTGAGAAAAAGGAATATTGAAATGGAAGTGCTCATGCAACAGGTTTTGCTAAATCCCATGCACATTCGAAAGTCTTCGATAGTTTAAAGTACCTTGCAATTGGGCTGAGCCCGGCTGAGAGAGACTAATTGACCGAAAGTAAGGGATCTGAGCCTGGCTAAGGGGATCCAGGGTGAACCGTGAGTCACCTGCGAAAGAACTCTAGAATACAGTTATGAAAGGGATCTGAGCCCAGTAGAGGGGTGTCCAACGTTGAACTTTGTTTTTGAAAGGGATCTGAGCCTGGCTGAGGGGGATCCTGGGCGAATACCCATTTTCAATATTGGTCAATATTGATAAAAGGAAAAATAACTTTTAAGTGTTGTTTTGTGTACACCAGGCCCCCGGAGTCAAGAGACTTGCAAGAAGCAAAGAGACTTGGACCTAGGAGTCCTTGAACTGTGAAAATAGATGTTACACTCACCTGGTATCCACAGGGACGCCACCCAGCTGGGTTACTCACTGGTATGCTTCTCAGCTTTGCCCTGATGTGGTCTGTGGGGAAGGTTCTGCCTGAAAATACAGGAGGACTGTGTTCAAGACTGACCGACTGGGGTAAGTATCCTCCCTCCACCCCTGTATGCTTTCAGTCCCTCTGGTGCCCTCTCCTCACCTTGTGGTAGAATTAGGCGTGCTCTCCGTCCTGCCTTCTTTGCAGGGGTGCGTTGTCTTTCATGGGCGAGTGTGGTCCAGTTACTTCACTGACGCCGGCCCGTTTGATATTGTTCAGGTTGGTCTTATTGCTGCTCTTTAGTTTTGTTGCTATCCTGCATGCCTTTCTTGGTTTAAAATGTCTCTTTTTTTCTCCCTTAGGTATGCAGAGCTTCAGCGCGGCGAACAGGCCTGGTTGAGCCCCGCTGGTAAATGATGGCGCATTAAGAGCGCTATGATGCGATAAGTAAGCGCTGTGCGCAGCGCTGCAAAGTCTTGCCTTTGCTAATCTGTGTTTTCCTTCCTTGTGGGTCGCGGTGTTCTTCAGCACAAGTGGAATGTCCGGAGTGGTGCCAGCCGAGAGGCGACCAGCCCGGTAAGCTTTTTGAGCAGTTTGTAATTTGCAAATGTCTCTACAGCTTTCTTTAATGTTGCCTCTATCTTCCTCTTTCAGGTCGTTCTGTCCGGGAGGCGTGCAGATTCGAGAAAGCTGTTCTCAGTAGCTGCGAGTGTTTAAAGATGAAGACTGCAGGTAAGATGATGCTGCTGCTAATGATGTTCCTTTTGTCTCCTTGCAGGTTCTGCTTCTCCGAGGTTCGAGGGAATAGCTGGACACGGTGAGCGTCACGTTGCAAGCTGCTAAGAAACACGAAGCATGTTCTGCAGTCAGGGTGTGGTTTATATGGCCCAGGTAAAGTAGTACCAGGGAAAGTAGTTCCAGGCCTGCCACACCCAAAACATTAGACTGCATAGCTTGGTTCTTAGGAACCAAGCTATGTGGATGCCTCCATGTTGGCTGACAAAACAAAAAAGTAGTTCCCAAGCACATTGTTGTTCATGGTGTATGAGCCTGGCGCCAGGACTGGCCCCATGGGGGCTTTTGAAGAGGATGCCAGGTTCTAGAGGCCCGAGTCCTGACTCCACCTGGCCAATGGGTTTGCCAGAGGGGGTTTTGGGCGAGGGTCATGACAATAGAACTGTATCCTTGTGCCGCAGAAGCCAGAGTGTGTGCTTTGCTCGAGTGACCCGTGGGGAAGAGAGGCCAACGACCCAATCATCCTGACTTATCCTTTTGTGAACACTTTTCTTTTTCATGAACTTCCCCCAATACTATTTGTAAAATTAGTAGTAAGGATTGGCAATAGGATTTTTAGTATGGGCCCTTTTATGTTAACAAGACTCCACTAGGACTGCATTCTTTATTATTTGATGGTCGTAGCTTGCTCCCATCTTGGATTTAGGTTTAGATAGGCGTTTATCTCACCCTTGTGAAAGTTCAATAAGCACCCTTCAACTGTGGTCACTTGTGTCTGTCTTACTGCTGATACCATGCCTTCATTACACCCCGGATGCGAAAGCCACTTGGTTCCATGCATCCAAGACCACGCAATCCGTTCCATATTATTATGCACCCCTGTCTGCCAAGACATTTTTATGAAACTTTTCATCCCTCCCGCCAACCACCCCTCCAGCCCGCCTTCCAAGCTTGTTTTAACTGATTCCCAAAACCCACCTGCACCTCCCCCGGCCACACCCTCACTTCCCACCTACAACTAGCAGTGACAACCTCCCACCCCCCCACACCCCACTCCACACCAACCAGAAGAACAATTTCATCAGCAATGGGGCAAGCTGTCTTGGGCCAAGGCAGCAACCATGAATACACAGTTACTGTTTAGAATCGTCAAGTACACATACACATACACATATTAACTCCAGTTACCATTTACGAAGAAGCCAGACAAATCACATATTAAACAGTAAAGTGACTCATTTATATATCAGTGGAGACAGGCACAGCGGCCGGTTTAGTCAGAGGTATTTTGGCCTCTCTACATTTCACTGCCTCATACGGAAACGTAAAAAAAACAGTTTCCCATTAATCTGAAACCAGAGCCTACCCAGGTATAGCAGGGTGTATTTCACGTTGCAGTCAGGCAGCAGCTTCTTCACCCCTATGAATCGCTGCCTCTCCTGCTACAACTCTACAGAAAAGTCAGGGAAAATACGGATCACTTGTGAATCCAGTCGCAGTTGCTGTTTCTCGCAGGCTTACCGCAGCAGCAGGTCTCTGTCCCTGTAGCTCAAGATCTGTGCAATAATAGGTTGAGGAAAGTCCCCTGGCTTTGGTTTTGGGATGAGTGCACTATGCGCACGCTCAACTGCAAACATGGGGGACAATGTCGGATTCCGCAGTAACTGATGGAGCAGCGCCTCCACTGCTTTCTCCATGTTGGCCTCCTCCGGTACTCCCAAAATATGGACATTGTTTCTGCGTGAGCGTGATTCCAGATCATCGCATTTAGACTTCATGTATTTCATTTCTTGCATGAGTGTGTCAAAAGTTGTTTGCAGGTCGCTCACCCTGTCCTCTGTAGTGCCAATTCACTCCTCGGCCTCATTTATAACCAGGACCTCCATGGCAAACTGCGCCCAAATTGTGGTCACATTCATTGTCATGTCGTCCAGCTTCTCATGGACCGCAGCACAGCCGCTCTGCATTGTTTCAAGCATCTGCTGAAAATGTACTAGGACCTGTATAACCTCCAGTTCTGGGGAGGCTTCGGGCTGCTGCGACTCATCCCCAGTATGCTTAGGGGTGGATCTGGTAAATTTGTCCATACTGCCAGTCTTTTTTCCCCCACTCTTTGTCATGGCGAAGCATTGCAGCTTCAGTCGCCGTGCGTGTGCTGCCCAGACCACAAAAGAAGGGCCCAGGCACCCCGATCAGGCCAGTGCCCTATGTTCCAGCACTGTATCGAGCATTCCCAGACTCCTTTCTCCAACCAAAGTGTACGATATTCTCGAAAAAGTTCTCCAGACTACGGCCCAGTCTAATGAGGTGGGCCACCAAATTACTCCAAGAGCGCCCCTGCACTTGTGCCCACTCACCAGGACTATCGGGGACCACATGGAGTCACACAATGAGGAGCACCTGCTTCCATGAAGACCACCGTATCTGCGCTGCCAAGCCGCACCAGGGGCTCTCCACCTGTCTCGAGGCACACATCCCGTGCCCCGAGCAGCAGCACAGCGGATCGCACTGCCAATGGGGCCCTACACCATAAGCCTGGATTAATAATTAGTGCGGCGGCCTCCCAACCTCTCACTGTCTCTCTGCTGTGATTTGCTGCCATGTTACAGCGTCTCGGAAATGCCCCAGTTGCAGCCCTATTTCAGAACATGTGGGCCAAGAGAAAGCAGGATTGGCGTCCTCCCTGCAATGTAGACACGCCAGCAGCCGTTGACGCCCACCTGCTCACTTCATGGAGGCTGCAGTCCAGAGGTGCATGTATCTCCGTCCCGCGATCCAGTCGGGAGAAACAGGTTACACGGCTGTGTTCAGCAGATTGCGCACTGTCAGAAGCCGCAGTCTATTTCAGGCTTCACATACTCCAAACATGCAGACTTTGTACAAATCGGCTGCTGTGGCTCAGAGCTTCACAGCCAGGAGGCTGTTGCGCTCGGCTGTTCAACAGATCTCCCCCCGCCCCCACCCGAATGTTGAAGACGTAAACCTAGAAAAAAGACACTATATGTGGTGATCTACAATTTCCTCCATCTCCAAAAAACTTTTCACTCCACTTTTATAGGCCATCTATGTAAAGAGTACCTTACCTTAATAAGTTCAATGGAAGAGCAGATCCTCATAGAACAGGGACAATGCAAGAACGCTCAGCAAGGGTCTTCTTTTCACAAGGGAATCCTTACAACCATTTTTCATCTGTGAGGATGAAAACCCGATTTGAAAAAGATATGCAGGAGAAACGAGCACCAATGGGTCATGTATGTCAGCTATTATCCCTGTGGTGAAGCATTATTCGGGCACCTACCTCAGATGTCAGTAAAGAGAAATATGAGGTGCAATACAAAGCTGTGGGAGTCATTTCCTTGCAGACTCATACTAGATCCATTCTGTCAGTGACAGCCCCAGTGTGCACAGTATTACAAAGAGCTGTGCTATCGGAGCAGACAAAAGAAATGCTGCAGGAATAATGAAGCATAGCACATTGAACCGTGCAGTACTTCCTCCTGAAGTCAAATTGGATGCTGGGCTTAATCAACCAATGGGAATCTGCTGGCCTGCAACACCTGTGGTAGATCACCCACCTGAGCGATTAAACCAATCCAAAGGCTGTGCACTACCTAAGAATTGAAAGTACCAATGGAATAACACCATAAATGGATTATAGATGGCACACACTTATGTAAGGCAGGTACGCAACAAGGAAAGCGAAGGCGTTCACATGAGCCTGCAAACCACAAGGAAAGTGGAGAAAGAGAGCCAGACTCCAGGATCAACCTAGAGCAGCCTGAATTTGCACCATAGACTGGCAGACCAGGATACATTACATGACCAGGGCACATTTGACAACCTGGGCAAGATGCTGGTAAGAGCTGAACGGCCTGATGAGCTGTAAGACATGAGAATCCTCAGAGCACGAAATCCCTTACCATTGAGTCAAACACTACCTGACAGATTACACATGGCAAGCTGTGTGCTATACGACGGTAACTCTGACTGGAGCCAAGATGCAAGCTGTTCACTATGCCCAACTTGAAGTAACAGGGCTAAAGAAGCAAATTGAGTACTACATTCCTATGACTGTGAATTGAGCCAAGAAGTGGCTAGTGGCTAAACTCTATATCCTCAAGCATGTGTAGTCGACCAGAAACAAAGAAAGAGTATCCCTACCACATGAGATGCACTTTTATTTAGTTCGTTGTGAGAGACCTGAGGGCATTCTCACAAATAATCTGAGGATCCTTTGTTCAGGTGGCCAGGGGAGGGCCATTGCTCTTGGATCCCAACCATGGTGGCAGACAAGCGAGGGAGGATCACCTGGGCAGGGAGTCCTCAAGGATTAAGGGGCAAGCGCCTGAAGGCGAGGCATGATATTTCCCCATACCTTGCCCCAATCCATTCTACCCTCCCTCTACTTTCAATGGATATTGTCATCCAGACCCTGCCTTACCCCATGGCTTTCCCTCAAAAGGAAGGAAGATGGAGAAACCCAGATCTAAAAGTAAACCAAACCATTTTCCAAAACATGGCGCTAATCTTTTCTCTCTTTCCTCAAAACCTAGAGGGTATTCTGTAACCCTACTTTCTCCTTCCCGGGTATATTGCTCTAATAACTGAAACAAACACCCATTCATTACAACTACCTCAATACTCCCAATTAGAACAAATTAGAAATGCCACTCATTCAATATCATACACATCACTGTAATCCTGAGGTGAGAAAGGGAAGATTAGAGGCATCACTCATTTATTATCAGAAACAGAACATTCCCCCACCCCCCCATTCTTATAAAACATGTACAGGGACGAGGAAGAGGTGATCGGGTGGAATGAGGATTACCCATAGAAACAACATAGGAATACAAAGTGAGGCCTACCGTGTGACACCCTTGCATTGTCCCACTAATAGTCAGGCAAGGTCAGTCACTTTATTCTGACTATTCACACCTGAATCCACTTGGCTCTTTACACCAGTATAAAAGGTGTGGTTCTGCCCAAGAGTATGAGCTAACTGGAGTTGCTGATGGGACCAGAAGAGCCAAGGAGCAGGGAGCTGCAGTGAGAGAAGTTTGGAGAGTCCGCAGGATAGCAGCGTGACGAGACGCTGGCCCAGTGTGTTTTTAGGGGCTGCAGCGTGACTAGGGAGCAGTGTCTCCTGAGAGCCCGAGTGAGGCAGACTGCGACCTGCTGGCCGAGTCCAGAAAAATGCTTGTTCCCTTGGGACGTGTGCCGGTCCCAATGGTGCCTGAGGGGCAGGTGGTGAGACCCTGATTTCAACCCAGTGTAACCCAAGGAGAACGCTCACCAGCACCACTCTTCCCGGTGAGTTTTATGAAAGTGAAGATAGAAACTCAGGAGCGTGCGGGTGGCTGGAGCGGGAGTGGAAACGGATAAGATTTGTAAGCGGCACGAAAGTAAAGAAAGCAGAAAGAAAGAGAGAAGGTAAAGAAAGCAGAAAGCAGGAGAAAAGAAAAACATGAAGAACGATGCGCTAGTGGCGCGGAAGTAAAGAGATGAGAGGAATGTGAACTGTTAAGAATATAAGGGAATAGGGTGCGAGCGACCCAACACACTGAAAGTGAGAAAACGTGAGAAAGCCAAGAGAAGGGTGCGAGTGACCAGACAGACTGGAAAAGTGAAAGTAAAAACGAGAGACAGTAAAGAGGGTGCGAGCGGCCCGAAAGCAGGAAAAGAGGGTACGAGTGACCCAAAGGCTGAAAAGGGAAAGTGCAAGCGGCTCGACAGAAGAGAAAGGAAGGTGCAAGGGTGCACAACCAAAGGAACAGAGTAACAGAGTGTGCCAGGGGCATGCTAAAGTCAAGAGGAGTGTGCAAGAGGCGCAGCAAAGTGAAAAGAGGGTGCAGGTGTGCACAGCAAAAGGAAAGAAAGGTGAAAGAGAAGAAAACCAGAGTGAAAAGGGCACAGGAGAGAAAGGTGCCAGAAGAAAGGTACAAAGTACGAAAAGAGGGATCAGAAGTCAGAATGGTTGCGAAGGGGAAGAGTCAAAGCCCGTGTTTTTGAAAGTCTCTAGCACTAACCCATGGAAAGAACTGTGAGTTGAAACGGTGCTTCCTGACAAGGTGAACTTTTGTTTGAAACTAATGGGACCTAGGCTTGGGGAAGGGACCCTGAGAGGCCCACTAAAGACATTGTTGAACTTTGTGAAAGGCCTAACAAGAACTGTACAGGGAAAGGTGCATCCTCACAGGAGAACCTTGTTTGTTTGAAGATAAAAGGGGCCTACGCTTAGAGAAGGGAACCCCGAGAAGCCTACAAGGACATTGTGAACTTTACAGGAGAGGCCTAGACCTGGGTAAGGAAACCCTGGGAGGCCTGAATGGAACTGTGAATCCTCAGTTGAGTTGTGCTGTAAGAAACTGTGAATCTTTTGAACAGTGCGAGGTCTGGAAAGAACTGTGACTTTTTGTTTTGAAGCCAGAGGGGTATGAGTCTGGGGAAGGGAACCCCAAGAGGCCCAGAGACATTGTGAACTTTATTGACTTGCTGCAAGAGCCCTACGTAGAAGGTTCCGAGGGCAACCCTTTTGAGTTAAACTATTTTTTAACTGGCAGAACGACACCTACTGGTAAGACTACCTGAAATCAGCTGTGGTTTACATTTACTTTTTAACCACCATTTTTCCTTTAAGAAGACCCTCTATCACATTTGGTTTAAGATTGAGGGCAAACATAGGTTTGGACACAGACGAATTTTGGTTTTGGACTTATGGGTATCAACGGCCCTTAAAAGCATCAGTTGAGGGAACAATCCCCTTAGAGTTGGGGCCAGGTAGGCATTACATCAATCCCACACAATTTGATAATAAAGGTTTTCATACTGTTACTTTAGAGTCTGTGTCTCTCTTGATAGTATGCATTTCTCATGCCGCCTGATCCAGTTTCTTTTTTTTTTCTTCCAAAAATGGAAGATCCTTTTCAGTTGTACAGGAAGCTCATCAATTCCAAAAGCGTTTTTCCCTATGTTCTTTTCTTCTGAACAGAAAACTGAATAGAACAGAAAACTGAGTAATTCCTGTTCTAGCGATTCCACAGGTAAGAGGGATGACCTCCTGTTCCCAAGAATATTGTAGATCAACTCTACTGAGAAGGCGAACAACTTATAGCTTAGCCCACCCCGACATCCTGTGCTGCAATGAATCCTAGATGCTTTAGAAAAGGATTTTTCGAGGGGATTGGGCCCTCCGACGTATTCCATATCTATGACAGTAATCACCACAGCTGTGCTGCTTCGGAAAATCTTCGGCTCCTGCGTCGATGACGTCGATACGCCGCCCTCAAGGACCTCCTCCCGAGGGCCGACGTCACTGGATGTTAGAAGTAGGACGCACGACGCCCGTAGCCTCAGTTCCGTTTTTTCCGCGAACGTGTTCGCTTCGGAGATCTCGGCGTGCCTCGACTCTTTGGAGTTTCTGTTCTTCCTCGGTTCTTCGAATCTGTTCGTATTGTGAAGTATATTCTTCGTGAAGATGTCTAACTCGTCTTCCACCCCGTGTCCGGGCTTTAAGAAGTGCAGGGACTGTGGGTCCAAGATGTCGGTGATGGACTCGCACGACGCCTGCCTCTGGTGCCTCGGGGAGGCCCATGACACAGATGACTGTTGACTGCCAGTCGCTCACGTCCAAAGCCTTGCGGGAGCGCAAGAAGAAGTTGTCGGTAGGTAAGGTGTCCAAGCCACGGAAGTTGAGGTCTGCGGGGCTTTCGACGGACGATTCGAGGGGCGACTCTCCGCATCGTCGTCGGAAGTCCAGTGGGTCTCGGTCCCGGAGTCGGTCCCGCCACTCCTCTGCCTCTTCGAGGCACTCCCGGAAGCGCCGTCATCAGTCACCTTCCCCGTCCTCATCCGAGGACTCCGCCCGTCGGCGGGTCGCTTATCCCACCAAGCATGCAACGCCGGAGGAATGGGCTTCCTCCAGGAAGAAAATGTTAGCGATTCTCGAATCGCAGGGCACTGGTCTGTCCGCGCCTCTGAGTGGTGTCGGTCGTGATCGGTCGAAAGACACTGCTCGCACGCCCTTGGGCTCGGGTGGTCGGCACGATTCGCGGGAGAGACAAGGGGAATCGTTCTCGTCATGCCCGGTCCTCGACGCGCTCGAGACCGTGTGCACCTGTGGTGTCTTCGAGGAAGACTTTGACGCTGGTGGCGCCGAGGTCGTCAACAGACTCTTTCGAGGCCCCGCCTCCGAAGAAGTCGTCGATGCCATCGGCACCCAGGCTGTCGAGGGACACGCTCGGGGCTCCGGCCTCGAGGCCTGTGTCGACGCCATCGATGCTGTCTGCGCCGCGTTCGGCGTCGACGCCGATTCACTCGATGCCTTTCGAGGCTGTTTCGATGGGGGTACCCCGGGGCTCGGTGGAACCCCCTAGAAAGGCTCTGGCCAAGGTCAAGCATGGCTTTGTTGCACATTCTGTGCCTTCTTACCGCCATCTTGAGCTTATTTCAGAGGTGGATGAGGGCTCTGATGATGGCATGGTTCCTGATACGGTGCCAGACGAGATTCTCTCGGGCCATACCCAAATTGAGGACCTGCGGCAGTCCCTGCACGATGCCAGTGGGCTGGACACCTCTCCGGAGGTGGAGTTTTGTAGGCCTGAGCCAGGCACTCATGCCGACTCCTCGTACCAGTGCCTTATGTCCATGGTCACCGAGTACTTGGGGTGGTCTGCTCCTAGAGGGGATTTTCTTCAGGATGACCTTAAGGATATCCTCGACTCAGTTCCACCAACTGACCCGGTACTGCCATTCCATATGGCTCTACAGAGGAGGGTGGCGGCGGCTTGGACTGCTCCGGAGAGTCATCCCGGCAGTGGGCAAGTCTTTGCCGCAAAAATACCTCCCTGCCAGTAGTGACCCCTGCTACTTGACCAAGCAACCCACTCCGGAGAGTTTGGTGGTGCAGGCGGCTACGGCCCCGGCAAAGCAGGTGTCGTATCCTACCATCCCTCCTGATAGGGACGACAAGTGTTTTGACGGCTGGGCGAAGAAAGTATTTTCTTCAGAGGGTATGGCGCTTCAGGCGGCCAACTCCGTATGTTCCTTGTCGTGTTTCATGCACACTCTGTGGAACTGTGGTTCCTTAGTGGCTGAACATATTCCCGATGCCATGCCATGTGTGAGGCCGTTCAGTCGGGGTTGGACATGGCACATTGCGTCAGCCGGTCCATGGCGGCGAGCACCGTGATATGCAGGTTGCGTGGTTGCAGAAGTCGGGGTTTGCTCCTGATGTGCAGGCCCGGCTCCTCAACATGCCCTTTGACGGGGAACATCTTTTTGGCAACAAGGCTGACGAGAGCCTTGAGAGGTTGCAGACCTTAAAAGCTGCAGCAAAGTTGTTGGGCGCTGCAGTTCGCCAACCTCTGCCTTTTCATCCTAGGGGACAGCAATGAAGGGGAGGTTCCTTTCGTTATTACTCATCCTTTGGTAAAGTAAGAGGAGCTGAAAGTCAAAGGGGCAACCGTAGAAGTGCCAGAGGTGGAAAACAAGGTACTCGAGGTGCCGAGGCCGCTCCGGCTGTTGCCTCTTTGCCCTCAGGCAACGCCGCAGCCGCTTCAGCTCAGTCATGAGGCCATGTCCCATGGTTCGCCGGTTAGGGGAAGGCTGGCGCAGCATCTTGCAGAGTGGCGCGCCATTATTTCAGATGTGTGGGTTCTGGAGATCATAACACACGGGTACTGTCTTCCTTTCCGGCAGAGGCCTCAAGACAATCCACCGGGGAATCTCTCTTTGAAGAGTCCAGATCCGCTCCTTGCACGGGAAATTCAATCCCTGCTGGAGAAAGGCGCCATAGAACTGGTGCCTGTAGCGGAGAGGAACAAGGGATGGTATTTCCCTTATTTTTTGATTTCCAAGAAAGACTGGGGATTGAGACCCATCATGGACTTGCGCAGTTTGAACAAACTCCTCAGGAAGGACAAGTTCAAGATGGTTACTCTCTCTCAAGTCCTCCAGGCCCTTCATCTTCAGGACTGGTTGGTGTCTCTCGACCTCAAGGACGCTCATTTTCATGTGCCGATACATCCAAAGCACAAGAAGTACCTGAGGTTCGCGGTTGCTGACTCGCACTTTCAGTTTCGGGTTCTGCCGTTCGGATTGTCCTCCGCCCGAGGGTCTTCACTAAGCTCATGGTAGTGGTGGCAGCGCACCTCAGGAATGGGGGTATTCATGTCTACGCCTACCTGGACGATTGGTTGATAAGGGCACGCTCTCCCGAGCAAGTCCTGGATCATCTGTCAGTCACCTGCCACTCCCTCCACAAGCTGGGCTTCTCCCTCAACTTAAAGAAGTCCCATTTGACACCAGCTCAGAGGCTCCAGTACATCGGAGCTGTGCTCGACACGTGCCTGGGGCAGTGTTTTCCTCCCCAGGCGAGGGCTCATCACATTCAGCAGATGGTGCGCAAGTTTCAGCTTGCCCAAAGTCTCCCGGCGTTCGAGTTCTTGAGATTGCTCGGCCTCATGGCATCCTGCATTCTTCTGGTGCCAGAGGCTAGGTTGCGGATGAGATCTTTGCAATGGGCACTCAAGCTCCAGTGGTCTCAGTCCTCCGGCAGGTTGTCGGACCCTGTTCAGGTGCCGTCCTCGGTCGCCCAGGACCTTATGTGGTGGGCCGTCGAAGACAATCTGATGAAGGGGGCTCCATTTTGGCTACCCTGGCCAGAGGTGACGATCGCGACAGACGCATCCCTCACGGGATGGGGAGCTCATGCCAACGAGTTGACAGTCAGCGGTCGTTGGTCTCCGTCAGGGTCCAGACTCCATATCAATCTGTTGGAGCTGAGGGCCGTCAGACTAGCCCTGAAGCTTTTTCTGCCGACTGTGCGAGGGAATAATGTCCTGATCCTGACGGACAACACGGTGGCCATGCACTACCTCAACAAAAAGGGGGGGGGCAGGGTTACTTCCTCTGTGCAGGGAGGCGATGCAGCTCTGGTTCTGGGCAATCCAGCAGGAAGTTTCGATCTCGGCAGTTCATATGGCCGGACACGAAAACGAGATGGCGGCGTTCTGAGCAGGCAGAGCGCGATCTCTCACAAGTGGTTGTTGGCTCAGGAGATTCTCCTGGAGATCTTCGCCCTTTGGGGGACCCCTCAAGTGGATCTCTTCGCCTGCAGTGTCAACCGGAAATGCGAGAGGTTCTGCTCGCGGGAATTTCCTCCAAAAGGAGCCTTAGGAGACATGTTTGTGGTGGAGTGGTCATTCCCACTGTTGTACGCGTTTCCTCCAGTCCCCGTCATCACGCAAGTACTGCGGAGGTTATGGAGGTTCGGTTCCTCCTCATTGCTCCGGCGTGGGCCCGGAGGACATGGTACCCGGACCTTCTTGACTTGTCCATCTGCCCTCCACGTCGTCTCCCCTACCGAGACGATCTGCTCTCACGGGAGGGGGGTCAGGTTCTCCATCCAGAGGTCAGATCCCTCAACCTTCACGCTTGGTTTCTGAAAGGTTGAGGTATAAGGATTGGGACCTCCCTGAAGACGTGATGGAGGTGTTGCTCTCGGCCAGACGGCCAGCAACAACGTCCCTGTACCGTTGCCGTTGGCGTAAGTTCTGCGACTGGCGCAGGGTTAAGAATGTGGATCCTTTTGCATGTGACATTCCTGTGGTTCTGTCTTTTTTGCTTTCTTTGGCCCACAGGGGCTTGCAAGTGGGTACCGTTAAAGGTTACCTGGCGGCGCTGTCCATATTTAAGCACTCGTCTGAAGAGTGTTCCTATTTTAAAATTCCTTTAATTTCTCAGTTTCTGAAAGGGCTCACTAATGTGTTCCCTCCGTCACGTTTCCAGGTGCCCGGTTGGGATTTGAACCTTGTTCTCAAGTTTATGATGGGTGCTCTGTTTGAGCCTTTGCATTCATGCCCTTTGAGACTGTTAACTCTTAAAACTGTATTTTTGAGTGAGTGAGTTACAGGCACTTTCAGTTAAGCCACCTTTCACTGTGTTTCATAAGGACAGGGTTGTCCTTAGAGTTCGTCCTTCCTTTCTTCCGAAGGTGGTGTCAAATTTCATTTAGGCCAGAAAGTTGTTCTTCTGGCGTTTTATCCTCCTCCACATCCTAGTAAGGAAGAGGAGAGGCTCCATAAGCTTGATCCTAGGAGAGCTTTAAGCTTTTATATTTCACGCATGTCCCGGGTCAGAGTGGACGATCAACTCTTCATTGGTTACACTGGAAAGCATTTGAGACAAGCTGTGACTAAGCAGACTTTGGGCCTCATCACGACTTTGGCAGTAACCCTTAAATCCAGCGGTAGCGCTATTACCGCCGGATTTAAGGGTCTGCCAAATCAGGACTTTGGCGGATTTCGCCCCAGCTCTGACCTGGGGGGAAATCCGCCGAAAATTCATGCTCATACCGCCGGCGGGAAATCCGCCGGCGGTATTAGCGCAAAATTTCCCCATTGAGCCCAATGGGGAATGGGGCATTCCCGAATGGGGAATGGGGATTAACATTACCGCCGAACTCGTGATCCGGCGCTATTAGCGCCGGGGAGTTCGGCGGTAGGGCAGATTGCGCCGGCGCTAATAGCGCCGGCGTTACCGCCCAAGCCGTGATGAGGCCCTTTGTCTCGCTGGATTATTCTGGCTATTTCTGAGTGTTACCGCTTTGCGGGTAAGGACCCACTGGTCGGCTTGCAGGCCCATTCTACCAGGGGTATGGCTGCCTCTACTGCCCTACAGAGGGGTGTTCCTATTCGTAACATCTGTGATGCAGCCACCTGGGCTTCGGTACTTACTTTTGTCCGTCACTACTCCCTCGATTCCATCCATGGGCAGGATCTGGCCTTTGGCAAGGTGGTCTTTTACTCCGCAATTTGATTGGGCATTCTAAATTTCTGTTTTCTAAATTCTTTTCCCACCTCCTTGCATTGGTACTGCTTTGGGAGTCTGTCATAGATATGGAATACGTCGGAGGACCCAATCCCCTCCAAGAACAAGTTACTCTCTTACCTGGTAACGTTCTTTCGATGGAATGGTCCGACGACGTATTCCATATCGCTCCCTCCCTGCCTTCCCCGCTACGGAATTTCTTATGTGATTGCAGCTTACGTTTCCACAAGGCTTTGTGTGTCAGACTGGCAGAAGACTGGTGCCACACGTTTTGGGAAAAAACTAGAACTGAGGCTACGGGCGTCGTGCGTCCTACTTATAACATCCAGTGACGTCAGCCGTCGGAGGAGGTCCTCAAGGGCGGCGTATCGAGGTCATCGACGCCGTACGCAGACGCCGAAGATTTTCCGAAGCAGCCCAGCTGTGGTGATTACTGTCATAGATATGGAGTATGTCGTCAGACCATCCCATCGAAAGAACGTTACCAGGTAAGAGAATAACTTGTTCTTTTGTTGCAGTTCGAACCCTAGTCTCTACAGGCGTTTGTCTGAAAAACCTCCTGACTACCAATAAAACAAGTTAAAAAGCTACTTCTCTTGTCACATATTCTGTCAGTCCTCCACAGCTCTCATGTTCGAGAGGTAGGCATGTTTTGCTAGATGGATATATCAGAAGTCTCAGGTTTGTTCAAAAGAATGGAGAGAAAATGTGGAATGGAAAATTTCAAACCATTTATTTATTTATTTAAAAACTTGTAAAGCGCAGACTATGGCCTGAAGGCGCCTAGGCGCTGTGGGGGCAGCAGTGAATCAAGAAGGGACCACTACACATAAGAAAATTAACAAAATTGGGGAAGTCAGAACAGATATGTTTTCAGCGGCCTGCGGAAAGGAAAATAGTCCTCAATGGCTTGCAGCGAGGAGGGAGCGAGTTCCACAATATGGGCGCCAAAACTGAGAACGCCCCCCCTTGCCGGGCCCACTGAAACCTTGGTATTCTTAGAAGAAGCTGAGATGCGGAGCGCAGGTGTCTGGTTGGACAGTATCGTTTAATCTTATTCTTGAGTCTTGCACTCTATTCTTGATGCAACTGGGAGCCATTCCAATGTTTTTCTTGATGAAGACCTTGATCAGTTGGTGAGGACTATAGTAAAACAAAGCTGTTAGGAGGTTTTGTGGGTCAACCGAAAGGAGTATGAGCAAGGGTCAAGATGTATTTTGAGAGCAAAGTCGGACAGGAAGGAAGCTTGGGAGCAGGAAGATATTGTCTTCCAGACCCTGAACAAGAAGAATGTAGGTGAAGGGTGCAGAGTAGAGTCTTCTACAAGGAGGAGGACTTAGAAGGTGATGCCGAAGTGGTCTAATCAGGAATCTGGCTTGAGTAAAGAGCAGGAGACGGCTGCCTGCAACAGTTATCAACACTTGCACCGTATGTGTCTTGTCTTTTCCCTTTTAGACACTGTTTCTCCTTTGCATTGTTTCTCCAATAATACAACAAGAGGTATTGAAATAGTCTGTTATCCCTTCCACGCGCTCTTTGGTAGGTACGTAGTTTTGTTTGTCTGTGAATTAACTAAACCTGGCCACAACCACTCTTGTAGACTTACAATATGCTCCCCAACCAGTCATGTAGTAACAAACCAGGACGGGGAATCTCTGCTTTTTGAAACTCATGTTTTGCTTTGTTAGACACACTCTGTTATTTTCATAGTTCTAAAGCCACTTTCCATTCACTGCTGAGTGTCTCTGAAACAGATTGATGAATTTGAGACCTGTGAACAAATATCGAAGGTCCAAGGTTAACTGCAGCATTGGCAGATGTCAAATTGCCATTGTACGTTTTGTGGGGGTTTTCTTTGGTCATTATGACCGCTTGTTGGAAGCATTTGTCATGAATTTGAAATGATATGCCTGGTTGACATTTTTGGTAACCACATAGATATTTCACTGGAACATGTATGGTTTTGTGTTTCCTAAACGATTTCTTTTTTATTTCCTTTTCAGAACTTTTTCAAGCAATTCAAGGAAATGGCAGCTGTTCTTGAAACCGTGTGACCAATGTGCGCTCTTTCAAGTCCTGATTTGAAACTTTTTATAAGAATTAATTATTTGTAGGCCTTTGATTACTAATATTTTTGAAAGCTCTATAGAGAAGCTAACACTCTATATGTAATGTGCAATAACAAATAAATACAATTGTGGTTTGTTATTTCTAATGCTCTGGTATATTTCCATTTCCTGTATTTCCTTCTGGTAATTATGCTTGTATTTCTTTCATATTACCTTGTAGATGTTTTTTCTGCATATTAATGTGCTTTTGTTTGATTATTGCCTCGACACATACAAAAAGAAAGTTCAATCGCATATGATCTCTACTCCTCCAACTTGTCAACATACTAACTAAACTATGCTTTCCTGCTTCTGAGACAGTCGTTCAACAAGAAACAATTTTTGAATCTTCCCATGGTCCTTTATTCCCTGGAATGTAGAGCCTTACCTCTACCAAACAACATTCTATCAGCGAAAAACATGCCATTGTGTATTGATCCGGGGGGGAGATTAGCACATTGGTACTGTAATGAGCCCAGAGCACTAGAGTAATGGAATTATCATAGCCAATGTAGCATTACCTAACATTCTCCCTTCTTGTCGCAGTGTATTCTAAATGACGACATAACTAGCATTAAGACATGTGCTTTTTGTGGACTGGTAATAGCCCCGGGCTGGGTGGAGGGCGTCTCCTAGGGGACCTGGAACAGAGTACTAGAGAGAGTGGCTGGATGGCAGCGTCTGTCGGGCAGTCTTCATGGTCAAAGACAAGGTCAAGAAGGCTGGGCTTTGGACTGCGTGTGTGCTGCTTGCATCCTCCTCCATTATCCTGGTCCTCTGCAGTATTTGTTTCCAAAGGCATACGCCTCTGCGGCGGAACCGTGGGGCTATATCCTGCTGCGTTCCGGATAGGAATCGGGGCCGGGAAGCCCATAAAACTGCGGATTGTTCTGCTGGGTCTGTAACGCACCACCATTTTCCACCTACGCAACTGCTGGTGGTCAGGAGGCCTTCAGACATCGGACGAGTGGGTGCTGTCAACCAGGCATCCCGCGGTGCAAGCTAATCCGGCAGTCGGACCGGAGCACTGCCCCTTACACCATGCTGCGCAATGGGCATCGGAGGGAGCGTGGCAGGGGAGCTGCGGTGGGGACAGCATCTGCAGCTGCCTGAACACTCACTGGGCGTGCCGCTGGGGTCTGCCTCACTCCCCCCACCCCAGACTGCCGTAAAGGAGCAGGTGGCCCTCTCTGTGTGCCCCTGAAGCGGAGCGTCAAACTGGTCCAGGGTGAGAGGCGCAGCAGCCTGTGTCAGACTCCCCTTTCCCTAAAGATCCGGCGGGGATTCTGGTGCTGGGCTGGGCCCCACAGAGCCAACTGAAACCTACTGCATGTGTCCCAGACGAGGCAGACCGGAGTGAAACCCCTCCCCTGTTGATGATGCTCTTAACTGGGACGGCACTGCTGCCGGATGCCTGCCACTGAGGGAGGCTGGCACGAGCTCCCAACTATACTCACGCACCCAGCAGGACGCCGCACAAGAGGTGAGGAGGGACAGGGGTACCTGCTGGTGCAGTGGGGGATTATCTGTGGTGGCGCTATATATCCTGAAAGGGCTGTGAGGAGCCCGTGACATGCCCATCGCTACCCAACTAAGCTGCGCCCCTACCAAGACAGCAATTAGACAAATGGTGCAAGACACGGCAGGCTGCTGGTCCATGCCAAGAAACCACTGTTGAGGCAGGACACTGCAGTGGCCGGAAAAAGGACCCTGCTCAAGCTACCAGACAGGCGCCAGACATCCCTTTCTTGCAGGAGGAGGACAGCAGAACGCTTGCCCGGCAGCGCCCTGTCACCACAGAGCGGGAACACAGCAATACCTTGACACCTCAGAGAAGCAGAGGGAACTGCCCCGCGGCTAGAGACCAGGAGAGTGCTGTTGTGGGGTTACCCTTATAGTGGCAGGTGCCAACTGGTGCCACTGTCCTTGCCACTCCAAAGCTCTACCAGGGGCTGGACTGGGTGTTGACAGTGGTCCTTGCTTGTGACCGCAGCCGGGCACACACAATGGTCAAGGACAGAGCCAAGTGACAGACCCTGCTAAGTAAAATGGACCTCTTCATGGTGGGAGCCTCCTAGAGGCCCACGACCCAGGCCCCAGAGGCTCCGGACATAGGCGATGAGCTGCAGAATCAACCCATCACCCTCGCTGACATCATGAAAGCAATTGGAGAGTCGAAAACATCTCTCGAAGGGAAGATTGGGGGCTTATCCACAGAGCTCTCCTTTCTCAGGCAAGATCTCTGCAACCTTGCCTTGAGAGTTGGGGAGATAGAACAACGGATCTTGACTATGGAAGACACTATCAAGCGGATGGAAAAGCAGTTGGCCGCGATCACCCAAAAGGTGACTCAAGAAAACAGAGTAGAGGACAAAGGTGGGCGGGTCCGCCGCAATAATATACGGATCCTTGGGGTCCCGGAGAGGGAGGAGGGGCCCAGTGTTGAGATTTTCCTAGAGCAAGGGCGCAACAAACTTTTTGCCCCCAAGAAACTCTCCAGGCTTTTCTATATAGAGCGGGCACACAGAATCCCTACACGGTGCCCAGTCCCAGGGGTACCGCTGCGCACAATAATTGCAAGACTCCTGAATTTCCGGCATCGGGATGCCATACTTCAAATGGCTCGGGCCACTGACCCCATCACCTACAACGGCTACGGCATTGGCTTCTACCCTGACTATACTTAAGAAGTCCAAAAGGCCCGACAATCCTTTCACTCAGTGAAAAAAGAAGCTACGGTCCTTGTCTATGAAGTATGCGCTGTTCTTTCCCACATAGCTCAAAGTGCGCCACAAAGGGGTAGCCCACCTGTTTTACTCCCCTAGAGAAGCATGGGAATGGCTGGAAACCCAAATCCTCAATGGATACCAGTGGCGATCAACAAAAGGACCAGCTGGGCAAAAACCAGGAAGCGACCACCCCCAGCCACAGTCAGACTTTCAAGCCGCTGACTCACCGAGGTCACCACGGCATGCGGAGGACCAAGACGCACCGTCACCCAGGCGTCCATAACAGACCAATGATACGTGGGGACCTGACAATGGCGGCCACCGATGTGGGATCCGTATTTGGAGTCAGGTTTTAACCCACTAATGTTCAGTTCTGAAGTTCCGCGCCTTGTTGTCGCACAGTTCGGGCTACAAGTGATTCAGGTTGGGGGGGAGGTGGAGTACAGGGTGGGTTGCAGGGACTGTTGGTTTGACAAGAAGCCACAAAGAAAGATGCTCAGCTTCGAGCAGTGCTTCATTGAGGGAGACCCAGAAGCATCATTTGATCTGCATAAACCACAGTCAGATAAGGGGATAGATGACCAGGAAACTGGAGTTGTTGCTGTTTTTTTCTTACCGTTTTGTTTTAATGGTTGAAATCTCACAGTCTATGCTTGATGGCTATACAGACGCAGCGGCGGGGGGTGGGGCAAACACGGAAGGAAACATGGGTGCTCATAAAGCTGGTTGGGCAACGGGATGCATCCCACTGGTTGGTCATCTAGGTTGTCCACAATGGAGGGGGGGGAGAGAACCCTGTACACACTCTGCAAACACTTCTCTGACGCCAATGACTCATGAGGGCCAACTAACCCTGCTCACATGAAATGTTAATGGGCTGCGCTCCAGTATTTAACGCAGGCTGGTGCTACAATTCCTGAATAGGCACTCATCCGATAACGCACTGCTTACCGAGACACATCTTATGGGGACTGTGGGTAACTGGGGACATAGGATGCAACACGTGGGATATAGTGGCAGTATATACGCTCACACTTGAACTCCTGGAGGACCTGCAGGCAGTACTGCTGGTCAAACAAGCAGACTACTGGGTGCTGGGCGGGGATTTGAACGAGGTGATGGACGTGGTCAGAGACAAAACGCACTTGGGCACTAGGAATGGGCACCTCGGATCACACTCCTGACCATGACGCTAAAACAGGGCCGGAACACATCCAGACCCACCTGGCGCCTCAGTGCATACTATCTTGGGGTACCGGGAGTGGTGGCAAAACTCACCCAAAAAACAGGAATATTTGTCCCTGCATGAAGGCTCCGTTGACAGTCAAGTAACATTGTGGGAGGGTTACAAGGCGGTGCTTCGGGGGGGAGACCCTCTCTCTGGTGTCAGCTCATTGCAGGCTACACGGCCGGGAAATAGAGGAGGCAGAGGAGAGTGCAGCTAGGGCAGAAGACGAGTTCGTTGCAGCAGGGATGGGGCTTTAAAGGATGCTCTGGTTACGGCCCAGGAGGCTCTGAGGAACCTGGCATTAGACAATGTGAGGACCGTCCACTGGGCCATGCGCAGTCCAATATATGAAACTGGGGACAAAGCGGGGAAAACCCTTGCGTGGCTGGAAAGACGAGACCGGAATAAGGGGCATGTACGCGCCATACGACGGGGGTTAGAGGGGAATCACTCTGCGGGGACGATGAGATTGCAGAGACATTCGCCATCTTCTATGAGCGTCTCTACTCCCCCTCCGCCCCCAGTCAGCATTGTAGGGAAAGGAGGGCCCACACTTCCTAGACTCAGTCACAATCCCTGGACTGGACTATCGGAGCAACATACAGGTAAACTAGAGGCTGAGATCACGGAGGAGGAGGTGGCCACAGCCCTGTTCCAACTCAAATCCGGGAAATCCCCGGGACCGGAATGTTTCTCAGTAGAAATATGGAAGAGACTGGGGGAACCATTTGTAGGCCACATGCACCGCATGCTGGTACGGTCCTGGAAAGAATGAAGGCTTCCTCAAGATCTCAGGCAGGCAGCCATTGTAGTGATCCCCAGGCTCAGGAAACCACTCGAGCTCTGCGCCTCCTACAGGCCAATCTCACCCATTAATGGGAAAGCTAAGGTTCTCACCCGAGTGTTGGCCAATAGACTGGTTGGGGTTATACACTCCCTGGTTCACCCGGACCAATGTGGTTTCATGCCATCTAGATCCACCCGAATGAATCTTCGCAGGGTGCAATTTGCTATTGACCAGGCTGCCGTGATAGAAGACCCTCTAGCATTACTGGTGGTAGATTTAGAAAAAGTTTTTGACTCAGTGCGATGGGCGGCCTTATGGGATATCATGGACCGTATGGGATTTGGAACCAACTACATGTCCTTGGTCAAGATGCTGTATGACTCCCCTGTAGGAGGGGTGCGGTTTAATGGGACCTCCTCAAGGGCTTTCCAGTTGGGGGCGGGGATACCAGGCCGGGCTGCCTCTTTTCCCCCTTGCTATTCACGCTGGCCATAGAACTGCTTGCAGTTAGGCTCAGGACGTCAACAGAGTGGTCTAGATTTGTGTGACCGTGGGAGGGGAAGATCGGGTTTCGCTCTACGCGGACGACCTATTCATCTTCATGAGCAACCCTAGGATCTCTTGTCCAGTGGTAACGAATATCCTCACTGAGTATCAGGACTTCTGTGGTCTTAAGGTGCATAAACAAAAAACTGTACTCTTCCCCCTTCAGGGCGGGGTCATTGCGATCCTGCGGCGCTTGCCCCTACATGGTCTCTATTGGGAGCTTTGTATACCTAGCTATCAGAGTGAGCCCCAACTCGGACGACTACAGTCTCCACCTGCAGCTGGTGGTGGAGAGATTTGAAGCAGACGTCACCCACTAGCAGTCCCTCCCATTGATGTTAATGGGCAAAGCGGCCCTCTTTAAAATGCCCTCTTCGTAGATTTCTGTGTGTCCTCAGAACGCCCCACTTCATATCCCCCACTCGACCTTCGCGTCCATGGGGGGAGGGAAAAAGCCCTGCATAGCACTAAAAACCCTGCAGCGCACCGTCTGGGAAGGGGGAATAGGTTTACCATGCCTTTGGACTGCACAGTTGGGAGTGGTGAATTCTCCAGCATGGGGTCTGGCATGGATTCACATGCTCATGAATATTCCCCGTCGTCAGGCTAAGAATCCTCGGTAAAGAAAAAATCTGTATCAGTTTTGTTTCTGATCTGTCTTTCTTAGTAGTAACCAATCACTGGTCTCTGGGTCATACTGCCCCCAGCCAATGACTGCCCTCTCCCTAAGCCCCTCCCCTGGCAGCCATTCAGATTTTTACCGCACGTTCAAGTGTTGGGCGTCCTCGTGCTATAGATCTCGATCTTTTACTGCGTTTTGTGTTTTTTCAAGGAGTTTAATCTCATTTTTTCAGTCAATCGAGATTCAAGCTCCACCGCTTCTACTTCCGATCAACGGGGACCCGTTTTGGAATTTTCTACACCCCTCAAGGGCAAAGTTTTGTCGTTTTACACTTCTTGGAGGATTCCAAAAGATCAGAGGCCTACCTCGTGGACATGGCCCAGGACAAGGGAAGCTAGACACCCGGATCCAAGCTGTTCAGGAACTGCCCTGGATGCGGATTACAGAATGTTTTCAAGGAGGATGAGCATTCGAGATGTCTCTACTGCCTTCACGAAGACAAAACGCACGTGGAAAAGGACTGTGCATTTTGCAAGAACTTGTCGGAACGGACTATGAGTGATCGTCGGATCCGCCTTGACAGCTGGCTGGAGAAGGGCCCAGCAGGAGAGAAGAAGAAGAAGTCTGAGCGGTCTTCTAAGTCCTGTGAGGGCGCCCCGGCGACGGGGGCCCAACAGAAGGCAAAGCACTGCGAGTCCGCGGGCACCGGGAGCGCCGAAGGGTCGGGCTCCTCGGCTGCCAGGCAGGGCGCACTTTCACCGACGCCATCAACCACGAGCCAACGCTCTGTCTCGGGGAAGAGAAAATCCGAAAACTAAGCTTCTGGAGAGGCCCCGGTCGGTCTTGAAGGGATCAGCCGAGGGGGAGCAAGGCGGTGACCCCCCCCAAGTTGAAAGCCTCAAGCGCGCCCAAGGTGGTGAAGGCCTTGATTCACCCGGTTAAGGCCTCTAGCGGCGGCCGTGGTGAAGCCTGTGAAGGCTACCCCAGTGAAGGCGTCCTCGGGGCCCAGAGTTTCCCTGCCGCCACGGAGGGAATCCTCTTTTCAACCCATCGATAAGACCCCCGTGTAAAAAGAGGGGGGGCGGTGGCTGTTCCGGACACTGATACAGCCTCTGAGGAGGAGCTGGTTGAAGTCGTGAAGGGCCTCAAGAGGTTCGAGGAGGTCCGGTCCCACGGGGGGAAACCCAAGGAGGTGGACGAAGAGAGCGACGGTGGAGCCGACGAGGCTCCCTTGGAGGAGGAGCAACCATTGCACCCGTCGCAGCCAGTGCCCGAGCCTCAGGACAACTCGGTGGCCATTTTGATGGCAAGCCAAACCTTATGCACGGAGATAAGGACGAGGTTGCCCCTAACCCCAACGGACGACCCAGCAGAACCGGGCCCATCGGGAAGCCCTCCAAACAAGCGGAGGAGAGTTCACCCCGCCCCCGCCTTTCCAGCCCTTACGGCCCGCTCAGCTTTCCTCTCCTTCCCCTGATCCTAGGGATGACACGGAAACCGATACGGCCATGACGGGGACGGATGACGACAGTGGTGACGACGGGATGGGCCTTCCATCACCACTCCCTCGAGCCTCCCCGCCCGACGAAATTGGCTCCTTCCATGCCATGATTGCCAGGGCATCCAAGCTTTTCCAGCTCTGCCCCGAAGAACAGAAGAAGGAAGGCATCCTCTATCAGTGGCGCGAGGCCAAGAGGAAGACGGTCCTCGCGGTGCCGTTGATTGACGATATCTGGGAGGAGGGACTTGCTCTCCTAAAGAACCCATCCACGACGCCTGACAAGAGGGATCGGTACGAGAAGAAGTACCGGGTCCCCGATTCCACCCCTTTGTGCCTTAGGGCACAGCCGACCCCGGATTCGGTCGTCTCAGCCCCACTATTCTGGCCCATGCCGTGATCACCACTTTTGTTGGATTCAGGGAGTTATGATGCTTGAAGGTGGGTCTCGTAATTTGGTGAAGCGCCAGTATGGCCTCTTTTTCGGACTGTGTCGGTATAGGGCCTGGCGGATTAAGAAATGTTGTGGCCCACTGGGCGGCGTGTTGTGCCTGTGCCGTTAAATAGTATAGTTCGAGATCTGGTGCCAACAGGCCTCCTTTCGAGTAATCATCTGTAAGTGCCCTCCAGCTTACCCTAGGATGACCACCCCAGACAAACGACACACATGCACTGGACATTTTGGAGAAGAGGGCCCCCCCCCCCCGGCCACACCGGTACCGTACTAAATAAATAGAACAACTTTGGAAGAATTATCATTTTCACCAGGGCAATCCTGCCCATCATGGAGATGGGGAGAACACTCCAACGCTTTAATTTCATACACAGGGAGTCTGTCAGCAGTGTATAGTTTAATGCTCGGGATAACTGAGCCGTCCTGGCTATACATGCTCCTAGGTACTGAATATGTGTCGGGCACCACTGTAGGCCATGCAGGTCACGGGGTTTACTTGTGTTCTTAGTAATAGGGAATAACTCAGATTTGTTGGAATTGAGTTGCAGGCCCGAGAATCTACCAAATTGTTCTACTGCTGCCAAGACCTTCCCCAATGTTCTGTCTGGGTTTTTTAGATACAGAAGGATGTCGTCTGCGTATAGATTTATAATGTGTAATTTATTCCCTGTCATTAGCCCATATGTACTGTAGTGAGCCCTCAATAAATCCGCCAGTGGTGCTATTATTAGGGCAAACAACAATGGTGACAGTGGGCAGCCCTGTCTAGTGCCCCCTCGCAGCTCGATCTTTTCTGTTAGGGCGCCATTGACTCTAACCCTGGCCTGGGGACCCGTATACAGTAATTGTACCCATTGCAGGAATTTCGGGCCAAACCCATAATTTCGTAAAACCCCGAACAGGAAAGGCCAGGACACTGTATTGAATGCTTTGCGCATGTCCAGTGACACGGCTATGGCTTGCTGGTCTGGGGATGTCATAGTCAGGATCTCATGGCATCGTCTGACGTTAGTGGCCGTGGACCTGCCGGGTATGAAACCTGCCTGATCCTCATGGACCATATATGGCATCCAAGGTGTTAATCTAATGGCAAGTATCTTTGCTAGGATTTTTGCATCCGTGTTAATTAATGACAGAGGTCTATATGACCCACAGTCATCCGGGGGTTTTCCTGGTTTGAGCAGTAGCGTTATCACCGCCTCTCTCGTAGTCTTAGGTAGCTCCCCCTGTTTATGGCCTCGGTCCACATCGCCAGTAGTCTGGGCACCAGTAGGTGTTTAAGCTCCTTGTAGAACTCTGCACTAAGGCCGTCAGTGCCAGGGGTTTTCCCTTTAGGGAGTGCCTGAATCGCCCCAGCAACTTCTGCCTCAGATATCGGAGCCTCCAATAACCCTCTAGTACTTTCCGCCAATAATGTCGTCGGGATCCGGGAGAGGTATTGTTCAATCTCTGCATCCGTAGCGTCAGACTGAGGGGAGTAGAGCTCTGCATAGAATGCATGAAATGTATTGCGTATCTTGCCCTGATCTGTGGTGACCGAGCCGTCTGGTGTTTGTATACACGGGATATCGGTTGAACCCCTTTCCCCCCTCACTGCTCTGGCTAGCAACCTACCCGGGCGTTCACTTTCACCGTAGTGACGTGCAGCCGCTGGTCTTTCAAAGTAGCGGATCTCTTGGTCCGCCACGTCAGTGTATTCGTCTAGCTTGTTTTTTATGTCTAACATGAGTTGTAGTGTCGGGTTAAGTTCATATTGGGCTTGTATTGACGCCAGCTGTGTTTCAAGTCGTTGTAGTCTATTCCTGATGTCTTTAAGGATGCCGCTTTCTTTTGATATGGATGCGCCCCTTATATACGCCTTAAATGCTTGCCACCGTACTGCAATGGAGGACACCGAATTTTCATTGAGTTCAAAATATTCTTGTATGTGCAGCTCCATTGCATTTCTGTAGACCAGGTCTCTTAGCGCGGCTGGTTTGAATCTCCATGGGGGCCTGCCCGCTGGCTCACCAGGTATTTGCAACGACATTAGAATGGGGGAGTGATCTGAATATGTCCTGGGGAGTATCTGAGTATCAATGACCCATGACAGAGCCGTATTATCTAGCAACCAGATGTCTATTCTAGAGTGCATATCGTGCACTGTCGAATAATATGTGTATCCTCTCACAGAGGGATTCAATGACATCCTTCAGTCTCAGATCTGCCATGTGGGCGATAATTGCCTGAGCAGCTTTGGACAATGCTCTCGCTTGTGTCGAGGTGCGGTCGATGTTCACGTCGAGAATGGTATTGAAGTCCCCCCCGCATATCAGATGGGCTGTGGGATAATGAGCCAGCTTCCCAAAGATTGTGGAATAAAATTCCGGGTCATCTATGTTTAGCCCATATAAATTTAGGAGGACTACCTCTTTATCTCGTAGAGTACCATGTACTAACACAAATCTCCCCTCGGGGTCACATTCCACCTCCTTGCACGTGAATCGCAAAGTCTTATGTAACAGGATTGCCGTGCCTCTGGCCCTCCTCCAGTAAGTTGTGTAATATTGGTGAGTTCCCCAGTACGGGACTAACTGTCCCCCATATTGTGGACCGATATGGGTTTCTTGCAGGAAAAGAATCTTGGGAGCGTGTCTATTGATGTATGCTATTATTTTCTGTTTCTTGACTCTAGAGCCCAGACCCCGAACATTCCAGCTCATTACCTTGATGTCATCATTGCGCGTTTCAGCCATTCCACATAAAGTAATTGTGACTATGGGCTTGCGAAAATCGTTTTACAATGCTTACAGATTTGTCAGTGTACATTAACTGTGTGCTTTTTACTTTCCTCCCAACCATAACAAAACCCATTCCCAACGTTTCAAACTCCTCCCATCCCCCCTCCCTCACAGTTCCCTTGACTTCAACTTTGTTCCTAGGATCCCAACCTTCCCCTCCCATTAACTCAATATGCACCTGCTACAGGGGGGCCTGTGGCAATTTCCAGCGCCAATGCTTGTTGGACCTCGTGGAAATTGGTCCGGTTCCGTCGTTGCTCTCACCCTTATTGACGGCTGTGAGTAGCTTTATTTCGTGTTGCCTCACATATTGAAACATTTCCCCTCCCTCCTGGGCTGCCCCAGGAGGGGGGATGCCGCCGCTTCAGGATCTACATTTCATAGCATGAACTTATTTATTTTCTTCCAAACGTGTATATTGTTCAGTTCCTGTTGTATTAGTTTTCCCGAAAGGAGCAGGGATGTGCATTTCAACAAAATTCGCAGCCTCCTCCGGGAAGGTGAAGAAGTGTGTCTTGTTCTGATATTGAATTTTAAGTCTCGCTGGATATAGCATGGCATACTGGACCTGGCGTTCACGTAACAGTTTTTTAACACCGTTGAAGAGCTTCCTCTCTTGTTGGACTGCCAGTGTGAAATCCAGGAAAATTCTTATGACGTTGGCCTCCCATTTCAGCTCCTGTTTTTCCCTTGCAGCTCTCAATATTAAGTCCCTGTCCCTGTAGTTCATTACTCGGGCTATGATTGGCCTGGGGTATGCTCCGGGCTTGGGCTTCGGAGCCAGCGACTTATGAGCCCGTTCAATTATGAACATTGGCGACCAGCCCGGATCCCCCAAGAGTGTACGAAGGAGAGCTTCTACCGCCTTTTCCATAGAACCCTTCATCGCCTCCTCCGGCACTCCCACTATGCGGATATTGTTGCGTCTTGAACGCGCTTCCAAGTCCTCGCATTTAGTCTTCACTGTCCCCAATTCTATAGCCATCGTGCAGACTGTGCATTTCAAGGCTTCAAGGGCATCTTCAGTACCCGATATTCTTGTCTCTGCTTCTGTGATGCGTGATGTCGTTTTGTCTAGTTTGGCTTTGATGGCCGACACATTCGCCGTTATCCTGTCCAGCTTATCATTGAGGGCCGCAAACCCCTGTTGCATGGCTTCGAAGACCGCCTGGAGGGTCCATCAATGGTCCAGGCGCAGCCTGTTGGTCTTGTGGGGTCGTTTCCTCCTCCATCCTGGATCCCGTCTCTTTCTGTCGTAAATGTTTCAATGGTCCCCTTGCCCTTCTTGTGGCCCAGACCTTTGGGCATTATTCTCTTCCAAGTCGGTTGGTCCGCGAGCCGGTCAGGTTATATGATTGCCCACAGTACTTTCCCAGGTGAGCAAGTGAGGGGCACCGCTAGGACCAACCGGTGTAGGCCTAAATGTCGACCGTCGCAGTTACACACTCCTGCTGATATCGATATGCTAAATATCTTTGTGCTGCCTTCAATCTTGTTTAGCCTCGGTGTGTCGATCTGCCCCTGTGTTTGCTGCTGTCGTGGTCGGAGACCGTGGCACAGGTACGCCTATCACAGATGGATTCAGAGGGGGACTTCTAGTGTCACTTCATATGGCCTGTTCCTCCCAGTGTTCTGTAGCACCCACTTGCAGGCCCCCGTGAACGTTGTGCTGCACCTGGGGAACTCGCCGTCTCCTGGGGGGGGTCCGCCGCCGTCAGAACCAAACTTCTCTGCCAGTGGCGCCCATGTGTCTACACGCAGCGGCCCCCCGCGGTCTGATATGCCGCGATCATTGCTCCGATATGTCCGCGCCCCGCTCTGATTTATGGGGCTGGGGGGGCGGGTCCCCCCGTATCGCTGGACTTAGCAGATGGCCACAGCAGCCGCATGTACGGCTGGTCTCCCTCCCTCCGTGCTCTCCACCTAGCCCCGCGGCCCCCACTTAGCTCTGAGTTGTCCGCCGTGGGCCCAGGAGTGCCGCTGCCGCCGATGATCCCTCGCGTGGTCCGGTGCAGTGTTTAGTATCCCCGCAGTTGGGGTGTCTGAGATGGGGAATGGGAGGGGGGGGGGCAGGCAGCAAGGAGGCTCGCAGGCGCTCAACGAGGAGCGGAGCGCCCGCAGTGATGTTCCCTAAGTCAGGAAGCCGCCAGCAACCTGACCGCCTCTCGAGTTGTCGTCGCCGGACTCCTCCCCCTCGTCCCGGCCTGCGCGCGGGCTTTGCCTTCCGCGGCCCGTGGGATCAAGAAGAAGCCATAACTCCTCTGGCTCACAACCTGCAGTCTCCAAACTTCGTCAGCCAGGTCCTTAAAGTTTATGGATCAGTGCATGCTATTTATGTGTAGAACCGGATTGTCTAAGCGCTCATCTCAGCATCGCGGCCCTGGTCTTTGCCGGAGCTCACGCAGGAGCAGCCATCTCCTCTCGTGCGCAACAGCGCCCCCCCATCTCTCCTCCGTTCTTGAGGCCTACGGCTTTGGCTCGACCTTCAGGAGGATGATCCTAGTGCATTACCAAGCCTCTAAGACCCAGCTGAGAGTCAATGGTCACTTGTCGGACCCGATTGCTCTTACATGTGGAATGCGACAGGGATGTCCACTGTCCCCCCTACTCTTCGCCTTGGCTATGGAACCGCTAGCCCAGCGAGTGCACCGGAACCCCCTGATCACTGGCCCGAAGATCGGCCCAGTCCAACACAAAATTGCCCTTTTACGCGGACGATGTGCTGCTAACCATCACAAACATCAAAGATTCTATGAAGGCAGCCCTGAACGAAATCCAGGACTTCGGGAGGGTCCCGGGATTCGCCATCAATTTCCCAAAATAAACCACCATCGGAGTGGGCCTGCACACAGGCGAGAGGGAGGCCTTGGAGAAGCACAGCCTCTTTCAATGGAGCACCCAAGCGATCTCATACTTGGGGGTTCAGATCTCTGCCCACCCAGCAAAAGTCTACCAGGCCAACTTCCCTCCACTCTTCGAGGAATTGTAAAAGGACCTGGCCCGTTGACAGACACAGGAGATCTTGCTGTTGGGGCGCATCACGACATGCAAAATGAACCTCCTCCCCCGCTTCCTCTACGCCTGCGCATCTCTCCCAATCTCAATCCCTCTCCCCCCTTTGCTGCGACTCCAAAGGAAAATCATTGGCTTCATCTGGAAGGGCAAGAAACCGTGGATCCCTCGGAGAACGATGATGGCCAGCACAAGACTGGGGGGGACAAGGGGTGCCGGACCTCCGGACATATCAAATTGCATCCCAACTGGCCCATTTTCATGCATGGGGACGCGCCACTGGGTGCCCGAAATGGGTAGAGATCGAACAATCCCGCCTCCCTCTCCCCCTTCGCTTTCTTCCGTACATCCCCACCGCACTACGCCGAAGTTGGCCGGGAATGTTGACCGCCACGAAGCAGTCGATAAAGGCATGGGAGTGGGCCCGCAGGCGTGGAGGCATCCCAGGAGGCTTTTGCGCTCTCTCCCCAATTTTTCTCAACCCCGCCTTTTCCCCGGGAGCTCACCCTAAGAACTTTAGGAACTGGGTGGCAGGAGGCCTTGAAACTTTGGGGCAGCTCTTCGAGCGATGTAAAACGAGTTTCCAGCTGCCAGAGACAGACAGATTTACTTACGCCCAACTGAGGCACTGGTGCTCCCATCCCCAGACCCGGGAGGCTGCAAAACGGCTCTGACCTGCCAGAACGGGGAAAGATTTCGGCCCTCTACAAACTATTACAGGAAGACCCCCTCCAGACTAAGCCCTCCTATATGTCCCAATGGGAGGCAGACTTGGGTCATGAGATTGAGGACCACACATGGGTGGATGTTTGGACAAGAACGCGCACAGCATCTCGGTGTATTACTAACCGGGAATGCGTCCACAAACTCCTGCGCTGGTACCACCCCCCCTTGCGCCTCCACCACTTCCAGCAGGCCCTGGACCCCCAATGCTGGTGCCTCTGTGGCCACCCGGGTTCCTACTTCCACATGTGATGGACATGCCCTAAGGTGGGGGAGTTCTGGAGTCAATACCTGGCCACTATAAAGGACTTCACCCAAGTTGAAATTCCGCCAACGCCTGAGCAAGTCCTCCTGCGGATGCCGCTCCCGGACTTGTATCCAAGAACTGGGAGGAGGACAACGCTGATGTCCCAATTCCTCCTGGCAGCCAAAATCACAGTGGCCCGCACCTGGAAGTCCGTGGAACGACCCCTCATGACCCTCTGGTGGCTTAAACTGTGGGACATCCTGATAGCGGAAAAGGTCACGGCAGCCAAAGCGGGACTGCTCCACCGATTCACCGACATTTGGGCACCAGTCCTGGAATATGACCAGAACTACCCGGCCCTGACCTTCAAGCCACGCTTGGTCGCGAGAGCCCTTGACTCTATGGGCGACAACTCGCCGCCGGATCAGGCCGAATGAGGCTTGGGACAAGGCCTACTCAGGAACTTGGGGGTGGGGGGGAGCAGGACATTTTGTTTTATATGTTCTGTGAGGCTATAAGCATTGCAACTGTGCCTGTACTCCTCCGCGCTGTTTTATAAATAAATAAATAAACAAATTTAAAAAAAAATGGGAGCGGGTAGTGGGACCGCTAGAATCCAAAGAATGGGTTGAGGCACTAATGTTCCCTCGGGAGATAGGCATAGACACTAAACTCTGCTTAATACAGTTTAAAATATTGCACCAAGCCTATCCTTCTCGTGCCTCAATGAAGAAGTGGGGGGCGGTGGTGGATGGAGTTTGTCTGAGGTGCAGAAGGGCAGAGGGAACATTCTTTCACATGATCCTGGACTGCGACGTTATTCAAGACTTCTGGAGCAGATGCATCTGTAAGGTCATTGGTGTCCCCACATCCGCAGGACCCAAAGATGGTAATACTTTGGATATGGGGAGAGGTGGAGTATACCAAGTGTGAAAAGACGTTCCTTTCGGTGGCAGTGGGTCTGAGGAAAAGACTCCTAGCCTCCATGTGGGGATCCTCCGATGGGCTGAGCTGATTGAGTAACAAAATGGACCGCTGTGCATCCCTGGAGAAACGCATATACAGTGCCAGGGGCTGCCCTGGGAAGTTTTTGAAGGTCCTGGGGAAATGGACTGGAAATGTGTAAACGCCTCGCTTGGGTCACTCTTATGTTGTCAGAGTCACAGGGCCCAGGTGCGTGGGAACGATGACCCTCATCTCCCACCCACCTTGTGGACCCTTTGCACATGGTTCCCCATCCCTCCTTACAGGTTGGAAATGGGGGTAGACTGTATTTCTGCAATGTGACCCTGTTTTGTTGTTGTTTTTCCTTGATTGTCTACTTGGTTTGTTCTGTAAACCAATACACAGATTTATTTTTAAAAAAAGAAGGCTGGGATTCAACACAAGATCGATCAATACACAATGAGCGGCCCTGCGCCTGGCACAGCTCACACCCCGACAATGCCCAGCCCAGGACCGGAGACGCAAGCCTCTCAGATTTCCCTCACAGCCAGACCGCAATTGGGGAGTCCAGATCGCCTGTCGAAGAGAAGATTGATTGCCTCTCAGACGAGGTGTCATTTCTCTGGCAAAACCTGCAGAAGCTCTCATCGCGAGTGGGAGAAGCAGAACAGTGCATCTCTGGCTCCGAGGATGCGCTCAAGCAAATGGAAAAGCACCTAGCGGCGGTCTCCCAGAAGTAGAGCCTACCTGGCGGTCTACCTGGAAGGCAGAGCCGAAGATAGTGAGGGAAGATCACGGCATAATAACCTGCGAATCTTGGGGGTGCCGGAGAGGGAAGAGTGGCCCAGCATGGCGCTCTTTCTGGAACGATGGCTAACCGACCTCTTTGCCCCTAAGAAGCTATCCAATTTTTTCTCAATCGAAAGAGCCCATAGGATTCCAATGGTCTGGCCAGTACCTGGGGCCTCTACTCACAGTATAATCGCCAGATCCCTGAACCTCTGGGAAAGGGACGCCTTGTTGGAGATGGCGAGGGCCACCGGCTCCAAAACCTATAACTGATATCGGATTAGGTTATTCCCGGAGTAACCGAGGGAAGTCCACAAGGCCCGGATATCAAGGGGGGGGGGCACAGATCTTTGAACTGTCATGGCACTGGAAGGGCAGGGAGGTGGGTGCTGGTCGGTAAGACGCTGGACACAATTCCTGGTAAAGGATGGCACATGATGCAGTGGTCTCTTTTCACATGGAACGTAAATGGGCTGTGTTCTAGCATTAAGTGCAGGCTTGTGCTCCAGTTCCATAATAGATACTCACTTGGCATAGCACTCCTGACAGAAGCGCACTTAGCCTGTCCGGAGTGCAGGTTTTTTAAGAGGTCCAACTATACATCGGACTTTCACGCTAGTTTCTTGAGTGGGGCGAGAGGAACACTTGTCCTCATACATAAGTAGATACCATTCCATTTGCGGGAGGTTTGGGAGGTCTCCAGGGGGAGGTTTGTCTTTGTGAAGAGTGAGCTATGGGGGACCACATGGGGCATTGTAGCAGTGTACACCCCCCCTCACGCTAGATTTTCAAAACGACCTTCAATCACTAATAGTATTAGATCAAGTAGACACATGAGTGTTGGGGTGTGGGGGGACTTCAGTGAGGTCATGGACGTGGGTATGGATAGGACACATATAGGTACCAGAAGCCTGGCTCGCCCTACTAAGTTACACTATTTCGTGGCATCGCTGGGGCTAGTTGATGCATGGAGGGCATTGCATGCCTTTGAATCAGGCTTCTCTGTCTTCTCCACCATGCGTCCTCTATGTCCCGGATAGATTACTTTTTTATTCCTCACGGCCTGTCATACAGGCTACTCTCTGCAAAATGTCTGACTAGGGGGAGCTCAGATCACTCTCCATTTCTTATGGAGCTTAAAAGCGAGCGGAGCAAACCTACTGCAATGTGGCGCCTTCACGCATATTACCTGGGCATCCCCGAAGTGTTAGGCTTATCCCAGAAAACAGCGGAGTACTTCTCCTCACATGAAGAGTCGGTTGATAGCCCGGCCACACTATAGCAGGGGGCTATAAGGCAATATTGCAGGGGGAGGTACACTCTCTAGTGTCGGTCAGATGCAGGCAGCATCCCCGCGAGGTGGAGAAGGCAGAGCTGCTCTCAGTGAGGTCAGGAGAGGTCCTGGCCTCAGGGTCCCGGGCCTCACAAAAGGCCCTAGTCACGGCACAGGAATCCCTACGCAATGTGGCCATTGATAATGCGTGGTTGGCACAATGGACAGTGCAGCGTCAAATTCATGAATCTGGGGACAAGGCTGGAAAAACTTTTGCCTAGCTCGAGAGGCGGGATGGAGGGAATGGCTATGTTCGGGCCATACAAGTGGTGGGGGATGACGATAACACAAAACGTGGATATTGCAGGGTCATTTGCATAATTTTATGAGGAGCTGTATAGACCCCCGCAAGAGGGACCCCCCAGCAGATACGCTGTGCGTCCTTGACTCTGTGGTGACCCCCCCCCCCGTCTAACGGAACAACAGGCACTGAGGCTCGACTCAGAGGTTAATGAGACAGAGGTGGTGGCTGCGCTCTCTCAGCTTCAATCCGGCAAGGCCCCGGGACCTAACAGATTCCCAGTGGAAACCTGGAAACGCTTGGGAGACCAGGTGGTCAGTCCCATACACTGCCTATTCGCGCAGTGTAGGTGGGGCAGATGCCTCCCCCCAGACCTCAGGAAGGCCGCATTGTGGTATTGACAAAAGCCAGGAAGCCGCCTGAACTCTGTGCTTCCTACAGGTCGATATCACTGATAAATGGAGTAACCAAAGTCCTACCAAGGGTCCTTGCTGATCGTCTGTTGGGCGTGATAGATTCTCGAATACACCCGGACTAATGTGGATTCATGCCCTTCAGGTCAAAATGCATGATCCTTTGGTAGAATACAGTTCTCTATCAGCCAGTCCTTGCAGATACCGGACTCACTAGCGCTATTGGCTGTGGACTTTGAGAAGTCCTTTGACTTGGTTGGGTGGGCCTCACTATGGGAAATAATGGGACAATGGGATTCGGACAGGGATTCATGTTGTGGATCAGATTGTTGTATGAATTCCTGGAGACGATGGTATGGGTTAATGGCGTGTCTTCCAAAGCAGAGCCTTCTTCTTAGGACGGGAGACTAGACAGGGCTGCCCCCTTTCCACTATGTTATTCACGCTGGCCGTAGAGCCATTGGCAATTAAACTCCGGACTGCATGGGAGTGGGCAGGGTCCATGTGGCACTGGAGGGGTGGGGGGGACCGGGTCGCTCTATACGCCAGAGACCTCTTGCTCTACATGAGCAACCCAGTCATTTCCTGTCCTGTCGTGATAAATTGGCAAAAGTCTGTTCTCTTCCCTTTGCAGGGGGTTGATGAGGCGATCCCTAGGCACTGCCCGTACTCTGTTTCTGGCTTCAAATATCTAGGTATCCAGGTTCAGCGGAGCGATCAAGACTCAATCGCTGGTCAGCGGAGTTCGACAGGTGTGCGTCTTTAAGGAGGCATGTTTATATGGCAAGGGGTTGCCCCCAGAAATTTCAGAAAGTATCGGGAGGGTGGGGGGGCGGGTGAAGAGGGACATAATACATACCTTTTATTTACTGTTTTCTGGTTGAACTGTTATTTGATTTGGGGCCTACCCCATGCCACAATGTTTGGAGTTTTGATTTCACAGATAATTTCCTACAATGTGTAACCACATTTTGGCAACCATTTGTTTGCTTTGCTCTTTGTTTTTAAGGAAAACAGTTATAAAAGTTAAAGGTATTTGTACCGCGCACTGTCACCAACGGAATTGGTCCCCAGGCGCTCTGGCTCATCTGCAAACAAAAAAGGAGCGATGGGGGGTTAGTACGGTGAAGTGGGAGTAGGAAAGTGAGAAAGGTGGTGTCCTGTTGGCAGCTTCAGTTCGGTTTTCACTGTGCGCTGAGCTTGGGTGTGATTATCGAATTGACGTGGGTCCACGTGCTGTTGGTGCGAGTTATGTTTGTTGTTGCGGTGTGGTGAAGAATGTGCGCTTTGCTGTGCGGAGAAGTGGTTGTGTGGGTTTTTTGTGTGAGAGATGTATGGGGAAAGTTTTTTTGGTTAGTGGGTTTTTTGCATCTTAGTCTTTGCATTTCTTTGTTCCACATCTCTGATTGTCCAATGGAATTGGTATTGTAGTTTGTCAGTCTATTTGTTAGGTGTAATGGGGTTTCTGTTTAAACCTCGTATCTGTGGCTCTCTTACAGTAGTAGCATATGCCCCTCACAGTGTTCAGCTCTGCTCTCAGTCTCCTGTGTGCAGAGTCTACCTCAGTGTGAAGGGTTCCCCCTTCTCAGCGCTTGCTCGTGTTCTGTACTGTGTGCTGTGGCAGTGCAACGGGTGCCCAATGTGGGCTTCCTGTTGTTGTTGGTGCTGTCTGCCGCCACCAATATATGCAACTTAGTTTTGGGTGGTGGAGCGCTCTTGTGAAAGTCTCTCTGATCTGTGGGGTCGTCTCGGGGGGATCGAGTCACGTACCTGTCCAGGTCCTCACCAGTCTGTTTGGGGTGCTGTCTCTGCTTGTGGCTGAAAGAATGATGGCAAGAGAGCCAAGCAAGGTTCCTCCCGCGGCCCAGAGAATCCCCGGTGAATCGCACGTCCCGTGCAGGTCTTTTCGCCATTTTCCATCCGCGTGCACTTTACGGGGCAGCACACAGCATTGCCTCCGTTACCAGGCTTGACTGTCTCTCCTAGGTGTGCAACCATACACTTGTCCATCGCGCGCAATGCAGTCTGGTGTGGCTGATCTCTGCTTTCTGGCGCTCAGCGCACCTCCTCGTTTGGGGCGATGAGGGCGCTGGTGTTCCGCCGGTGACAGGCTGTAGTCTCTCAGTTCTGCGGTCCTTCAATACACATGATTTTATTAGCAGGATATTGTGCAGTGCGGAGCTCTGCGTTTAGGTGGCCATTTTCGTCAGCCCACAACACCGCCGCCAACAGTCTCAAAATTCTTGACAGGGGCTCTGGATTACGTTTGCCAAAGCGCAAAGCACTTTGAATAGTTCATCGTCTCCCTGACTACTTTAATTGTTGGTTGGGGCCTTCTGGTCTAGGCGCAGTTGATAGACCACACGGGCCAACTTATTACAGGTCGCACAACCATATGCCCTTAGCTTCCCAAGCTCTCTTTGTTGTGTTTTGCTCACACTTTATTTTGCTCACACTTCGCTCCCTTTTTCTGTTGCACATTATTTATCCTTGATACTTGCAAGGGTTTGCCCATTGTTCAGAGACCTTCCAACACGTGTCTTTCCTGGTACGCGGTCACTCTGATACAATGTTTTACATACTTTAGCTTTCAAGTCCTTGTTCACTTCTATACTCGATTATCCTCTTGTTAAGGCTTCTCGCCTTTATTCATAGACTTTCGACAACGCGCCGACTGCTGTTGGGAAGGAGCAAGGGTCTTCCCACCCCCCTAGGCGATAGCAAATGTGGAATAAATGCTAACAGAGCACATCTAAGGAACAGAGGGGAGGGGAGTGCACTTATTGAAGGGTGCGCGACCACCTTAGTGCATGTATTAGAAGCTATATGGTAGATGCGGGTTTGAACGCCATGTTGGCAAGTGACATCCATCTTAGAAGTTGGGCCCAAGCGCGGCAAACAGCATTTTGTGTTAGTATTAGGCCCATTGCATGAGCGTGAACACCAACCCCACCCCCACCCTGGCCAGGTCTCAGAAATCCATGCTTTCATTCCATGACCCCCACATGCCACAGCACCTTCCAAACCCAGACAAGTGCCCATAAAGCCTTTACAACCCTCAATCGATCACTAAGATCAGAAGGCCAGGCTTTCACGCCTTCAGAAATGGGTCGTGTGATTGGTGCTCTGAGTTGCAGGGTAGCATCAGAATTATAGCCTAGAACTAAGGTGGAGGACCTTGGGGGTTGCTGATCTGTCTGGGAGTGAGTGAAGTGTGTTTGAGTTAGTGTAACATCAGCTCTTCCCCCGAGCCCATCCCTGTCTCTGCCAGGTGCATCTTGCGTGAGCATGCAGGGGGTGCCTTCAATGCACGCGCCCATTTCTCACAAGAAACAATAGGATGGATCCAATCCTTCCTTGACAATAGAACAATGTGCGTCTTCTCACCCATAGCAGCCGCCAACCCCATACCTATCACCTGCGGTGTGCCCCAGGGATCCTGCGTGTCCCCTACTCTGTAAAACATTTTCACAAAGCCCCTTTTTGACGATCTAGACGGCCTGGGTATCACCTACATGAACTATGCCGATGATACCCAGATCCTCATCCCATTGACGGGCGACTACAACAAGGATTTGGCCTTTGTGAATAGAGTGTACCGTCATCCAGGCATGGATGGCCTCTCATGGTCTATGCCTGAATGATGACAATACGGAACTCCTCATCCTTGGCACCCCTGCAAATCTTAACAAACTAGGCCATAACTACTCCAACTTCATAATAGACGACAATAGCATTACAGTAGCCAAGGAGGTCAAAACCCTTGACTTCTGCTTAGAATCTACGCTAACCTTTAAAAAAACAAGTCAACTCCATGGCATCACAATAGCCTACGCTTGCAAGCTAATCAGAGCAGCTAAGCCATTCCTCGCCTCTAACAATTGCATCACCCTGGGGGGTGTGGCCAGCAACAGAGCGATGCGGACGTGAGCCTCAGAGCTCCCACGGCCGCCGCACATATCCTGCAGAAATAGCCTGATATCCAAAGCGGATTATACCTAAAACAAACATATAGAGAGAGGAACCGCTGCTGCATAAGCCACCGAGAAACCGCTGTGAAAAACAGCCGAACCAAGCCGTAGGAGACCAGGGAAGTCTCTGAAGCGTATCGGAGGAAGGAATCCAAAATGGTGCCATGCTACGCAGCACAGAGGTGAACCCGCCAGCGCAACGAAGGATCCAGATCAAGACGCGGCTGGGGCCCTCAGGCCCCAGCTGAAGCACCGGCTGCGCGGGAGAAACGCTAGACAGCGACTTACTGCAAGAGGTGGGTGCGCGTAGAAAACCACGAAGAGAGCTGTCCTAGAGCAAGCTTGTGCCGCCTGGAGCGGTGGGGGAGGGAGACTGTGACTTCTACCCTCCATCACTGTACCCAGTGCCGCGGCCTCCCCCACCACCAACATATAATCAACCCCCCCTGACGAGGAGCGGGGGCCAGGCAAGGAGCTGCTCCACCCCATCCAATAAGAAGCAGCCGCATAACATGCAACCATGCGAATCCAGGCATGGCTAGAACCTCCAAACCGAAAGCAACGGGCATCGATCGGAGCGAGCACAGTAAATCCTGGAACACAGGCCATCGCGGCGCTGGAGAGGAGCCGGGAGCTGACACCTAGGGGCAACAAGGTGAGGCCGGAAGGCGAACCAGGCTGCCCGGGGCACATGAAAACAGGGCCTCACCCCGGACCATACAGGCAATCACCTCATAGGCACCATCCAGCCAAAGCGTGAAAGTCAGAAAGTGATATGCCCCACAAGGCACGGTAAACACATCCTACACTTGCAGGCAGACGACAAACTGCACTACGGTGGGTGTTCATGAGAACACCTCAGATTGCCACGGAATTGCACAGTACCCAACAGCAGGTGGGTGCAGCGACGAACCTAACTGCCGTATACCCAGGAGAAATCCCATACGTTAGAGCGCACCAAGCCAAGGGCCACAGACGCCCTGCAGAGATGGCAGCAAAGACCCCACCGGTCGGACGGGAGCAGCTAGCCCAGACCAGAGGCTGCAAATGAGTGTGAGAAACCGTAGGGCAGCCCTCACAAGCAATAACATATTGCCAATCGACAGTAACAGGTGACAAGGAAACTAGCATCTCTCCAATACGCCCAGGCACAAGAAAGACAAGAACCCGCTGGCCACTGCCACAAATCTTCATTATGGGCATAGACAAAATTAAAAGGCTGGGAATGCAAAGCAGGATTGACCAATTCACCACGCCTGCGACAAACACGTTGGCGGAACAAGCCCATCTGGAAACCATGGAAGGAAATGGGGACGCAATCTCCCTGAAGGACATCATGGCGGAAATCGCCGACTCACGTGCCTCCATGGAGCAGAAAATAGATGGCATTAGTGTGGATGTCTCACTTCTGCGCAACGACCTCCAAAAACTAACCTCCCGCACAGGGGAGGCAGAGCAGCGTATCTCTGGAGCGGAAGATGGACTGAGAAACCTAGAGCAACAGCTGAACAGAGCCACAACCCGCCTTAAAGTATTGGAAGGAAGGGTGGACGAAGGGGAGGGCAGATCGAGACGGACAAATGTAAGGATCCTAGGGCTGCCAGAGAAAACTGAAGGTCCCAATATGGAGTTATTTCTGGAACAATGGCTAATGGACATATATGACAAAAAAGGGTTCTCCAAATTCTTCTTGATAGAAAGGGCCCCCAGAGTGCCTACTGGACGCCCAATACCCGGTGCCCCGCAACGCACGGTGGTGGCCAAATTCCTAAATTACAGAGATCGAGGCGCTCTGCTGCAAATGGCACACACAAAGGGTACGATAACCTACAACGGCTCGAGGATAGCATTCTTTCCAGACTACACGAGAGAAGTGCAAAAGGCAAGGCAATCGTTTGATCAACTCAAAAGACAGCTGCGGCGCCCTGAATGTAAAATACGGCCTAGTGTTCCCAGCACAATTGAAGATCTACCACAAGAGAACAACTGTCCACTTTGCGGATCCGAAAGAAGCCTGGAGATGGGCGGGCATGCACATAGACGGCGATTGGAGAGCGACACAGAGAAACAGAAATGGGAACCTTGGAATCCTGCCAATTGGAGAGCACCCCCCTGAACAGCCACCAGACCAGGATCAGATCCTAGCACCACACGAAGGGGAAGGCTGACACAATAAATGATGCTTTGCGACCCGACCTAAGCCCATCGCTGGAGCAGCAGAGAATCCCCGATGCACGAAAAGAACCCAGTGAAACGCTTGATTTGGCTTAAAACGAATAGGCGGCCGCCTTGAACTGACGCCAACCCCCAACCCACTGGGACTAGTCGTGGGTGTTGTAAGTGTTGTTAATTGTGGTCAGGAGTAGTCTCTAGGGATACTTCCGACTGATGTTCGGGCGACAGGTACTTCAAGTTGGGGCAGAGTATGGGGAGTGGGTAGGGGAGTTTGTATTTGTTTGTTTGTTCCAAGAAGGCACTTGTTAATATAGGGGTCTGGAAGTCAACACACACAGTGGGTCAAAGGCTAACTCCCGTCATATGGATGCAATACACCATGACAACAATCAATACGTGCTAATACACCTATCCCTCAGCTTTAATGGCAGCCCCCCCCAATAGAAACAACACCAAATCCGTTAGGATCATGACATGGAACGTAAATGGACTGGGCAGCAGCATCAAGAGGCGCCTGGTACTGCAACAGCTAAACCGTTATGCACCAGATGCAGCGTTTCTGACCGAAACGCACTTGGCAGGCACGAACCGTAAATTATTTAAGCGAACTAACTACTACATAGCATTACACTCTGGATTTTCCATGGGGTCCCGGTTAGTACTCCTAATATACTAGCGGCTGCCATTAAACCTGTTAACTGTCACACAAGACACAGGGGGGAGATTTGTATACATAACTGGTACCCTGTGGGAGCACGCTATATCTATGCTAGCTATTTACACACCACCGACCCTACTAACCTCCCGGATCAATGATCTCACTCCCATAATCACTGGTGACCCCGCGAACCTGATAATAGGAGGAGACTTCAACGAGGTCATGAATGTAGAACTCGATCGCACACATATTTGCACCAGAAACCCCTCCATGCGCACCAAACTAGCTACATTTACCGATGCTCTGGGCTTGAAAGATGTGTGGAGACACCTACACCCTGACACAAGCGAAGACTCATTCCACTCTGGAGCGCACGCCTCCCTATCGAGGCTAGACTATTTCTTCCTCCCGGCAGTGGAGCTACACCTAGCAAGTGAGGTGAGGCTAATGCCCAGAGGCATTTCAGACCACTCCCCTCTAATGCTGGAACTCACTACCAACAGACCGACCCCCCCCGCCCACCTGGCAGCTGAATAGCCATTACCTGGGTTTCCCAGAACTAGTGGAACATATCCAGAACGCCACCGAATCGTACTTTGAACTGAACATGGCCTCGGTGGAAATTCTGATAGTGCTGTGGGAGGCATATAAAATGGTGCTAAGAGGGGAAGCCATCTCCTGGACCACAGCCCATAAGAAAAAACAATTAAGCTTGCTCATGGAAGCCGAAACGCAAGTACAAAGGGCAGAGACAGCTCATTTAACCCTTAATCAACCAGAGTCACACCGCGCGCTATGGCTGGCACAAAAACAGCTACACAATAATGCCTTGGATAACGCCAAACAAGCACACAAAGCAATGCGTGCCAGGGTATACGAGACCGCAGACAAAGCGGGTAAAATGCTGGCATGGCTGGAGCGCAGGGATGAGGGTCTCAGCCGTGTCAGGGCAATCAGGGCAGAAGACGAGGCACCACTAACAGCAGACCAGGACATAGCGGAAGGCTTCGCAACCTACTATGCTGAGCTCTATAAAACACCACCCTCCCTCATGGACACCTCCGTCCTACAAGGGATTGCCCTCCCCACACTTAAACCTGACCAGATGACCCTGTTAGAAAAAGATATCACAGGGGAGGAATTAGTCACAGCCATAGCAGACCTCCAATCTGGGAAAACCCTGGGACCAAATGGCCTCCCTGTAGAGGTATGGAAGAAAATAGGCCCAAATGTGATAACACCACACCTGCTGAAAATGTACGAAACCTCGTGTGAAGAGGGTTGCCTGTCACAAGATCTAAGGAAAGCCACTATAATAGTATTGCCCAAGGCAGACAAACCTCCAGACAGATGTAGCTCATATAGGCCTATCTCACTCATTAACACCGAAACCAAAATCCTAGCAAAGACACTAGCCAACCGACTACAGCAGGTCATACCCTCCTTGATCCACCCGGATCAATACAGATTCATGCCGCAAAGATCCACACGTATGAATATATATAGGCTACACACAGCGACCACTATTCAGGGCCCATTAACCTTTCTTGCAGTGGACTTTGAAAAAGCGTTTGACTCAGTCAACTGGGAAATAATGCACAGAATGTGATTCGGCCCGCAATTTATGAGCTTGGTAAAATTACTTTATAAATCACCGGTGGCAGTGACAAAAGTGAACGGACATGTATCTAACCCCTTTGAATTGGGAAAGGGGACAAGACAGGGAGGCCCCTTATCAGCCATGATCTTTGCAATAGCGATCGAACCTCTTGCAATGATACTAACAGACACAGAGACATGGAACGGCTTCCGCTGGTCAGATGACTGGAAAGACAAAGTGTCCTTATACGGAGATGACCTGCTTATATACTTGAAAGATCCCGTAATATCCTGCCCTATAGTGACAACCTTGTTGGAGAGATATGGCTTGTTCAGTGGTCTACGTGTTAATTGGTCCAAATCCATCTTGTTCCCATTAGGAAGGTAAGAGGGAACAATACCAACCCACTGCCCCTATCAAGTAGAGAGGGAATAATTTAGATACCTAGGTATACAATCGCGAACAATCTGAATGATTACATACCTGAAAATGTACACCCGGTAATGACAAAATTTGCAGAAGATGTCCGACACTGGTCAACCCTCCCCTTAACGCTGCTAGGCAAAGCGGCACTCTTTAAAATGATGGCCTTGCTCCGCTTCCTATATATACTACAAAACGCCCCACTGCATATCCCGCAAAACAAATTTCGCAAAATAGACCAAACACTCCGGAGGCTGCTGTGGGATGGTGGACACCCATGCATAGCACTTGCTACTCTCCAGAGGTCCATATGGGAGGGTGGAATTGGGCTCCCCCGACTGCAGACATACTACTGGGCTAGCCAGATGCAGTCGTGAATGATAAACTGCATAGAGACACCTCAGCGCCACATAACAGACCACCAGAGACACACTCCACCGAAAAACCCATCATGAAATATCTCTATAAGAGGAAAACCCGGATGACCACCTCAACTATGCAATCACACACCATTTGAATCTGGGCAGACACACACAAATACGTGGGGTGGGAAAACAAGCTGTCCCAAGCACAGCCACTATGGAACCACAAGAATCTCCCTGAAGTGCACATGCTCCCAAGGTGGCCGAACTGGTCGCGACAAGGGGTATTGATAATAGGTCATGTCGTGAAAGAAGGCAACATAATCCCATTTACAGAACTAGCCCTCCACTTCAATCTCCCGCAGACTGAACAATACCACTATACCCATCTGCATCACGCATTACAGGCCCGCCTCCCTGACATAAGCACCCTGCCGGATTATACTCCAATAGAACGAAACCTATTCCCAGAACAAATTAAACACAAAATAACGTTAGTCTTGTACAGTGCTATAACCTCCTTCGCTACGTCAGAACTGTGAGAGTTACAGGCCAAATGGGAAACAGATGTGGGTACTATATTACCGGAGGAATGGATCGCTGCTTTGATGTTCCCTAGAGAAGTGGCTGTATCATCAAGACTCGGGCTAATCCAATTAAAGATATTACACAGGGTATAGTACCCCAGAGTGGTGCTCCATAGATGGGGAAGGACTAGCGACCCAGCCTGCTTGCGGTGCAGAACTGAGGAGGGCCCCTTCTTTCATACCCTGTGGGACTGCGCCCATATCCGATAATTCTGAGAGACGTGTTGCAATGATCTATTGACAGTTATGGGCAAAACAATCCCTAGAGACCCGAAACTGCTACTGTTGCGGATGGAGGGTGAGAACGAACTGTCAAGATATGAAAAACAGTTTCTGTTCACCGCCACCTCACTGATAAAAAGGAACATTGAACAACTATGGCGATCTGAGGTGTCGCCGAACTATGATCAATGGGTGACAGATGTGGACATTTGTGTTGCGATGGAGCGCAGGGTATATACAGCCAGAGGATGCCCGGCAAAGGTGCAAAAAATATGGCAAAGATGGGAGGACGCCCATTAAAACACAGACGTCAATGTTTGATTGAATTGACTTGTTGGGACATATCGTGGTAATCTTACACTTTCAGTTTGAGGGATGGGGGTACAATTTTCTGTAACAGACAACGACCTGCTAGTTGTGTGTTTGTATTTGTTTGTTTTTTAAAAAAATGGTGGAAGCAGCTTCCCAGTCAAAGCTGCCCAATATTGGAACTCCCTCCCCCCTGTCCCGAGGGCAGACTTACCCTACCTTTGCTTTAGGTCCAACCTCATCTAATGGATCAAGGTAAACAACATCTAACCTCACATTACATATACAATGTAACTCCTGTTCCTATTGCATATACTGTATATATTGTCTATTGTGTGTCTCATATTGTGCAACCTGCCAGTTTCATGCAAACTATTCTGTACAAACTGCCCTTCTTATAATTTACTGGATATAATGTATGATACTGTACAGCAATGTAACCTAAGCTGAACAACCCTCTTGACGACTATTGCGCCCTGATACCCTCTGGTCTGGCGCACATTACAAATATTAAAACAAACAAACTCTGCTACACTGTATTCATTTACTTGCATTGTTCACTTCTACACTTGATTGTCCTTGTAAAGGCTTCTCACCTTTGTTTCGTAGGCTTTCGACCATGTGTCGACTTCACGCGACCACTCTGCTAGACTGTATCCAGTCCTTTGCATTCACTTGCGCACCGGGTTTCTTAACACATGAAACTCAATGGTCGCGTGATGTGTGATTTTGCCGCTTTTTCGCACCCACAGTTTTTTCCCTTATGCACTCTTGAGTTGTGTCTCCACCAAGGGGAATTGGCACTCTGAAGCCATCAATAAGGGATCACCTATCTGCACGGCTTCCTCTTGCTACTGCTGCTGGCTCTTGGAGACTCACTTCTTTCGCCACGCTGCCGCAGACAACTTCTCTCTGCTTCATCACAGCGTCTTGGCATTCCATTTGCTTCCGCTCCACAACATCTCGGCTTGGCTTCCTTTCTGTTCCTCTCCCAACGTGCTCTCTTTGTTCTCTGGAGTTTCTCCTTTTATACAACTGCCAGTCAATAATAGGTTGCAGGTGCGAGGTATCGAACTCAATTGCCTGACTTTGCCTGACCCTATTAATGGGACCTGTTTAGTTTGAGTAATGATATTCCTCTATAGTCCTCTTCCCTGTGTCAGCACTATACTGGTGTTTCCTAAGGGAGTTCTGCATTTCTCTTTGAGGCTTCTACCTCGTCCCAAAACTTGATGTAAATTCAGTGGGTGGGACAGGATATGAATGACAATATCCTATAAATGCTGGGGGGAGTAGCGTAAATTAGTGTTGGAAAAGGGGGGATACCATGTCTCGCCCTTAGGCACCCTCTCCTCAAGGACCCTCCAATTAGGTGATCCTCCCTTGATTGTCCACCACTAGTGCCGTGATCCAAAAGTGATGGCCCATTACTGGCCACCTGAACAGAAGATCCCTGGCGAGTGAACTTGAGAGTACCTTTGGGATTCTCAAAGAGCCAGCACAGAACAAAAGGCTTCAGGTGCTCGGCCCAGACCAGCCGTGACCAGAATATTTAATCCCTGTGACCAAGATGTCCTGTTGCAAGCAGCCAGAAGAAAGTCTGAAAGGTTTCTCAAACTCCAGTCATGGTGTTCCCTCAACTACACAAGACGTGTGCAGCAGCAACGACAAAGCTGTGAGGAGTCCTGAGAGACAACAAAGTTTGATATATATGCTGCTGTATTCTGCTAGGCTCAAAACTATTAAGGGCGATTGCCACTGGTTCTGTAACAACCCAGAAGCAGCTTGGGAGTGGTGGTAGGCAGAAGGCCATTGGTCAATGAGCTCTTCCAGGAGGCAACGGGGCAGACGCCCCAACAAGAAGGGTCGTAATTGAACCCCAGAGGCAGGAAAGAGGCGGCCTCCTGAACACCAGGCTGGGCCGATCAGGATTACAGTGGCGGAAGATGGGATCCTTCAGTTGTGCGTAGAGGGTGAATGGTCAGTGGAGATATCAGCTGAGACTTTCGGGTGTGCGTCCCCGTAAACAGGAGGGCTACCCTGCACACAAACACATAAAGGTTGTAAGGCTGTTCTGATTGAGGCAATGGTGTTGCTGTACTATGAACACGGGCGGGGGGATGCCTAGGAGTATGATTTAATCGCTATTCTATTTAAGACCCCCCAATAGCGCACGGTAGCCCGCACCCCACACATGGTCAGCTTCCTCAGGCGGAGAGGCAGAACGTAGTTGAGTGCATACATTGCAGGTATTTTAAGATTGTTCAAGAGTTGCAACAGTTATTTGTGGGTATTATGTGGGCAAGCAGAGGTGGTCAGGGAGAGGATGGAGAGTTTAGAGGGGGATCAGGGGATTCCAGCTCATGGATGGATGCTATGTTTGGGGTTGTGAGGTATGAAACACTGCTGAGAGGAGGCAGAAGACTCAGTCAGATAAATGGGGTCAGTGATAGCTCTTACTTGGAATGTGAGGGGACTGGGATGGCTGGCCAAGCACCAAGAGGTATTGGCTTTCCTTAGGAGGTGGGGTTGCAGATAGCACTCCTCAACAAAACGGAGCTGACTGGAAGTGGCTGGAAAGTGGTCTTGTGGGCAATTTTTCTTTATACTAGTATTTTCTCAGTGGCTAATCTGTTGGGTGGAGTTACACAGAGCCATAAATAAACACAATTGTTAAAAAAAACAGAAGAGGGGTGACTGTTAAGAGTGTACTCAATTTCCCAAAATTGGCGGGTAGTGAGATACTGCACTGGAGGTTCCCCTAAGATCCTCCAACTGTTATTGAAATAAAGTGAAAGATGTGCAGAAAGCCTGTGCAAGTGACTCTTTTCTAAGGGTTAGATCCTTATAAGTCAATTACAATGTCCTTGAATGAGCAAAGTTCCAAAGGTGTATAGAGTGGTTTATTGCGATCACAGCCGACACGTGTTTTGACCATTCGGGTCCTCAAGGCAATCGAGTATTGGGAAAAATCCCTCAAAATGGAGTTCCAGGATTCAAGTGGGTCAGTTTATAGACCGTTCGTCTGATAAGGTTCAAGTCTGTTGAAAAGTCAAATGCATGCAGCGTAGGAAGCGCTGATGCTAAAAGGATGATTCCTCTCTATGGATATAGTCTCCAGTATATATGGTAACAATACCGAGTAGAATAGAATTGGGATGAATCCCTGTGCTGCGTCCCGCGAGTGGTTACTGCACATCCTGCAGTAACCACTGCACATCCACATCCTCCCTAGGGCCTGCTTCAATTTCTGCTTTACGTTTTGTACTGGAGTCACTTCAAATCATATCAAAGAAGCTGTACAAGAGAACGCCACAAAGGTGACTACTGTGGACTCAATCGTTAAATTATTACTGGAAAAATCTGCAGGCTTTCAGCCGTGCTTTTGAAACCGGGTTTCCATGTGTGATAGGTGCAAAAGCAATGTACCTACTTTTGCTGGCGTAGACCTAATGCAGGCAGAACCATTGATACATCGATGAGACAGAGTGAGTTAGTGGATAGCCCCTCCCCACTAGTGGAGTGGTGCGTCAAAGATAATGAGGAGCAGCCTGTGGCTACAAGTCCCCAAAGGGAAGAAGATGTAATTGAAATCTCGGCAAACCGGGAGGCTTCAGAACCAACTACAAGCGCTCAAGTTGTCCGGGTTGGTGCATGCCGGCAACAGAAAAAAAGCAAGCACCATTAAAAGAAGAAGAGTACAAATCTTACATCCTTTTATCCCAATAAGAGGAACAAATCTAAAATGTTAATTGATGTTCTGTCTGCCTAAGCCACTGTTACTGACTTGACTTTGGATCAGCAACCTCGTTGCAAGATCTGAGTGTAGCGACAAGGATCCGAAGAAGTCTTTAAAAAAGAAAAATAGAATAACCAGGTTTTAGGAAAATCCAATCTCGAGCAACCCCTGGAACAGATAGGAAATTCTTCAGGGGACACAGTCCTCAAAACAACTTCTGTGACTTCCTGTGACTCTGTTAGACCTCCTGTGTGTCAAAACTCTGAAACTGACAGGGGGCTAAAAATCATGCCAGAGGTGACTGACCTGGGTTGCGACCTCGGATCAAGTGGTCAACGCCAAGTTCCAAGGGTCAACCATGGGTTGGGTAATAAACCTGCAAGTGTGTGGCCAAATGCACATGAACAGGGGACAAATGCTAAAAGGGTTCCAGACAATACCAATACTGCCTGCACTACGATCCGATGCTATCGAAAGCAAAGCTTTCCCAAAAAAGGGAGCAGAAAAATCGGTATGCTACTTTAACTCCAATCTGATAGCCCAGATTGTGTGGAAAAATTGAGAAATTTTCAGATCCATGGACTATGATTTACTAGAACTACAATCCCCAATGGATAGTACAACATTCTTGGCACAATCACCACCAGCCCTACAGAAGACACCCACAATTTCTGCCTTGAGTGGAACAGGAAGGGCTTCAAAAACTTTGTCAGCGGATTGATCTTGGCTGGATGCCGCAATTAAGATGTTTAACAAGCCTTAATCTTTGAATAACTGTCTTTAACCTGGGGCCCCGCTCATGGAACATGTGTGGTTTTCAAAAATGAATTAACAATTCCGTTAGTTGTTTGGTTGCAGCAAATATAATCTTTTTACAAGAATCAATGTCCCTGAAAGCTTTTGAACTGGAGGGTTACCACAAATATTGCAAAAATGCTATTAGAGGTACAACAGGACGTCCGAAGCGTGGATTAGCAATTGCAGTTGACCTTCATTTAAATTGTATTCATAATGAAGTTGCTATGAGGGTAAAAGACTTAATTGCAATTAACATCTTTTTCCCCAGCTTGGATGCACACTTCTATCTTGTGAATATATACTGAAACTCTGTAAACCTTGCTCGTTCTAATATCCATAATGAACTGGATGATCTTTTTGCGGGTTGGCTTAACAAGGAAAATAACCACTTTATTATTTCTGGGGGTGATTTTAAATGCAACTTGTGCAGAAGTTGCTAGGGTAAAAGCTCAAGATGTTAAACATCTGAATCCCTCCCTAAAAGTTGTTTCACCGGGTTCCAATTTACCAACATGGATAAATTATGCACTAACAAACTGCATCTACACTCCTTTGATAAGAGGTTGAGGGAGGCTAAGAGAAATAAGAGGAAGACCTTAAGAGATTTGTCTGCTCAAACTCTCGAGTGGGTGACTTATCACCATACTAAGAAACTAATAAATAAGAAATATGTGTCTCCTGAAATCAATCAAATTGGAGGTTCATATTGGTAAATATCAAGAGATACTTAAAACCCTGGTAGAAAATGACAACTCCAGATTTTGGTCATTGTTGGGCGGTAAATTGAAAGGGCCACAATGGAGTGTTCAATAACAGAACAGGTCTAGGTCACATACTATAGAAATAAATATATCTTGCCAACAGGTGAAGCTCTTTGCTCCTCCCTTCATAAAGGAAAAGAGGAGTACCAAAATTGTCTGTGGGATGACAATGTCATACTTTGGGCAATTAATAGAGCCAACCCCTCCAGGGCACCAGGCCCAGATAACATCACTCCGGCTCTAATTAAGAAAGATCCGGGGGTTTGACTTGGTCCACTTGGAGTTTATTTAAACATGTATACGCCACCTATAAGTTTCCACACACCTGGACGGAATCGATAATTATTCCCATATACAAACAGGGAAGCAGAGCAGAACCCAAACACTTTAGGCCCATCGCCTTGCTGGATGCTTCCAGCAAGGTTTTTGCGTCCCTATTATTGAGGGATCTTAAATCGCAGATTCTGACCTTAAATTTATTATTGCGTTATCAGGTGGGCTTCCGTATAGGAATGGGGACCTCATTAAACGCCACTACAATGGCTCACCTACTGGCTGCGGTTAGAAAAGGGTCTGGTGGGGACTGTGTACATGGCTTTCATCGACATGTCAAACGCGTATGAACACCTTGTGGACTAGCTCCTTACCTGGAAGGTTCCTGTTAAGATTGTACAACTTTTGTCACTGTTTCACTCCAATACCTCCATAAGGGTCAGGTTGAGCAGGGAGGATGCTTTAAGCGGCTCAGTACCCACTTATGTTGGTTTACGTCAGGGCTGCATTTTGGCGCCCACCCTGTTCAACATATACATGGCAGATTTGGGTAAACTGTGGGAGGCGGGTGCAATGAATCCGGTTAAACTGGGCTCAGTGACCCTAGATTGGATAGCATTTTCTGATGACATTATCTTATTTGATAAAACTCGAATCGAGTTGCATAGAAAGCTGACTCTCTTCCAGCAGTATGCTGTAGACCATAACCTCAGAGTGCATGGCCAGAAAAACAAGGTTATGATATTCTCTACAAAAAAGCGACCAAAAATATTCAATTGGAGGGTGGGAAATGATCCCCTAGAAAGAGTGCAATCATTGAGGTACCTGGGCTATAGTTTATCAAACATCAATTCTAAGGATGGTTGGAAACTGTTTCTTAAAAGGAAATGTATGCCCCTGCTAACAAAGATCGAAAGAGTCCACTCACAATTGTGCCACTTTTCCCTTAAGCCACTGGTTCAGTATTATTTGCTTAAGGTGGAACCTACCCTTCTTCATGGTCTCGACATCTCACCATTTGACTTGGGGCACTACTTGAATTCTCTACAGGGTATGTGTGGAAAAGGACTCTGGGCCTGGCAAACTAGGTTCCAAATGCAGTTGTAAGGCATGAGTTTGGGCTAATTTCTCTAGCAGCAAGAGCAACCTGGAGAAAGTTAGCCGAATTTGCTAAATTCTTGAGTCCACCTAGTAATTCGCTTTACCGGTTGTGGGGTGGAGATCAGGCTCTGAACTCAGCGGTAACTATTAATAACTTTAAATCTCAAATGTCAGCAATTCTAACACAGGCTGGCTCCTCCAGGGAAGAATTAACTGTCAACATGTGTATGATCAAAAAGAGGCTGTTTAGGTATGATTGGGCAGAGATGACGGATTTACTGTCATCGTACTCCTTTTACGAAGAGTATGCAAAATTCATTAGAAAAAGGGAGGAGACCATGAATTACTTAAGCCTTTTTCCAAATCCAAAAATGTGAGCGATCTAACTATGGTTTTGTTTTAAACCAATTTCCAACCCTGGAACGTAAAAGCAAATGGGATAGGACTCATTAATTTGTACTGTAGGTTCTGTAAGGATTCTTGTATAACTGAAACCCTAAAGCATTTGGTATCTGATTACTATACATTCAGTGATTTAAGAGTACGGTTTCTAGATTCAGCACAGCTGACGGAGATGTTTTGTATGGACCAGATTGATGTGGGGAAATGGACAAAACCAGATCCCATCACTATATATTTCTTCAAAATTTTTAAAACTTGAGGATACTTGGAGAACTTCACATTTTAAATTTTGTCATTGATTAAACCCATTCATTGTGATGGTAAATCAGCAAACAACATTGTTGGGCTAGTATTTCATACCAGAAATTATGTTTTGGCGCAATTGTTTTATTATTGTATTTGTCTTATTTTTGTAATGTATTACTTTCTCACATGTATGACGTGAAATGTTTTGTCAAAATTGATCTTGTTAATCAAATTGGCTTTTGTATGCTTCTGTAATGTTTTTATCTTCATTACATGCACAATGTGAAAGGTTTATACTTTTGTTTTATAAACAATAGCACAATAAAAAAAATAAAAAAAAGAAAGTGAAATCTACTTGGGGAGTCCTTATATTCGACAGGGGTTTTAACCCGGATAGCAGGCGGGGTTCCCTTCCAGACCACAAAAGCCATGCAGGATGAAGAAGGAAGGAATCTCATTCTCTTGGGAACGATGGAGGGGATGGAAATATGCTTGGCAAACTTGTGCGCCCCGAACATTGATAATGACACCTATTTCCCAAGGGTGGTTGACATGATCAGGGGCACAGGGAGCAAATATGGGGAGGTGATTTCAACTCCAAGTTGGATTCGGTCAGACCCCAAGGAACACAGCAAGCCAATGGTGTCCAAATCCCTGAGCCGCCCACTGCCAGACCTAGACTGTATAGACCATCGGCGAGTTAGTAAGGGTGACGAGAGAGGCTACTCCTTTTATTCCCATCCACACAGAATTTACTCCCAGTTAGACCACCTTTGGGGAGGGAGCATTTTCCCCAGTTTCGGGACGTCGAATACATGGGCAGAACATTATTGGGCCACACTTTCCTAAGAGCTACAATGTTTTGGGAAAGAAAGACATGTGCAGCTCCTACATGGTGGCTACTTGCTGGAGCCCTGACAGGTGGAGCCTACGTGGAGGAGATTAGGCGGGACATAGTGGAGTATTTTGAACTCAATGAAGGATCTGTGGAGGATTATGGGGTAAATGTATTCCCATGGGATGTGCTCAACATTGCTTGCCACCTTGAAGGGTGTGGATGAATGAATCTGAAAGTTGGAAGGGGAAATGGCAATGGGGTTGCTGTGCGGGCCGAAATCCTCTGGGCTAGGGTACACCGACAACAATCACAGGAGCATCTGGGGAAGCATGATTATGCGCATTACATAGCCAGGATTCCCAGGGAGGGAGACCAGGCAGGGCGACTCCTGCTGTGGCTTCTCACTGCAGAGCCTGATCACACGAATTGAGGATGAGGCGGGGAATTTGATTATGACGCAGTAAGGCATAAATGCGTTTTTTCAGAAATATTATTAGTGGTTGTATGATACTGAGGATATGGAGGACGTGTTTGGCCAGGCTTATCTGCCCTGATTGGATACAGAGGTGGCGTCAAAATTAGACGAGCCCCTTTCGGAGTAGGAAATTAAAATAGCAATTGAATCCCTGGTGAATGGGAAAACGTCAGGGAGCGACAGCCTCCCGGCTGAATTGTATAAATTGTACTCTGATCTGCTAGCCCCCCGGCTTCACCAGCTTTATGAGGTGGCCTTTCTGAGCGAGTGCCTCCCGGCGTCGGTGAGGGAAGCAGTTAAAATAGTATTGCTATAATCGGGGAAGGAGCCGTGGCAAAGTGGATCATACCGCCCCATCTCATTACTCAATATAGAAACCAAAATCCTGGGGAAAGTATTGGCGTCTAGGCTCCTAAAGGAAACCTCCCATCAGATCCATCGGGATCAATGTGGCTTTGTATGGGACAGGAATACCACAATGAAACTCAGATTGCTCCAATTTATAATCGAGAGGGTGCAGAGGGAGGAGGAAAAACTGGTGGTGGTTTCCCTGGACGTGGCCAAGGCCTTCGACTGGGAGTGGCTCTTCTGTGTGCTTGAAGGGAATGGTCTAGGCCTGAATATGTTGCAGCGGATTTGCCTACTGTACCAGCAGTCCTGGGCAAGGGTTAAGATGAGTAAATTGGCCTTGCATAGCTGGCAACTACATAGGGGCACATGCCAGGGCTGTCTGCTGTCCTCGGTTCTGTTTGCCCTGGTGTTGGAGCCCATGGTGAGAATTTTTAGAACAGAATTCTGCAAACGCAGGAAATTGTGGAGGGGGCCAACACCATGTTATCTCCCTGTACGCGGATGATGTCCTGCTGTATGTGCACAACCAGGGTACATGTTCCATACATGCTGGATGCATTACGCCACTTAGAGGCACTCACAGGCTTCCGGGTGAACAGAGATAAATTGCTGCTGTTCCCGTTGGGCTTGTTGAGAGACAGGGCGATGCAGGACCTTCCTGAGGTGGGGTTGCACTGGGAGTTGGAATCCTTCTGCTATTTGGGTATTCAAGTCCACCACTATGTAGCAGATACATTCCAATAGAACGTGGGGAGGGCGCTAACAGGGATAGAAGATGGGATTAGGTTCTGGAACCAACCACCTCTACCATTAATGGACAAGATTGCAATCTGTAAGATGTTAATTCTCCCCAGGCTGCTTTATTTCTTTGCGAATATTTCTTATATGGCCAGAACCCCCATTCTTCAAATTGTTAGACAATAGAATAGCAGATTTACTGTGGGATGGGAAGCGGCACAGGGTATTACAGGCCACGCTGCGCAGGGGACACCAGGAGAGGGCGCTGGCTCTCCCAGACATTGAACTATATTTCCTGGCATCGCAATTGCAACATGCTAACAGATGTGATACCGAAGAAGGGGGCATAGATAGGCAATTGATGGGGAAGCCCAAGAAGCACCACACAGGGCTTGAGATGCTATGGAGGGAATCGGGAGAGGCAGCAGCATCTTGTCTGAATACAGTGGTCAAGCAGGCCTGGAAGAGGGTGCGTGCCAAACTACAGTTGGGGGATGAATACAGCCCCAATATAGCTCTGAAGGCTGATGCCAGAGTGGCCTAAATCGTAAGAGACATGGGCGACTCTAAATGCGCTGAAGGGGGGTGCTGGACGATACAAGATCTCTTTGGAGGAGGGGACCTTATTGCCCTTCCACGTCTGGGCGGAGCGATGTCAGGTGCCCAAAGGGCAGTTCTTAAATTACGCCAGTCTAACTAGCGCTCTGGTGACCAAGTAGGATATTGTACCGGAGGAGCCCCTGACAACCCCCATCCTACATCCTTTCCTTGCCACAGGAGATGAAGGAGATGCCATATCCAGATTATATTCTGCATTCTGAATTACAGATTATATTTCACACCTCCACACAGTACCTTTCTGCTAGATGTACCGTCCCTCACTAATGGGGGACACCACATTGGGCCGCTAACAAAATGCCCACGCCAAATTCAACTTGCGCCCAACACTTTAACACATGCAACCTCCCAATCATCACGATACTGTCTATCCCCACAGCGCTGACTACACCCGCCGCTCCTCACCTAGCCAGCAATGAGCACCCCCAACCCTCATATGGCCATAAGCAACCCTGGCAAACTTATCATCTCTATGGCACTGTTACTGCCCTGCTCACGATCCATACCCCTATCTACATTCCTGCCTCCCTGCCTATGGGATCAAACTGCTCCTCCTCCTGAGGCACTAGCTAAGCCTATGCCGAAGGCACAGACCAGCAATATGACTGCACAGGACCCCCACACATTTTCTGTCCCATGCACTGGCTATATTAGGCGATCCCGCCTTTCAGCTCAAACCTACTCCTCGAGTAGCCGTGGAAATTGCCCCAAAATTCACAAAAACGCACAACTACTACAACATATGCTCAAAGCACATCTTCCACCCATTACCTTCCCACTCTACCCCTAACACACTCCAAACCTATCCGATGCTACTAAACCTGCACTCACGACCACCCTGACTGATGCCCTTGGTCACAATTTTCTGAAGTTGCCCTTCACCATCAAGATAGACCTAGCCAAGCCCACAACGGGGCCTGCCTCTCGGTCCATCTGCCCTGCGCCACCCAACCCCACAACGCTGACACACCAATTGCCTCCTCCACCGTCCCAAGGAAAGCCACCGACTTGCCCTCTTCATGAAACACTTGTGTATAGGCGCATTATAGATGCCATATCATATATCATATCATATGGAAGTCAAAGCTCTCCCACACCTCCATTGCCGATCACCCCGCCCTTCCCACCACATAATTCCAGACCCTCTTCTTTATCGCAAGCCAACCTCAATGGTAATACTCCAACTCCCACTACTAAAGACCATAAACAGGGCTCTCCCTCCATAAAGGGAGCATTAATCAATGCCAGATCTATGACGTCCCATGCATTGGACATTCACGCTTCTTACACATGACAAAGGACGCATCCCAGACTGACTTGCGGACCTAAACTACACTGTCTCTATTCTATCCAATATACCCTGCCCTTGCTTATATCGCAACATCATTACCTTCCAAAATACCCACGCAGACACAGTCTTAAACCACCCCCACTGCCTGCAATACAAACTAGGAATTCTAGGAATATCACACATGCAAGCATTCTACCTTTCCTGAATCCTCACCGAGAGCACATCACACATCAGCGACCCTACTATCCTGTCGATCGCTACAACCAAACTCTGACCACTGCCATCAATGCAGTCGCACCACTAACCGATCGGAAAGCCAAACCCTGCGCCCATGTCAACACATGGTTTACCCCAGACCTAAAAATCCTCTGTAAGGCGAAGCGCAAAGCGGATACCTCATGGAGAAACAACCCTAACCATCTAAACAAAATCCAATTCGCATCCACTACTAAAACATACGAGACTGCCATCCCCAAAGCTAAAAGCTCCACTTCCAATGCTAGAATTGCTAAAGCAAATTCAAGAAGCATGAGAGAACTCTTCAGTATACTACGCAAGCTTGACTCCCCAGCCCCACCTAACACCAACTGCACCAAAGACACTAAACATCTGATCTGCTCTAAAGGATAAGATCTCTATGCTTCAATGCAAAATACAGCAAAAGATAACACATTGCCCACCCCAATCATCTTCCTGACCCGGAACCATCAGCCCCCAAATCCAACAACGCTCTATTTCAGATCAAACCTGTCTCAGTAATTGACGTCAACACAATAATGAAGGGACTCGAGCCCTCCAGATGTCAGAGACATCTGCCCGGCCCCAGTCATCAAAGACTGCACAGAAGTTCTAGCACTATTTATTTCCTCCCTTGTCAATGCCTCCTTCGGCACAGGCATCGTGCCAGCCATTCTAAAATATGCCTGTGTACTATCGCTCCTTAAAAAAACTACATTAGGCCCCCGACATCCTAACCAACTTCCGTCCCATTACCACTGTACCATTCCTCCTGAAAATACTGGACAGAGCAGCATATCTGCAGATCCAACATCACTTGGAATCCAACAACCTACTAGGCTTGCGACAATCTGGCTTCAGGCCAGGCCACAGGACTGAAACAGCCCTACTAGACCTAAAATAACAACTTGGAGCTAAAGACAGAGGCAAACTTGCCCTCCTTCTATTGTTGGATCTTTCGGCCGCCTCCGATTTAGTGGACCACCAAATATGGTGCAAGCACCTTCACACCTCAGCCAAGTTTCTTCCGAAGCCACCTCATGGATCACCTCATTCTTATCAAACAGAACAATGAGTCTCCTCTACCATCGCCTCAGCCCCCCCCCGACAATTGTCACCTGTGGGGTTCCTCAAGGTTCCTGTGTTTCACCAACCCTGTACAATATCTTTATGAAGCCACTGTTCAACCTTCTTGATGCCCAAGGAATCTCCTACACTAACTATGCGGATGACATGCAGCTCCTCCTACCTTCGACAGGCGGCTATGAGACAGACACGACCTCCTTGAAACAAGTGTACCAAACCATTCAAACCTGGATGGCAGCACACATGCTCTGCCTGAATGATGATAAAAAGGAGCTGCTCATAGTCGGGTCTCGTACCGTACTAAACAAACTTGATCCAGCATAGAAATCATTCCAAATCGACAGCAATACTATCCAAGTAGCCAATCATGTCAAAACCTTTCGGTGTACCTCAAATCTACACTCTCACTATCCAGACAATTCAGCGCTATCGTCGTATCTGCAGCATAGATCGCTAAACGTATTTGTGCATGTCGCCCATTCCTCTCGTCAGAAAGCTGCCTCACCATCGCAAGGGCGCTGATTGATTCAGGATTCGACTACTGCAATGACCTTTTCACAGGCAGCTCCTCTGGAAACGTAAATAAACGACAGATCATACAAAACAACGCCTTAAGAGCTGCCCTGAACATTGCACAAAAAGATCATATGTCGTTGGCCAGAAGAAATGCTCACTAACTCCCCATCAAAGAGTGCATCCGCTTTCAAACTCTAGCAATAACCCACAAATGTCTGTTTAGTTCTGCTCCAGGATACCTCACCTCTAAATTCGCAAAAAAAGCCTCAAACACCAAGATTACTCGTTCTACCCACACAAATGGTTGCAACACCACAAGATTCTGCCTCCAAAGAGCTGGAGGAATGAGCTTCCCGGTCATCGCTGTCAAGAACTGGAAAAATCTCCCGTCAGCACCAAGACTTGAACATTCCTACTGGTCACTCTGCAAGCACCATAAAACCCTGCTCTTCTCTGAAAACACACAATGGTGACCTTCATCTCGCTATATGTAACATGCCACACTATATGTGACTTGAGGCTTCATTCATTTCTTGTTTTCTTGTTCAGATCAATCCTGACCTTCCTTCTGTACCTCTGCGCCTTGATGCCCCCGGGCCTAGCGCGCATTACAGATGCCAAAATAGATAAATAAATTATAGAATAGTAGGACCCACCCCAGCTTAAGGTAAAGGACAAGTGAAAACGGGACATGTGTTACTTTCACCTGGTATCCACGGGGACGCCACCCAGCCCTGGTTGGATGATTTGCACTCTCGAACCCTCTCCCGGTCCCTTGGTAAGGCCTCTGGTTAAAGATGGGTCTGCAATATAGGAGAGCTGGATTCAATACCAGATTGTCTATGTTTTCCCACCTCCCTTGGCCTCACCTCCTTCCTCCCCCTTGGGCCCTCTCCACACCTTAATATTGTAAAAGGTGGATTCAACGTCCTGCTCTTCGTGGCAGGGGCGCGTAGATATGGGGGGCGAGCAGCGACCAAGTTACTTCCCTGGTGCAAGCCCCCCTGTGGGAATCCAGGCCTGCTGCGACTCCGTAGGTTTGCTGCTTTACAGTCTTTATATGCAGTTCTTATGTTCCTCTTAGTTCGAATAATAATGTCTTGCTTCTTTCCTTTTAGGTATGGAAAGGTATTTTGGTGTTGTCATGCAGTTTGAAGATGAGCATGGGCCGGTAGGCGAAAGCGCGGTGTGTGCGATGCTGTCCGGTGAGTAATGCGTGATGCGCGGCGCTGTTTCGCCTTTTATATTGCTAACCTGTGTCTTTTCTCTCCTTGCAGGTTGCGATGTTCCTCACCGAGCGCCGTAACGTTCCAGCAATGATACTGACCAGGAGATGACTACCCAGGTAAGAATTGTGTGGTTTTCTTCATTCGGGAGGAAGCATGAGTAAACACTTATTAATGCTGTCTTTCTTTCTCCTCTTTTCAGGTTATGGTATTCCAGGATGCATGCGGTGCCAGATGATGGAGTTTGTACCTTCAGGTGAGTGGAACTGAAGGCGGCGATGGATTAAACACAGGATACTGTTCCAGGTAAGTTTCGTAGTGTTCTTTCTCTCTCTGCAGGTCCTTGGTTTCAGGTAAGCTGGCATCAAAGAACTGGACACGGTGAGCGTTACGCTGCCCACAGAAGTATAACGCAAAGCATGTTCTGCTGTTTGGGTGGATTTTAAATAGTCTCAGGTAAAGTAGTCCAGGTAAAATAGTCCCAGGCCTGCCACACCCAAAGTAGTCCAGGTAAAATAGTCCCAGGCCAGCCACACCTAAAGTAGTCCAGGTAAAGTAGTCCCAGGCCTGCCACACCAAAAAGACTAGACCGCATAGCTCAGTTCCTTGTAACTGAGCTATGTGTGTGCCTCCATGTTGGCTGAACCCCCTAGCCCCCAAATTAAATAGTCCCAAGTAAATAGTCCCATTCTAATGTTGGTCTTCATGATGGTTATGAGCCTGGCGCCACTCCGAGAGAGTCTTGAATGAGTTTTAAGGCCTTTGACCTGGTCCTAACTGGAAGGCTGACTTGCCAGTGAGGGCCAGGGGCAAGGGTCATGACAACATGGTAACGCAGGTACTGGGCTGGAATGGGGAGGTGGGACGGGGAAGATGGGGGGGGTGGTGAAACTTTGGTTTCTTAAAGAGAGAGCCCTCACCTCCAATGCTAGATATTTGGGTCTGTCTATGACTGGAGAATGGTTCTTCCCAGTCTACCCCTTATCCTCTTGGGGATGTCTGGTTATGTAAAGGGGTGGCATAGTGACCTGCATGACTTCTCTCAGGATGACGTATTTTGGGTACGAGTGGTGGTGGGTAAGTATCTATGTGTTTTCCCGCTTGGAGGCCCTGTATATCTGAATGAAGAGTGAGGGGGTGTCTGCCCCAGGAAATATCTGACATCCCGTGCAAGCTTGGAGGTCAGATGACAGTCAGGCATTAAATCATTCATTCACACACGGACCGCCAAATAAACACGTCCGAGGCAGTTGGCGGTGCACCCGGCTAAATCCCTTCCGGTGCAAGCCTTCTTTAATCTTCCATTTCCTGTCATGCGACGCAGGTCTCCCATCGCTCATGTGACTCGGATCTATGACAACACCACTTTCCTTCCAAACTTTGAACATAACATTCTCATTGTCTCTTGCTGGTTCTTTTTGGTTCCTCACCTGCCACCTGGGGCTTCTCTCGTCTAGGATCTCTGGTGGTAGATACCTTGCAGGACGTAACCTTGTAGTCGGGCCGAGGATTGTGGCTCCTCTGAGTCGGTACCTCGTGTGTGATCTCCATGGTGGTCCTGTCACGTTCAGGCCTACGCCAGGGTCTTCTCCTCGGTCGGGTAACGGCACTGTGTCTTCTTCCTGGGATGTGGCATTGCTCGTTCCTGGTTGTTGACTGGGGGCCAATGGGGGGTCTTTCCTTCTGCTTCAGGGTTAGGTTGTTCTCTCCATAATGTTGTTGGTAATTTGCAGAAGTGAGATATGATTCGCGCCACCACTTCTTGTCCCCAGGTGGTGGTCACCATTCTGTGGTTGGAGTCTTGTGCTGTCCATGGGCACGATTTGTATGCTAGTGTCATCCTTTTCGGGGGTGCTGCGCGTTGTGGGCTTGGCTCTCCCTGTCATTTTGTTTTCTCTCTTCCATGCGTGGTATGTCTGGTTCTGGGGCTACCCAGCTTCGGTGCAGCAGCAGATCGGCCTGGATGGGCACCCCAAACATCAGTGTTGCTGCGCTCACTCCTGTTGACGTGTGGGCAGTTAGTCTGTGTGTTGGGAGGAACCAATACACTGCTGGCAGCTATGGTTGATGGTGGTCCTTTGCAATCATTATGACCTTGTTTAGGGATCCCATGAATCTTTCCGTGTCTCCATTTGCTTGCGGCCAGCATAGGGTGATCTTTCAGTGTTTGACGTTGAGGCTGGTTAGAAACAGCTTGAGCTTGTCACTGGTGAATGGTGGCCCGTTGTCACTTTTCACTTTCCTTAGTATTCTGTGTATGGCGAACACCTTCTCGAGGGTGGTTATGACTGATGGGGCATCAGTGGACTTGATGTGTTCCACTTCTGGGTACCTGCTGAACTCCTCAATTAGGACAAACAAGTATCCCTCCCTGGCGGTGGTGCAGAGGTCTACACTCACTGACTCCCACCTTGTTTTGCTCCTGGGTACGCTTGTTATGGGTTCGGGGGCTGCTGGTCTTCCTGATGACTGGCATGCCGCACAGGTTTCCACCAGCTCTGTTACTCGGTTCTGTATCTTCGGCATCTATACTCTGGACTTCAGGTACTCTTGGGTCTTCATGATGCCTTGATCCATGCACTAACTTTAGTGCTCTTTCTTCTAGTGCTTCCGGGAGGACGATTCAGTGTCCTTTCAGTATGACGCCTTCTTCTGATACTGTGAGTTCATGTCGGACCCCAAACAATGAGTGTAGCTTCTCCTGGGCTGCCATGGTGCGATGTACTACCATGGACAGATAGTTTCACCAATCGCCTGACTGGATGGTTTGTTTCGTGTGTTGCAGACAGGCATCTGTCTGTTTCCTCTGCTATTTCCTGCAGTGTCAGTGCTCACAGATGTGCACAGGCTATCACGTGGCACACATGCTCCTCTGTCTCGAAAGCATGTTCTTCCTCTTGTTTGATGGCGGGTCAGAGTGGCGAGACAGGTAGTCGGCGTGGTTGTCCGCCCTGGTTCTGTATGACACATCGATGTTGAATGGTTGCAGTTGAAGCATCCACTTTTCCAGCCACATCGGGGGTTGTGGAGCCGACCCTTTGAAGATAGGCACCAGGGACTTATGGTCTGTTAATACTTGTTGGTTGGCCCAGGAGATACACCAAGAAGTGACGGCAGCCCCATAGTATCGCCTTTGCCTCCTTTTCTATGTGGGCATAGATTTGTTTGGTTCTGGTTAGGGCCCGACTGGCGAAAGCGACTGGATACACGGTGCCCTCTCGGTCCACTTGGGTGAGCACAGCTCTCAGCCCTATGGGGTTTCGATCCATCAGTAGCTCTGCGGTGCGGTCTGTGTCAAAAAATGCCATGCTGGTAGTGCTTGATAGAGTCTTTGATTCATTGGAATGCATGTTGGTGTTGTTCCGACCATTCCCATTGTTTTTCTTTCTTCGTGAACTCCCTCAGCAGTGCTGCAATGGTAATGGATAAACCTAGCGCAGTAGATGGCCATGCCCATAAAGCTCCTTAGTTCTGATGCTGACATGGGGGCTTTTGCTTCCTTGATGTCGAAAACCTTGGCCGGGTCGGATGGTACACTGTCCGAGTTGAACACATACCCGAAAAGGTTCAGTTCATGTTTGCCAAATTCGCATTTCTCTGTGTGTAATGTGAGGCGGGACTCCTCTAGGCGCTGTAAGACTGCGGCCAGCTGCTCATGGTGGTGTTCTGTCGTGGTCCCGTACACCTGGATATCATCGCTGATGTTGGTGGTCCCAGCCAGCCACTGCATACTCTCCTGATCTCGTTCTGAAATACCTCCACAGTGGAGGATATTCCGAAATTTAGTCCTTTGTACCTTCGGAGACCCAGATGAGAAGAAAATGTTGTTATATACCTTGATTCTTAGGCTAGGTGTATCTGGTAATAGCTGGAGCATAGGTCGTTTACTGAAAACCCTCGCCCCGGGTTAGATCCACAGTCAGCGCATCGATTTTAGGAGTCGCATGACGCCCCCGGCCGATGGCTACATTCGGTAGCGGCATATCAATGAATATCCTCACTGCGTTGGGTTGCCATGGTTTCTGTGCGATGACCATAGGAGATACCCACAATGTTGGGCTGGATGTTTTCTCTATTATCCTTTGCTCCCCCAGCTTATCCAGCTCTTTCTCAACAGCTTCTGCCATGTGGAAGGGAACTCTATGGTGCTGCACTGCCTTGGGCTGAATTGTTGGGTCAATATGTAGTTTGATTGTTCTCCCACAGAGGCATCCTACGCGTTAGAATACTTTGTCATGCTTTGTTAGGAGATTGTCTATCTCTGGTGGGTTGATGCGGAATGCGAAGTGCACTAGGTGTAGTTTCTCTGCGGTGCGGCAGCTTAGCAGTGTTTCCAGTCCTGCGTCTACCACGTATATCCTGGCTCCTCATGTGGTTCCGTTGTGTGCCAGGTCAGATCAAAATGACCCTATTACGGGTAATGGTTTCCTGCACTCATACGCGAACAGTTGTGCTTGTTTGTTCTTAAGTTTCGGCTTTGGGTCTAGTTTCTTGAATGTATGGATGGGCATGACGTTCACTGTTGCTCCTGTATCTATGACCACTTTGGTGGGTGTTCCAACGGACAGGATAGTGCAGGGTGGTCACCTAGACCTCTTCTCTTTTCGATTGTTCCTTGTAGGTTTTATGGCAGCTATCACGTGGACTCAGTGGACTTCTGTAGCTTGTCATGTCTGTCTGTGGACACTTCATCCGAGGAGTCCTCTGTGTCACTGCTGCTGGGTGATCTCTGCGTTGTGGTGACAGCTCTCGCCTTTCCTCTTCCCCTTTGTTGCTGGCTCTAGGTGTCTTACTCCCGGCATCCCTCAGAGGGATGGGGTTGAGACATACTGCTGTGAAGTGGTTTAGCCTCCTGCACTTCCAACAGATGACTCCTAGAGCTGGGCACGATTCTGGGCCAGGGTTTTCCACACCATTTGCATGTGTCTCCTCATTTTGGCAGCCGTCCCGTACCTGTGTTAGTGGGTCACTTCTCTTCTTGTCTACCTCTGACTGCTGCTACTTCTTCTTCCCTCTGTTTGTTGTCGAGGGGTAACCGCTGCATTGCTGCTTCCATGATGGCTACCTGGTTGTCTAGCGCTCTGAGTCTTCCCATGGCTAGGACTCGGTCTTACAGGATGTTTCCCTCAGATAACCCTGCTCTGCACAGTTTGTCTGATGACAATCCATTGATGTTCTGTAAGCGGACAGCGAAATCTTCAGCTGGGAATGCGCACCCTAGCGCCAATTCCCTGAGCCGTGCGTAAAAATCTTCTATGGTTTCCTTTTCCCTCTGTCGGGACATGCAAAATTGGAATCGCTCATAGTCTGGGTTCAGTTTGGGCTTAACTTGTTTTTTAGCGCTGCCTTTGCTGTGTTGTACTCATCCGCCGTCCCTCTATTTGATAGTGTGTTGAATAGTCAGCGCGCTGGAGCGCCTATGTTCAGCGCTAGTAGGGTGCGTTGTCTTTTCCCCTCTGTGATGTCTCTGGTCTGTAGGTGGAGTTCACATTTTTGAAGCCATATGTTATGGTATGTTACTTGCCATTTATATAGCGCCTTATGTATCATTGGTATGACTTCAAAGCACTGGTAGGTTGAACACCCTCGGGAACCGTAGTTCAAGTCAGTAGAGAGAGAGTGTCGTATGGTGCGTAGGTGCTCCGGCTATCTGTGCAGCTGGTGTGGTTGTTGGATGATAGCTGCTTTATAGCGATAGGTGTGGTGCTGATGACATCAGATGGATTTGTACAGTCTGGTGGATGGACACCTAGACTGGGTTCTGGCTGCGTTAGGCCTGAGGAACGCCTAAACTAGCTGGAATGTGCTCAGCTAGCTGTGTTTTATTAGGGTGATGAGGTGTTCGTGGGGTCGTGTTCGTATGAGAACAGCTGTGCCGAATTTATCATGGTATAGCTGTGTTCTAGTTGAATGATGGTGTATAGATCAGAGTAAGCATAGTGGTGTGATATGGTGGATATCAGTACAAGTGCCTGCCTGAGATCGGGGACGTGAGCAGGACAGTGGGGACGTACATAGCGACATACATATATATAATGAGAGGATGGATAGGGGTATACATGGGATACAGATACATAAGCGGATACTGTTACATGACATATATAGGCGATACTAATATTTGGTAGCTTCATGGTGAACAGGTGTTGTCTCTATCTGCACCATCCGTATCATCCCCCACCTGAGGGTTGCCTCAGTGGTGTATGGGTCAAAAGGTCTCATGAATGTTGTCTGCGTAGTGTCATGGCCTTCTAGTCTCACTACGTTGCTCCTTGTGTGTTCGCCGCTGCTGTTTGCTCTGGTTGGGCTTTCTTTGGGACTTGCCATGGGTCGTGAGTGCATGGGCCTGCTGGCCTTTCTTGCATGCGTGTGTTTGTTCTAGGGTGAGCGCACTTCTTCCATGCTCTCACCTCAGTATCTGTGACATGACATGTCTTTAGCTTGCTCTCTTGGTATCTGGGGCGGCAGCAGTGCTCCAGTTATCTTTGGTCGTTGTTGTATATATTTTTTTTTTAGCCCCTCTCGTTTGCTTCCTGGCAGCTGTGCCTGGAGCCTGGTGTTCAGCTGACGAATGCGTCGGGCGGAGCACACGTGGTCTCTCGGTAGACCTTCATAGTCAGTGTGATACTTCTGATCCGACCTCACGTGCACGCTTGGAGGTCGGATGGTCAGGCATTCATTCCTTCTTTCACACACAGAGCGCCAAATAAACACGTCCAAGATGGTTGGCGGTATACCCGACTAAATCCACATACTTGCCAACCCTACCGATTTAGGCGGTAGGATACCGCTTTTTAAGCAGTCCTACCGCCTACTGATTTAGTGGCAACAAATACCGATTTCTTCAATATTTTGAAACTTTAAGATTCCTACAGATTTTTGGCCACAGAATGTTGGCATGTATGAATCCATTCCGGGGCAAGCCTTTGTTAATCTTCCATTTCCTGTCACGTGGCGCAGGTCTCCCATTGCTCACGTGACTAAGACCCAGGGGTCAAGTCCTAAAAAGTAAAGTGGGGGGACTCGTCAACAAATGCAGTGCGATGTGACATCAGCAGAATTAGCATATCAAGGTAAAATATGCACATTTCATTAAATTGGCTCTGCATAACCACCCAAATTACACACGGCAAATGGCATTTGCCTTTCATAAAAACAACACACGCAAAACCAAGAGCGGATATTTTCTTCTAATACTGTTTTTGAAAACGTTAAACAGCGTGCATGTTTTAAACTCCAAGAACCAATAGAAATGTTTTCCCTGAGACATGCAATACCAAATTGGGACAATTTATCTTTAGTTTGTTATTCTTCATCAGGTTATATAGTGCAGTGGTAAAGTGTCCCGCCTACAAATCAGACTGTGGTTCGATCCCCGTGGTCAGCTTTAATGCATACATCAAAACAGGTAATTCATTATATCTTATTTTAGCTGGGGGGACTGAGTCCACCCTCTGAAAAAAAGTGGGTGGACTCCGTCCCCCCGTGTGTACCCTCGACTTGAGCCCTGCTAGGACCTATGACAACACCACACCCCTGAGGTCTCTATTTCTTAGTAAGGGCAGTGGAGGTGTGAACGTTCTTGGGACTATCCAACAGATGAGTATGGGTGACTGTAGAGATGGGAAGTACTCCTTTGACTGACCCCTGCCTTAGAGTCAGGACCCAGTTGGGGTGGTCTGGGGATCCCCCTTAAACCACCTTCAGCTCCACCATGCTCTAGTTCACAGCGGCACAAGGCCCCTTTGAACACCCCACTGTCCCCAAGGTTAGGCAGGGAACTTTCATAACAGATAACACAGGAACCCCCCAGATGAAACACATCTGTCAGGATTTTGGGAGAAGTGCGGCATGAGGGCTTATGAGGGCATAGTCCTAATCTCAAGGCTAACCAGCCTTGGAGGTTGGGGCCAACCATGGACTACATTACCCAGGGTTCCTGACATCTCGCGTTTTGCCAAGATTTCTATTTAAAACCTGCCCCTCCCTCTGTCGATATCTTGTAATTAATGAAGGCGGCATGGAAAATGCGCAGCAAGCAAATTATTTGCAACTAGTGTAGAAGCCTAAGTATATGGGCAAAAGTGCAGGTTTACATTAACACAGTAGGACCACTGTGTATCCTAAGGCAACATCACCCTTTAGCAGTGACAACAGGCCAATTTTGCAAAGTGGCGTTGTCTCTATATATCCTAAGGCAGTGGTATTCAAACTGTGGGGCGCACCCCCGCAGGGGGCCGCTGGTGCATCCCTGGAGGGCCGTGAGAGCCCAGAATGAAATGTAAAATATATATATATATATATATTCTTTTTTTTTTTTAAACTTTTTTTTAGATTGGTAGAAATGGGCAGGGGCGGTTCACATGGTCGGGCTGAAGCATGAACCTGTCTCAGGCACCAATGAAAAAGATGGCAGCAGTTGTAAATGGATAGTCATTCCTTTAGTCACAGACTGTTTCAATAGTACCCAAGGGGGTGCTTTGTGTTAGGATGTAAGTAAATTGTGATATCTAAAAAATATTTATTCAGCAACAATGGTCAAAATTACAACTGCATAGTGAAGTAACTCATCAAACTGGCCAACATTGGCCAAAAAGGAGGCCCATTTTGACTGGCCCACACTAGCATTTTGCAGTTTTGGTACAGGCATTGCCCTATTGCCCTATAGGCCAGTCCAAGCCTGGCGGCTCACCCATAATGGTGAGGGGACGCCCACCTAGTGGCCCCCTCATCCATTATGGAGAATCTAAAGAGCCAGCCCAGTGAAACAGTGAGCACTCCCTAAGCAGCTTTTTCCAGCTGAGGGAGTGCTCCTGGGCTTGCTGAACTGTCAAAGGGGAACACTATTTCCCTTTGACAGTTCAGTTCAGTTCCCCACTGAGTTCAGTTTCCTCACTGAGTCATGCAAGGCTGGGGCGTTTTTTCTTCGGCAACATTGAATAGCTCATTGGAAATGCTGGCTGGGGCACTGCATGTCTGTATGCGCCTCCTCGCACATACAGACAGAGCAGCCTTGAGCAGGGCGTTCAGCACCCACACGCAGGCCAATGCAGAAGGTAGCTTTATGTTCATTTTTTATTTTTAAACGTGTATGGATGCGTGTATGCTTGTGTTATGACTGAGTGTATGGTGATGGATGCTTGTGCGAATGATAGTCATTGCTGTATGAGTGTGTGTGTGTTTAGTTTAGTTTATTTACTTATATAGCGCGCCTAACCCAGCGGTATCTGGGCGCTTGTGTGTGTGTGTTACTTTGTTTTGGTCCATTGAGCTGATTTTGGCAAGTGGTGGATAGAGGGGGGAAGGAGGGTTGTACAACAGAAACATTTTATAAAATAACCTAAATGCGTTTGTTGCACAATCCCCCTACCCACCTGCCAAAATCAGCTCTCCTTCCGAGGCGCTGTGGAGCCTAGGGGACAGGGGTTGTATTTTTTTTACTGGGTTTCTATCATAGATTTCCAGTCAGAAATACCATGCTCTCCCCCATGGCACCCCAGCGCCTTGCATACACCCATAATCATCTTGATTGTGTTAGGCCCAGTGGGGCCCAGGGGACAGGGATGGTATCTTTTTACTGGACATCTACCATAGATGTCCAGTAAAAAATGTCATGCCTGCCCCCTGAACCCCCCAGCACCAACTGCAAACTGTTTGGCTATTTACCAATTCTTTTTAAAAGTATGCTTTACAATGCAACATTTTAACCCATTATTTAAAAAATAATTCGAACCCCCCTTGATTGGTTTGGGCTCCCTCACTGCTCTCGGTCGCTATGGCATTTTTGTGGGAAATAGTTATGCCCCTCCACTTAAACAATTCACCAGCCTCCACTGGCCCTCGGACTGTGTTGGGAATGGGATGGGGGAGCCCAGGGACTGTGGTGAAAGCAGGATGGGCGGGAACCATGGGATAGTGGTGGGAGCAGGCTAGGGAGAGCCCAGGGTGTGTGATTGGGTGGGGAGAGCCCCGGGACTGGGTAGGAGTGGGATGAGGGAGCCCAGCGACAGTGATGGGAGCAGGTGATGGTGCACAATACATACTGCCCATTTGGCATTTTTGGGGTGGCCCGGCCTGCCCATATTTTGCTCAAGGGGGGACCAGGCCAAAAAAGTTTGAAGACCACTGTCCTAAGACGACAACTTCCTCGAGCGGTGGCAACAGGAGACCAAACGTACAGGACAGACATATAGCTGGCCTTTTATTATAGTTAAATAGATAGGATTCTTTCTGGTCGGCTCTACATCCAATGGTGGTTTGCTTTTGCCTCTTCCATGGTCTGTTGCGGTTTCCACACTTCCGGGGAAGGCCGCGATAACCTGACTTGGGGACCTTCAAGCTCTGGCTGTGCCTCGACTGGTTTCAGGCTCCGTCTGGCTCCCCAACATTCCAATGAACACGGTGTTCAGAGCGCAGACTGTGGAGTCACAGAACACGCAGTTTCGTGCACGTTGAATGCCTGGACCAACTCGCGCGGCGGGTTCCGAGGCCAAAGATAAGTGAAGTAATGAATACAAAATGGGGCATGTTCTGAATGTGTGAAAACTGAGCATGTTTACAGAGTATTTCGTTTTATTTTAGAAATGTATGAAACAGACCTTTGAGGGAGAAGGTCTTGCAGAGACTCAAGACAACGGGCCAAAATAAGCACAAGATTAGAAAAACGATGCTAAACTGTTTTGTGTATGTGATGTTGTATCACACTTGTTTTGCTTGTTTGCTTTGCTTATGAAAACCCCTCTTTGCTGACACAATATTGCACAAATGGTACTGTTTAGCAGAGGAGTTCAGCATATGCTGCTTCAATATTATTATATTATTATAATTGTTATTTAGTAACGCGCTTAATACCAGAGTTTGGTTTCTAAGCACGGGATCGGGATTCGAACCTTTGTTGTGCTGTGTTGTCTTGCTTCCAAAACAAACACTTTGCCCCTGAGCAACCCTCCCTCGTCACCCTCACCCTATTGTTTGTGTTATCTGTGTGGGATTGGTCACAACTAAGAGTGGCTCTTGCAATGGCTCCTCACAGTTCAGAGTGGAGGAGACATAAATGCATGGTGTGATTTGCAACATACACCCTGACATTGAACCATTTAGGGTTTGCAAAACTGTATATTCTTTCATTCCTCACTTCGTATCCACATGAGTTACCCCTCTAACCCGTCTCCCTAACATCCCCTTATCTAACGCCAATCTCTCCCTACCTCTAATCCCCTCATTGGCTGCCTCGTGGTGACCTGTATTAAGTTACTATCGGGAGCCTCTGCCAACCAAGATGGTGGGGTTGTACTCCATTCAGCTTTCATAGTTCAGGAGGCAGTGTGGATGTGCCAACTTCCTTCCGGGCGTTGCCAAAAGCCAATAGATGAGATATCCGCTCTCTCACTCTTCTCACACATGTATTTTCATATTTTATTGGATTGAGGTAACAAGGTGTTCCCCCAGAAACCCTTAAAGCCATAAGAGTCATCAGGGCATTCCTCGATCTGGTGCTGTACACAAGAGGACCCTCCTTTGATGCATGGTAAGTGATATAAAAGAGGGATAGGTAGTGAGCATTTGACCAGTGCATGATAGGTTGAACATAGTACTGAAACACGAGAGACACACTGGTGTAACGGGGTCCCCCGCAACCTCTCGTGCAGGCGCCCTGCCACCACATGTCCTGGGACGGCCCCCTTGGACTAAAATAAAAAAACGTGTTTTTTTTGTTAGTCACTCTGCCTTCATAAAAAAAAGATTTTTGTTACAGCGTAATAGAAAAAAATCTTTATGAAGGCAGAGTGACTCCAAAAATAAACTTTTTCTTTTTCGAAATCTGAGGGCTCCCGCTACCTCATGACATGGAAACCTCTAGGCTGGAGGCCTCCATGTCATGGGGTGGGGGAGCTCTATAACTTCAAAAAGAAATTATTTCCATTATGGTTCGGTCCTTAATGGAAATAATTTCTTTATGAAGTCGGACTGACTTCAAAAAGAAACCATTTCTTTTTTAAGTAATAGGGCTCCCCTTAACCCCATGACGGGTGCGTGTGTGATTGTATGGTGAAAGGGTGCACATTTAAATGTATAGGTGGCTGCCTGTGTGAGTGTATGGTGAAAGTGTGCACAATTAAATGTATGGGTGGCTGGGTGTGCGTGTCGAGTGTATGGTGAAAGGGTGCACACTTAAATGTATAGGTGTCTGCCTGTGTGAGTGTATGGTGAAAGGGTGCACACAATACCCACTTAAATGTATGGGTGGCTGCCTGGCCGTGCCTGTATGGTGAAAGGGTACATACTTAAATGTATGGGTGGATGGGTGTGTGTGTGTTTGTATGTTGAATGGTGTGTGTACTTGTGTTCAGGGTGGCAGCGAAACCTACATTTCGGGCGTTGGGAGGTGCTATCCCTTCAAATGTTGGGAGAGTTAAACTTATTTGTGTGGGGCATCTAACTTCTTTATGCATTCTAATGGGACTATTCTAGTGCAGCTTCAATGTTACAAGCAGTTAACTCTCTCCTTTAAGTCTGAAAGCACCCACTTATGGACTGCTGTGAGAATATGCGGTCTCCTGTTCTCTACCCTTCCAATCACTTCCCTGGTATGCAAGTACTAAACCCACATCAAGATGTTAATTGCCTAAAGAATTATGCATTTGAATGCAGGTACTAACAGTGCAATGCTTTACTTTAGTAATTGTTGGGCCTACATTGTGCAGCCAGTTGGACATGTTTTCATTGTGGCGTGGCATTTTTAAAAGGAAAACATTAATTAATTTAAGCATTAATGTTCCTGGGCAATGTTGGTGACTTGCATGTATTGGATTTTTCTGGCCTTTTAGCCAATTTTTCTTAGAAAGTGTGCTGTATAATGCATTAAAACACATATTTATATCTTTCTCCTAGTGCAGTGTGCAGCGTACCCCTGCAGCAGCACGTGCAAGCGTGGTAATCTAGGCCGGCCCAGAGTGTGGCGCGACCTGTGATTTGTTGCTGAGTTTGGGGCCCTCATGGGGGCAATATTGCTCACAGGTGGCCCCCAAATTTTGTGTTACGCCACTGGAGAGACATGATATACAGCAGTATGTGGGGATAGGGTGTTTACTGTGAGGTATTTATAGTGAAGTTGGATGCCAGGTAGTCGGGGAGAGACTAATAAAAGCATGGATCTTCCAGGTCAAGGGAGTGAAATTTCAGTGTGGATCTTAGAGTGGGTTGAAGGGGAGATTTTAACATGTGGCGGCAAGAAATTACAATGGAGCAAGGCAAGGAGGGGGGAGAAAGAGTAAGAGCAGGGTGGTTGTAGAACAGAGATTTAAGAGGGACGTGGAAACAAGGGTTCGTGGAGGAGAGTATTGGGAGAGTGTTTTAGCTAAATTGGGGAGAGATAAACCATACATAAAAGGAGGATGAGCAGTAGGAATTTGAAGAGGAACTGGTTTCTCATAGAATGCCAGCTGGCAATGAGGTGGTGTTTGGAGGTTATTGAAGATGTGCAGTGACATTTAGGACTTTGAGTGGTGAGAATGAGTGAAGGGGGAAGCCATGGAGGAGACTGGCACAGTAGCTAAGGCAATTATGTACTAGGGTGAGCATGAGGGTTTTGCTAGAGTTTTAAGTATGGAGGGGGCCTATTTTTCTGATATAAGGGACATTAATCCTGCCTTCCACAGAGGTGATGGTGATAAAGTGATAGAGGTCGCTGTCAAAACGTACCCCAAGTTTGGGTGTCTTCAGAGGGTGGGGGGGAATGGGAGTAAATCAAGTTGAAAAGCAAGGGGAGGCAGAAAGGTAGGAGGCATTGGATACAGAAATATAGATCAGGTTGGTTTTGACGAAGTTAAGCACAAGAGATCGAAGTGCCATTCAGTGATGAACCTCAGCGAGGGAGGCAGAAATGTATGTCAGGAGTGTATAACTAGGGAAGGAGAAGATGTGTGTCATCCACGAAAATGTGCTAGAAGAATCCAAAGGAAAAGATCAGTTGTCTGAGGTGAATAGGATAAAAGGTAATGGGCTGACAATTGAGTCTTTGGAATGTCAGTAGTGAGAGGGATTATGCAAGAGGTGGCTGTGCTTCCTGAAATCAAGAACCTCCTGGTGGGCAGGAGTAGGTGGCAACCTAGTACAGAGTTGTGTTCTGGCTTGCAAGTTCGGCGAGGGTATGAAGAAGGGAGGAGTGATCCATAGTTTCAAAGGTGGCCAAGAAGTCAAGTAAGATTAGGATATAAATATATAGTATGGTGGGAAGAGGTCAGAAAGTTGGAGAAGTGGGTATGGTGAGGCTGCGGAAACCAGCTGGCAGAGGGTCACTGACGTCATTATTGTGGTCAGGTGGAGATTCTATTGTAGACCTTTTGTTTAAGGATTTTATTGGCAGAACTATCGTGGGCCGCTGTGTGCTTTTTGAGGATTAATAGGATGGTTGCTACCTTGGAGCATGAGAGGTTGAAGAATGGTAATAGGTAGGAGCAGGTAAAAGGTGGAAGCTTCTTGACTGTTGAGTGGTTCAGCAGGGGCACAGGAGGAGTTGGCAGTCCTTCTGATTGGTGCCAGTTCAGCAGGGGAGTTTAGAAGGAGTGAAGGTGGGAGACGTGGAGCTAGGTGGTGGGGGAGGAGGAGGAAGCCAGCGAGGGAGGAAGACAGTGGATAGGGTGTCCCAAATGTTTGCAATTTCTAGGTGAGAAGTATTGGGCAAATTCATTAGAGGACAGGGAAAGAGAGGATGTATGAGGGGATGTAGGGACATTATGGCTTGTACAATGTCAGGAGCAATTATGGGGTCAGAGAGTAATACCTAGATCGGTGAAGTAGGCAGATTTGGCCAAGTCAAGGACAGTAGTAAAGGAGAACATTATTGTAAGCGAGAAGAAGAGGGGATTTGCAGCCCTTGCACCATTGTTTGTGATGGCTTATGGGTGATGGGTGGAAGGAATTAAGGTAGGAGAGGGATAGCGATGATCATAAGGGAAGTGAAAGCCTGGTTGAAGTCAGAGAAGGCCTTTTCAATGGAGGAAGCCTGGGGATGAGCATGTAAGAACCTGACTTGGGCTAGGTAGATGGTGAAAAAGTTGGTTGTAAATTTGTGCTCAGCGATGGGGAAGGTGAAAAGAGGGAGATAAGCAGGGGAATGACCATACCTGAAGGGAAGGATAGAGTAGTTAGACGGGAAGATGTCAATGGAGAAATTAGAAGGGGGAATTGAGGAGCCTAGTCAAGTGATTTGCCCTTGGAATGAGTGGGATATTTGTGTAGTGAGTTAAGGAAGTGGTCATACAGGAAGGGGTCAAGTTCCAGTTGGTCGGTGAGATAATGGGGATGTTGAAGTTTTCAGTGATGGGTATAGGCCCTACAGTGGAAATTCAGTCAAGAAGCAGGAGGGCTAGATCAGAGGAGTTGAGGGCTTTGCAGCTGATGAATTAAAATGACGGTGAGAGGGTTGGGAGGTAGTGAATTCAAATGAGAGGGTTGGGAGGTAGTGAATTCAAAGGACGGGCGTGGAAAGTCAGATGGTAGAAGAGAGGGCAGAGGGTGAGCCCTTTTTTTTTAATCATTAGCCAATGCCAATTCCCTGTGTTGTTTTTTTTTTAGAGGAATTGGCCGAGTCATTGTTTATGGTAGCAAGGGTAACGGAATCGTGGAGGTTGATCCATGGCTGCGTGATTCCCTTGGCTGTAAGCAGGGGAATGGCACTATGAATATGGTTAGTTACAAAGGAGGATTTAGCACAAATAGATTGGGCATTCCAGAGCCTGAATGTAAGAGTTGTAGGTGCAAGAAGAGGAGAGTATGGTGTCTTGAGAGGAAGACTAGAGAGAGAGATGTGATTAGAGTAGTTAAGTCGGACAAGATATCTTTTGTGGATGGGGTGAATGGCTGGAGCATGATTGGATGAAGAAGAAAATCGCATGGAGGAGGTGAGGGGGAAAGGACCCACACGTAGTGAGAAAGAAGTAAAGGGAGAATGAGTAGGAGTAGAAGTGGCAGTGAGGGATGCATTGTGGAAAGGAGCAGATCATGGTTAGTGGTTAGTGTGGTGATGCAGGGGAAGGAGGGCAGGTTAGCCGGACACAGAGTTTGGTTAGTAGTAAAACAGAACAATGGGGAATGTGCATGCTTGTAAGGTGTGTGTCATGGAGAAATGGAAACCTCATGTTTGTGTCCTCACCCCAGTGAGCTCTACCCTTCAGTGAAGAAAACAGCAGAGGGAAAGGATGGTACACAGGAGCAACCAATGCACATCAGTAATCTATCTGTAACAAGTAAGCCATCAGCTTATAGGCACTATTGGACCTTGATTTGCCCAATTTTAGGGGTGAAGGCCCTGATTTGACTCCTCTCTTCCCCGAGGCCAGAGATTCATAGATTAAATAATGCTGGTGTCAAAAAACAGATACCTGTAACAGACCTCTTAAAGTTGGAAGGGCTCAATGGGAATGGGGAAGAATATTTTCCGGCGCCTGGGAATGGGCGATTACCGGGTCCGGCAAGGCCATAATGACCCGGTAATTGCCCATTCCTGGGCACCAGAAAAAAATGATACCGGCGGCAGCCGTGCCTGTATTACAGGCACAGCAACCGCCAGTATTGTAATGAGGCCCAGTGAGACTGTCATGTGTTATGTTTTGAGTGAAAGGCTGTAATGAAACCGATTGAAGGAGGCCAACGTTGCAAGAAGGATCAGAGCCCGGCTGAGGGGGATCCAAGGGCAAAGGGCAATCGGCCCACGTGAAAAGATTACCAAAGGAAATTTAGTTTTGTTTATTGTTTCAGTACAGCTGGCCTTCTAAGGCAAGATACTTTTGCTGGAAAGAGATTTGGCCCAGGAAGGCCCTGGCATCATTGGAATAAGCTGTAACCGCGTGCTGGCGAAGCCCAGAAGTGTGCTGTGCTCAGAGACCCAGCCATACCATCCTGACATATCATTTGGTGAACACGTCTTTCTTTTCTTGAGAACATTGTCCCACACTATTTTGTAACTTAGTTGTAAGGATTGGCAATAGTTTTATTATAGTATAGGCCCTTTTTGTTTGACAAGACGCCCCTAGGTCTGCTTTATTATTATTTGATGGTCGTAGGTTGCTCCCATCTTAGATTTAAGTTTAGATTAGGCATTTTTCTCACCCATTATACAGTTTAATAAACACCCTTGAACTGTGATCGCTTGTGTCTGTCTTTACTGTTGCCACCATGGAGTTCCTTACAGGTGACACAGGAGATACAAACAGCAGAACAACACAGTGTATCCCAAAGATCAGAGCGGGTACAATGTTTGGCCAAGAGGGAGAGAACATGGGTCTAGAGGAGGAGGACGAGGTGAATTTCAAAACCCTCAGGGAAGAGGAGGATTTAATGGCAGACAGCCATAACAATGCTGAATTGCGAAAGAATTGGACACATAGCCAGGACATGTAGAAGCAGCGGAGGCATACAGCAAAATTGGCAAGCTCCAAGAGGGGGGGGAAGGGCTATGTTCCGCAACATAATACAGATTCGCAGGACTATTATGGCCAAGATCACACGCATACTCAGACATATGTGTTGCAACCACAGCAAATACAGCAAGTGCCATTACAAATGCAACCGTCACAAGGACAATCATAGCAAGTGCCCATGCAAAAACAACAAGTACAACCCCTGCAAGCGCAGACACAAGAGACTATGGTACCACAAAGAGTCCAGCAAGCACCTGCACCCAAATTAGGGAGTAGGACTGTGGTCGGAGGACATCCTTTCACATGTACACGGATTAATGTATATCCACAATAGGGCAGCCGGCCCACAGAGCGACCTGATGTGTTCAGTACTATCTGTGACACGAGACCCTCAAGTGGAATCAAGAGTCAAGATGATGATAGGAGGCAAGATATTTTCATTTCTTGTAGACACTGGAGCAACTTGTTCCTGTGTCCATGAAGGAAAATACCCAGTGTCAGGTATTGCCATGAATGCGCAGGGATTCTCTGGGGGCATGAGTTTTGTTCCTTTCAGGGACGAATTACCAATCTCTATAGGAGAACATGACATGTTGATGCTGTTATTTTATTCTAGGCAGACGTCAGTTAAATTAGGGCGTGACTTAATGATGAAACTTAGCATGACTATATATTTTACAGACGAAGGAATAGTGTGTTCCACTTCCACCCCAGGCATACATTATAAGAATGTGAGAGAGCTTATATTAGCCTTTAAAGGCAGGAAGGCATCATGATGGGTCCCCTTGGACCCAGAAGTATTTTTGTGTGGAGTAACTGTTTTATTATCATGATTACCCAGGTTGATAGGTAAGCTATTGAGACTACCTGATGAGTTTTTGTTTAGACCAGAAATCCCTATGGATGATGAAGAAGGGCAGATTATCCCCTTATAGTTAGAAGCAGCAGCGGTCAGAGAGGAAAGGGTTCTTCTTCATGGGACAGATGATGAGGGAAGAGGATGGAGAATAGTGATAGCCCTCAATAAAGGATACAGGTTGAAAGATCTGACAGACGAGGAACTGTTTAAGGATGAGTACTCAGATGATGAGTTAGTATGTTTCATTCGTCTCACTTATTGGATGAAAGTAGAGAATAGAGAAATACAGCAGAGAATGGTGCTGGTAAAAAAGACAGTCTTTTCTCCAGGAAGATTAAGAGAAAGTACCAAAATATTTTATGGACCACAAGTCCATATGACGTGGGGCTATTAAAAGGAGTAGGAGAAGTTAAAATCAAACTTAAACCAGGAGCCTTTTTTGCCAAGTGCAAAGCAATGCCCCATACCAAGAGAGGCGGACGAAGGTATATTTGAGACCATTTCCACTTTAATGAAGCAAGGAATATTGGTACCATCCAATTCTACATGTAAGACGGCTGTATACCCAGTGAGAAAATCAACGGTGGGGAGGTTGTGGAGATTCATACAGGACCTTTACCCCCTAAACAATGTAGTCAAAGTTGAGTTTCCTTTAGTTCCAAATCCTGCAACAATATTTTGTAACATCCCATCTAAGGCCAAGCATTTCAGAGTCATTGGGCCTCATTACAAGTTTGGCGGTAAAAAATTAATTGCAATTAACGGCATGCCAGTGCAACCGTGTCTGTGAAGCACTGCTGCCGGAATCAAAAGTTGATAGCGGTCAACAGTGTTAGCGGTGCCAGTGACCCCAAACCTGGCGCCACGCTACCGGACTCACCGGCACCGGTAACAACGGTGACGTTATTATGGTGACCGGAAAGAACGTGTTCGCCGGAACCGGAAATTGACCTGAGGCCATTAATAAAAGACAATCCATTGCAATCCTCTGTGCACAGGAGTGACGGCCACATCACAAGCACATATCAGCAGGAGACATGTCTGCAAGGGTACCTGCAACCCAGAGGAGCAAGCCATGCTTCAGCGAGGCTGAATTAAACATTCTGGCATATACCCTAGTCAAGCATGCAGACGAACTATTCAGCAGCGACCTCAGAAGGCAGGCATAGTTGTGCAAGAAAGCAATCTGGGAGGAGGTGGCCCAGGAGGTCATGGCAGTCGGAACAACACCCCAAACTGTCCGGGACTGCCACAAAAGGTGGGACGACCTTCCTCTGAGGGTACAAAACCTCCTGTTGGCCCAGCACACCCAGGGCATTGCCACAAAAGACAGGCCTGCATCTCCCATCCACCTGTAGCCATGGGAGGAGACCTGTAGTAGCATACTGCACCTCAAGGCTATTGAAGGGAGTTGGTGGAGCAGAGGCCAGAGCGGTGACATTGGAAGAGGCTGGTGAGTACCCGTAATCCCAATGTCGGAACATCCACCTTGACCACACTGTATACAATAGAGTAGGCAAACATGTCAAGTATGTCATGCCCAACACTAGTACAGCCCAGCTGGTGGTCCCCCCTTTCAACCTGGATGCACACATCCACATAGAGCTTGCACCCAGACCTCATTCATACACCACTCACACATTCACCATTACACAGGCCCTCTGTATCACCCTCACAAGATGCACCTGCTGGCACTCAGACACACATTCCCCTGTCACAGCGCAACTTGTGTCTTCACCGCCGTGCTAGCACAGGCCTTAAGTCTCCTCAGTGGCAAGTGCCTCCACCACCAGCAAATGACCTGCCGCACACATCAATGATAAATGTGGCTCACTCGTCCCATCCACCACAGCCCCTCCCGCAAAATCATCACTGACGCATTAAGTTTCATAGGCAGCAGTGACAAGTGTAACACATCCATGTCAAAACCAGCCACAACACCATATCATACAGCTTGTGTGCCACACCCATAACCCCCTAACCGGGAAACACAAAGTACAGCATGCAAGAACCACTACACACATCATGCAGGCACACCACACATGCACCTGCACAGCATCCCTGACACAGGCATGTGTGCACCATGCTATGGCCGCCACCATGTTCATGAGACAGCATTGTCATCAAAAAGTACTAGCATTCATGTCTGTCTCATCAATCCACACCCATCACTGATGCCCTGCCTTTCTGACTCCCTCTGACTCATCATCTGGCAATGAGGCTGTACAGCCAAGTATATCCCGGGCCACCAGGACTCGCTGCAGACGGCCTCTGGGTCAGTCGCTTCTCCAGGCAAAGCGTTGGTGGTAGATCTCTTTTTTCGGCAGGGGCCTCCCTCTGGAACAGCCCCCCCTGCCTCCCTGAAACTTGAGGAGAACGATCTCCAGTTCCGGAAACACCTCAATACCTTCCTCTTTGCTTCTGCTTTCACTCCTCCTCTCCCCGGCTGAACACCTGACTGAAACTGCACCTGTCCCCTGGCAACCCTCTGATCTCGTGCCCAGGTCCCTTCCCCCACCAGCTGCACACCTGCACTGCCTCCCGGGCAACCCCTGCACTTGGGGGATGTTTTGTATCCCTACAGTCCCCCCCAGCTCTTGACACTTGATGTCTGCTCTTACCCCTGCACTTGCCACAAGTTGGCCGCACTTTTACCTATTGTTTTGTTTATTTGATTTATTCTTCTGTTGATCCTATGTATTGCACTGCCCCCACCCCTTCCCCTTTACCTTCCTCCCTCCCCTGCACTTGCGCAATCTCAATGTCACCTGGCCTAGTAAGATCGTTGTCTTTCTCTTCCCTCTGTTCCCCCTCCCTTGCCTCGTCGCGTCTTGAAACACCTGTTTATAGGCGTGTTATAAATGCCATATCATATCAAACTGAATGGAAAGGAGGCAGAATAATCCATGCAGCATTCATAGATTTAACAGTTGTCTTTGGCATGGTCAATAGAGATAGATCATGGTGGAAATTACCAAAATGGGGTATCCCCAATGATATTCGTGGCCGAACTGTGGATTTGCATGAGAGATTATGTGTGTGAGTACGGCCAAATAATAGTGGTCTGTTGTCACAGGAAATTCCAACTTTAAGAGGTCTGTTACAGGTATCCGTTTTTTGACACCAGCATTATTTAATCTATGAATCTCTGGCCTCGGGGAAGAGAGGAGTCAAATCAGGGCCTTCACCCCTAAAATAGGGAAAATCAAGGTCCAATAGTGCCTATAAGCTGATGGCTTACTTGTTACAGATAGATTACTTATGTGCATTGGTTGCTCCTGTGTACCATCCTTTCCCTGGAGGGCTCAATGGGAATGGGGAAGCCGGATGCACTGGCACCATTTGTGAATAGTGGCAGTGCATCAGACATGCTCTGCTTGCGGGTGGCGGCCCCAAAGGCACCCACGAGCAGAACTCATAGTTTGCCGGTCTGGTAGTAATGGCGCCCATAGCTTACCGGCACCATGACTACCAGACAGGCAAACTTGTAATGAGGCCCACTGTCTTTTCCAACAACTATTCATTGCAGGCATCTCTCAGTCAGGTTCACATTTGCCAACTTCAGAGTTCACTCAGTTTTATCACAATGAGGTGAATCCATAGGCCCTTTAAGAGAGGTGGCGCTCTATAGGATGGATGGGGATGCAGATCTTGCTCTCGCACCAATAATTAGACCGACTCAGGAAGTTGGCAAATCTTTAGCTGTTTTATTGACAACGGGCATCAACGGATGCCGCACAAGCATTCTCTCTACGATATCCATGAAAAACACAATTATATAGTAAAAAACTGTCATACGTGACGTCATACTATGTGGCAAAATAAGGACACCTACGTTGGATTGTGGTTGGTCTCTGGGGAACATCTAGGTATACTTTCTATGGTATGGGGAACAGGAGTTTGATTGGGTCCCCACAGTCATGCGGACAGCTATGCCCACCCCACTGCAAGTCATCTTCCGTGTTGTGTAAATTCACGTTTCATTGGCTTTCAAACTATAGGGCTCTTTTCTATGTGGCCCTCTACAATTGGTTGGTATGCTTGTGCCCTTCTGGAATATTCCACTCACTAGCAGCACACATGCTGGTACCCCAGGTGCTGGAGGTTTGGACTTGACCATACCTCCCCAACCAATTAGCCCAAAATCCATCATCACTCCAACTGTCTGCCATTCAATTAGTCCTTTGAACTCTGCCTTGCAAAGGATCACTGTGCCTGAGAATAAAAGGGAGTGTGACCTTGGTCTTATCTTCTGGTCTCAGTGCAGCTGCCCAAAGTCTATTTTCAACGTGACCATGTGACAGGAGATCGTGTTTTGAGCTCCGTCTTTGTATTTAACACTATTAAATGAATAAAACCTGGCACTTCTAGTGTTTTTCCATTACACCTCAAAAGGAGCTCATCTCGCTTCTCACGTTCATTGTATCTTCTCGAATAGATAACTAGTTTCTTGGCTGCCCCAACCCTTGACACCGGGCCAGAGAAGCCTTCTCGAATCTTCCTTCAATGCCAGCTGTTTTCTTCTACTGCACCATACTTCCAGCCCTTCTATTCACGTGGTCCAAGTTTTCTAAAATGCGTTGTGGAACATCCAGATTCTATACACACATATATATTGGCTGCACCGCCTGCAGTCTATTCACTACGTATCATGCTGCTCAAGACAGCTATAGGCGTGTCCTCCACCTCGTAATCAGCACCATGGTGACCGATTTCTACTACCCTATCTATCTTTCTTACACCATCCGGCAATACAGGCGGTTTTTACTTTACTTTCCTTTTTGTTTCCAACATTGTAAATATGTCGGGAGTACAGACATTGCATTCTTCCATCAGGAAATCCAAGCTGGACAACATGGATCTGCGTGGATCAGCCCTCTATGAGTCCGCACTTGATCTAATGCCCTGTACGGACAGTTTTCGAAAATTGCACATGCGCGTGCCACATTGAAATGTGGATCCTCGCTCACGCATGTACAGTAATATATATTATGCCGGTTGTCATGGGGGGGCGTGGCCTCAGCACGCGATGTAAGGACGTGTTGAGATGGAGCTCCCGTCTAGATCTGCAAGCTTTCGTATGTCCTGACGCAGGAGGTTGACATCCACACACACCTTGTCAATTTTCAGTTCAAGCAAAGCTTTCAGATCAGCCATAGCTCTGTCCAGTTTGCTTTCCCATGAGGATTTTAGCTCTGCTATGGCATTCGAGATGTTAGGGAGAATTCTCTTCTAAGGCTAATGTCCCTTACCTGTAGAGTCCCCCAGCAGCTTTGCTGGATTTGAAGGGTTTATTTTTTTCCTCCTGCTAAGAGCGAGACTCTTTTTTCCCACTCTTAGACAGATTGCTAGTGTGTGTTTTAAGCTATCTTGTGTGCTTATGACCTATGGGGTTTTCCTCACCCTCATAGGAATCATCTTTTTAACATGTGTGTTACACAGCACCCTCAGTGCAGTGACACAGGGGTGTCATAGTGACCCCCAAACATAGACTCCATACCCTGGTACTGACTACTCTCTCTCAGGGCATGTAAAGTCCCCATTGAATTTACTAGTCAATAATTATGAACTAAACCAGTACAACCCATCTTACTATGGAAGTACTGGAAAGGGTTAATAGTTTTTCCCTGGTGTTTATTTTCAAGAGGGTACCGTACAGTCCCTCTCTCCAAAGTTTCTGGCTGGTGGCAATGGTTACTACCGTAAATATTCGACCGCAAATATTTCCCTATGGGATTTTACCATTGATCGAGGCTACTACTTTTACTGACAGCCTCTAACGTACCGCCGGTTTATTTTGATATTAACTTTAATCTGGTGTTTTTTTTTGCCAGAACTTTAATAATATTTCTTTCTCGTGTCTTTCTCTGAAATCCTAACCCAGGTCGGGGATCCTTTGTTCGTCCTTTTGGTGGGCTTCTGCATAGAAGCCCTCCTCTCGGCGCCACTGAGTCTGGGGTAGACAGGATGTGTGGGAGGGGGAATAAGCACCCTGGACAGGGTTGCCAATGCAACCCAAGTCGCACTCTGCCCTGATAGGCTGCGGGGCTCTCCTGCCAGGAGAGCCACACCACTGTGTGAGTGACAGCTAGGCTGTATGAATGGGGGTCTTGCTGCATAATAGCAGGGTCCTGAGGATGGAGGACAAGACATCGCCACTGGAACTAGAAACCTGAAGAGGAGAGAAGCTGAAGACATCTGCAACGACTGAACCACCGGTGAAGCCCTGCTGCAGATCCTCACCACTTTTCTCCAACGACTCGAAGATCTTCGCCTACAAAAGTCTTCTTCCCTTGAGCTGTTGGGGCCAACCAGTTCACCAATTGCCTTCCAGGACCTGCCTTGGTCGAATCGCCAGTGCCCTGCACTCGGAGACCGGTTAGCCAGGCACCCGTCCACCACGACCGCAATTTAAAGGACCATACCTTTTATTCGTTTTGCTCAGTTTTCACTCTTGCTCAAACTTGTCTACAATTTAAATTGGGAGATGTGTATACTTTTCTTGACTGTTTTAACTTGCTTTATTAATAGTGATTTGTGTGTGAACATCAGAGTGTGTAAAATAAATATATATATTCTTTTTAAAACAAAGCTTTGGTCAGTGTTTCCTTGTTCCATAGTATTGTAGTCCTATTGTGTAAACCCTGAATACTGCTCATCTCCCTCTTGAGATACGTCCGACTGCTCAGCCACAGCTACCAACTAAATCTGTGTGGTACAGACTGATACCAAAGGGGATTTATTGCATATACCTGTAGTCTTAATCTTCTGTAGTGCTCCTTAAGGGAACTGCATAGGATTCTGCCTAACACAAGATGGGTTGGTTGTTCCGTCCCGGGGGTTCTCCACCTTGGCCCTCTTGCTTTTTCGGTCTCACCACCTCCTCTGCTTGAGTTGGCTTGGTGAAATCCTCCATCGTCTGTTGCTTCCCCTTTTGTTTGCTCACCTTGGATGTCATCACTGGGCACGTGTGTTTCTCACCAGTCACTACTGGTGCTGTGGTCGTCGATCTGGTCTGCCTGGATGTTATCTGGGCACCTGCTTTATGGCTGCATGTGCCTTCGGCGCCACCACACTTCCAATCCTGTTGTGTCTATCACTGCGCACTTCCGCTTCCCCACTGTGGTGCCCCATCTTTGGCCACAGATGGTGTGGTCGTGGTTTGTGTATTGCTCCACCCTCCGCACCAGTGCTCTTCCTGTGCGTTATCACTGCTGTCCGTTGTCTTGGTGCTATTGCTGCCTCTTGCTGTTGTGCTGTTTTTATTGAGGCCTCATCCTATCTTTCGGGCTGTCTGATTGTTTGTCTCCCTTGTCCATGGGCCACTCAATGGTGGTGCACGTTCTCCTCCGCATGTTACGTGATAGCGCAGACTTCCTATGTATATTCCTACACCTGTCCTTCCCAGTGTTTTATTGGTGCTTGTCTCTTGTCTGCACCCTCACACCTGGATTTTTCAGTGATAGTGATGGCATTGCCTGCCGTGCGTGCTGTGAGGCCCCCTTCGCTTTAATGCGAGTTGTCCATTAACTTTCTTCCGTGGGTAAATATCCTTGTTGGCTCTGTCTATATGCGGGTTACCAATGGTGGGTGGGGAGCTTCCTCAATATTCGTTGTACTAGCCCTGTCTGTGGAAGCTTCCCGAGCAGTGCGGGATCCTAGCAGTGTCACACCGCTTTGCACCACCTTTTTCAGTTCTTAAGTCAGGGCTTACCCCCATGGGTGTTTGGCTTCCCTTTTCCAAGCGCCCGCTACAGTGCGTTCCTCGCCTTTAGCCAGTGGATACTTTGTATCTTCCCCCTCTTCGTGTGTGAAGCGGCCGCATTAGCTTGGAACTCTCCTCTCTTCCAGCCGGCTCGCCTGTGTCGGATACTCTATCTTCCTTTGTTCGCGGCGGCTCAGGGAGTCTTGTCGGCTCTTCTGCTTCTTGTCCTCAGGGTTCAGTGTGTGCCGCTTCACGTCCTTGTCACCTACTCCTCTCGTCCTGTGGCAGACTCTGTTGTTACCACCATCAACTTCGGCCTCGCCGCATACTTGGTCCAATGCCGGGACACCTCTTGGCCACCTATTCCTTCGGCCGCAGTGCTTCAGTTGTTCATGGGGATCTGCTCAGCTCTGCGTTGCAGAGGCTTGGGGCCACCATGCCTCGTTTCACTTTTCCGCCTTCCGAACCGGGGGCTTGGCATCATCCGCAGCCTGCTAGTCTTTTGCACATAAATAGTGTCTTCTGCAATCTGTTTCGTTCTGTGTGTTGTGGGGCCCGCACACAGCAGGCTTGGGTCGCTGCTCTGTTTCGTTTCCTTCTTTTTGCCAACCTCACGGCAGGGTCCTTTGTCTCAGGGCAGCCGCCATTTTATGCCCGTCCGAGTGGGGGAGCTCCGTGGTTGCGGAATGGCGCATTGGCAGTTCTGGTGCTCTGATCTTTATGAAAGTGCGCTCATGTTGTTCCCCTCATGTTCCGATGTCCGTGGTATTATTTTGTGGCGCAGATGCCTCAATGTTGATAGTTTCGTGCTTCAGGATGTTTCAGGATCCGCAGAGACTCTTCGGAACGCGTCCTCTCTCATGGTTCTTAGGCCACGCCCCTCTATAAGTTCCAACATTAGCTTCAGGCTTGATCTTTCAATATTACCACCATTGACAGCAAAACCTGGCGAGGAGGCCCAGATATCTCTAGCTAGAGGCAGCACCCCCAGCACAGAAAACTAAAAATCACAGCGTTAAAAAAAGTAGCATTTGTCCCTAAAGTTGATCATTTTGCAAACCCAACCACTCTAAGCTCCGCCTCCATGACACGCCCACCTGAGGCACTCTGTCATTTTTGCACACTGGGTCCTTTTTCTTAGAGCTGCCTGTGATTAACAGAGCTCTCAGGTTCCCCAGTGCCATTCCCCAAAAAAGCAATGCATTCCTGTTTTTTCTTGGAATTCTGGCAATTGTAATTGTATCTTTTCCATCGTTAATTTGTGAACCCCATAATTCTGGAGGAATTTCTCACGTATGGAACTTAGAAACGTGAGAGCTCTGCACAAATACGCTCTGTTACTGTATAACTATTATGTATTTGCCCTTTTAATCTTCATTGTTATCCTAGATTCTTCTCTAGTCTTCTGTTGGCAACATCCTTTGCATCTCCCCATTGGATTGAATTGCTCCAGTGCTTTATCGTTAAGCCAGGGATATCGGGTTTAGTTGGGTAGTACTGCACTCACTCCCTGCCTGCATCATCACTGACAGCCACTTAAAAAGGGTGGCTGCTGCTCTACTTATTTCGGTCACTAGATGTCCCTCGAGTGCATATGAAATAGAATAGTGACATAAAAGACGCACTCTGTGATGTTTACTTGAAGTCGTCACGGAACACGTCACGTGACGGGTTCGGGCTCTGCACAGGGTGAGCTGTGTTGTTCTGCATGTTGCTGCTGGGGCTCGGGAAGCAGCTAGTGTGCTGAGGGAGCGATGCGGAGTTGTTAAAGTTGCCGAGCATGGAGTCTGTGAGTATTTCCTTGAACGCCACGGGCACGGCTGAAAGGCGCACTATGCAGACACTGACTGCCCAGGGTAGTTGGGCAAGGCTGAGGGCATGGCATGCGGAGAGAGGATCAGCCTGTGCACAGAGCTTTTCGGCTGCAGCGTCTCTTGTTCCAGCAGCTCGATCTCGCATGCATGCATGAGGTGTAGGATCGCGCACATGGGATAAGGGGGAAGCGATGCCCTTTCACGCAGCCTGTGCACTGTAGTCCTTGCCAGTGGTGAAGAGAAATGCCACGAAATGCATGCGTGGAATATGTCTTTTCATTAAAATTGTCATGCGTGCTTCAAAATGTGATGCATTTTTTCTCTTAAGTTTATTAATGTGCCTCTGGTTGGATGTTCGTGCAGCCCAACGTTTTGATGTATTTTGAGTGGCGAAGGGGCTGTGGGGTAGTTGCAGTCTGTTGTCAAACTCTCTACCAAGAAATTAAGCTGTGGGCTGCAGTCCAATAAGGCTGTTTTTGTAGCAATATTATCCCTATATGGGCCACAACACGGGGAAAGGATATGCTCTTTATATTTCTATGTAATATCTTCGGTAGCCATTGCCACGTTAATTTTGACACTAGACTTAGAGCTGTCACTGTTTCAGGGAAGGGGTGTGGGTGATAAGTTTGTTTAGTGGTCTTCAGTTAAAGATCTAACCCAGCCTTTCCACGCACTGAGTAGACTTTGGCAGACCATCTTGTGTCCCTGCAGAATTACTGTACCAATTGCCAAGTGAACCCATGCCACGTGTGTCACCATCCGCTAGCCCTGTTTTTTTATAATTTTTTTTAAGCTTGGTCTTTCGAGTCGCTCCTTCTGATGTGGGGGCAAAAGTAAAGTAGTGTTGCCTAAAAATCCAGTTCTGGCACGAAGTGTCAGATGTCACGCTTGCCTGTTATGCAAGGTTGACATTTAGATAAGGTTGGATATACATGACACGTTCCATGTCTAATGCAGAAGTAGGACTCTTATTTGCGACTTTAGGCTCGTTACCGTGTGGGCTGGTTAACGTATTGGCTAGCTATTGACGTCGGTGACCGAATAGGTTATTTATTGAATGTGTTCTAAAAATAAAAGTGACCCAGACCATTGAATGTTTACATCGGAACTGAAACAGAAAACCTTAAGTGCAAAGAGTTTAACAGAATAAATACAAATGACTAATAAGTCGTACACACCTGTGACGAAATGACTGCTGATCTGCTGGAGTACTGGGATTCGTTATGGCTAAAGTGCCTACTCGGCCCACCTACTCCAAAGCAAGAGTTATCCCAATCATAAAAGTGAACAAGGCATAACTTGAATGGTATGTCTCTTTGGGGAATGTGGGCCAATGGCACAGTATATATGCTCTGCGGCAGGGGACGTAAACTGGTAATAGTGGCTACTCAAACAGCATTAATACAATGAATCTGAAATAAAAGAATGTCCAATGAAGGTTTATAAAAAAATAGGACCTTTTAATTAAACCAAACATTAACACAACTAATCAAAAACACGAAACACCCCCCTGCTGTAGACAACACAGAGAATGCAGACTTTATAGTGAAGGGACACTTGGGGTCTTTCAGACAGGGGCAGGCCAGGCACTATTTCAGCAGCAACCTCATTAAAAGGTCAGGGGGACAGGGTCACTGCAAACACCTTTTTTTGTCTTGTTCTTCTGGCCTAGCAGTTTTAAAGCATTTTCTGAGGCAGCAATTCGGCCTCAGGTTGGTGAGCTGAGCGACTGAATCCATCACACTGTGTGGTTCACAAGCAGCAATGGCGTGATGAATCTTCGGACAGGCAGGTGATGTCCACGGCGTTGTAGCTCACAAGGGGCTTAATGCAGGAATTGGGCCCAGAGCTGTTCCTTGACTTCTGAGTTGCTGGGAGCCCCTCATTAGGGTCACCACTGGCAAGGGTAGTCCTTGTTGTGCATCTCCACACCAAGAAGGTTTCCAGAGAGCATGTTCAGGACCTGCTACTTCCAGTGAGCAGGATCCTGGCTTGGGTGTTCAGGCAGCAGAAAATGCCTTGGTCCACTCAAGAACTACACCACAAAAATGCCCCAGAAATCGTTGAGGACAAGAGACTGCCTTGCTCTAAAGTCTCTGGTCTTCACCTCCCTGCCATAATACTTTGGAGCAGACTGTACTCCCGGCCAGGTTCCAGGTGAATCCTTCTTCAGTAGCCCACACATTAATGAACTAAGGGAAGGCTCCTCCATCTACTTTTGTAGGCAAAATACCTCGCCTAATTGTTCCCTTTTATCCTCCTGTAAGGGGCCTCCCATTGGGGTTGCTGTAAAGTGTCCTTTGCCTTTTGTTGTCATAACCAAGGTGATTTGTTTGCAGGAAGTTGGGAGGGGTCAGGGAGCGTGTGCAGGACAGAAAGAGCATAGATTGGGCACCTCTTCTGTGGACTGTCCTTAGCCCTGGGCTACTCTAAGTCCACCTCCATTTTCTGTCTGTATAATGTGAAAGAGTCTCTGGTAATCCGCGCCCTGGTGTGGATTATCTATTGCACCCTGCCAGGCATGTCTTTTGAAAGCTGGATCGCAGCCAACCCCATAGGGAGAATTCCTGTGCTGCGGAGGATATACACTTAATTACAGGAGCATCCAAGGAGACGCTTCCTGACCTCCGCCCGGTGCATCGGTGAGACCCAAGTCAGACAAATTGAATCCACGCCGCCCTGCCATACAGGAGTGCCTGGTCCTCAACCCTGGTTGACGATTATGACCTTAAAATGCTTTATGGCTGTATAACTGAGCGATCTCAACATCCACCATGCCAAACTAGGCAGGGCATATCTTTAGAATGTATTGTGCCACCAGGCACTTTAGACACACAATCATGATTTTAAGAAGGGAAAACCTTTGAATATAAAGTCTGCAGCTGCGGACTCCGGTAGGCCCTAATCAAGAATGCACATGTGATGTTCGAACCTGCTCTGCTGCCACTGCAAAGCAGTCGCAGGGGTTGCCAGGGTACAGCCCTAGCAAAGTCCCATGGGCATGGAACATTAAAGGCATGAGGTATGATTCTTAGGTCTGCCCTCTACAAATCATTCTATATGTACACCACCACAAACTGAACGTGACTATTATATTTAACTATTATCCAACACTGTGGTTTGCATTTTATTAACCACTTTAAGAAACTGCTCTGCTCTCCCAATTATTGAAACTGTGACTTTCGGGTGTTTTGGGCAACTGCCCATCCCACTCAGTAAAGGTTTATTACTGGTTAAGGAAGCTGTGGTTGGCAGCTGGGCTGGAGTAATGGAATGCTGTCTCTCGCCAGCAGTCTGCCACGGACCTTGGATAATCTTCTCCTAAATGACAATAATGGTAAGAAGAACAAAACGCACTGCCAATTTCTGTTATTCTCCTGCTTGGACCGACGCCCGGCTATGGCACTGCCATCGCTTCCTGATGCAGACCATTGGTGCAGTTGTAGAACGTCTGACTTTCATACACTGGCATCTCTTCCACCCATGAAGGTAGCAGAGAAACAGCTGAGGATTGGTTCTGGAAAAGCTTTATATTAATGTATGACCACTGGCAATTGCACTGGACACCCTTCTATGGCATCATTTCCCGTCCTATCACTCCATTACAGAATGGGAAGACCATAAATCAATCACCAGAGCTCAATGTTTCCATGTGCCCCAGACTTCACTGGTTGCTTTTCCGAGACCTTCACCAATTCCTTGTGTGCTCTGACCTCCTCGTTTTCACTATTTGCCTGACCTCTCCCGAGTCCCCATGCTCCTGACCTCCCTGTCATCTCAGTGTAGTAGCGTATTGCCAATGCCTTCCCATCACGTAGAAACTTTGATCTACGACGTCTTAGAATGGGCAGCACGCATTCAGGGGATCTGCAGGCAAAAAGAGGCTCCCCAGCCCTGGAGATGACGAGTACCACCTTTGGAAAAGTGACATTATAACCTGTACCCCTGGCACAGGGGGTTTCTTTGCTTCTTGAAGGTCTATACAGGAATCCTCTACTGGAGACATCCTATGTAACCATTGTGTGTTGCTATGATGCAGCATACTGTGTCTACCTGCCCTGTCTCCTCTCACATTTTTAATTAAGTCCTGTGTAACAATGGCAAAGCATGGCCTGCTTCTCTTCTGTGCTTTCCATTCTGAGCAGCACATAATCTTAAGAATGCCTTAGTTGCGAAGTTTGGGCTCCACCCCCCCACCAAAGTGCCATAGGCTTTCACTTCTGCATTTTCGACCTCAGTGTAGGACCCCTTTGCCTCACGCTGTTTCCAAAACTATTAGCCAAGTGGGAAAAACCACCAACAGCATTTCTAGTCTCCAGGCAGCCCATCATTCCATGGAAGTAGTGGGAATCTGCAATTGCGCTCTACTTGGATGCATTGATGGGACCGGAAGTAACACTAAGGAGGGAGCGCGCTCTTTTTATGCTCTGCGATAGGGGTTGGAGGTTGTTGTCTATTTTCTCCTGAGCCAGAGGAAACGTAAGCCAATAGTTCTGCTTTTGATTTGCAATATCCCGAAGCCTTGGCCTGCATTGATCGTCGATTTGGATGAACAATGCTCAACATTGCTTTGGAAAGGCAAAATGTTTACACTAGATTTACATCTTCCTCAAAATTCACCACTGATGTTATTACAGCGCTCAACAATTTGTCATGCATGTGCGCTTTTGGACATGTTACCGATCAATTGATCAGTGATAAACTTGCATTATGCTGCTATGACCCAAAGGCTTGCAGGACGCTTTGTGGATGCACAAGGATTCATTTTTAGTAGAGGCCACCAGCATTTGTCAAGGCTGTTGCCATTTGATTTGTTGCATGAAGGAGTCCAAGAATCAGAGCTGCAATGAGAAGGTGGTATGCACCATACGGCACCAAGCCACTGCTGCTCCGTGACGTTCTGAGACCAGGGGGCGGAAATCTGTACTTAAGGAAAATGGGCATAGGAAACGCACCATCCATGAGGATACACGTAGATGTTTTCGATTCAGCAGTCTTTTGCATATTCAAACTATGACAATCTCCCCCCTTGCATCAAAGAATGTGCCAACTGCAGGAAGAAAGGACATTTAGCTGCAGTGTCAGGTAAGAATGCCCACTGTGATGGCATGAACAGTCCGGTTCTGTGTGTGTCGGCTGGAGTGACGTCAAGTGACAGGACATTTTACTGTGTTGTGTTAATCAGTAATGTTCTTTAAAAGATGTTGGCGGATTCTAGCTCTGATCGCTCAATTTTCTGGGAATTAATGTTCATTCAAGAATTTGGTTACAATCTTTTCCTGATAATTTACCTGGGGACTTTGGTCAAAGCAAGATCCATCTCCTGGGTTTTCTTCCATCATTGTTTCTCTGTAAAGCTCACCACGCCTCGGGAAAGCTGCACGTGTCCTTAGGTGGCTCTACCGCCCTCGGGTGGGATGAGCAAGGGTCCGCAGCCATAAAACCTGACACCTACTCACCTGAGCAGGCGCCTTCAGTGACATCCTCTTCATGTCAGGACATTATTCAGAGGTATTTTTCAGTGTACATGAATCTAGCGGGACTCCTCAAATGCTATGCACAAGAAATCAAGCTAAAACCGGGTGTTGTTCCCTTCACGCACAAGGTGCACCCTGTGCCCATCACAGTTTGCAAGGAACTGTTGGAACTTCTTCAAACACTCGTGAGCGGTCACATCATGGACACTGAGGAAAAGCTCAGCCCAGTGTTGCTCTCTTGAAAACCTAACGGCAACGGCCTGCACCTCTGTGTAGACGTACGACGTCTAGATGGCAACATCATCATTGACAGTTGTCCCTTGCCAATCATTGCGGAGCTTGTTCCCTGTTAAAGTGCACGATTCTTCACGAAATGAAACCTGAGGCACGTCAACCATCAGATACGTATTCATCCATACTCCAAGGCTCTTGCAGCATTCGTCACCCCAGACTGGGCGTTTGAACCCACCAGGATATCCTTTGGACTCTTCTCAGCGGCTAGTGACTACTCTTCACAACATTGCCAATGTGCTGTTTTTCCAAGATGACATACTAGTACACAGTCACTCTGAGGAAACCTACTGTGCCACACTGGACACAGTGTTCCAGAAGATCGAACCAAGTGGTATGCAACTATGCGAAGAAAAGTGTCAGCTCTTGCAAAGTAAAGTAGAATACCTGCAGTATGACCACTCTTCTAAGGTGTTCTTAACAAAGTCGATACCACCAATGAGGCACCTGCTCCTTTTCAACAAGGAATTACTATAGTCTTTCAGGGGCCTCACCAAATGCGACTCCCAAGTTGTTTTTTTGTTTAAACTTTTAATTTGTCATTTTAACCATACAACTTGTTACTTCAAACATTTGGTCTTCATGTCTTATTATCAGTACAATTTTCCAGGTCACAACATAATGTGATTCCAAGGTTGTCCAGAATTTGCCTTCAAAGATGGAACCCATGAGAGCAGTCTAGAAGAAAGATGTATGTTTCAGCTGAACGACGCACTGTCCGACAGCTTTCGACTTGATGAAACATATAATCACAGGTCCCTTCCTCATACCAGTTCATCCCGGTGCCCTTACTACCATTGATGCCAGTCCGTGCTTGTGATCTTGGGCTGTCCTCATGCAGTCCCACCAGTTGGCAAACTATATGGTTGCTTTTGCTTCCTGTTCCCTCACATCTCCTAAATAGAACTATTTGGCTATCGAGTGTGAGATATTGGCGTGTGCCTGGGTGACGGAGTACTTTCATTCCTAGGTCTAGGGATACCCGTTTCATCTCTGCACCACCCACAAAACCCTGATCCATTTACTTTTGCCAGGAGGCACGAAGAAGATTTCATAACGATTGGCATGCTTGGCTGCCAAACTGCAGTAATTCCATTTCCAGCTTGAATACATTCCTGGGTGGAAGAACCAACAGGCTGACTCTCATTCCAGGATGGGGCTTGGAATGTAGGTAAAGGCACACATCCATGGTGGCTCCATAAAAGATGCCAATCTGGAGACCAGCTATGCAGTAAGTAAACCTTCCTGGCATAATCAAACTGCGGCTGATGTCAAGCAATGAGGACATTCCTTCTACTGAGGTGGCCATCTGAGAAGAACTTGACTGTTGTCCTAAAGTCCTAGGAGTAGCTCAAAGATGAACTATTGAAGGAATCTGGATTGGTGGTGTGAGTTGAGGAACTGGAAAATGCAGTCATATTTGAAGGGGGGGTGGAATGTCTCCTGAGTTGCCATGTACAGAGAAGAAACTCATCAGCTCATATCGTGCACATCTGTAGGCCAAAAAGGAATCGCCCCTGAAGATCCTCACCATGGGTACTGTGATAATATGAACAGTCTGGCTCTGTGTACGTCAGATGGAATGACATTGAGTGGCAGAAATAAACCTCACTGTGTTGTGTTAAGGATATTCTTTGTTGGCAGACTTTGATTATGGCCCTGAACGCGCCACTGTCTCGGAATCACAGTGGTGATGACATGGACCCTACCCTGGGTGACCACAGTCTTCATAACCAGTCCTGAGGTCCCCTCAGGAGTTCAGCAAGGTGTAGCACGGGATGAAACCTGCAGCACATCTCCAAAGGCAGCTAGATTGGCGGACAGGCAAGATCGAACTGGCACGCAACGACATGGAATTGAGAATGTAAAGAATACACACGCACACATCAGAATAATTACATTTATGCTGACCACAACAAACGCATCAAAGCAGACCCTGTAAAGCACCAGCTCGCCATTTGATCCTTTTCCCAAAAAGGAGGGATGGATTGTCTGTTTTGCCAGCCACTTCTTTTTGTACATCTGCATTTTCTTCATCCACAGTTTGTATGACCTGCAACATGTTCTATCTATCTGGTCTTTTCCTCGTCCCTCATTCATCGCAGTGCACTGGCCGATCCACTCATCAGTGCTGTGCAATCACTCCTCATCCTCTCATAAACAGGATGGCCGTGGTATCACGTCGCGACGTAGGTAGCGGCAGTGATTAATTTATTGCACATCGAAAGCGGTACTTCCTGAAGCACTGGGGATGCTTACCCAATCGCCATGGCAACCAACAGGTGCAACTCTTACAGGCTGCAGGTACAGTGAGCCTGTTACTGACAGAGTAAGTGATTGGGGGGGGGTGTGGGACAAGAGAGTGGGGAAAAGACGGAAAGGATTCTAGTAGTGGGGAGGGTGGAAAGAAGGAGGAAAGTAGTTGGGAAAGACAGGCACAGAGTGTGTGTAAGATTAGGACACAAAAGAGCAGGTGGGTTGTTCAGGGAGAGAGGTGGGAGTAGAAGGATAGAGGGAGGAGGAGAGAGATGCAGGTAGTCGAGGATTGTGGAAGTGAGGGGTTGGGTTCAGATGGGAGAGGGAAAGTGACAGAAGTAGAAAAGAGGTACAGGTGGAGAGGAGGAGACCAGCAACATCACTGAGGAAGGGGATGGAAACAGAGATAGAAAGAGAGATCGAGACTGAGAGAGTGAGAAGTAGAGACACTGGAAGAGAAACCCTTGGTGACATTTTTGTGACAAAAATGCCTCTTGTAATGTGAATGTAGGTTTTGGGCACAATAATGTCTCGACTAGGGCTGTGCCGAAAAGTATATATACTATTTGGCCAAATACTGAATAGTTTGTTAACTATTCGGCCGAATATGAAGCCGAATAGTTGCTTTATTTAATAAATCATGTTCCAAACAACAACAAAAAACACACTTATAAAAAAAAGCACCATTTTAAATGCATTCTAAACTTTTATTTCTCTTCATTGTAATCAATGCAGCATCTTTATTTAAAGTATAATAGCCAGAAAAAAAGCAGATTTAACCAAAATGAAGGGACCAAATGTGGAGAAGGTTGTTGCATATTCAAAACCAGTGCCAGTCGAAGTAGGAGTCTTCACAAATGCAAAAGGACTAGGTTGCAATGAACAAAATATATATTGCAATTTGCAACCCGCTGTCACACACTGGCCCACTTTGGAACTCTAGAGATTACCCAACATAAATTCCTCTGAGAGGAATTCTATCTATTGTGAATTCTTAATGTTTCTCCATGGGCATGGCCTAAAAGAACAAATGCTGCTCACTTTTCACTTATCCTCGCCAATATACCTATATGCACCTTATAATGCCTGATAAAATATCAGATAATGTTAAACTCAGGACTGAAGTCCTTAAAAAAGAAAAGAGGAGACTATGACGTAAGCAATGGGAAGTGACATGACAGGAAATGATGAAGGGTATAGTGACGAACTGTGGTTAACTGATTTACCTGTGGCTAATAATGTTGCTGGTCTTTAAACACAGTGGCCAATAACTTTTGAATCCCAGAAGTAGGAGGTTGTAGGGAACACAGTGGCAGGTGTTTGCAGTTGTGAGCTTATGTGAAAGGACAGTCGGTCACACAGCCTTCCGTGCCCAAGCTATGTGGCTGTATCTAGTGATCAAAACTGCTTTCTCCAGCCTTAAATACTCACTTGTTTGAAAAGCGATGATTCCACCCACCCTTGATGGAGCCAGACACCATCTTGGAAAGCCCTTCCAAATGGAGGAAATTCTAGGCAAAATCTGCACCTTGCAGTGATGCCCAGGCTTGGAAAGGGGTGCTTCAGCAAGAGGCTGTCAAATCTCTCAACTGTGGGAACAGAGGGTTAAAACTTAATCTTTAAAAGCGAGTAGCAACAAACCTATAGTAGCACTGCCATCCCCCATAGCAGTTTACCCCCTCCTTCCCATGACGAACCCACTGACTTAACTGCTCTGCTCATGTAGTATCGGGGCTCATCTGATGGAGGCAGGAAGGACTCCAGGATCACCAGGATGCGTGAGTACAAAAGGAATAGGTTCTTTAATACGTTTCAGGTATCAGGCTAGTAGGAAAGGGGCATCCTTCCAGCTTAGCTCCCATAGCCTAGATGACCAACGGTCACTCGTGGAACCTCCGGCCACTCCAAGTTCCGTGGCATTCCACATTCCATCCAAGGTAGCTGGTGCAAGCACCATATTACACATCCCCCTTCTTTATAAAGTGCAAAGAAGGGGAACCACACATTCAACATCACCACACAGGACTATCTGCACTCAAGACCCAAGACAAACTCAACACCTCCATAACTAAACCATATCCACATCAATGAGCGTAACCAGAACCAACCGCGTATCTAACATTCCGGACATCAGCAACCACCATAGCGTATTTTCATTTTACCCCAGCCTGCTACACAGGGGTCACAGGGATGCCACACCCGGCACACACGTAGCCCTCACATAAGCACATCACTGCATTCGCAACCATAAATGCAAATCAACCAACCATTCAGTCCTGAGCATTCACACAGCCAACACTACACATAGAATCCTGTGGGGGCAGCCATCCACCACATCACCAAAACACTCAGACCACCTCTCTCCCTAGAAGACACTCAATAGCATGAAAAGCCACCAACAAAAAAGAACCCACAGAACAAACGACGCCGCTGGAGAAGCGGCACGCCACAGCACACAGTCAATGGGTTGATCAGGCCCATATCCATGTGATTGAAAAGAAAAATGCATGCATGGGATGGAATGGACAAATTAACGTGCACATCAAAATGTTATTAGGCCAAGCTAGTACATTCATTCTTCATGCATTCAATGGCACCTCGGTGCCTCAAAACATGTAATACTCTTTCTCATAGACATGAGAACAAGCAGTGGCTCACACAGACCACTAGGAGCTGCTCAAGGCAGACAATGGGCGAGTATGGCGGTAAGGGATAGCGGCCACCGGTAACGAGACCGGTGGCGGTAATCCCTTACCGCCATACTCCGAGTTCCCTCTGCGCCCTCGCCCTTAACGCCCGCTTTGAGCAGGTGTTAAAGTCGAGGGCGCAAAGGGGCCTCCAAGCCAATAACGGTGACCGTAATGAACGGTCACCGTTATTTGCATCTTCCCCATTCCCATTGAGCCCTATGGGGGCTCATTCGGGAATGGGGAAGAGCCTTGGTGAATGGGGAATTACCGCCCCGCCAACCTTGGAATGGGGCGGTGATTCCGCCATCCACCAAGGCGCTGCCGGTCCGGGTACGGCGTCAACCAAGGCGTTAATAGCGCCATTGGTTAGCGCCGTACTCGGAATGAGGCCCAATCTGTATTACCCCCCAAGATAACGGCGCTGAATGGCAGCATGTTAAACCTATAACCTACATCTCTAAATACACCTTAACGTGCAAACCGGGTACACTTTATCCATCAATACAAAATAATACCAAAATAGGGTGTACAATTTTGTAAAAGCCCCATCTGAAACAAAAAAACCCATCTGTACGTTGCAGCTCCTAATGATTATCATCCCTTTGGGAAACTGCGTATCCTCTGAGTTTCAGCGAGAGAGGGATCTAGTAGGCCAAAGGAAGGCACAATCGATATTCAGCCTCCTGGTCTCAGAAGGAGAGCCGATGTCAACAGCCCAAAGAGTTAATGCACCTACTGCCACGATCCCTGTGTAACTTGCAGGCCAGGGTCAGGTTCCTGAGGATACACCGATACTGGTTTGCTTGCTATGCTGGGACCTATAGCCCAATCACATCGCATCTAGAAGCTGCTCTGTTTCATCCCCAACACAAGTAACTCACCAACACTGACCCCTATGCGTCACTTCTTGCTCAGGTTTTTCAGGTCACCTGGGAGCAGAGAGACTGCTTATGTATGCGGGGTACTGAGGCCACAGAGTGCAAAGAGAAGGCACCATTGATAGTGGTCGTGCAGGCACTTGGAGTTGCATTGGGTATTTGATGATCATTCATGGGCCCACCTTTTAAAACTGCATCCCCAAAATGTTGTGGCTGGCCCACCCTACCTCTGGCAAATATTCATGACTCTGTGCGCGACTTTACAATACTGAACACCTGTCTGACACAACTGAGCGAAACTGTACAAATATGCCACGTGATATAAATGGCTTCCTACGGTGCACAGCAACCTGCTTTGGTAGCGCCTAGATCAAGTTAGTTTGTATGTGTGGATGCGATAAATACAACACTGCATCACAGTTATTTGTCGTGCACAGGGTACAGTCAATAAACTACCTTTTGGCGAGTCTAACTATTGTAAATGTCCAGTTGTCTGCATAGGTGCGCTTATCACTATTTTGACTGTTCAATAGTTGAAAATAATGTGTTGTTGCTTTCTCTTTATACAAATTGAATTTTCCTCAAAACAGTTATTTTTTGTAAGGGTTTCTTTTTAGAGAGTGGGTGTCCGATTGCCCGCAGCCTGATGCCGTCGATCCGTAATCACTGTTTGGAGGAAAAGGATAAAAAATTAATTTGTGTAAAGAGAAAGCAAATGCAAAATCCTAACTTTTGATATACCTTGGAACACCTGTTTGAAGTACCCAATGATTCTCTCCTGATGAGCCTTCTATATCATAGAGGTGAAACACGTGTTGAGAGTTAAAAAATGTGACATGTGAAATAAATAACTATTGCAAGTTCAAAAGTTTGAAAAACAATTATTTGAATCTCACCTTGGAGGAACCGTACACAAATCTGGTATATCTCAATATTGGAAACAATTATACAATGATCTTTAAGAGTTAACTTGGCTCAATCAGTTGGCGCAAAAGGCTAATACCAGCAACAAAAAAACAACTATGCATCAGTTGACCAGTGTTTTTGGCAGTTAAGATTTCTAACTATGCAAAAGCTGTGCCTCGAAATAAACATGTGCATTTGTTTTCCTTTGCAAGGGGAGTTCAATCATGGAGAGCCGAAGCAGTTGTGCGGATCTGTTTCATCCTCTGCAACTGGAAGAGGAGAAGCCGAGCAAAATAGACAAGAAGTTCCGGCTGTGGTATGTGGGATGGTCATCCCTGGATCGGAGGACTACCTTACCGATGCTTCCTTGGCTGATGGCCGAGATCCGGCGGCGAAGCGAGAGGCAAGAGTTCCCTGGGTGCAGCGCCCCCAGCAGGGAGGTGCAATTGTTGCTGGGCACCCCTCACCTGCGATGCGTGCCGGCCTCCTGCAGTGTCACAAACCCAGCCGTCTTCATTTTCGAACACAAGGCCCAGCACATTTCGCGATTCATCCACAACAGCACCGACCTCACCTACTTCGCCTACCTGATCAAGGCGCAGCCGGACAACCCTGAGTCGGAGATGGCGTGCCATGTCTTCAGGGCCACTGACCCCAACCAGGCAAGTGCAAGAGTTGAAGGCAATGTTTGTGTAGTTCAAGCTCCCAGGAATGGTTTGCCATGTTTTCAAAGATATTTGGTTTTACCAAGCAGGAAACCGATGCCATGCACACATCCACACTGCATGACCTCGGCTAGCATATTTTTATAAAACGTTTTTGTACGGTATGCTGTGTTTTTGTTTTCTTTTTTGTATATGCTTCTGCAAACCACCTTTGCCAGTTGAGTGTTCTTGTACTGGTGTGGAGGATTTCCACAGAGCTAACGAGGCCTCTTCAGGCTGTGCCCACCGTCAAGGCCTGCAGTGTGGATGTTGGGGGGAGAGTTCGGTTTGTGGGGAGACTCTCTTCTTTCCTGACTTAAAATTCTTTTGTCCAAAGTCCTTGTTTGAAAAGGCGGGCCGTCCACCTGTTCTTGAGCCGACAGAAGGGGTGGGACATGTGTATTGTAGTTGGGGGCGTGATCTAGGAAATGTTATTTGAATAGGAGGCAGGTGAGATAATCCTGTCAGCCTTGATGAAGTGTGTGTGGCGCCTCACGTGACGCTCTGCCAAAGATTCCTATGCTTTTGCAATAATGGGTTATGTCGTTTTTTAAACGTCTTTTGGGTCATCTTTTTAACATTGAAAGGGCCTTTTTGGATGGGTTCAGCTGGGGAATGTGTTCCACATTTGTGAGTCCATCGGGATTTGGATTGTAACCATGACTACCAGGGATCTATATGTGTGTCCTGTCGGGTGCGAGCAGCTCACCCAGTCCCCTTTCTGTTCTTTGTGAAGCTTTGCCAGTAACCAAAGAAAGATATGGGACTCAATGAACTACTTGCATGGGACATGGGGCCCTCTGAGATCGCTGAGCATCTTGTGAGCCTATCCTGATGTTTGAAGGATCATTGTATGCTGTGTGTGCTCTACTTGGCATGAACCGCATCAGTAGGAGCCTGCATTTCATCACCCATGTTTCCTGTCTTGGATGGCAGCCTCCACATTTGCAGCCTCGAAGAAGAGTTTAGGCTTCCAGGAGCAGGTGCATTCTGGATTCTGTTGTCTTGGCTTATTGAACGAGTTGGCCTTGAGTATCCAATGCACAATGTTCTGGAGGCAACGAGTTAAGCCGGGCCTGCACTGCGCCTGCTCCCCTGGCCTTATTCCAGGTATCCTGTACCGGTGTCAGCCAGTGAAGGGGCGCTTGAAGCAAGTTATGTCTGGGAGTAGACCTTTCTGGCAGTGTCCCAGGCTGGTAAATGCAGAGACCTCTCTTTTCTCGGTTTGTCTTTTGGTGCCTGTCATGTCGGGGCGCATGCCCCCGCGCCATGGCCTCCTCGCGCGGCACGCCTTGTCCTGTCATATCCACTTTGACGAGCAGCCTTTCTGTTGTTACTTTTCCAAGAATTGAGCCCTTGGCGAGGTTTGTGTGTATGCTTTTTCGAGTCTTCAGTGTGTCAGACAGCAGGCGCTGCTGCGTGGTTTCTCAGGGTGCGCACTGAGCACAGAATGTCACTTCAGCTTTTTCAAACGGGTTTGCTGAGTTTATTGGTGATAGCAGGTGTCTTTCTGCGTGTTTACACCCTGGGGCCTAACATGCTGCGGAGCTGCAGCTTGCTGAAATGCGACCAAGCCCACGAAGTGTTTGCTTTCATACAGACTCGTTTTTGGCTCGGAGTGCTTTGTCTGAAGGCTGCTGGTTTGGCACCTCTGGCGTTTAACGGGGTGACCAGATGACCAATTTGACCTCTTCTGTGCAAAATATGTGGCTCTATTTTGTGCAGGTATCCGTAGATGGGGTCTCTCCCGTACATAGTGTGGGTGGCAGGTTAAATTGGGTTGCTGTCCAAAGGATATTTTTTTTTGATTCGGTGATAACCCTTTCCTCTTTCACCTGCACTGTAACCTAGCCTCCTTGATGACCACAACACATACATATGTTTTTTTCTGTAAAGTGGAACTCCTCGAACACTAACACAGATGATCTCCTTGTTGTCTGTACTTCCTCTTTTTCTGTCACTTTTCTCTTAATCGGGGCTGGACCATGTCTATTCCAACTCCTACTGTTTTGGCATTGAGTAGTTCTATGTTTCACAGCAGTTGAGAGCTGGGGGATGAGCAATGGGTAAAATCAATGTTAGGAATGTGCCCCTTATCACGAGTTCGGCCCAGCACATGTTGATACAATTATGCTAATTAAGGGCCCGAACCCAATATTGACCCTCCCCTGATTATAAGAAATGTACTGTTGCTTTAAATGAGGACCACAACCATATGGGGGATGATAGTGCCCAAATTGTGTTCTGTTATGTAACAGTGTTTTTTGGATCACATCTCCACTGTAGTAGTCTCGGAGGCAGTCGTGTCGGGGGTGGGAGGCAATCCACCACCAGTTATTGCATAAAGGCTTGGAATTCAACCGATGTAAATGGAAAGACTCCTAATGCTGCAAGCTGAAGGGCTCTTTGAACAGAGCCTCCAAGTCCAGCCTGCTGATGGGCCTCCTCTGTGCATTGTAGGGGAATTGGCAGTGCTGGTCATTGGGCCGGCTCTCGGCGGATCCGAGATCCGGCACCAGATTTGTAGCTGGATCCGGCCAGAGTCAGCCGCCCAAGCCCATGAACCGCGCTGTAATGCAGGCAAAAGAAAATAAAAAAAAAAACAAAAAACGCCCGCCCGCGACAACAGCATTGCCATTTACCGCCGGCTTTGGCACTCGTGTGCAATGCACAATGCTCGCTACATGTACAACTGTGAAAGGAATCAGTTGTACATATAGTGAGCATTGTGCATTACAGCAAAGCCGGTGGTAAAAGGACAGATGAGTTATGTTACTTCACAAGAACTTGCTCAAAGCATTGTATTTGCTATTTCATGCCAATTGTGTCCGTTCCAGTGAATCAAGTCTTCTAGTCCTGAAACATTTTCTTTTTAAATAAAAGCAGAGAACTGGCAACATGGAGCCATATAGTCAAAGGACTCTGCGGTCCTGTTGTCTGGGCATTCTGCTGGTTCTAAATTACTTAACTATGTGACCTGCCTTGACAAAGCAATACATCTATGCACAAGTTTCCTTTTTATTTTTACATGACATTTCCCAACAAGCTTGAGCTGAGCTGCCAAGTGGACCCAGTATGATCCCCCCGCCCCCCTCTGGCTTTTCAACCAACCGATGTTGGCTGAAGCCCAGAACTGGCTGAATGAGTCGCGCGTAACATGGAGCCTCCTGGCAACCATGCTTGAGAGGTAGATTGAAATGCTCTAGAACAGGGCTCTGCAGTCTGCATTGTGCCTGGTGTTTTGGACTGAGACTCCCAAGATCTTTCACTATTGGACCCTATGCTTGGTAGGGCTCATGCGACTAGTAGTCCAAAACATGTGAAGAGCCAAAAGTTGCAGACGCTTGCTCTAGAAGGCCCATCTAAGGTGCATACATTCTATATGCCTTGATTTATCGACACCTTTGCTGAGTTTGTCCAAACGAAAACAAGTTTTTAGTGATTTGGGCTCTTGCCATCCACAGGTTAGTTTGAAGCAGGCTGAGTACAAAAGCTTATTTTTTTATTTTATATATATTTATTAAATGTTTCTTTATAACAAACATGTGCTTCCAATACATATGGATATCAGTAACATCACATAACATTTATCAAGTAACTTGTACACTGTACCAGTACCCTACTGTAACCATCCTCTTAAGTATCAGCGCCTTGATGCCTCTCGGCTAAGCGCGCTTTATAAATGTTAAATAAATAAAATAACTAAGACTTAAAGCATACTAATATTTCTTATTAATATATTCAGAAATGACTACCATAAATCTTCATAACCTTAAGCAATGATCTCTTAACATAACAGTTACATATGATATCCATTAAAACAATGTAACCAATTGACACACACAAGGCAAACAAGACACAGAAAAGAAAATCACTCAGATAAATGATTGAAAGGATTCCATAATGAAAAATACAGGTCTTCACGATCCTTCTCTAATAGTAATATTTTCTGATATTTTGATATTTGTATTTCTACTATCCAGTCTTCCGTAGTGGGCTTTTTCCAAGTTTACCAAACCCTAAGAATTAACTTCACAGCAGCCACCAAAGCCTTATCCATCATTCGCCATATTCTTTTGCAGTTGAGCAACACTAAGCTCATATGCACAGCTGACCTAGCTTATTAACCTAACGCGTGGAGAATAAAGCAAACATCCTATTGTAATTGCATATGTTGTGAATCTTACCTAGGAAAGGCAAGGGTTCTTTAGCGTCACCGCCTCTGGTTGTTGTTGGACTTCGTACAGTGACAGCGCTTCTGTGGTAGGCGCTACTGTTGCTTAATATATAATGTGCCAAAGCAGATAAAAGGGATCTAGGGGCATTTTATATTTTGTTGTTGTAAAAAAGCTATACAAGGCTATAAAGAAAAATACTATTTGGGACAATGTACATTTCAATACATTAAGAATAGTAATAATAATTAAACAAAAGAGGGTAATAAAAAGTCCATAAAATAAAAAACCAAAGACAATCACATCAAGAGTGTAAGGGGGAGACATGCTTGCAGCCCTCACATCCAGACATTCCGTTCTCAGACATGTTCCCTTACTCAGATTTGAACCTAGTTCGCCTATACCATTTTTATTTTGCTCTCCTGCGAGCAACCCAACTTGTGTGTTTGCATGTATATGTGCACATCTTCGCTTGACCTTTGTGTAGGATCAGTATGGCGTTTGGCCACACGTCCTCATTTGGCGTCCATCTACTAGCCTTCTCAGTCATCTGTCTACAGTAATAAACGAGGCTGTACTTGGACCCTGCCCCTCCACCTCTGCATCTCAACAGCACTTGCTCTTATGCTTCTGGAATTTGGTTTTTTATTCTACATGTAGCCGCGTGCAACGGCATAGCCCTCACACGGAGTAATAAGCTATCGTTACACAGAGACCTGAAGGCTTATTAGTTTTGTGTCTCGATTATTACATACTTATCTGGATATATGGAAAATATACTCAAGATCATTTTTATGTCCAAATACTTTTCTCATGTTTCCTTGTGTACGCATACGTAATATGATTACAACCCATGCTCCAGAGAAGATTTTTTTTTCATCAATCTTTTTATTTGATTTTATCAATAAACATAATATCTCAGGTGCATTAATTCACTTATTGCATAGTTCATTTCGAGATGAGCATGTTAAACAAAAACAACCAAAACCCAAAACATAATTAGGTGGGGGTAAGGGGGCAAGGGGGGAAGATCGGGGGAGAAACAATCGGGGGTGCTATAGTCCTGGGGGGGGGGACTGTTTTAGGTAATTGTCTTTTGCAGGGAGGTTTTGGCTAGAACTTGACTGAGGCTGGGAGTTTCTGTGTGTTCGTCTTGGCCTCTGCTGCTCCTGATCCCGAGTTAGTGGCACTTGGAGTGGCGATTTCGATGTAGGCCGCGGGACTGATCTTTGGATTATTTTATTCATATTTGTCCATCCAGCGGAGGAGCGGTGGCTTTCTTGCCATTCCCGGGAATTGTTCCGCATAGTCTAGGAAGGGGGCCCAGGTGTCGAAAAACTTGTTTCTGTTCCCCAGGCGGATGGCGGTTATTTTTTCCGCGACTGCGATATCCCAACATTTGGGCCACCACAGGCTCACAGCAGGACCCTCTGGCTGTTTCCATAGTCTTGCTATAGCTATCTTTGCCGCTGTGAGAAGTTGTGTGCATAGGCTTGCTAAATTGCCGGTAAGTGGAAATTGGCCCTCCCCTGTGCTGCCCAATAGGACTATTCCTGGGTCCCATGCAGTCGTTAGGCCTGTGATATGCTTAATTAGGTCCAAGATTGCCTTCCAGTATTTAACGGACACTGGACATGTCCAAAGCAAGTGAAATAGCGTGCCTGTGTCTGTGCATCCTCTCCAGCATAGCAGGGAGATCGCTGGGTTGCTCTTGTTCAGGGTCTCTGTGGTTAAATACCATCTGTAGCAGGTTATGGTAGCCCCTTTCTTATTGGTGACACATTTCGAGCTCTTCTGCGTTTTGGTCCAGATGTGTCCCCATTCTTCCTTTTCAATTGTCCTGCCGATGTCCCTTTCCCACTTTTCCATATATGCCTCGTTTTTGTTGGGATCATTTCTGTCCAGTAGTCCGTATAGGGCCGATGTTTTCCCTCTGGGGGGAGGCGTTGTGAGTGTTTGTTCCAGCGCCGTTAGTTCTCTGCAGCCCTGAGATCTCATGGGCTCGTGCGACAGCCAGTGTCGGATCTGAGTGTAGCGGAATCTTTCTGTTTCTGGCACCCCAAATTTCACCTTGCATTCTTCGAAAGTTAGCAGGGCTCCCTCCTCGTAAAAGTCTCCCACATGCTTCAGCCCTCCCGTTTTCCAGTGATTAAAGTCATTGGCCATTATTCCGGGGATGAAGTCCGGGTTGTCCCAGATCGGGCAATGGGGGGCCTATTGTGCTTCCACGGTTCCACCGCCTGGCTGCCTTCCTCCAACTTTCAACTGTGTTCTTGGTTGCGGTTAGGGGCCCCTCTCTGGGGGGGTCAATGGGTCTGATGATGTGTGGGAGCGCTTCTGGAGGGTCCTCCTCTAATTCCGACCAGCGGGGCTTGTTGGTAGTTAGATTCCAGGTAAAAGCTGGTGAGAGTTGGGCGGCGAGGCAGTATCTCTCTATTTCTGGGGCTCCCAGGCCTCCCAATCACTTACTCCTCGTCACCACCCTTCTGGCTTTTCGCGGCTTCTTTCCCTCCCAGATAAATTTCATGATATTTGTTTGGAGCATCTGCAGGTCCTTCCTGGGGATCGAGATTGGGAGGGCCTGGCAATGATAGAACAGCCTTGGTACCAAGTTCATTTTTACTGCTGTTATTCTTCCCAGCCATGACACTTCTTGTTTTTGCCATCTTATTAGGTCCGCCTGGAGCTCCTTGAACAATGGGGGGAAATGTTGCTTGTATGCTTCCTCTATTTTCTTTGGTATCTTTACCCCCAGGTAGGTGAAGTGTGAGTTGGTCCACTGAATGGGGTGGTTGGTGGCTAGTGATTTTATCGTGTCTCCTGGGATGTTGATTCCCAGGGTCGTAGATTTTTCGAGGTTGATTGAGAACCCTGAAGCCACTCCAAAGTTGGCCAATTCATTCCAGAGCGCTTCCAGGGATAATTTAGGCTTGGTCAGGGACAGTAGGACGTCTTCTGCGTATAGAGCTATCTTGTATGCTTCACCTCTCACCATTAGCCTGCTTATTAAGGGATTTTGGTGAACTCTGCTGTCAAACGGCTCCATGGATAGTGCAAAGATAAGCGGGGATAAAGGGCAACCCTGCCGCGTGCCTCTGGTCATATGAATTCTGGATGATCTGGTGCCGTTTATCCTCAGCGCTGTAGTTTGGTGCTGATAGTTGGCCAGGGTCCATTTCCGGAACTTTGGGCCAATGCCTAAGTGTTTAAGGGCTTCCTCTATGTATCCCTAGTGTAGCATGTCAAATGCTTTGTTTGCGTCTAGCGACAGGACTGCCATTTGCTCGCCCATTCTGCCTGCAGATTCGATATTGTTTAGGGTGCGCCTAGTGTTATCAAAGGTGCTTCGCCCTGGTATGAATCCCGTCTGGTCTGGGTGGATCAATTCTGGGAGGTGTTTTGCTAGTCTGTTTGCCAGGATTTTAGAGAAGATTTTTGCGTCATTGTTCAGTAGTGTGATTGGTCTGTATGAGGAGAAGTGCTCTGGGTTTCTTCCTGGTTTTAGTATCAGAACCATCAGGGACTCCTCCATGGAGGGGGTGAAGGAGCCGGAATTCAAAAAAGTGTTGTATAAAGATGCAAGGCGAGGGGCCAGATTGTAGGAGAACTTTTTGTAGAATTGGGCGGTCAGACCGTCAGGGCCTGGTGTTGTGTTTTTCAGAAACCGGATTGTTTCCGCTACTTCTTCGGCGGTGATTGGTAGTTGGAAGGCGTCGAGCTGCGAGGGCGAGGGGTCTCGTCGGACTGATTGCAGGTATTGGGTTTATGCTTCCTTGCTCGTGGCTTATGATCCCCATGATCATACCATGATCCCCCTTATGGTATTTAGTGGTGATCTCTATCCTCTGCACTTCTGTGCAGCAGGGTCTGCCCCCTTGCTCTTGAAGCGTTATTATCTTGTTCCGGGAATGCAGTTTCTTCAGCTTCTGGACCAGCAGGCGGTTGGTTTTATTGCTGTTGATATAGTAGAATTGTTTTGTGTAGGCTAATGCTCGGGCCGTTTGATCTGCCAGGTGCATTTCCAGTTTTGTCTTCGCCTTTTTAAGTTCTCTGCCTACTTTTGTGGATTGGTGAGCTTTGTATCGTGCTTCTATTTTGCCCACTTCTGCCTCTAGCTTGGCGAGTTGGATTTGGTGCCTTCTCTTCTGTGCTGCTGTGCAGTTGATCGCCACGCCTCTGATGACTGGCTTGCGTCCCAGACCATGGCTTCTGAGGTTGAGTTCTATGAGAAGTAGTTCGCCAGGGAGTCCTGTAGCTCGGTGCTTGATGCTATGTCTGCTAGGGCGTATACTTGGAGTTTCCAGGCTCTTTGCGGGGGTGCTGGAAGGCCTTCGACTTGCAGCTTGGCCATGACTGGGGTGTGATCAGATATGACTCTGCAGCCAATATGTATGTCCTCAATGCAGGGGGAAGAGTGTGCTAGTCATTAGCAGAAGATCTATCCTTGAATAGCCTCTATGTACGTGGGAGTAGAATGTGTAGTCTCGTTCTCCCTGGTGAGCCATTCTCCACGTGTCGACGGTGCCTGTGTCCCTCAGAAATTCTGCCATTCCCAGTACCCGGGAAAAGTCTTCCCTGGAGGGCGGAAGCGTCTTGTCCATGCTAGGGCCTGGGGTGAGATTGAAGTCTCCTCCAATTAGGAGGCGCCCTTCCATGAAGGAGGTGATCGTGGGGAGGATACTGCTGAGAAAACGGTCCTGCCAAGAATTCGGGGCGTATATTGCTGCTATGGTGATCGGTAGGTCTATCCGGAGTCCCTTGAGGAATATGTATCTCCCTGCTGGGTCGCGTTTAACCGAGATTTGGGTTAGCGGCACCGCCCGACTGAGAAATATGGCTACTCCCCCTTTTTTTTGGCCCGAAGAGGCGAAGAATTTCATGGGGTATAACGACGATTACACATGGTTGTCATCTATGCAAAAACCAAGCCGTGGTAGAAAACCTGAAACATCTGGTCATACACTGCCCAAAAACCAAAAGAAATAGAAATCTATACCTCCTACCAGCGATATCCAACCCTTGGATGGCACAGGAAGATGATCTGTGGATAACACTAATTTCAGGAGAAACTACGAGATGGACGGTCGCAATGGTCAAATTAATAGATTTAGCATTCCAGAAGATCGGACAGACCAGGATATAGCGAATCTAAGACCCTATAACGGGCATGGAGAAGGATGTAAACCCGGACTGGCACCGAAGAACAGAAGGCGAACGATGAAGTACGAGACGGCACACGTAAAGAAGGGAAGAGACTAATGTAGATCGAATCCTTGATAAAATTCAGGGTGGCCTGAGTAAATTCAAGTAAATAATAAATAAATAAAATAAATCCATTTCATGGGGTATTGTCGGAAGTTTATTCTCTTTTCATCTGGTTGCAGGAGATGCGTTTCTTGGAGGCACGCAATGTTTGCTTCTAGGTGGCTCAGTCTCTACTCCACTGACTTACGTTTTCTGGGTGAGTTTAGCCGCTGCACGTTCCACGTTATCATAGTTAGTTCCTTAGTGGTCTCCATCTTTTGGGATGGTGTTGTTTGTGTGTTCATTGGGTTGTGCCTGCTGCGATACCTCCGGTAGGTTGGTTCCCCTGTGTAGTGCTAGGCTTTTGATCGCTGTCCCCCGGTTCTGAGGCCCCCCCACCTCCCCAAACAATCCAAGTCTTTAAGGCCTTTAAAGTCAGCTTTCTGCCAACGGGGCATCTGACTGGGCCAACGCATCCTTGTGACTTGGAGGCAACGGTGCCTCAACTGTTATTTGGTGAAACGGCGAGTCTCCGATGTTCCAAGACCATCACTGGCAGTTCCCAGGGTTGCTTTCCCTGCACTATCTTGGGGATTGTCCCCTTTCGTGGGCTTCTGTTCGGAATCCCTGTCCTGAACTCTTCGTTGGGAGGTGCGCCCAATTCTAGCCATTTGGCTTGTTCTTGGTTGGTGGTCCGCGGAGCTTTCGGCGTCTTACCGCTCTGGTCCCGGAGGGGTCAGTGTTCCTTGTTCGAGCTGTCCGGGCTGTTGTGTCCTGGACGTGAGTGTCGTCCTCTGGATCCAGATTTAAGAGCCCCTCTCCCTCCTGCAGGGTGCGGATCAAGCGGGGTTCTCTTGCTCAGGAGAACGGTAGGGCTGTGGGGAAAGCCCAGTGGTAAGGGGTTTTCTTATCTCTGAGCCAGTTCGTGATGGGTCGTATGGCCTTTCTTTTTGCGAGTGTTATAGCTGTTAGGTCCTGGAATAGGGAGATAGAAGCGTCTCTGAAGAGGACACGAGGGGAGTCTCTGGCCTCCCGCATGGTTTCTTCTTTAACTTTGTAGAAATGCACTCTGGCTAGGACATCAGGCGGGGTAGCTGTGTTCGCTCTGGCTCTTGTTCGGTGTACCCTGTCCAGCTCCAGTGGGGCTTCGTCGGGGAGGGTTAGGATAAAGCGGAATAGGTCATTGACATAACTGGTCAGGTCAGCGTCCGAGATTGTCTTCGGGATTCCCCTTAGGCGGATATTATTCCGGCGAGATCGGTTTTCGACATCCTCCTGCCTCAATTCCATGGCTTCACATCTGGCTTCGAGTGCTGTAATTCTGTCTGAGCCTTCGCCAATCTCGTGGCTGTGTTCGCACAAGGTCGCCTCCACCTCTTCGGTTCTTGTCTCCACTTCTCCCACCCGTTTGTCTAGAACTGTGATCTTTCTCATGACTTCTTCTGTGCCCTTCTGGTATTCTTTTGTGAGGGCTTGCAAGAGCTCCTGCAGGTCCGATTTGGTCACTGTCTGTGCCATGGTGGCAGGGTCCGCTTCCGCGTGTGTGTTTGCAGACATGGTCTCCGGCCGGTCTCCCTTCTTGGGCTTGTCTGTGCTCGGCGTTGCTAGTAGGGTGGAGATGTCTGTTTGTTTCGTGGCTTTAAGTGCTTTTGTCATATTTGAGTGGGAGGATTGCACTTGTGATGCCTTGGGGGAGGATTTCTTTTGTTTTAGTAGGTCCCGAGCGGGCCTGACTTGGATCAGGTGTGGGTGTTTATGTAGGTCGTGGCAGTCTCTCCCTGTGATAGCTCGCTGTTTGTTGGCACTCTGGGTTGCGGGTGGTGTAGTCCTTCTCTTAGATGCCTGGCTTGCTGGGGCTTGGTGGGCCCAATCCTCCAGACTGATGTGTTGCGTCGAGCCCAGAGCAGCCACTCACTGGGACCCAGTTAGTTGCTGTCTCTGTTGGGTGTGTTGGTCGGGACCTCTGCACTTCACTACCTTACTGCACCCCAGTGGCCGGTGTGTTAGCTGGAGTCTGTGGAGCGGCCTGCCCTACTACGCCCCACCTCGGCGTCATGTATTGTGCAGTGAGGATCCCCGGGTGCCTTGATTCTCAGTTCTGGAGCCGGGGGGACCATGAGAGTTCAGTGACGCCCCCCCCCCCTCGCCGTCCTCTCCTGTGGCTGTCACACGGGGCGCATGGGGGGCTTGCTGAGTCCTGATGATGATTCAGAGCCCCGGAGGGCTATTTGCGGGGTAGGTGGTATTTGGTGTCCAAGATGTTAGTAGCCCCCAGCTGGGTCTCCTCTGTGTTGTACTGGTTGTACTTGTGCGGGTGGGAAGAGGCCACCCAGTTCTGATTCCCCCGTTTTGTTCCCGGAGGGGGGGGGAGAGGGTGGCGAGAAGCCCACCCTGTGCCACTGCTCCCCGTGGGCCAGCTTGGGATAGTTTGTTTGGGGCCCCCCCTTTGAGGGTTCAGGGCCTGTCTGGGCTCCCTTGGCGTTCCGTGGAGATTCGGGGGGAGGGACAATTTCTGCTCCCTCCGGCCGAAGCTGTTTGTGGCCCCTCTTCGGCAGGCAGAGATTTCAGTGGGCTTGTGGCTGGTGCGGTAGGTGCCGCCCTACCTTACTTCGAGTGGAGTGTCTGTCAGAAGGGCCTCCTCCGATCCCTGCAATGCTAGTCTGCTGGGCCGGAGCGGAGCTGTAGCAGCAGCGGTTCCGGGCTCTCCATGGCGGCTTCGGATCAGAGCTGGTTCACTGGTGGATAGCTGCTGGGCCAGGTGGCTCAGGGCGGGGGACGGTAGCGGGGGCGCCCACCGATCTGCTCCGCTACAGGCTGGCTGGCACCACAGCTGTTGGGGCTCTCCCGAGGCTCTGCTGCGGACTGGGGCTGCCTGATACCCCGCCTCCCGCTCGTCAGCCGCTTCCTCTGCGCAGACCCCTGAGCCCCGCTTCGAAAGCCCCCCCAGCTCACGTCCTCGCCCCGCGGCCGATGGCCTGCCCGTAGCACTGGGGCTCGGTGGTCAGTGACCCCAGCTCCGAGGCACTGCGCCGGCTCGGGAGTCTGCTAGATGGGTCTCAAGGTGTCGACTGACATTTTGGGCGCAGGCTCCCGCCGTCCCCCAGCACCGCCGTCCTCATGGTTTTGCTTCGGCCCCCAGGTTCGCAGAGTGACCGGGGCTAGCTATATTTGAGCAGGGTTGCTTCTGCGATCAGGGACGCCGTTGGGATGCGATGAAGGTCACCTTTCACCGGTGCATTTCAGGTGGATGCGTGGCGACAGCTGGGAGCTCTCGTAGAGCTGGTCTGACCATTTTGGCTCCAAGCCACGCCCTTCCAGAGAAGATTTTTAAGTGTGAGTATTTTATTAAATGCTTTTTAAAGCTGGTAGTAAAAAGATTTTTTAGGGAGTAAAAGTCCCCTTCGCCAATGGCAGTATTTTATAATTGAGTAAAAATGTTTTAACTGTGAATTGGAAATATTTTTGCAGTTTTTCTTTGCACCTATTTATTCGTGCACACTATAAGATACATGTTTACCTCTTCAGGTTATGCTATAATAATAGTATTTCTTTCTCTTGCATTATGTATACTAATACTACTGGTCCAAACCTAGCTGTGGGGGCTGGCTGTGTGGGTGAAAGCAGGAGCAGAATCTCCTGTGTGGCAGTTTCCAGTTTTTTTGTTGGGTGTATTTTACCCCCTATTTTTATTTTTTGGAAGTATTTGCCTAATTTCTGAGAATAAAAGTTACACCCCTTATCTGTAGGACTGATTACAAACTATAGAGACACGAATTGAAAACTACACGTGTGCACTATGTAATGCTACTTCAATGTTGTTGGGCTCAAACCAGGTAGAGTGCTGACTCCCTCAAACCTTTCAAATGCCCAAACCTTTTGGAAGGAAACTTCACACCAGGCAAATAATCCTGATCAAGGCAGGGGCGCTTTAACACAACACCCCAAAATAATAATCAATTGCACATAACACAGGTGCGAAAAGAGGAAGAGACTGTGAGAGCACAGTAGTACAATGGTAAGCGACCAGGGCCTTTATGTATCCACCTGGGTCCTGGCCTCCCACCCTCAATCGCCTTCAGCCTGTGCCTACTCCCAGCACTTGCCTTAGGCGCCCACTGGACTATGCTGTCACAGGCCGCCTGCACTTACTTATTGACAGTTGACCACTTCCACCAAGTGATCTCTGCCAGTCACTTAATAGTTTTCAACTTACTCCCCAGAACTTCCTTCCTTGCTACTCTTTCCTTGTTATATTTGCCTTTCATTCCCACGTTCCCTCCCTGTTACCCTGTGGGCGCTTTGAAACACGATTTACTTGCTGTATAAGCGCCTTACAAATGCCCAATACAATAAATAAATAAGCTGTACCCCTCCCCCACCGCTCTTCCCCTGCTAGGCCTGGTGTCTGGCCCAAACGCCCATTGATGTAAATGATGCCAGCTCCTCCTGTTGGTCATCACTGGAGACTGGTGTCGGAAATCCTGCGGTCAGCAGGAGTAGAGTGACTTGAAACCTGAATAGTCAGTTACAACATCAGTGTAGAACTCACTGAGGTTCCCGTGCTAGTTTATGGAAAGGGCAGCGATTTTAGGAGGATAAAAATGGCGTTCAGCTATCCTAAATGGGGTGGTCCTCTGTGCATGGGCTCACCAATACTATCAGTCTGTGTAAGAGTGGAGTGGCCAAAACAAATCCACATGGGGGATCTAGCATGATTTGACTGTATGCATTGCGTGAAGCTGTCTGCTGTGTCGTGTGTTTGAGGCCTTTCTACCACCTATGCACGTTCCTCTGGATCCAATTCAGCTGCCAAAGCCGTCTGGGTAGGAGGCGGTAGCTCCCATAGCAGAGCCCGTTACTGCTCTCTTATAATTACGTTTTCCCGGTTGAGGTTGCTTGTGATGGAACGCACATGGGACTCCTAACAAATGTATCTCACATAATTTCTTTAATTTGTATGTCATCGCTGAAAACAACTTGGTGAATTCCAGCATATGGCTTGTCAACGCAACCTCTGTGTTGCTGATTTGTGTTCCACTGCATGGTACTGTTCTAGTCCACTGCTTTGGGACGGTTGGCAAAGTGCCAGGGAACATCTCCATTTTCACTCTTGGTCATGTTCAATAATATTCAACGAATGGCTAAACGATGAAGTATTAGCACATGGGGAATGACGTCAGAATCCTGAGGGCTAATTAGGATAGTTGCCTGTCTGGCCATGGGTTCTGATGGCCCTTGCCGCTCCATGTGTCTCCTGCTGAACACCTCCTGTCCCCCACTTCCCCACATTTACCTCACCAATTCATGGTCCTCTCTGGTCATTTTGTCACCTGCCACCATGCTGACTTGTCTCTAGAGACAGCCGCTACCTCCTCCACCTTAGTTGGCGAGCAGCGACTTCAGCTGTGTGGCTGACAAAAATGAGTCTCAATGCATCGTACCCATCTCTGTGGCTGGGTGCTAGCAGCCTCATTGCCCATTGTGTGGAATAGGGGCAGTTATGTTCCCTTAGCCCTCCTTATGGGCACCTGCTTCATGCAGGCTCGTAAATTGGTCTTCCTGGCACCTAACTGCCTTTATTGACCGCGAGAGCCGGCAATAATTCTTAAGTGTGTTAGAATACTACAAAGATCGGATGCTGTAATGACCTGTACCTGGTTACATTTTGGTTAAGGGAAATAGGTTTTTTCTGAACTACTGTATTTGGTGATTAGTCGCACGAGACTGCTCAAGGTCCAACATGCAAATGTAACATGGGTAACGTATGTGCTTATGTGAACAAACGTGACCCTACATATCAAATAGGCATCGTTCTTGACATGCATGTCTGATAGCGTTACAATGTATGGGGTAAATGGGAGCGTGGGTTGCGGGGGTGTCCCCTGCCTATCTTTAAAAAAATATATATATATGGTAGCTGCGGGGGTGTCCCCCACCGGTTCCATGTGTTAATATTGATATTTTGCAGGGATATTAATACATGGAACCATATTACCATGTAAATAGTATTGGTAAACGAATATCGGAGGATTGCTCGCTCACCCCCCAGATATCGGTACCCCTTTATTTTGTGAAGTTAAAGAGGAGGCACAGTGGCCCCTTTAATAGTAGAATTAAGGTAAGCGAGACATAAATAAGTACCTGACCAACAGATTATTTGTTAAATCTGGACCTCCAGTGTCACCATCACTATTACTTACCAGTGTCAAAGGGAGGGGTAGCCTATGCCTCGCTTACCTTTATTCTAGTAATTTGTCCCTCACGAGACAGGCCCCCCGAATACAGAAAAGAGGGCATCTTTTCCCGCTTTCCTATCTACCCTTCAACGGTAGGGCAGGTCAGCAGGGGGCTCAGGCTACTGAATGTGTGTGGGCTGCAGCGCTCTTGTGGGCCACTGCTTCCAGGTGCCCTCTATACTGAATTACTGGAGAGGGAGGAGCTGTCATTGCAAGCATCCCTATATTGTTTGCTGGTGGGGTTGGCCTTCTTTGCTGGTGGGGTTGGCCTTCTTTGCTGGTGGGGTTGGCCTTCTTTGCTGGTGGGGTTGGCCTTCTTTGCTGGTGGGGTTGGCCTTCTTTGCTGGTGGTGTTGGCCTTCTTTGCTGGTGGGGTTGGCCTTCTTTGCTGGTAGGGTTGGCCTTCTTTGCTGGTAGGGTTGGCTGCTGGTGGGGTTGGCCTTGCTTTTGCTCCCTTTGCATTCGGTGGCTGTGCAGACCTTCTTGCCATGCTCATCCCATGAATTCTGAAGGCTACCACCGGCTAACACCATCCACCTCTGCACTGGACCTGCCCACTTGCCAGGTTTGGACTGGGGCATAAAAAGGTCTTGGGCACTGAGGAAAGTGGCCCACACCCACAAATCTCAATTTGTTAAGTGCGCGAAACACTGAGTAGTATCCAAGTGGGAGCTTTGGGAAAAATGTGTTGCAAGTTGGGAATTTTAAAGAATGTTTGTTTAGTAGCAATGGTCAACACTGCTAGCTGTACCGGTGAAGTAACTCATCAAAGTGTGCCACTTTTGCCAAAAATACTGGCTTGCTTTGACCAACAAATCTGCCCCACAAAAGCATGCTGGGCCTGCATTCCGGGCACTGCCGTATTGCCGTATAGGCCATGCCGCCTGCACGAGCCACTCTTAGACACAGGACACAGAAAGCAAGCACCTAGCTCCCTAGATGGCCCCACGATTGGCCTGTTAGGCAGGATCCCCACAGCTGCAGTCCACTAGCTTATTATTTTTTAATTCTTTTATGTAGTTTTACACCGCACCGAACATATTTGGCGAACATATTTGGAAGCCCTCGCGTTGATATGCAACGATTATAAGGGGTTTTAGCAGCTACATTTAAGCGTCACTTAATCTATATTTTGCTCCATGGGGTTGGTTTACTGCTTCACTAACTGAATAGTTGGTCAGGGAAAGTATCTAAGAATGTTTCCCTGGTGAGGTTGTCTTGGAATCGCTCCTCCTTTTAAGAGTTATGTAAAGGAGAACAGGTTTCTTGGAACGCTACAGCACGAGGAATCCGTTTACTTAAAGGGACTGGCAAGCGGGCATTGTATCACTGTGACGTCACGTCCTGTAACATTGCTCTGTTTGGTTTAGTTCAACACTGCATGCCAGTTAGGCCGCTATTTATTTGTTAGGACTTCTTTTGTTAAAAGGCTGTGTCTGAGAGCAATATTATAAAAACTTTGCACCGGTTCAAGTGCAATTGGCACACGCTACATTATTTGAATGCATGTTTGCACCAGTGCAGTGTTTGGCACAGTCCTCTGTTCTGTTGCAAAAATACCTTGAACGAGTATTTTTCTGGCACTAAGGTAAGTTTTGCCGTGGGGTAAATTGCACTTGCATAAATGCAAACTCTTTGTAATACCTCCCCAACTGTGTCATTGTCATAGAAGAGGCAACAAGGCCTTTTGACCATTGCCTCGCTGTGTTCTAACAGCCACCAGGCACCTCGGCCACCTGGTGTAATAGAATGATTGACTTCAAAATCATTGGGTCGCTCTTTCCCCCAAACCAGTTAAAGGATGCTTTAATATATTGCCTTTAGAAAAATACATGCAATGTAATGTTCATCCTTTCAACTTTCCATAGCAATTTTTCAAGTGAGCCCTATAGAAAATGTTTAAAAATGAATAAGGCAGTAGGGGCTCTTAGCAGTTAAAGGCATGTTTTTGTAATGTTATTTGGTGCTCTGTATCATGCCACATACCACTTGATAGTCCGTTCTGAGCATGAAAACGCACATGGTGGGGGAGAGAGGAGGGTGCATAGGAAATCTCAGGACGAGCATTAGGGAGCCGAAGCCGGATGATGGGTCGGGAGGCTAGTTGCGGAATGTGGAAGCGCATGTCTTTCCAATAGTCTCCTGAGCGTTGAATGATCTGCTCCCAAATGGAGAGATGCTGGGGGCGAGTTCCGCATGTAGGAGCTTTGCGATGGGAGGGGCTGTTATGACACCCAATGCAAGAAGGGAATAAATGGTGCCACATAGTGTAAACTAACTGATAAAGGGCCATGAGCATGTGTTCACCCATCACGTCGTTTGACGCAATCCAAGAGCCATCCTGGAGGACACTGTGGCTGATTAGCATTGTGCAAGACCTTGAGATACAGCCCTGGGCCACCGCCTGCTCTTTCGGCCTTTTGCTCACACTGCTACTGTGAACGGTGACCGCGATCTATACCGGCCCTTGTCTTTCATGCTTCACTCATCCCATGGTGCCTTCCTTTCTCTCCAAGGATGTCCCTGCTTCTGTTGGGGATTAAGAGAACACATGACCGAAGATATGTTTGAAAACAACTTAATTCCATGTTAAGTCAAATTGACACAACTATTCCGATGAATGCCGATGCTAACGAACGACAAAGCTTTCCTTGCGAAGGAAAGCTTTGTGCATGTGCAGTCGTACACAAGGGGGTGTGCAAGCGCAGTAGGCACTTTATGTGGACTTACCAGACAACAGGCTTAAAGGAAGCAGGCGGGGCATTCGTTGAGTGAGACGGGTATTTGATGGTAGGGGTAGCTTCTTGGTTAAAGAAGGAAAAGAAAGGAAGGGTCGGCTGAAGCAGATAAGGGACAGTGCCCATGTCGGCCAAGTGGCATCTGATGGAAATGCGTGGTGAGGAGGTGTGCAGAGAAATCGGGTCATGGATGCAGTAGGCCCGGGAGAGGGCTTCAGATGCAGTAACGGACAGGGGCGGGGTTTGGAAGAGAACTGTTGGTGGGGAGCTTGGAACAGGAGCTGAGAGCAGTCACAAGGAAGGGCCATGAACAAAGTTCTCTCTAGGAATGGAAGAGCACTGCGTGATATGGAACTCTTCATTGTTGTCAGGATGGGTAATGTGGCGGGGACAATAAGCTTATAGGATCTAGGGTTTTCTCCATTAAAGTGGTTGTTTGTCGTCTGTCTGAATCATTGACGTATACCCTCCAGGGAAAGGGTGCATCAGGTCCCTTCTCGGCTGTAGATGCTGGTCTCACTCTGGTCCCCTTTCGAAGAGCCCATCATTCTTCTTGTCTCTCAAAAACACTTTCTGGGATATAGTGCCCAGGTCACCCCAGGGGATATAGTGTCCTGCCCATTGTGCATCTAAGGATGACACTCCCTGCTTGCTCTCTCGTGCTCCCGCAGCCAGTGCTAGATATTCTCACCCTCCGGTTGGGTAACTCTTAGTTCCTAGGTCTGCTTGAACTCTCTTCAGATCTCCTTGACTTCTCAGCTCTCTGAGTTTTCAAGACACTTGTCTCTCTCTCCACTCTATGGAGTCACTGTGCTTCCCTGGCTGTTACATATCCCGGTCCTTTTCAGCTAAGTCCAGCTTTTTTTGCCTTTCACCCCAGTCCAGTTTTGTGTCCCTTTTTAGCACTCTGGACTTTTTAAGCTTAGTTCAGCTCACTGTCTGGGCCTACTGAGCTTCCAGTGTTCTGCAACTCCCCTGACCTCCGTGTCATTCCTCTGCTGCTTTCATTCTTCTGCAAAACGTGCTCTAATTTTGCAGAGCTTTTTACGTGGTCATACTTTTCTAAGCAGGCCTTGCATTGGTTAATCCCTTGTGGGCTTTGTTTGAGCCTTTCCAATTGGCTTTCTGACTTAAATGGGTATTCTGTTGTAGCACTATGCTCTGCAATGTCTGGCTGAGTATTTAAATAATCTGGCAGCCATTTTAATTTCAGGCCCAAGTCCCACCTTCCCTAAGTGGCTACGCATTTTTCTGCAGTTCTGCTGCCGCTCTCTTCTTATGCACTCCATTGCAGTGTTACTTTGTTGGCTGGTGGTTCGTTTACTAAAATACGAGCAATGCCAAACTTGGGTGGGAGCGGATTGTGGAGGTGTCTGATTTCTTGCCATTTTATTGATTGGGATCCCATGGCCACATGTTTCCCATCCGCCCTGGGCCATAGAGAGGAGGGTCTGCATGCGGCAGAGAGGTTGGCTCTGGGATCCCACCCTGTACCTTTTACAGGGAGTCCACGCCATTGGCCCAAGGGCTCTGGTGGGCTGGTTTTCCTAGTCCCCAGAGCACTCCTTGGGTATCGGGAGGAGATCAGGATGCTGACTTTGTCCAACCTCCTTCTAAAATGAACACTTGCATCCCGTCTTTCCCACCCTTCTTATGTCCTCGTGAGCTGTTGTCCAAATCTCTTCCATGCAAAGACCGCGCTTTCTCTCGTCTATCCTCCGCCAAGACCTCCTCATTCTTCACACTGTGGGCAGGGCCGGACTGGGATAGAAACTTTGGCTCAGGGACAAATGAAAAAGTGGCCCACAGTCACAAATGGCAATCCATTCCTGACTATTTGGATATTATCCAAGGGTGAGTTTTATTTTTTTTTGTTGGTCAAATGTCTAGCAAATTGTGTATTTTGATATGAAATGATATGATAGGTTATTTATAACGCGCTTAATACCCAGAGTTTTCCCAGCGAGGACCCGGGGTTCGAACCTGTGTTGCTTCGTGTCTTCTTGCTTCCAAAGCGAGCAGGTTGCCCCTGAACTATCCTCCCGAGACAAGATTCTTCCTTCAATGACCATGGTCAAAAATACCTGCTGCGCTGTGACGTAGCTCATCAAACTGGTCTGGTTTGAGCAAAAACACTGAGCCACATGACCATGTTGGCCCTTCTTGCATGCCCTATTGCCCCACAGTCCCAGCCTGACTGCGGGGCTGCTACCTGGGTGGCTCTGACGTCGGCTGTGGGAGTGGACACGCTGCCGAATGGACACACTTTCAGCCAGCTGGAGCTGCGAAGGCTTACAATGTTTGACTTCTCCTCTCTTGTCCTGCCACGTAACCAGCAGTAGCACCACGAGACCGGTCTAGGCAGTGAAAGCTAAAGCGAGGCCACACACCCACCCCTTCCCTGCCCTACCTCCATTGGCAAAAAGACAAACATTTATGAAATCTCTGGCAAAGTCAACATTCGGGCACCTATTACTGCCAAGCACTGGGAAGGTGGAGGATTAATTCATTTTCTTTAAACTGGACATCAAGTTAAAATGTTTGCATTGTGCTGCTGCATTTCTCCATGATATTTTGTCCTGCAAATTATTCCAGCGCTATTTAACTCGGCAATATATGCCTGGTGTTTTGGTTGTGAAATGTTTGTTAAAGCATCTAAGCAATGCCACTTACTTTAGCCCTTCTTTAGTATAAAGTTTGGAGTTCCTGTAAAGTACACTAAACCCCAAGTGTGTGCATTGCTAGTAGGCTAGAAACAAAGTTTTTTTTTTCCAGCCCATGCTATGCCTTTATTTAGACCCTTTTAGGCAAAGGAAACAGTGATTTAAAAAATAATCTGTCATGTAGTCTGCAAAGGTGGAGGTACAGCTGTATGTGTAGTGCTGTGTACGGTGCTGCTGCTGGGTAGCTCTCCTATTAAGTCTATAATCAACGTTTTTACTGTTCGTGTTTCGGCTTTTGAATATGTACAATTATTTTGGCTATATAATCCCCCCCCCCCCTCACAGCAGCTTTACTGAACCCCTGCAACTCATGACCCTTCTCACTATGTGGGGGGAACCCTTGCAACTTCCCGCACGCTCGAGTTTTCCAGCCTTCTGTGGTGAGGAGACCCCCCCCCCCCCCATGCCCGCCTACGTCTCCTCCTCTCTTCTTGCTCCCCTCCACCGCTCTTCTCGCATCTTTGTGGTGCACTCCCTGGTGTCGTTTGGGCTGTCCCTGCCCAATTCCACACACCTCACATGGTCTTCCCCCACAGTACACTGAAATGGGTCATGGGGCAATAATGCCTGCCACGTTTAGGCATGCTGGAAATGTCGCACTGAGAACTTCGGCTCATCGACTCTTTCTCCTTGATACTAAGAGTAAGAGGAACATCTCTACATCTGACATAGACAAACGGATTAGTTTTGCTTGCACCTGTAGCAAGGGGCATGAGGCTGTTGATTTGGTAACTGAAGGCTGTTATGCAAATATGCACAATCCAGGGGAAAGCAGTGGCAGCAATAGTAAGTAGATGGGTGATATGTGACGGTTGATGGGATCTCGTTAATTTTACCCAGAGGGGAGCCCTTCCCTGTGAGGTTAGGGAGGGGAGCCTGCTATGCAGTATTCCCTCTAGGGGTGTCGTTAAGCGGGACCTCACAGGCAGAGGCTCCCCTCTTGGGGATAGGGACTCCTGTTCTGTGAAGGAACTCCCTAATCCTCTTTCCTTTGAGACCCTGAGACCATCTATGTCACAAGAAATCTAACCTGAAGAAACTGTTTACTATTGTAAGATCTCTTCTTTTACTGTGAGAAACCTGAGGACGTTCACACATCTACTTCCCATGGATCCTCTATGCAGGCAGCCAGGGCAAGGCCATCGCTTTTGTCTCCTGAACCTGGGGGTGGAGAAGTGAGGGAGGATCACCTGGGTGGAGGATTCTTGGGGAAGGGGAACAAAATGAACTTGGGCGAGACATGGTATCCTCCATTTTCATTCCGTGATGAATTCCTAGTCCCAAAAGCCTTCATGGGATATTGTTACCTGGTTCCCTTTGGTCAGAGCAACATCAGAAGAAAAGACAAGCCTCGAAGACTCAGAAGGCGGGTGAGAAAGGATAAAGTGCTTCCCCCTTTCCCTATTGACAGCAAACCCAACTCTTCCCCTATCTTCATGGGTTGTTATACGCCAGTTCCCCTTCTTTCTCCACAATTGACACTTCACAGTACTGGGATGAAGAAGAGGCAACTAAGAGCAATGAAGACCATGCTCTTTTACCACTCTGTAACTGGGACAAAGAAGAGCTGTACGGGTTAGGCATGCCCAGTTATTTGTGGTCAGGCAGGGATAATTGAATAGTCGCCGCCTGCAGCCTGTCAAGGGGCTGCATGTGTATCAAAAGAGCTTAACAGATCAGCAAAGGAGTCGACAGAGAAAGCAGCACGGAGGCCAGGGCAAGCTGCAGAGAACCTTCCTGGAGTGAGACGCTGAGATGCAGGGCACCGTGGAGAAAGGTGGACCATGGAAGCATGGTCTGGGAGCTGGTACTCCCTGAAGCAGAGGACTGAAGTGAGGGAAGCCATGTGGGAAGGCTATCTCTTTCCTCTTATGCTCGCGTTGCTCGTTCCCCCTGTGTTGAGAGGCCAACACAGGAATTCCAGAGGGGCAGAAGGTGGGAGCCTGGCCTTGGAAGTGGACTCTGTGCTCCAAGCTGCGCGAGAACTGGCAAAGCGACCAGTGAGTTTCTGGTGGATTAGAAACTTGGTGCGCGAGTGTGTGAACAGTGTAAACAAAGGATACTTTCTATTGCAGTGGCCCTCTGTCTCAAACGAGCATGCTTTCAAAGGTTTCCGGTCTTTCACATTTTCAATGAATAAATCGCCAGGAATACTTTGTATCGGAGAGGTCGTGTGGGGCATGAAACACGTTTCTGAAGGTCTCCGAACACTGGGCAATCCATTTAAAGTGAAACGAACAAACACTTAACAGCAAAATAATTCTTGAACAACAGACAATGTAAAAATGAATTACGAGTGAAATCCACAATTATTGAAATCTGAACTGAATTAGAACTTTGCGAACAAACAGAATCAAGACCCTTTTGAAGCTAAAGAGGGAACCAGGCCCTAAGTTCAAGCAAACCATTATATGGTGAGTTCCAAAGTGAATATGACTTTAAAGAACAAACCAAATACTACATGTTGTGTTCCAAATTGAAAATAGCTTTGCAGAATAAGAAAATAAAACTTGAAGTCTGATCTATAATGGAACTTTAAACTGAAAACTACAGGAAAAAAAATATAATTTCCAACTTGTGTGAAAGATACAAGCTACCAGAACAAACATTTGAAAATGGAAACAACAGAACAGTGAACATTTAAAATAAAGAAGGCAAAGATATTTTCTTTTGAACTTTGTTGTTTAACCAAATTATACCTTGGTGAAAGGAACCCTTGAGATCTGAGACATTTGCTGAAGTAAGCCTGAGTCTCAAGGTTCTCTAGTGTTTCGTGGCTTGGAACTTGGGCAAGGGATTCCCGAGCATTGGTTAAAACTATATCCTCTTCAATCCAAGGAAGGTACATTTTTAAGACTTTTTGTAGAACTGCTTTACACTAGGGGAAGGGAGCTGAAAGGAAGCTGCAAGCTGAAAGAAGCTTAGACTTTTGTATTGGACACTGTTTTCTTTAGATAACCTGTTGTCCGTAAACAGCCAAACCAAGGGTTCTGCGGAGCCGCAGAATGAGATGAGAACCTGGGACGAGAAACACAGAGCATCTACATGAGAGAAACCAGCCCGCGACCACAGGAAGAACCGGGTGACGTGCACCTACCGAGTTAGAGGTAATGAAGCAGCGGGAGACCCAGGCAGTTGTGAAAACCTTAAAGCTCAAGAGTGTTATAAGAGCGATATCTGTCTTCACAGCAATTATGAAGACCATAAGAGAAGCCAAGAGTGGTACGAGAGTAAGCTCGTGCAGTAATTGTGAAAGCAATAAGAAAAAGCAAGAGAACTATGGGAGTGATCTTCCTCGTCACAGTGAATGGGGAAACCCTAAGAAAAGCCAAGAGTACTACACGAGTAACCTCCCTTGTCATAATAGTGGGAAGAACAGTTTATTTAACCAGAGCCAAGAAACCAGAAGAGAGAATATATGAACACCAGAGAGAGAGAATATATGAACGCTGGTTAAGGAAAGAAGCATTCTTGACATTAAGAGCCAGTAGTCATTGGACACATGCAAAAGACCAAATAAGCCCCCTGGAGGAACTGCAGAGGCTAACCAGAACTATTTCAAGAGACTATAAGAAGGTCCGTCACTAAGGCTGAGCCAGCCGGGCCAAGAGAAGGCAGTCCTTCTCCCGATCCCGTTTTTTGTTTTGCTGAATCCTTTTTGATTAATTGTAGGGTCAGAGAAGAATAGTTTTTGTGGACAGACTTTTTGCTTTGGACAAACCACCCTGATGACGAGCACCATAGTTAGGGTTCCTTTAGGTGGGGCAAACCCTTTTAGCATATGGAAAGGTAGGTCCGTTTCTTATTGCAATAAAAGACTAATGTAGAATGCCACCCGTTTGGCCGACTCCTTCTTCTGATTTACCACATATGATAGTGGGCAGCATTTCCTGTTCCTGCCCCATGAACTCCCAGGGAACCATGAAATCTGGCCCAGTAATGAACCTTTGGCTAACCAACACTGCTAGATGTGACCTTATAAACTTAACACACCTACACAATTTAGCTCTGAACCTTCTTCAACACACCCGTGAATGGTGGCTATGCCAGAGGAAGCTAAAAGCCTCATGAGCGTAGCTGAGACAAGCTCCCTTTCACCCTCTTCCAGGAGTCTGTCTACTCCCGCAAGCCTCTGAAAATGACGAACAAGAGTAGAAGCTCTCACGTCCATTGCATGGCCTCAGCAATCCCTCAAAGGTAACGGACCATAGCAGTAGGAAGTCTGCCCTTATGCCAGCACAACTCAAACTCATCGAGCCATTGCCGCCTTCTTCCTCGTACCATCACCAGGCTAGATGGCTGATGATGCAAAACAGGGCCATATTTAAATTTCTTCTCCTGGTTCACAAATCTATCCAAGCTAAGGCTCCACTGTATCTATCCTCCTCTATCCAACTCTACAAACCTTCTCGTAATCTCTTTCTCCTCGACTACCTGTGTGGCTCCTCGCCCTGCCTGTGCTTCCTCTCGCTTCCGCTCTTTCTCTCTTCTTGCTCCACTTACATGAAATTTTCTTCCCCCGGGCATCCGAGAAACAGTCCACACGGATTTGTTCAAAAACAAACTAGACTACCTCCTCCCCTCTGTGTTACCCTCTTAACCTACCTCTCATCTGCCTGCTAGCTAATATTTATTACTCGCCTCTAACCTGCCTCTGTCGCACACTTCCTTTGCCGCCATTCTAGCACTTCACCTATCATTGTCACATCCTGAACAAGGGAGTGATGATTCCCTTAATCTACCTCCACCATTTGTATTGCTGCTTTTCTTGTTCTGATTGTATAAAAGGGAATCTCCCAGTTCCTCTTGTTTTTCCTCTTGACTTGGTTGAATGAACCTTCCAGGTTCCCTTTCACATATAGCTTGCAACATTCCACTTAACTCGAAAGGGCTCTCTAGACCCCTCTGACCCTCTGACTTTATTATCTCTTACAGACGGTCTCTTGAGCCTCTCCCGATATCCGATATTGAATGTCCGCTTTCTTGGTCTCTATAAGGCTCTCTAGAACCCTCTGACTTTCTTAGCTATTGGGGCTGTCTCTTGCGCCTCTGCCAATGCCCATTACACAGATTTTATAGGGCTCCCCTGACCCTCTAGGATATTCTGTCTCTGGGTCTGAATGACCCGGTATGTGATTTTACTCCACTGGCTTTTCTTTCCCTTTTCGGGTTTAGTTTGGCTCGCCTCCCTCCTCCCTGGGCAAACCTGGTACCTTCACTGCCTTCAGGAGGGCTCCAACGGAATGGCCCACCTGAGAGGACGTTGCAGATTCTTGTTCTTCTCGGCATCTCCGGTAAGCGGTTGGCTTCTCCATCTGCACGCTTCAGTGTTTTCTTAGATTCTCACACTGGGTACAGATGATTCATTCCTCCATCGCTCTCTGGTCTCGGCGCTTGTTCGCGAGCCCCATGTCCATCACGGCTGCAAGGTGGTCACGCCACCAGGTACTACAGGGTTTCTCCTGTCTTCACCCTCTGCAATACTGCAGTACTCGATGCCACCCTCTTGGTGTCTCTTCCGTCTCTTGGGCTCTCCACGCGACTGCTAGTCCCGTGGTACAGTTCGGATCCGCACCTCCAGGATGTTCTGTTGTCAGAAGAGAGCCTCTGCGTAGGATTTCCCTCTCTTCGTTCATGATTGGTCGTTCCTTTATTCTCGCTGCCACATTTCCAGGGATCATGTTGCTTTGTATCAGCTTTTGTGTTTTGAGGAAGTTCAGCAATACCGTGTGCCAAGGGTCTGGAAGCAATGTCAATATGTCTTGAGTTTCTATCTGCGGATATAACATCAATCTCTCCTTCTCCCATACAGGAAGACAAGGTATTTCTTAAAGGGAGTTCCTGATAGGAATCCTTGTCCCGTTGAGGGGAGTCCCCTTCAATGAGGTACCGCTTTCCCAAACCTGTATGGAGTGTTTTGCTGAGCGGGCTCACCTCCCCAGCCTAAAAGGAGGAGAACAGAAGGATACCCTGGATTTGTCACAGAAGATACCGCAAAGTGTTACACTTCAAATATTGTAACAGAAGAGATTAGCTGAAGCCCCCTTCCTCCTGGTACAGAAGGTGCCTTCAAGGGCAAGGCAGCATTGTTGTATATTTTGAAAATAAGCCATGTCTTCTGCTGTGGAAATGCTCCAGCAGATCTGCTCAAATGCAGTCTGGCACTCCGGCACCCAACTTAATTCCTGTTTGTGGTTTGTGAGTTCTCGCAGTGGGGCATTCACGGTGGCGTAATCCTGCAAATATCACGAACAGCAGCTTGCTAAGTCAAAGGATCATAATTCAGAGACATGTCCAGGCCTTGGTGTCTCATTTAGCGCTGTTACCTTGTTAGGTTCTGGTTGCATGCACAGTTCAGAAAATATTTGGCCCAAGAACTTGAGTGTCCTCTTGCAAAATTCACACTTGGAATTATTTAGTGTTAGCCGGGCCTCCTCCAGTGCCATGCAGAGTTGATGCAATGTGGCGTCATGGTCTTCCATCAATTTGGCAAATACTAAAATGTTATAGCTGTAATTTATACAGCTCGATATGTGTTTGACCTTGTGTATCTCCTCCTGAAAAATCTCTGCCGCTGACGACAACCTGAAACTTAACCGCTTGTATCGGTGCATCCCGAGGTGGGTTAAGAAGGTGGTGATGTACCGTGATTTGGGGGCTAGCTCCAGCTTGTCGTAGCCTTTGTTAAGGTCTAGCTTGGAGAAAACCGCGGCCCGTGCAAACGATTGATCATGTCCGTTATTCTTGGCGCCTGAGGTCTATCGCGTTGTATGGCGTCTTTTGCAATTCTCATGTCTACACAGACGCGCATGGCGCAGCCAACTGGTTTCTTTTGAATGAGTACTATAGGGGATACCCAAGAAGTGGGGTCTTGTTGCCGGTTCGATGATCTCATTTTCGATCTCTCCTTCCACCTGCTTCTGGATATTAAATGGGATGCCCGATAATATTGGACTACTGGTTTTATTGATGTGTCATTGTGGAGTCTCACCTTGCAGTCCCGAAGTTTTCCCAGGCCTTTGAATAATGTTGAAAATGTCATTTCAATGTTGCCTTCTATTGGCGTGTATTTGTGTGCTATTACTTGATATAATACATGTAACAGCCCCATGTCCACTAACGTCCTAAAACTTAGGATGTATCCGCTGTCAGTTTCTGTCTTGAGGACATGAAGTTGAATTCGGCCCAGTGAGACTTGTACGAACAAATGGCTGTTATTAAACACCCCCTCTCTCCTTGCAGGGCAAAGACGTGGATGAGCCACAGGGATAAATGTCAACTATGGATGCTTTTAGTTTGGGCGGGTGTGGCATCGTGAATGCTTCCTCGCTGATCACGTTAACTGTGGCTACGGTGCCTATAAGGAAGTTAACTGGAGTGCCATTTACCTGCATTACTAGGACTGGGCTATTTTCTTTTGCAGTGTCATTCCCTAACACTCATACATATCCTTTCTTCCTTCGTTAATCGGCTGAAGAGGTGGATTCGCTCTACAACAGGGATTTGATTTCAATGCATCGGATATGTCTTCTTGAGCGTCTTTGTTCACGCCTCTCACGTGAGTTACGATCTCTCCTGGTGGGAGGCTTATTAGCTTCTCTATCCACCTGTTGATAACTTCTAGGTTCCCTATGTCCACTGGTCCATCTTCATTCTCTAGGTGATAGGTGTGTGTTTCTGCTCAGGGGTACATTTCTGGAGACTGCCCTGAAGTGTCCCTCTCTTCCGCACACAGTGCATTTCTGACCTAGTGCCCTGCAGGGTCCGTCATGTGGGTATTCATATCCACAGTTAAAAAAAGGATTACTTCTGAACACGGGCGCTTGCTGTGGACTTCAGTTTGTTGATGTTCTTCGTATCCTTGTAGGACGTCTGTAGCTGTAGGGTTCCCATTATTTCCATTTGGTGTTCGATTGCCAACTCTGTGTGGGCCACTGTCAGGATTTCCTCTAGTGATTGTTGTCTTTGTAGCAGCTTTTTCCTGAATGTGGGTGACTTGCACCCGCCGATCAACTCTTATCGCATAGCCTCCTTTTTAGAGTACCTGTGATAATCGCAGTGTTTGATGCAGCTGCTCTACTTGATCACAACGTTATTGAGTGTTTCACCTTTGTCTTGTCTAGTCAGACCCTCCAGAATATTGCGGCATGAAATGGAAAATATTGCAGCACAAAAATGAAAAAATTGCAGCACACAACTGCGTTTTTTGCGGCATTTTTTATTGTTGAAAAATACATAATTTAACATCTTTTTTAGCCTAAAACCAAGAACTTGAACAGTAAAGAGTTTTGCACATTGAAACAGGAACGTTTGAGGTGGTGTGGGGAACTTTTAACAAACCTACAAATAGTATTTTAGTTTTCATCAGACTCATCTTCAGACTCTGCTTCTAAAACTAGACAGTTTCGTTGCAAGTCCTCAGTTGAACCACAAGCAAACTCAACATCCCGTTGCTGCTGGTTGTAGTGCAAAAACACAAGTGCTTGTATTGTTTTCTCGACAAGCGATCGACGCCTAGCAGACAAAATAATTTTATAAATGCTGTTACTCCTCTCTGCATCGGCAGAACTTATGACACAGCCTTTGTATGCCCTAGCTACTTTTGATAGTACAGGTAGACGGTCAGCCATCCCTTGCCAGAAAATGTCTGTGTCAATTATTCCAGAGACGGATGCACGAACTGCGTCTGGACCTAAAATTTCAAAGTACAGAAGAAACCCCTGATCAGGACCCTCACTTAGTCCTGGGATAGCAGAATAATCATTTTTGTCTTGTGTTAGAATGCTAAGGCGTGCTGGATTAAATATGCGTACCTGTTTTAAGAAGTTTATCCAAGGCTGACCACGATCCATGTATTTGCCTAGCTTGTCGAGAACATTTTCAAAAGCCTGAGTAAGCTGATCCATGAGTTGTTCTTTCTGATTCAGACTCAATGTAGTTCCTTCTTTGGAGTCAAGAAAAGGCTGCAGTGACTCCAATGTCAGCACAGAATTGTTGGTAAAGTTAATGTGTAGGTCTTCAAGATAATCGTACACCTTCATGGCAACAGGTATCTGACTCTGAAAGATGTCAGTAAGAAACAGGATGCTCTGGCACTTGTCAGCCACCATCTCCAGCTGAACTTTGATGCAATTCTTGCTGTTGCCACTAAGAATCCTTTGAAGGTTTTCTAAGGAATCGGGGGGTGACTTGCTGAGATGCATCTCAGATTCCACAAAACCAGAATATGTATGGAAATGTTTGCAGTGATAATGAACTGCAGCAAACCAAGAATTCCAACGGGTACTGCATGGGTCAGGTGCCATTCGGGGTTGCATTCCATGGGTCTCAGTGAGGTGTTGTAAGAATCTCCGCTTTTTGCTACCAGCCATATAGAAAATCCTAGAGAAGTACATTATAAACGCATTCGGCTCAACAAATGGTTTTCGGAAAGACTCCCCAACAAGGTTGAGGATGTGTGCCAAGCATGTGATGTGGATTGAGTTTGGATATAGATTTTTTAGAACAGTTTTGTATGCCTTAAGCATGCATGCAGCATTGTCCGTGTTGAAGCACAGAACATTTTGAAATGCAATGTCGTAGTCAGTGAGAACCCTCACAACTGCCTGTGCAACTGTGGCATGGTTGCACTGCGCTAGGAACACTGTGTCAGCAAGGTATGTGTGTATTCTTTGACTGCCATCAATCATCCAAACTGCTCCAAATAATATATTGAGGACACAGCGTCCTTCAACATCCGGTGTCTCATCGAATATGACGCATATGCCTTGATTTTTCAGTTTCTCCTTGAGGTCATTTTTGGCCTGCCTGTATCTTTCAGGCAAATACCTCTCCTGGAGCTGGTGACTTCCAGGGATGGCGCCACCATTGCGGACTTTGTCATGAAGGAACCTGCGCAACACAGGGTGGTCGGTCTTGCTTAGCGGGATATTTAGGGCTGTGCACACATTGATCCAGTCAATGATTAGATCATGATTGGCTGCCCTAGCAGCTGTAATTTTTCCAAAGCTTGAGGTAGCAGTAGTTTGCCTGGGACGTTTTGAGGTTGAATGAGGCTCAGCATCATCTCCGCAATGTTTTGTGTGCTTTTTTGAGCGCATGTGCACATCAACAGTGTATTTTCGAACGTGGTCCACAGCTACATTACATACAGAGCAAAACATGACTCCACCATCTGCATACATTATCTTGCTGTACTGTTTTGCCCTGTCAGCTGCACTTACCTGTGTGGCCAAATGGGAGCGATTCTTCTCAGGCTTCGACGGTTGCAAGAATTTCTCCATTGTGTCTTTTGACTGGGCTAGCAGTCTTCTGCTGCGGTGTGGTGCTCTCCTTCCCAATTGACCGGTCAGGAAAAAGTCAGCTGCGGTTTCAGCTGCAGTGGTGTCTTCTGTGATGTACAGATCCTGCTTCTTAGCTCAGGAATGTCAAAATATGTTCCTGGTGGAATACAGAACAAAGATGCATCCTTGCTAAGCTGCACATTGCATACTTTTGAAAGCAGAAAACAATTAATCAATCTCCCTTGCTGCTCGAACCCAACAGAGTATGCATACTGTTGGAGCAGCCAGGGTTGCACAAACAATTACATTATGAACACTGCATTGTCATTGCTCAAACGGAAAAAAAATTAATTCCCCATGTTGCATCCAAGAGACTGTGTGGGTTCCTTATTTTGGTATGTTTATGGAGTGACTGAATAGTAGTTGAGAATGCTCGAAGTTAGGGAAGTGACTGGTGCAACCATAACTGCCTGATCCTGATTACTTACTCTAACTCCTCAAAATGCCACATCCCCAACCAGAGGTGATCTGCACATTACCCTTGACATCCCACCTGCCCACTGTGGCATGGAAGACTAACCTTGCTAACTGGTCTTTGCTCTCTGGCACTCTTCTTTAACCAGGAACTTTTCGTTGTCTACTGTAAAAAGTGCAATTGGAATATGTTGGCAGTCTCATTACACAGCAATATATATAACTTCATGACTTTAGTGCATCACACACAATACAGGCTGCATTTCATATCCAGACTTAATTCCCCCCACATCCCTATGGCCATTCCCACCCACTTCCAGCCTGCCCAGAACACATCCTCCTGGAATCTCTTCGAGGTAACTTTATCAAGCATTACCATCACACTGTGAGACAGAAGTGCCCGTCAGTGTTTTTTCAAAGCAGTCTTCTGAGTTAATGCCTTCTGCAAGTTGATTTATAAGCACTATGAGTGTTCCTCACTGAAGTCCTATTAAAAACAAGCAATCGCTAATCCAACAGTATTGACTTGCTTTTAACACAACTGTGTATAGGAATTGCCAGGTGCTGCTGTTAGTTGGTAATTGCAAGGCCTTTGTCAGTGAGGAACAAAATGTTGTGTCCTGTTCTGTCTGGCCACGCTCTGTAGGACAGCCAGGTCGAGTCACCACAGCCTAACATTTTGGCTTGTGGTGGGGGAGGAGGGCTATAGCCTGATCAGCTCCATGGAAATGGTGCTGCGCCAATACTTCCAGCAGACAAGTGGAAAGCAAATAAACAGAGGGGCTTGAATTCAAAGGTGTAACCCTGGTTGAAGCCCCTCAGTTTACTTTTTGCTCGTCCTATGACCCCAGGAGAGAGGGGGGAACAACTCTATACTTCTCCATGGAAGGAAGTCATGAGGCCCAAGACACAGGGGCAATGCAGTAGCAGTAACTGCAAGAGGCCATAATACCTAGCCAAAAAATGAACTCTCTTGGAGGGGTCATCATTCCTTGGTTATGCCACCCACACATGGTGACTTAATAAACCCACAAACAGAAATGAAACATCAGAACACTACAAGGGGTCAAGTCCTACAAATTAAAGTGGGGGATTCATCAACAAATGCAATGGCATGTGATGTCACCAGAAATTAGCATATCAAGGTGAAATATGCATATTTCATTAAATTGGCTCTGCATAACCACCAAAATTGCACAGGACGAATAGCATTTGCCTTTCATAAAAACAACACCCTTGATTCAAGGCTGGGCTGCATGAGCCCAATTGTAAAGTAATTTGAAACAAATACAGCTACGGTTTTCTACAATTGGTATCATGGGCTGCATGATACCAATTGTAAAACAATTTGAAATGAATACAGTTGCATGATTCCAATTGTAAAACAATTTAAAACGAATGCAGCTATGAGCATCTTCATTTGATATCATGCAGCCCATGATACCAATTGAAGACGCTCGTAGCTGTATTCGTTTCAAATTGTTTTACAATTGGTATCATGCTGATACCAATCTAAGCTTTTTTGTCAGCTCAATTAATTCTCATTTTTTCTGCTTTTGCCATAGAAAATCACCTTTTGGAAATCAATTTAGTACATTGTAATATCTAAAATGTCTTAATTTTCGAGACATGTTTTAGGCAAAACGAGTATCAGGATTTGAGCTGCCCCAGAGCCTAGTACTCCCTAGTTCTCCCTCACTCTCTCTCTCCTTGTCTCTCTACACCCTCTTTCTCTCTATCTCTCTTTCTCTCTCCCCCCCCCACACACACACACTTTGTCTTTCCTTGTCTCTCTGCACCCTCTTTCTCTATCTCCCTTTCTCTCTCCCACACACACGCACAAACTCTCTGTCTCTACTTGTCTCTCTGCACCCTCGTTCTCTCTATCTCTCTTTCTCTCTCTCTCTCTCTCTATGACACACACAAACTCTGTCTCTCCTTGTCTCTCTGCACCCTCTTTCTCTCTCTATCTCTCTCCCAGATACACACACACACACACTCTGTCTTTCCTTGACTCTCTGCACCCTCTCTCTGCACTCTCTCTCTCTCTCCCTTCCTCTCACACTCACTCTTTATCTGTCCATCTGTGGGTGGGAATCACGCTGCCAGCCAGGTGCACGGGCTGCATGTTACCAAATGAAGACGCTTGTAGCTGTATTCGTTTCAAATTGTTTTACATATGGTATCATGCAGCCCATGATACCAATTGTAAAACAATTTGAAACGAATACAGCTACGAGCGTCTTCAATTGGTATCATGGGCTGCATGTTACCAAATGAAGACGCTCGTAGCTGTATTAGTTTCAAATTGTTTTACATATGGTATCATGCAGCCCATGATACCAATTAAAAACAATTTGAAACGAATACAGCTACGAGCGTCTGACAATTGGTATGATGCAGCCCAGCCTTGATTCAAGGCTGGGCTGCATCATACCAATTGTAGACGCTCGTAGCTACGAGCGTCGGAAAGCATTAAGTTTATGCTTTCCGGTGGTCGACAAGAAGGTGTAATGAAAACACGAATTTGGCCTGTTTGGGTGCTCTTGCCTTAGTTGGGGGCAGATTGGTGGGCAGGCCAGTGCTTACCTGGTTATGCTTCACCAACTGTCAGCTCGGCAGGGCAGGCACTCGCTAAGGGCGCGGAAGGGGCCTGGGGACACAGCCAAATGCTGTGCATCTCCCAGGCCTGCGTGACCCTCCTCCAACCCCGGGCCTGCAACATGAGCGCAGAGGTGTTAACCCTCAAGCTGCTGCAATCAGCAGCCTGCTGTGTTCGCTCTAAATCATTAAATGAGCGCGAAAGAAGACGCACTAAGCTAACGTGTCTTTTTCGCGCTCATTTAATGATTTATATCGGCAATTGCGTGAAATGGCACATTTTGCGATTTTTGCAAATCGCAAAATCGCCATAAGGTGGATGGTCTGTCTAGTAGTAGGGAATATGTGCCTCTCATAGTCCACGCTGGTATGTGGAGTGAAATAGGTCAATAGTGCGTCTCGCAGCTCAAACAACGCTGCATCTGTTTTTCTTCTCTCATCATCCAGCAGCCCCATGGCTCCAATATACACTTTGAAGTTGCGTAGCCGTCTTAACCAGCGTGGTCCTAGATTGCTGCCATCTTTCAGGTCGAATGCAGCTGGCAATAGTAGCGAAATTGCATCGCTGACCATTGGCGGAAAAGTTGCAGATGGTCTGGCTGATGCCGTTGCAGGTATATCCTCCTCAGACATAATGTCCCTTGGAATTGGTTTCTGCACTGATATTAGTGTTGCTCCTGTGTTGGTATTCTTCACTACCCGCTTATGCTGTTATTCCCTCTGTGCCAAGTTCACTTGGCTTCCTCCATGCACCAACCTCCTTGTAAGTGTTAGGTGTACTTGTGCTTTATGGTGTGCCACTGCAGAGAGTAGGCTTTGTGCTCTCCTCTGCTTGCAGGCACTCCATGAGCACTGTGCCCACGCTTCTTCTTGTCGTCGTGTGCAGTACCCTCTGCCACTTTGGCACCCCTGCTGGTGATTGACTGAACAGTCTCCCAGCTATTTGCTGCTCCCTCTGCGGGGCGGCGAGCCACACACACACACCATGGTCCTTGTGGCGAGTGGCTGTACTGTAGCCTATGTGGTGTTCCGACAACGCTGTTAAACGCGGTTGCCTGCTTGCGTATCGCGCAGTGCAGTCCGTGCAGTGCCACCGGAATGTGAGCAGGTTCTAGCTGGATGTGTGAGCTCGGCACACCTATGTTGCACGCCGTCTGCTTTCCGCCTCGACGCCAGGGATGGGTTCGAAGAGAGGGCCTCACTCTTCAATAGAGACAGGGACACGGTGTGCGTCTAACATCAACTTTATTTCGGACAGCCGATCCTCCTGTCCCCTACGTCGCTTCCCTTAACTTGAGCCCCAAACCAGGCTCCGCCCATACAACCAGGTTAACTGCATCTACAACATGACAGAGGTCATGTTCACACCTTGGAAATAGACCTACAAATACAAGCATAAGCTAGATTTCATAAAAAGGAATCCGTGGCCCGGTATATTTTATATTAAAAATATGTTCCCTGTGGGAGCCTCGCAGCCTTAACCCACACATTCCTTCCTGGATTTCCATTCTATGCCAGGGACCGAATCCGTGTTTAACGATGTGGAAAATTCACAGCATTGGCTACACTAACCCTGTGACTTTTGGGCAACATACAGTCCGTGCTTTGTGTGCTAAAGGTGTGTTTGAGTAATCCCGCTCAACGCTCTGTTTCCTTCAAGGGGCCCCAAACAGTTTATTTTAGGATTTCTTTTTCATTACGACTACCCATTTTGCCAGCGATTTGTTAACAGAAAATTGAATGTATTAACAATAGAAACCGTTACACCAGTTACTGCGTCACTTCTTCCCAGTGTGCAGCGTTATGGGGGCGTATTTTTAATGTTCCCATATTAGGCCTTCACTGCCACTTTTGTTGTTGCCTCGCACACGTGGCGAATCTGGCCTGGGTCTTGTCTTCACAGAATGACTGGCAGTCTCCAAAACTTCCTATTAGGAGATCACAAAGAAGCGTTTTTTGTCTGATTGTTTCAGATGTTATGTTGAGAGTTCGCAGTTTGCAGGTCGTGAGATCCGGGCATGAAGTCAAACTATTTGGCCCATGGCCCGTTTTTTACGTGGATATTTTTGCGCTGTTTAATGCCTGCAGCGGTTTTCCTGTAAACGCGTCTGCCCTTATTCCAATTTCGAGGGCTCAAAACTTGTGGGACTCCTTCGCACTGGGTTTGTTTTTTCGGAAATGACGGCATGAGAAAGGCGGCCATTCCATACGCATATTCCCGCCTTTTTCTTCTTTCTAGCACTTTTGTACACTGCGAATTCTTGTGAAATATTTAGGGGAATGTAACGGTGCCTGAATACTATATGTACTAATTTAGCATTGCACTAGGCCTCCTTACTTTTTAACTATGGGTAGATGGACAAGACCTAGACATTCCACCGTGAAACACACACTATGATGGGACAAGGGATTCCCTACCGCTGAGACCCCACGCCCCCATGCGGGCCCCCATGGCTTCATGATGGAAATAATGGGCCCTGAAGAGGCAGTTGGGAGGAATAGAGGGCGATGGCGAGTTGGAGAGTATTCTAAATGAGCGTTGAAGTAGCCCTGGGAATCTGACTCAAGAGCGGCCATTGTTTAGATCTGAAAGGAGCCAATTGCCCATGTTATTTTGGGTGGCATTTGTACAGCAGCGTTGGCCATTGTAATGACTCCTTGGAGCTGAAGGCAATTTCAGTGGGCTGGGTGGGGGAATACTCTGAGACTTTCCAAAGTGGGGGTGGGGTGGAGAGCAGCCAATCCACTTCCCCAGCAACCCAGAGTGGGTGATGAGTGTGCGGCTAACTTGTCAGCTTTGTTCAAGAGATCAGTGAATGACCCTGTGCTCACTGCTGAACCTTGTGCTCCTCTAAAATGCAGTGATCTACCCACTCGAAATGTGCCATACCGGCCGCTGACAGTACGAGTGCTGTTTAAATGGGTTTAGCAGAGGAAAAAACCAAAGTTCTGCTTTTTTAGTAACTATCTTTGTTTACTTGAAAAAGAATGTTGGAGGTCTTGGCTGAAGAAAGCCACATTTGTGTTCTAAGGAAGGGGGTTACAAAGAAGAGTTAATACAATATATATTATGGGGTGACAGCCGCTGTAGTTAAGCTGAAACCCATGAGCCATTAGATCTGAATCTATGGCTATTGACTTTTCAACCCCTGAATGCATCTGCATGAACATTTCGCCCAAAAGTCTTTGGTCTGAGCTCCCCGAAACTTTGGTCCAATCCATCCATGGTTCAAAAGATACCAAGGGCTTGATTCACAGAAACCGTTTATAATGGTGCAATCCCATTGAAAAATGCTATGCGATCCAAGTATGTATTTATTTTTTGCATTAATAAAGCACACAAACAGCCGAGAGGCAGCATGTGTCTTAAAAGGTGTACTCTTTTACCTTTTATATCGTTTTTCCCATAGGGAAAAATCACAACTTTTAGACCACTGCCTTGCCTTAACTGCTGGACAGATTTTCACCAGGTTGGTTTTAAAGCCGGTATCGCAAAATATATCCGCCCCTGCAGACTCCCCACCCCCCGCACCTCACACTGGTGATTTCATTTCAGAATGAATTCTCCCCCAGAGACTTTGATGGTGGATTCCTTTGTTTGTTTGGTGAAAATCCGTCCGGGAGTTTTTTCAAATGCATTGAAGAGTGGCTCTGGCTCCCAAAAAGAGCTACATCTCGAATCTATTAGTTTAAATGTTTAGACTGCTCTGGTGCTCCCCAGATAATCAGGGAACAATTTATAAAGTTCAAAAGGAGGAGACGGTGAAAAATAAGTTAACATTTTTCGAAAACCGGATGGAAAGATTAGGCTAGGTAAAGGATGGCAAAGGGTGCATTGCAAGAGTGAAGACGTTTATGTATTGAAAATCTGCCACTTGAAATTGCTGTGTTTTCCTCGATGCAAGAGGAAAACGTCTCTCTATCTGTATCCTAAAAAGGAGCCTACAATGCTACAGATGTGAGGGTTTGTGAGGTATTTTTGAAGTTAGTTGTGGATGCCCAAAAATCGTATCTCCTCCACCTCCATCCCCAAGGGATTTTCCAACATAGAGATGTGACATCTCAGTGTTTTACAAGCATGATAAAAAAAAGCATTAAAACAATAAAGAATGAACATTTGAAAATTCTAATAAAGGTAGAGTTTAGCCAGTTGGTGATGCATTTAATTACACATACAAAGTATATCATATAATTAAAACAATGTATTCTGTCTTGGTAAGTAATTGCTGCCGCAATAAGGAAAAATGCAAGTAGTTTCAATGTATACATAAGCCAAAGAGACAAGATCGTATCCGGCATGCGCATTCATTATGTGTGATATTATGTGATCATGAGAGGGAAAGCATTACAAATAGTTAAGTTAAGGACATTGAGAATATGTAATGTAGGGTGAGCTTAGTGGGTGGCTGATTAAATGTTAAAATTACATTCACAAAGTAGTTCCCCATTTTGAATGAATTGCTTCCTAAGTATAATTAAAAAGAATGTGTTGGGTGGGGACAAGGGATCAATGTGAATTGGAGTTGGGAAATATGGCCAAGATCAGGAAAAATGGGAGTAGTTTGAATTTGTACATACACATTTTGGATGGGGCCTTTGCTAAGAGTCATGGCTGCACATTTTGTGTTGGGTTGAAAAAACATCTTGAGGTCCTTGGTGGTGTAAACATCTTGATGTGACATCTCAATGTCTACATATATGCAATATGTGGAAAAAAACATATGAAGAGCTAGCTTGCACTTATTTGAGCAGAAGGGAAGAATTGGAAAGTGACCAAGCATCTTAATTGCAAATGTTTTGTGTATATTGGTAATGTCTGTGCAGAGATAATTTCGATCTACTGAGGCAAACGTGGAGATGTTTCAGTGGAGGCTTGTAATATATGTGTACAATTTGTATATATAAAATGATGGAGTTGTTTTGCAGTAGGATGTGAGGAGGAGAAAGTAAAGAATTATGACATTTTCAAAGTGGATTTAGGGTTCTATGAATGCTTGCTGAATATTTTTTGCCGACCTACACATTTGCTGAATTGCTTTTTTTAATCGACTTTGCCACTTTTCTTTACCACAAAATGCAGGGAAGTAATTGCATGCAAAAAAACAATTTAAAGTCAGAGTTCAAAATGATCTAGAATACCTTTTCTTTGTGAATATGAATAGTGCCTCTTCTATGTCCATTACAAAGTACTTCTTCAAAAGAGACCGAACTTCCAAAAGAGAACTCCCACATTGATCCCAACACCAGACACTCTTATTACCTTACCTTGTTGTAGTGATCTCCATTAATTATTACATGTAAAACACTTTGCCGTTTTATCCACTTTACTAGTGATGCCTGTCTCATAAGTGAGGTCATGTGATTTCAACAGTCTGTTTCTACTTTTTGGTGTTGTCAACATGTGTTCCTCCCAGGTTTTGCTGTGGATCACGATATCGTCCAGATATGTGCTGCAACATTAGGAAAAGGGTTCCAGTATTTGGTCCATTAGCTGCTCAAAGGTGTCTGGGGCCCCATGAAGTCCAACAGGAAGGACTTTCAAATGAAATAAACCTCTGGGGTGGAGAAGGCCATCTTTTCTTTATCCAAGGGGTTTAGTGGCACCTGCCAATAGCGCTTGGTTAGATCAATCATGAAGATGTAGAGAGCTGATCCCAGTCGATCAATGAGGTCGGCAATCAAAGGCATTGGATAGTTGTTGAACTGGGACACAGCATTCAACTTCCAGAAGTCTATGCATGATTGATCAGGTCTGGCCACAAGAACTATTGGAGATGAACATGAACACTTAGACGGTTCAATTATGTCGTTTTCTAACATCTTCTCCACCTCCTGGAGGACTATCTCCTTTCTTGCCTGTGGAATTTGATAAGGCCACAGATTTAGTACTTTGCCTGGTGGTGTGCAAATGTAGTGTTTAACACCTTTCACTCACCCAGGATCACTACTGAATACATCTGGGAACTGATCCAGGAAGTCCTGGATGTTTTGTTGTCGCTCTAGGAGATCAGAGGGAACCAGACTATACTCTGCCTTTTCATCAGATAATAAGATATTAGGAGAGGGGAAGATTGTACCGGGTCCTCCTTCCACTTCTTTAGGAGGTTGATGTGGTATATCTTAGATTTAAGCCTGCTGTCTGGTTGAGCGACCTTATAATTATAAGGACCTGTTTTTTCGGAGACTTCATAGGTCTGTACCATCGCGAAAGCATTTTGTCCTCAAAGGTGGGTAAGAGGACCAAGACTTTCTGCCCGATGGAAAAGGACGGAGACACCGACTTCCTTTCATAATGACCCTTTTGGCTTTCTTGGGCCTGTCCTAGATTTTTGTGGACCAGCTCCTGCATGATAGACATGTGCTCTTTAAGCCTCTGGGTGGTCTGGGATATAGGTAATCCTGCTTCCCTTTCATCCCAGGTTTCCCGAAACATGTCCATTACATCTTTGGGATCACATCCGCAAAGGAACTCAAAGGGATGGCAAAAAGGGCCCAAGGGATCATTGTGTCCTAGTTGCATCCATCTGCTTTCACTAGGATTTTCAAAAAGATTTTCAGTGTTTTATTAAAACGTTTTACTAAGCAGTCTGTCTGGGGATGGTACTCTGAGGTGCTTAGGATTTTTATCTGTAAAATCTCCTTTACTTCCGGAATCAACTTAAACATAAAAGTACTCCCCTGGTCAGACAATGTTTCTTGTGGGAAACCTACCTGTGACAGAAAGGGATTAGGTGTTTAAGGCTCTGTTATGAGGTGTTGTTTCTCAACGGGATAGCTTCCGGATACCAGGTTGCACAATCTAGAATTACTGGAATATACTTATTTCGTAGTTTGGACGATTCCAATGGGCCCACAATATCTATATACCATTTCTAGAAAATGGCACCTCTATTGTTGGAAAAGGTTGTAGGGGCGCGAGTGGAGGGGCTTGGGGAGCTGTTTCTTGGCATAGAGGACAGGTAGCTATGAAGTTCTTAACATTAGCTTAAACCCCGGGCCAGTAAAACCTGTTGATAATCTGCCACTGTGTTTTGGCCATCCCCAAGTGTCCTGGAGTCAGATCGGCATGAGCCGTTTCAAGGACATTCGTTCTATGACTTCTAGGGACAACAATCTCGGTCCTGGTTACCCCTACTGTGATAAGGTCTCCCCTATACAACAGGCTGTATTTTAGAAATATAAATGCCCTGTCTTTAGACCTTTTTTCTTCAGACACTACTTTTGAGAAGGCTTCTGACAGAGTAGGATCATTTCGCTGAGCGAAAGCTAGTAGTAGTAGACATTTATATAGCGCCTTTCCCATTTGTATAGTCTCAACGTGCTTGTGGTGCGAACGCCTTCGGGGACCGAAGTCCAGTTAGGAGAACATTCTCAGAAAAGGCTTATAATGCGTGTGTGCATTTGGGTAAGATTAGGAATTAGGTGGGCTGGCTAGTCTCCAGTAAGCAACCCACGAGGTGGGGCACGTGCATGGGTGCTGAAGGAGGTCAGGAGAGAGCGCTAGTGCAGTAGATTCGTTATGTGTCCAGCTAGACTGAATTTCATAGTTGTAGCTGCATTCTAATGTGTGTGGATGGATAGCCATGAAAACAAAAAACAAAGTGAAAAACACCTTGCTAGGAATGGCGCTTCTCAGTTTGCCCCATAAGGTTGCTACCAATAGTAGGTACAAAACGTTTTATAACAAAATTGCTCAGGGCATAAAAAATCAATTAAAAAATGGATTTTTAGTAACGGGATATGTTTAATTCACATTCCTGTTATTTTCTTTACAATAACGTTGTTCATGAAGGATTTGAGTTTTCATCCCAAGTTGCCCATAATACTTAATTGCCAATGCATTTCGGATTAAACCTTCTTCAGGACAGTATGTAGGCAATACTTTAGTGCCATATGTCTAATTTCCATAAAAAACATATGCTTATTCATTTAAGGCATATTAACAAACCATGTAGTTAACATTTAACCAATAAAGAATCACATACCATTTTGTGTAGATATAATCTGTGCGCACCATAGTAGACAGAAAACAAAATGAAAACACATTTTCAGTTAGCTGACATGGTGGTAAATATTGTTTGCATTTTAAATGGAGAAATGAAACAGAGGTGCTTGTCCTACCTGGGTTACTGTAATTTTCTCATGAATGTGCTGGCTACTACTCTTAAAGTCTCTGTTGAGAAAAGAACAGACTTCTACTAGACTGTTGGAACCACTAAAATTATGGCAGGGTTTCCTCCCAGACCCCTTTCTTACCGTACGTCTTGTTCGCACGAGAAACATTAGCCGAGTGAGCTGCTGTCAAGCGTGCTCGCGCCGGCTTCAGATTCCTTTTGTTGGTCTCCATGGAGACGGTGCGAGTCGTCGTGGTCCAGCTGGAGCACGTACGCCTCGCGCCTCACCCCCAGGTGTGCGCCCTGGGGCGGGGATGTCTCCATGGAGACCATGTTCTATAGGACGCTTAATCTAGAGCTGGAAAGAAACGTAGAGTCAAACTGCTATGTAAAGTACGATGGTGAGTTGAAAAAACTAGCGTTAAGCCTGCTAGCACAACAGGTGTGCAGGGAGGGGTATGCTTCCAATTTAATGAATAAGCCAAGTGGTTATAATGAAATGCTCTAAATAGTAAAAACAAAGTTTTTGTGAGAACACACATATCAACCACCGCATGACATGCGACGGGAGAGGTGTGTATTTAGAAAACTCAAGGCCAAAATGTAGTGGGCTAAATGTATAGTAGTCAGTGGAACAGAATGAATTAAGTAGTAATGCACTGCAAACACTGTACAACCTTAGCTATTACTAATCATAAATAAAAAGAAAAATAGGGGTAAAGCTCACAAAGCCTCTTGTAGAGTCAGTTTGGCTACTAATATCATAGTTAGCATATATCCACAAGCTAGATGCTATACAATCACATTGGTCTAGTTAC